>NC_141153.1:12060000-12780000 GCF_053477565.2 Lygodium microphyllum | reverse complement strand
CCTTGAGAGGTTGCGAGAGAGAGGTAGAGAGAGGGATGTATAGAGAGGGAGGAGTTACCTGAGAGGCTGCGAGGGAGAGAGTTAGTTCAATCCCCCTATCTCAGTCTTCAACTAAGCCATCTTCTCTCATGCTCTCCCATCTGAATTCATTCCTCCTTCTTTATCTCTCAAATCCACTTGCGAAGGATGGCTACAAAGCGACAAGGTGGAAAGACCATGGGAACCACCACAGCCGGTCAGGGAACGGGGGTTTACCAGAGATACGGGAGTGCTCAAGGTTTCCGGAGTTGCCACTACCAATGGAACATCGGGTGTGGAAAACACGAGCGTGGGCAAAGACAAAATTCCCAATGTTGTCGTGCCAAACTAGGTTTTTCATTACTAGGTTATTATTTCACCAGATAAAGTAATTACATAAAATATTAGCTTCTATACTTACATGAATTAACAACTTTATCTAGAAAGTATACTAGTACATGCATAAACAATTAATTACTATGAATTGTAGCTAGATTAATTGAGATTCTAAATCATAGAATCATGTTGGATATAATTGCTAGAGGTTATTTGAAGCCCCAAGAGAGACACCAAGGAAAAGGGGTTTCTACTACAAGAAAATCTATATTGTAACATCAACAAGTTTTTGTTTCATCCTTTAGAGAACCAAAACAAGACAAAGAACACCACTAGCAAGAAATCTTCATGCAGCATCATAGAAACAATTCTCCCATGGCTTTAACTTTAACAAAATTCATCATCCTCTTCATATTCTTCATAAAATTTATCAACCAACAAAGAAAACACAAAAGAAACACCACTTTCAATGGAAAAAATATCACATATGATTCATATTCATTATCTTCATATTTTTCTCTCGCACTCTTTCATATAAAGATACAGTGTTTGGCATGGGTACTCTCTGATCAGAGGGATTCATGAGAAAAGCTGTAGAACAGCCTCGTTTTCACTTCGATCGTTGACCTCCTTCTTTGTTGTAGCTGCTCATCAGGTGAACCATTGTCAAAATGCTCTTATAGGAGCCTGGGCGACATCATTATGAACCTATTTGTGCACAGTAGTAATGGTGGCAAGGATCCTGCAAGGATCAGAGCCCTATCTGAAATTTGAAATTTTGGGCATGCTAGTCAAAGTTTTACTATTTCAATTGACTAAAACTCAGTCAAACAGTGAACTAGTCTTCAAGTGTGAGAAGGAATACTATTCTTGAATATGTCATTGCATTTGGAAAGTATTTAAATACTGTTGCATCAAAATTATTTCAAATGCCAAGCTCTTGTAGCTCATCTAATGAGGCATATGTGAAGAAGACCAAGTCAAAAAGGTGGGCCAAATATCAAGTCAAGAAGACACTAGTCAAAAGGCTCTGGGAGTATCAAACTAAGAAGACCAAATCAGTCAGATATCACTATGCCAAAAGTCTTGGTTTTTCAGAATTCCTTGCAATGAACATGCATTTATATGGGGATGGTAGTTTCTTCTGCCCTAAGGAGGAATAGTTCTTTTCATTATGAACAAATTCTTGGGTGCTTGTGCTCTCCAAGATTAGTTAGGAGTTTTTCCCTTTTTTTTAAAGAGTTTAGAAACTATTTTTTTGGTCAAGAAGCCTTCGAAGGATAATGACTAAGCTTCAAGTTCTCTAGAACTTCATTTCATACATGGCAAACTAGGATCAAGTTGGTCCTCATGAAGAAAAGTTTATGGAATATTGCAAATGGAAAGGAAAAGAAGCCTCGAGATCTTGCTCAAGCCACTACATGGAAAAGTTTGCTTCGACAAAGCACAAGCCATAATCAAGCCAGTGATGCCAGGAGGCATATTTCACGGTGGATTCCGTGCCATGGTGGATTCCGTGAGGTTTTACGGTGGATTCCATAAACTTTGTTGACCGGGGCTCATACACAAAGTGGATTCTTTGTGCGAGAAGTTGATGGGGACGTTATCCTTTTCGGGCGTTTCATTAATTTAGTGTGTACATGGGTGATTCCATAGCGGGTGATTCCACAAAATACATATTAAATTAATAAACATTTATGAGTTTAGAGTGCGCACTCGTGATAAATTAAGGTTAGGATTGATTTCTAACCAGTTGATTTATTTATGTAGCTGAAGACTGCTAGGTATTCACTTTTGTCAGTTTAATTGTATTATTTTACTAACAATTGTGAATGCTTCAGTTGATGTGTAGAGATAGCAGTAGTGGCGGAGGAAAGCATTGGAGGATAGTGTGTATTCGAGTTATTGCTTATATTTTGATGGGCGCATACCTTAGGCATGGCGCCTATATTTTGTTGCGCCTATTTATTAAGGCATTGGATATTTATTTATTATTTTGTATGCACATGGGCACACGATTATGATATTTGTATTTGGACATTGTTTTGGGTATGCCTGACTCTTTGGGTGCCTGCCCATTAGCTTTATTTCTATTTTGTGCTAAAGCAAACTCAAAAGCCAAAAGCATTCTATTTTGTAATTTGGGCTATTATTTGAGCTTGAAGATGATTAATACATAAAATACATACTTTGTGGAGCGCTCACATAAGGCATGGGGGGAGATTGCACCCAATTGGTCTCTTGTTCATGTTGTGCATGCTTTCTACCTTGAGTTTTGTGCAAAAAGTAGAGTTCTTTTGTTCTTGGGGACCTTCTGACTCTCACTACACGAGCATATAGCATCCGATCTGCGCACCAGTGGTATCACAGCGAAGCTAAAATCGAGAGCTTCCAATCGCTACCCATCTTGCGCGAAGATGGAGCTCCTAGAATGATCGAGCTCTACAGTTAGTCTCATCATGAACAGTCGATATGGGTGGATTCCTGGCGGTCAAGAACCTTTGTCTACAGCCTCTGATCGCGAAGGACCGGCCTGAGGAGGCGGAGGACCACGTCAACATCTCCTTCTTCAAGTCGTTTTGAACAATAAGCTCTTCATCCATAACTACAAGTTCAAAAGCTTAAGTCAAAGCTTAGAAATCTTTATTAGTAAACTTTAAAAGCTTACTTAAATCGAATTTCAACAAATCGGCGGCAGCATCCCGAATTTTACGGCGCTGAAAAACGACCCCCCCGCTTAAAATTTGATGTTTTCTGTAGGCTAAGCTTTAAGCTTAGTCAAGCAAGTCTAAAGTCACAACAATCTTTCAAGTTGGACAAGTTCCATAAGTTCTGCAACTCCGCAAGTTCTGCAAGTCAACAAAGGTCAAAAATAACTTATGCTAAAAACTCCCATAAGGACTGTTCCTGTGCAGAAGCACTGAACTGCAAAGTTGTTCCCTGGAAGGCTCTGTTCGCATACGCAGACTTGCTGAACCAGTTTCAGCACATGTAGAAGGTCATACACAGATTTTACGAAGATTTCAAATCCCGCAATCGCAAAAGTTGAAGACCGTGAAAGCTAAACAAAAATCTATAAGCCTTGTATACCCGACTTTGAGCTACGCTCATCTTGCTAATTGGATTTTGAGAGTGTGAGGTCTTTTGAATTTTTACAGGATAATGGAACAAAATATGGATGATTTAAAAATGGCTGAAGGCGATCTTCCTGAACCTACATGGAACAAAAATTGGATTTAATTATGATGCAGTTAGACGAAGAACGAAGAGCCCGGCAAGCCTTGCAAGTTCAATTGGCCAATTTACAAAGATCGACTACCGACAAAGATGAACCACAACATCACAACCCGAAGATCTTATCCGACGAACCATTGATGCGACTCTCGAAGCTCAATCCATACGCAAAGAAACAAAGATAAGTAAATATTTAGTAAAATAGATCTTAAATCTGGTTATCATCAGGTGAGATTAGATAAATCTGATATATTTAAGACTGCATTTAGAACACAATTTGGTCATTATGAATTTCTAGTGATGCCTTTTGGATTGACTAACGCACGTGCTACATTTAGTAGAATGATGAATCGCATATTTTTGAAATATCAACATTGTGTTATAGTATTCTTTGATGATATCTTGCTATTCAGTAAAAATGAGAAAGAACATTATGAACGTCTGTCTTTGGTTTTCAAGTTATTGAAAGATAATCAATTGTATGCTAATCTAGAAAAGAGTGAGTTCTTTCAAACAGAAATTGAATATCTAGGTCATATTGTGTCTTCAGAAGGTATTAAGGTTGACCCTAAGAAGATAGAAGCAATATTGAATTGGCCTATACCCAAAAATGTGCATGAGTTATGTTCTTTTCTAGGTCTTGCTAGTTTTTACAAGAAGTTTGTGCGAAATTTTTCATTACTTGCTTTGCCTTTGACTAAACTTTTAAAGAAAGGTATTGTTTATCATTGGTCTGATAATCAGCAAAAATCTTTTGATTTATTGAAACATGCATTAACCCATGCTCCTATATTACAACTACCTGATTTCAATAGACCATTCTTTTTAGTAGTTGCTAATGCTAGCGGATCTGGAATAGGAGCCGTAATTATGCAAGATAACCATCCCATAGCTTATTCTAGCTGTAAACTGAAACCATCTAAACTTAAATATTTCATATATGATAAAGAATTGTTAGTTGTTGTACAAGCTTTAAGACAATGGAAACATTATTTAATGGGTTCTGAGTTTATGATTAAGACTGACCAACAAAGTATTAGACATCTCCTTAGTCAACCCCAAATATCTGACCAACATATCAAATGGGCAGCTTTTATTCAGATTTTTCATCCCCTTATCCAATATCAACCAGGTAAAGAAAATGTAGTGGCTGATGCATTAAGTAGAAGAGTGACCATTCATAATATCTCTGTCATATCATTTGATTCTCTAACTTCTATGAAAGATACTTATCATCAGGACATTACTTTTCATGCTGATTGGAATAACTTAGTTGGAAATAACTGGATTCCTATTGATTCACTGTCTTACAATGATGGATTCATGTTTTATGAAAAGAGATTACGTGTTACAGTTCCATTTAGATCTTTTGTTTTGAATGAGATTCATTGTCCTCCATATCAAGGTCATAGAGGTATCATATCTACTTTACGTATATTGACTGAAGATTTTTATTGGCCACATATGGACACTGATGCATCTAACTTTGTTTCTGAATGTTTGGTTTGTCAAAGAGTTAAGAGACATCATGGTAAAGAGTATGGTTTACTTATGTCTTTATCTATTCCATCAAGACCATGGGAACAGATTTCTATGGATTTTATTACTAGTTTACCTAACACTAAAGCTAACCATGATATGATTTGGACTGTTGTAGACAGGTTTAGTAAACAAGCATATTTCATTCCATGTAAGAAAAACTTTAACAGCATCTTAGGCAGCACAGTTGTTTTTGAAAACTGTTTTCACTAATCATGGATTACCAAAAGTTATTATTTTTGACCGTGATTCGATTTTGTAATAAATTTTGGATTACTTTGTTTGCTAACCTAGGAACAAATATTGATTTCTCATCTGCATTTCATCTTGAAACTAATGGACAAACAGAAGCCACTAACAGTACTATTTTAGATCTTTTACGTGCTTACACTATTTCTAAACCACAGACATGGGACACACATTTGCATTTACTGCAGTTTGCATATAACAATACACCACACACAGCTACAAAGAAAGCACCGTTTGAAGTGATTTATGGTTATAGATTGTCTACATCTGTTGCATCTTTATCAAATAGAATTCAGAGTGCTAATGATATTACTAACATGCACGCTACTATTTTTGATGAGGTTAAAGACATGATTGCCAAAGCCCAGCAATCATATACAAAATAAGCCAATAAGAAAAGACAGGCCATGAATTTTAAAGTTGATGACTATGTTTGGTTAAGAATAGAAAAACGTAGATTACAAAGTGTATATAAACATCCAGTTGTGAAATTAGCACCTAGATTCTATGGACCATTTAAGATCATTCACAAAATCAATGACAATGCATTCAAGTTAGAACTACCACCACACTGGAAAATTCACAACACCTTTCACATTAGTTTATTATGACCCTTTAGAGGCCAATTACCTGTACATCCTATTTATGAAAACGCACCTTTGTTAGATGAAGAGACTGAAATACTTGAACCTGAAGCTATCATAGATACTGACTTTATGGCCACTAGAACTGGCTGTAGATATTCTAGATATTTGGTCAAGTTTAAAAACCATCCTGTTGAAGAGGCCCAATGGATGCACGCTAGAGACTTAAATGCTTTTTCCACTCTGTTAGCTCCACATTGAGCTAATAGCAGTTGAGGACAATTGCTATCCCACCCTGGGGGTATGATGCTAGGAGGCATATTTCACGGTGGATTCCATGCCACGGTGGATTCCGTGAGGTTTTACGGTGGATTCTGTAAACTTTGTTGACCAAGGCTCATACACAAAGTGGATTCTTTGTGCGAGAAGTTGATGGGGAAGCTATCCTTTTTGGGCATTTCATTTATTTAGTGTGTACATGGGTGATTCCATAGTGGGTGATTCCGCAAAATACATATTAAATTAATAAACGTTTATGAGTTTAGAGTGCGCACTCGTGATAAATTAAGGTTAGGATTGATTTCTACCATTTATTTATGTAGCTGAAGACTGCTAGGTATTCACTTTTGTCAATTTAATTGTATTATTTTACTAACAATTGTGAATGCTTCAGTTGATATGTAGAGATAGCAGCAGTGGCGGAGGAGCATTGGAGGATAGTGTGTATTCGAGTTATCAATTATATTTTGATGGGTGCATACCTTAGGCATGGCGCCTATATTTTGTCGTGTCTATTTATTAAGGCGTTGGATATTTATTTATTATTTTGTATGCGCATGGACGCACGATTATGATATTTGTATTTGGACATTATTTTGGGTATGCCTGACTCTTTGGGCGCCCGCCCATTAGCTTTATTTCTATTTTGTGCTAAAGCAAACTCAAAAGCCAAAAGCGTGCTATTTTGTAATTTGGGCTATTATTTGAGCTTGAAGATGATTAATACATAAAATAAATGCTTTGTGGAGCACTCACACAAGGCATGGGGGGAGATTTCACCCAATTGGTCTCTTGTTCATGTCGTGCATGTTTCTACCTTGAGTTTTGTGCAAAAAGTAGAGTTCTTTTGTTCTTGGGGACCTTCCAATGCTCACTACGCGAGCATACAGCATCCGATCTGCGCACCAGCTAGAGTTGGATGATACCTACATCCATCATGTGAATGAATGCAACAATGCCAAGGACACCTGGGATGTTCTAAATACTCTCTTTGGATCCAAGTCTCAAAGAGTTCTAAGTTTGGATTTCTAGTTGAGATTTTCCATCTTGAAATGAAGCCTCAAACCTCACTTGCTTCTCATTTGAATTACATGAAAAGTCTCCTAACTCCACTTGCCGGTATTAATTTATGCATTGATGAAGATATCTCAATTGATGTATTGCTTAAATCCCTTCCTAGTCTTGAATATGACAATGTTGTAGCAACTCTCACCAATATGCTAGATCCATGACTAGTGGAAACAGAAGCTTCTTTACTTGAGGAGGAGAAGAAAAATAAATTCATGCAAGAATCTCCACTTACTGCTACAATATCATCTACAAGAGAGGAAGTACTTTAGCACAAGGGATTTTCTAGCAAAGGGAAATACGAGTACAATGACACCATCATTTGTGATTTTTGCCACAAGACACGCCACAAAGAGAGGGACTGTTTTTCAAGGAAGAAAGCACAAAGAGCCTATCTCATGAGCATCACTGACAAAGAAGAGCATGATGAAGAACAAGACCAAGAGCATCAAGAGGAAGAGCACCAGAATCTCAGCATGAGTGAAGAAGAAGGGGGCCTCTAAAACTCCTTCAAATTCGTTTGATGACCATTTATTTTGAATAAAGATATAACCCCAGCACATTAATCTCATCTTGATATTATATACCAATCCCAAAGGTAAACTCATTGTAGGTCATGGCTAAACCTCTGACCCAAGTCTCCTATGCCTTCCACACCAGTAAGAAACCACGTCCTTGCATTGGTCATGGATGACCAAGTCACGTCATGCCTAAACTATTGTACATCCTGAGTTTGAGAGGGGCTGTTGGTAAATCAAACTCAAGAGGACTAAACGTAAAGGGGGATAGCATCAATTCACACGGTGAACATAGGACTAGATGTGTGCTTAAGAGTGTGCTAGTGTGAGTGATCTAATGTATGATGTAAGGTAGTATGCCCATGTGTGTGTAGGCTAGAATCTAGGGGAGTACCATGTGTGGTGTGGAGAGAATCATGGAGAAATTAGACGAGAGATTATAGGATCTGGATTCTAGTTCATGGAGTCATTGATGATGTCAATTTGTAAAATCTCTGGTCTATATATTCTGGCTCTCTCATGAATAAAGTATGTTCATTGTGTGCCTTCTATTGCTTTCGATGCCTCATTTTCAATAAATAATACATCATATCCTCACTACAATGCTCAATAATCACTCATACTAATCCTTCTTTGGTCGTGGATGCCCCTTCCAAAAGGTGTGTCTGATATGAAAGGTCACCAGAGCCACCACAGTGACTTCTCACAACTCATTACTGTCACCTCACGCCAGTCTTCTCTTGAGTCTTCAATAGCTGCTTCTTCCACTTCCTTGAACTCTTTTGAAATTATATTCACCTCTTTTCAAGGATAGAAAACTTTCCCAAATTCGCATATACATTCCATAGAACACTTATAGAAGCATATAGAATAGAACAAAACAAAAACATAACAAGAACAGAAGCTCTATAGAAGCTCAACAGAAGGTTTACAGAAGGTAAAAAAAAAGCATAAGAACCTCATAACTCATACGAAAACCATTCCAAACTATCAAAGACCATTCAATGATCTTTCAAAAATTCTCAACTTCCATCAATCATTAATCCATGCTTCATAAAGAAGAAAAATAGAACAAAATAGAAGCTAAATAGAACACAACAGAACCTCAAACCTATTAGAATATTACAGAGCCTCATATCTCTACTGAAAAATAGAACAAAATAGAAGCTAAATAGAACACAACAGAACCTCGAACCTATCAGAATATCATAGAGCCTCATATCTCTACTGAAAATCATTATGAGCTTCCAAAACATAATCAATCTCATCCAAAAAACTTCCAAACAATTAATCATTACTCAAAATCCATAAAAAATCGACCATTCAACCCTAAAAAACAACAAAAATCAGCCAAAAAATCTAGTCATTTTAGCATTCAACATATCCCCACACTTAATAAGGGAGCGTCCTCGTGACCTAAGAAAAAGGGAATACAAGTTCATTAAATAGCTCAACTCGATCTTCTTTAGTATCTTCAATAAACCACCCAACCACGACCCCAACTTATCACCTGTATCTTAGAAAGCATATAATGAAAGGAAAACACCTTTATCCATGAACAAATCGTATAATCAACATAAAATTATAACAAATTTGTAAAGGACATAAAATATTGCTTCCATCCTTCAATCAGATAGAATCACAAACCACCATCCATCAGCATCTCAATCAAATCCACCTTCATCTTCAACTCCACATAAGAGGATAATACACCACACCATATACATCATAGGACATACAAAAAACTCACATATATACAACACCAAGTAGTTTGAATGGCACATGCCCCCAAAAATGGAGAGCACAAAAAAAGTTTTTCATTAAGAAAAGAGGATACAACAAGGAAAAGGCTTCAAAGTAGGATAAATATATTTTTAAAAAAACTGCATGCTAAGCTTGAAATGCTTGAGAGCTTTACTGTCATCTAGAAAATATTGAGGTACATTCTGTAGGAACTATAAACAACACAACCTTTCCATCAAAATAAGGAACGTGGTAGGGAAGGCCTGTGCAAAGTAATATAAGACATCCATTTGAGCAATAGTCACGTCCACATTTAGATTTATGATTAGCTACGAGATACTCTTTCGGTATTCAGGTGAGAGTGTTGATGCATGAAAGCAAGATATCAACAAAAGTGAGCAACAAGATGTACATAAGTATCCTCTGATTGAACATGCATCGAGCAAAATGAAGATAAGAAATCAAACATGTAGCAAATGCCTTTGAGGACCCTAGAATAAGAGGCCATGTCCTATCAAAGAATCATGCAGCGTCCATTACCTTCTGCGAAGAATATCACGGTCATATCCAGGTGTATCCAACACTGATTGGGGAGGAAGGTTAATAGAATCAGATGGAGATGGTAATGAAATGAGAGGGAAACATTGCAAAGGTGGATAACAAAATCATAAAATGAAGGTAAGTAAAGGGATAAGCAAGATGGAAAAGATTGAGAATTTAGCAAAAACATTCGAAGAGATTTTGCAAAGAAAAAATAAGTAATAGGAGGAACTATTTGAAGAAGTTCAAAAGGAATAGGAGATGATATAGGATCAGCAATAAAAACACGAATATGAGGGAATCCATAAGGAGTAAAGGATAAAAGAGGAATAGTGTCAGGACTATTAGAAATAAGGGAAACATATGAAGAAAAGTGATAGGACATGAGAGAATAGGAAAGAATATCAGTAGGATCCAACGGATAAATGGAACAACGAAAATTAAGGGCGTGGAAAAATAAATAAATAAGCAATGAATGATTAGAAATATAGCTCAACAATTGAGTTTGCAATGGCTAGATATCAGACTTATATAAGACACTTTGTAAACGGCGAGGTTCCAAAGCATCATCCTCCAAAGGTGGATGCTAAGCATGCCCTCTACACCAGGATGTATGCTGATGATAAGTCTTTAATCTTTATGCTAATAAGAGCTCCGCTGAATGAACATACATGACTGCTTGCAAAATAACATCCCCCACATAAACATTTATATCCTTCTCATCAAGAATTTGTAGATGTCTTGTGAGATACATAAAAGATAATAAGTGGGTTTCATGCAAAACTAACTCATCCAAAAATCTATTAAAGACAGCTCTCAACAAATCTACAATCCATAGAGTTGACCACCCATCCTCTAAAGGTTCCAAATCCACATTTCTTAGAGAAATATATAAGGCAAACCTCTGTTGATTGTACTTAATCTAGAAAGAGGAGGGAGGTGACACCAATTTAGCATAGTGAGAAAAATGATCCTGCACATAGTTCATTCATGCTGAAGGCATTCTACCTTAGCAAAAAACCCATCACACAGCTTAGCCTTTTGCTACAATTGATCAAGCTCCTCTATAGAAGATAAGAAAGAAGAAACTACCGGGGCTGGAGGAGGAATAGAGAGAACAATAATTTGTTGGTTAACCTCTGCAATAAGATTCTTTAATGATTCAATTGTGTCTTGGGAATGTTGCAATTTTCCCTCGCAAGTACCCAACTTACGAGCTGGCTCTTTCATGTCCTCAATAGCTGCATTCTTTTCTTGAGTTAAAGCCACATTCGTAGCTTCCAAAGTAGCTACTTTATGTTCTAACTCTTTGATTTGAGCTTGCTGGGAATCCATCAAACCAATAACATCAATCATCTGTTTATGAATATCACTGAGGGTAGCTTTCTTAGATACCAAGTCCTCCAAATCTTTGCTCAACTGATTAGTCAGGGAGTCAACTTTGTCTTGCAATGAATTATAAACTCCTATATAGATAGATTAAAGACATGAAGTAAGAGAAGTCTCCAATGTAGACTAGACACTAGAAATCAATTGGGAAAATAAAGATCCACATCCAGCATCATCTGTAAAGTAGAGGGAATCTATTGATCTAGCCGTCCATCCCTTTGGGCAGCAAATAAGTTAGGACAAGATAGGAATGAAGGGAGGGAACTGCTAGAAACAGGAGGCGTAGTGTCTTGCACAGGAGGATCTCCAATTGACAGCCCTATAGTACATTTACATTTGGTTCGAAAGAACCTAGGAGGGTGCTCATCCTCCATGTCTGAATTCAACTGCAATGGAGGAGGAGATGGAACAAAAGGTGGAGGCTGCTTCGGGGGAAGAGGAGCAAGATCAGCCAATTGGCACACCACCAGGAGGGGCAAAGGTAATAATCTTTTCAAAGAAGATACCATAAGAAAAATTACTACATTGACATTTTTTTACTCTCTGAAAATGTTGATCCATCTTGGCCAACATGAATGCAACCCAATTATAGTTGGCTCCCTCAAGGATCCGGACAGACACAGTAAAAAGCTCCTTGGAAAGACATTTGGTAGTAGGCTTTCTAGACATGCATTAGGAAAAAAATGAACTCACAAATGGGCGTTTTAGCCCCCCCTCCCCCTCTCCTCCTTAAAACAAGGAAAATAGGAGAGAAAAATAGTAAAATAATCCTCTTCTCTCTCTACATTTGCAATCTCGTTTTGCCTTTTTTATATTATCTACAAAGATATACTCAAATTCCTTCTCTCTCCTCATTCAAGAAGTCTTTTTCAACCAAAGTTTATATTAAAAAAGGAGTTAGTTACAAGAGTGTGGTGCTTCGTTTTCAATGCAAAATGATTAGTAGATATGAGGTAATTGATTTTTAAATCGAGAACAAGGAAAATGAAATTTCGAAAGTTCCTTTTAAGATATTTTGGTAATTTTTTATATTCTAGCTTTTGGTTTTAAAAAAACCAATTGGTCAAATTTCATGTTTTTTGGAAAAAAAAATCAGAGGTAAAATAGAAATGTCTAAAATACAAAAATTCTTGGACATCCCTACCCTCTGAGCTATTTTTCCCCATATCTATACTCTCTCATGGCTCTATTGTGACCTCTTCTTTGTGTTTATGCAACCTTCATTGACAGAGTGAATTACTTACACCCTCCTTTCCCTTGGCACCTTTCTGTGCCTCTTTGTGCATCTCCACTCTACCTCCTGTGAAAAAGTAGGCTCCATGTTTCTATTAATAATAAAATGAATACATGAAAGAAGGAGCTACATATTGAGGTAGAGATTGAATACACCCCATTATTCAAAAGAACCCAGCATACCAGTGTAAACCCTTAGGTTTTGCAGAGTTCCAAGTAAATGGGATTGAAACATGTGGACTTGTCGGTTGATGGGGGAATCTACCCAATTAACCCCTTAAACAATAGACCTCCAACTTTCTCAACAATCACAAATTTGCTGAAGTATGTGTGTGAGGGTGAAAATGGGTTGCTCGGTTACACTAGGTGGCTCAATGATTAGGCATTCAAAGTATTTACAACTTGCCAACAAGCAACCATAAAAAAATTTCATGATGTGATCGTTGCACATCAACTTCATATACAACAACTCATAGGACAAGTGGTATAGCTGAATGACACTATAATTCAACAAAACAATCAAATTATTTCAATGCAGGACACTATCCATGGCATTGGTATCTCATATGAGGAGGCAAAGGCACAATTGTACGACCTGAGAAAGATCAATAGCAAGCTAACACAAGAGTGCAAACAAAAGAAGAAGCCAATCAATGAGTTAATTGTGAATAGCGGCCAACAGAAGTGATGTATCAAAGCATGTAAGATAGCTCAGAATGAGAACCTAGGTGAGGGTGAGGTTGGATCGTGTATTAGTTGATTGTTGAAGGCAAGTACATTGGAAAACACTTTGAGAAATCCTAAGTTTGAGGCTATGAAGGAAAAGGTGATTGAGTGCATATTAAAAGATGTGTCAAATGAGTTCTCAGATGTGGATGCACAATCTATTTGTGACAGGGCCGGCATTAGCACAACAACTTACTCAAAGATATTCAAAGGTGTGAAGGCTGGGTTTGGTCGTGTGTTGAAGAGAAATAGAATTGTGCCTCTTCCTCAACCTTCAAAGTTAATAGAGACCCCACGACAACTTAATACAAAGGTTTTGGAGTTGATAGGAGATCCCGTGCATGTTCAATGCATGGAAACACTAAAGGTTGGGACCAAAAATGCATATGAGGTGAAGTTCATTGAACTCAGCAATTACTATTTAGATTTGTACAAGGTGCAGTCAGCAATGGTAATGTACTACAATATGTCTGTTGAGGAATGTAATGGTAAATTGCAGTTTGTTATAAGATTAGATGAAAGTGAGGTCATCAAAGGAGTAAAGCTTGAAAGAGTTAGTGTAATTGTGATGAATAGAGCTTTACAATTTGACAATAACAACCCACGGAACTTTATTGTTCAATCTGAGTGCCATGTGTAGTGGCTCGCTGCATTTGAAGTTCCTAAGTAAACATTTGAGGTGTTGTAGATGTTCTTTATGCACACAAGCATTTCAAGCATCATCGATCATCATGAACATGGTGAGATGCTCTCGCTTGAAGGGTATGGTCAATACTTGGTTGAATGGCATCTTGCAGGAGACTTGAAAACTTTAAAATGTATGTGTGGAATCTCCAATGGTGCAAATACAAAGAATCCATGCCTACATTGCTTGATAGAGAGGGCGGAAGGAAAGGACGGAAAGAAGAACTGGCAAAGGGTGACAAGTGCTCCACCAACGTGTAATAGAGAAGATCCCACTTGGAAGCCCATCTCCAACATTCCATTGGATCGTATTCACATTTGTTCATTGCATGATTTTGTCAGAATCATGGAGAAACTTGTATATGAATACATTTTCTTTGCTTATAGGATGCAACTAGAAAAATAAGCCATTGCAACGTGTAGAAATGTGGAGTGAGTGCTATCAAAAATTGGGTACTTGACCATCAAGTGACGATTGAAAAAGATGAGAAGAGATCAGGAAAATATAGTAACTTGCCAAAAAAGTCTTGATTTGGAGGAGCAAAGGTTAGAAAGTTTCTCTCAGCACCCATCAATGAGGAAGGGAATGTCATGGTTTGTAGGCTGCATGACTATGATGGGTGGAAAAAGTTACATTTTGCAGTTCCTGATAGAAGTAATGGAGGAAAAACAAGGTCACCTAATGTAGCAAGCACACACAATGCTCCAGCACGCATTTGGTGAAACAAGTAAAGAAGCTTTGACAGCATAATTAGTACCACCTTCTCCAAGCTAGATATTACAGGTGTCACGTGCCTACCTAACAATTCCTTGGCAGTACGTTTTAGTGGTCCATCGGGGAGCTATCCTAGACAGCTTCACCTGGCACTCGTGAGAATGCATAGGGTCTATCATCTAGTTTTCCCAGAGTCCACTCCATAATGAAAGGTACCGGCCATCCCCACGAGGATCAACTTGCAAGCTCGGGGTCCTAATTTTACAACTAAGGTCTTGATGCATCAACTAACTCCATCTTTCCTCTTATTATCCCGATTATATATTTACAATCAGATCTAACTATTGCAAGCATAATTAATCTTTCATGTGCAACCATCAATGCATGCACAAATTAAAAACAAAAATAGCAATAAGTGTTTTTAGCATGGGAAGCAGTCCTACCCCTTCCTACTTGCAACACTTTTTTAGGATCTGCAAGTTATATTCGTGAATCTGAAATATATTTTATCCTTATGAAAAATTTGGTATTTTGTGTCCTAAAAGATAATATGGGCATTTATACCTATGGTAGGTAGTTTATGCACTGCCCTACCCTAACCTGTGCTTAGCAGTATTTCAAATGCTTTTCCAAGTCTATTTAGACTTTAGGATTTGTATCGATAAATTCTTATCAATGTCCAATAAGTCTTACAGACTTCTAGTATTCATTTAATTTCTTGAATTATTGATAGTTTTAGGGTTGTCAATTATTTCATAGTTGTTTTTGCTTTAGCATTCTCGATATTTTAGGTTAGGTTTTCTTGTTGACTCATACGTGGGTCAACTCATGATATTGACGGTCTTGCTAATATAACCATTAATATTAACATTGCATGTGTTTTCAATAAGAAAATATTTTTTTATTTTATTCTACTCATATTCCATGGTTTAATCAACAATGTTCGACCATTTGTCGAACTTTCAATGCTATCTAGAAATATCAATTTTCATTTAGCTATGTCCTAAGTGCCATGCTGATTTTGTTTTTGAAAATTTTATTCTAAGCAATGTAAAAATCATAAGTGTAATTTTTCTTTCATCTTTTAGACATTGAATTATATTACTATGCACCTAATTTATGCATGCCTAGTATATATTTTCCTATACAATTTTTTGTTGACTTAATGCATTGATTATTTCATGATATTATCTAAATGATTTTCTATAAATTATGATAAAACTCAAATGCATCTTTTTATCATTAGTAAAATGAAATGGAGATAGTCACTTCCAAGAAAAAATTATAAAATATTTCATTCTGTAACAATGTCTACATTTTTTCTATTATTCTAATCATATATGTCATTAATGGAATAACAATAAGTATCACAAAATAAACCATAATTAAGATATTTTCTTGATGACATGCATATAATCTTTTTCCAAGTGAAAGAGTCTTTTCACTGAATAGTTAATTATCATATTACTTAGGCTATTTTCCTAAGTAACGATTCATATGCATTTTCTTCAGAATGTATTTATATTCATTTAAAGCCAAATATAGCGATAAGCTTATAAAACATTAATTTTTTCCAAACCGACGAGATGTTACCTCTATCAAGTTTGTCGTAATGGGGGTTTCCCCAATTCCTACAGCGTCATTTTCTCCATTGGCCACGTTTCTTGCTTCTCTTTCTTCAAATGGGCCTCTTGAATTTTTGCGACCTCGTGTAGTAATGGGGGTTTCGCCAATTCCTACAGCGTCATTTTCTCCATTGGCCGTGTTTCGTGCTTCTCTTGCTTCAAATGGGCTTCTTGAATTTTTGCGACCTCGTGGAGCCGTGGATGTTAGGTGAAATCAATGTGGTAGTTCTTCAGGGAGAGTTGGTGGTCGTCCAGAAAAATTTTGCCAACGTTTTGCTTAGCGATATGGTTGTATGGAAGGAAGGCATAACAAGGGGGGTAGAGAAAATGGAAATGAGGTAGAAGAGGGGTATTTTTCTCCTTCAAGGCTCAAGCTAGAATGGAAAAGAGATGTAGAGAAAATTTTCCATCATCCAGGAGGTCTTCCTTCTTGCATTCTTTGTGAGGGAGAGGGGGTGTATTTATAGCCATGAGAGGGAGCATGCAGTCGACACTTCTTTTGGCTACTTATCAAGAGCTAAGTAAACTTTATAAAAAATGCTTTTTGATTGCCTACCTGTTGGATGGTGGCATGGGGATGATTTTAAAATGTTTTCTCTCCCTCCAAGCATTAAAAATGTCATGATTTTTTGCCTATTTTTTCAAAAACGTTTTTTCTTCAAAACCACTTCACCTAGTGGTTTTTTACTAAGTTGCATCATGTCTTATCTAGTTTATAAAGTCATGCTATACTCTTTGATACTTAACTTACTCAATATCATACTCATTCTTGCGCGTTCTTTGTCTACTAATTAAGGCTTTTGCAATTTGTCTTACCGTTGTGAAATCAATGCGATGTTTGATGCATTAAATAGAATTGGGAACGCTAAATCATTTATAATGTGGGAAATATTATGATCAAGCCGTCGTAATATTATTTACGAGGCGTCTTTGCTTCTTGTTGGCTGGGAACATTGAGGCGTCTTCTCGCATCGGATTGCAGAATTGATTTAATGCGAGACTTGATATTACGTGCGATCACTTATATGATAACTCAACCAATAATTTTAAAACATTTCAAGCTCAAATTTGTTTCTTGATATGTAGTGTTATGGCGGGAATATTACAACATGTATCACTTGAAAAGGTCCAGACTCGAAAAACTCGAATTTTCATGATTATTTCTTGCCCTCGTGGTGAGCACTTCTTATGAAAGACCACCAAGTCTGCAACAAGGTTGCCAATGTACTCCTTCAGAGTTGAATCCTTTCGTTGATCTGCATGTCGAGCTCTTTCTTTCCTTGATGCAAACTCATCTATATACAATATGTCCTAAATGACAAAGTCAAATCAAACAATATATTTAGCAACTAACCTAGAATTATTAAAAATTGACAAAATTTGACTGTAGGATGTGTCGGGTCCCCTAGAGTCCACTGGTGAAATCTTGGCAAAAATTGATGCTATAGCTGTCAAGATTGTGGGAGAGAAGGAAGGAGTCTCACTTGAAGCTTTCTTGCTTGCACAATGGGGGAATACACACAAGGGTGGAGGCTGAAAACAGTTTTCCTCTTCTTAGTTGTGTAAGCCAAAAAGAACTCTACTACAAAGAAATAGAAGAACCTTATATATGGGTCTCAAACCAAACTCAACTAACTAAGGTGGCATACTAACTAAGCCACGAACTAGAGTAGATAAGGATAGCTATCATGTGGCTATTATTCATGGGCGGTGTACCAACCGCGTCTGCAACTGATAAGTCGGTGACATAAATACACAACGGTCACCCTGGCGTATCACGAGTGGAGCTCGATATCTCAACACTCCCCCTCAAGCTCAATCCCAATTCGTGCACACCAAGAAGGTCTCGAAACTTGCGCAGCTTCTCTACGCCCAATGCCTTCGTGAATATGTCAGCTACCTGATCCTCTGTGCTGACATAAACTAGATCAATAAGACCTAGTAAAACCCTCTCTCGCACATAGTGATAATGCACCTCAATGTGCTTTGTTCTAGCATGATAGACTGGGTTATTTGCCAAGTGTATACTACTCATGTTGTCACAGTAAATGACAACTGGCCCATCTGTAGACTGATGCATATCATAAAGTAGCTTATGCAACCAAGCTACCTCACATGCAGCCATTGCTGCACCCCTGTACTCAGCCTCTGTGCTTGACAAGGCAACTGTAGGCTATTTCTTACTGCTCCAAGTGACTGCAGCACTCCCAAAAGAGAACACATATCCACTAGTAGATCGTCTATCAGAAATACTACCAGCCCAATCAGCATCAGTGTATCCATGCAACTATATCTGAACCCCAGTCTCATAAAATAGTCCATACTGCAATGTGGACTTCACATACCTGAGTATGCGTCTAGCCGCATCCAAATGTGGTTTCCTTGGAGCCTGCATAAACTGACTTACCAATCCAACAGCATAGCTCAAATCTGGCCTGGTAATAGTCATATAAATCAAACTTCCTACTATGCGTCTGTACATAGTAGGGTCTTCTAGAAGCCCACCTACATCTGTGCTCAGCTTCACATTCTACTCCAAAGGAACTGAAATAGGCTTACAGCCTGTCATCCCATATTTGGACAGCATGTCCAATCCATACTGCCTCTGCAAGAGCTGTATCCCACTTGGTGATCTAATCACCTCAATGCCCAAGAAATAACACAGCTCTCCCAAATCCTTCATCTCAAACTTCTGCTTCAATATCATTTTCACATGAAGGATATCTTCATCACTGTCACCTGTCATAATCAAATCATCAACATAAATGACAAGTAGCATAATACCTTTCTCTGTTTTTCTCACATAAAGTGAGAAATCTGCCTTGGAAATCTGAAAGCCAATAGTGAAAAGATACTGTCCTATCTTGTCAGACCATGCTCTAGGTGCTTGCTTCAAGCCATACAAGGCTTTCTTCAACCTGCAAACAAACTCAGGATGAACAGCATGCACATAACCTGGTGGCTGCTCCATATATACCTCTTCTTGCAAATCACCATGCAAGAAGGCATTCTTTACATCCATCTGATGTAAAGACCATCCCTTTGATGCAGCCATAGCAATGACTGCTCTTACGGTTGCCATCCTTGCAACCGGACTGAATGTTTCTTCATAGTCAATGCCATATGTTTGTGCATACCCCTTGACTACCAATCTTGCCTTGTATCTGTTCACAGAACCATCTGCATTGTGCTTCACCTTATAAACCCACTTACAGCCAATTGCATTCTTACCTTTAGGCAAAGGTACCAATTCCCATGTAGCATTTGCTTCCAAGGCATCCATTTCTTCATCCATGGCTTTCTCCCATTTTTCGTTTCCCATGGCTTGCTCAAAAGAAGTGGGTTCTGGTTCCTATATCACTTTGACCATATATGCATAGTGAATGGCTGTAAATCCATCATATTTCAGCCTATCCAATAGGATACCTAGCTCTCGTAGACCTGCGCAAAGTAGGTTCACTCCCAGGTGCTCTCAAAACATCCCTGGTCTTCCTTACTCCAGGTGTAACAATAGAAGGTATACCCAACTCATCATCAATGCTCTGTTCTGAGCCACTGGATTCACCATCCACATAAGAGTGACCTGCATTCACATCAAACATGGGCTGATCAACCTTCTCTTTTCCTTTTCGTGATATCTGCATACCACTATCTGCATTGCTTTGAGAAGATTCTCCTGATCTCAATCTGCCTGTCCATGGTGAAGAATGTGAACCACTGCTAGAGGACGCTCCAGGTCCACTAATATTTTGTGGCTGCTGCTGTGAATTCTGTGCAGCATTACCATTTTGTGCATCTACATCATCAATCACATTTACTGGTTTATACCAGCTACTCATCTCATCAAAAACAACATCTCTGCTCACTATAAACTTACGAGTAGAAGGGTTATAGCATCTATACCCTTTTTGCTGCAGAGAGTAATCAATAAAGATGCACTTCTCAGCTTTTGGATCCAACTTGGATCTCAACTCATCTGGCACATGTACATAGGCAATGCAACCAAAAATTTTCAAATGAGAAATATCTGATTTCCTACCAGTATACCTCTCCTCTGGAGTCATCCCATGTATTGCTGCAGTGGGAGTCCTGTTCATTATGTAGACTGCTGTAGCAACTGCTTCAGCCCAATAAAAATCTAGCAAGTCTTTTTCATTGAGCATGGCACGAGATACCTCCCCAATATGCCTGTTTTTTCTTTTTGCAATTCCATTTTGTTGTGGGGTATGACTGCATGAATATTGCTGCTTTATGCCATGCTCCTGCAGGAACCTTGCAAACTCATTTGAGAGGTACTCTCCCCCTCCATCTGACCTTAGGCATTTTATCTGCATGCCTGTTTCTTTTTCAACCATAGCTTTAAGAGTTTTGAAGTGCCCAAAAACTTCACTTTTCTTTTCCATAAAATACACCCAAACTTTTCTACTATAGTCATCAATAAAAGTGACAAAATAATGACAGCCTCCAAGAGATGTAGCTTTAGTAGTCCACACATCAGAGTGGATTAATTCCAATGGCTTCTCACTCTCTTGAACATGTTTCGGAAATGGTTTCCTTGCCTGTTTTCCAAACTGACAGGCTTCACATACCTTATGCATTTCTGCAACCTTGAATTTGGGCAATCCTGCAACAATATTTTGGGCCTGCATTGATTTAAGTCGCTGTACATTAACATGACCAATGCGTTTATGCCAGATATCAATATCTGCAACTACACCAGTCCCATGTGCAAACATTGCTGCACTCAATTCAGGCATGTCTACATCCAACGTAAACATTCTGCCCTTCTTCTTTCCTTTTGCTATCAAGCGACTTTTATTTTTCATATCCTCAACAAAGCATCCATGAGGATTAAATCTGACCTGCAAGCCCTGCTCAACCATTTGACCAACAGAAACCAGATTCTTGGTGATATTCGGGACATGAAATACATCGGACAGGTATTTCTTTTTCCCATCCTGCATAGACAAAGGAATTTTTCCAATCTGCACAATAGGATGTGTAGTATCATCACCAGTCTCCACAAATCCTAGTTTTTCCATTTTCCTTGCATCCTCCATCCATTCTGCATGACCTGTCATGTGGTTTGATGCACCTGAGTCAACATACCATACATCGTTGCTTTCTTCTGCACTTGTCACAGAATTGTTCATATGCTCCACCATAAACAAGTGCTCATTTCTGTCATCACCCTGTCTACTAGAAGATGCATAATTCCCTTGTTGCAGTTTTCCATTCATGATATCATTCTGCTTTTTATAGCAGTCTTTAGCCATATGACCCATTTTACCACAGTAGTAGCATTCAACATTACTGTTTGCATTTTGGCCTCTTTGCCATCCACCACGACCTCTTTGGCTCCCCCTGCCTCTAGAGTTACCACGTCCTCCTCCATAGGACTGGTTTTCTTGAGTTTGCTGCATATTCTGATTTCTACCACGGCCTCCATATCGGCCTCCTCTACCTCTACCTCTTCCAGCATTTGAGTAGAAGACAGCTTCTTTTGAAGTTCCTCCTGAAGAAGATGCACCACCATTTCTCTGCTCCTCAGAAATTAGAAGAGCAATCAACTCCTCAAAATCAGGAAATCTTTCACGGACGGAAATGGATGTTCAGAACTGTGCATAATCCTTTCCTAGACCATTCAAGGTCACAAAAACTAAACCATCATCTTCCACTGGCGACCCAATGGAAGCAAGTGCATCTGCAATCTTCTTCACCTTCATGTGGTAGTCATTGATGCTCATATTTTCTCTTTGCACATTATGCAACTCTTGCTTGAGCTGCATTTTCCTGGCTTGCGTATTTGTGCTATACATTTTTGACAAAGTATCCCATGCCTCCTTTGGCGTATTTACATCTTGAATATGCACAATCATAGAGTCTGAAATGCTGATAGACATCCAGTACATAACTTTCCTGGCTCTCTCATGCCATGCTTTAAATGCCTTCATTTGCTGTTGATTGGGAATATCAAGAAGAACTGGTTCTTCTTCATTTCCTGCAACAAATTCCCAATATCCTTTTCCCATAAGGAAATTTGTCATTCTAAACTTCCATGCTTGGAAGTTGTTATTGTCAAGCTTTTCAGTGACAATCTGTGAGAGAGAATCAGACGCCATTACAGAACACTGCAAAAAATTCTGTCACTGCAAAGAACATAGCTTCAGCCTTACAAAGGCAAATCTGCAAAACTGACAAAAGTGGTATTTGACCACACAGTCACTTCCTAGTGACGATTTTGCATCAACAGGCAACAGGGATGATTCTGTAACTCCCAATGTCTCTGTGCACAAGCATACGATGCAATTTCTACAGTAACTTTTCACCGACCTGTAGAACAGTGGCTGCACAGCATAAAACTGGGCCTTTTCCTGAGTGCGTGCAGAAAACTTCCGCCTCCAAAACAGGCCCCGAAATGGCCTCAAATCAAAAAAACAAGGTCGCCAAGGGCTAAAGCTCTTGCCCGCAGCATATACTGCCCTCTTGCTTCACCGCAAAGGGCGTCTCAACCTGAGACAATGCACTCCTACATTTTCTGGTTGTGCTACCCGCAGAGATCTGCTCCCAAAACAGAAAATGACAGCAACACTGCTCCTCTTACCAGAACACCGCGAGCTTGGCTTGCTTTCTTGAGCTCCTTACCACGAACAAGGCTCTGATACCATGTCAAGATTGTGGGAGAGAATGAAGGAGTCTCACTTGAAGCTTTCTTGCTTGCACAATGGGGGAATACACACAAGGGTGGAGGTTGAAAACAGTTTTCCTCTTCTTAGTTGTGTAAGCCAAAAAGAACTCTAGTACAAAGAAATAGAAGAACCCTATATATGGGTCTCAAACCAAACTCAACTAACTAAGGTGGCATACTAACTGAGCCACGAACTAGAGTAGATAAGGATAGCTATCATGTAGCTATTATTCATGGGCAGTGTACCAACCGCGTCTGCAACTGACAAGTCGGTGACATAAATACACAACGGTCACCCTGGCGTATCACGAGTGGAGCTCGATATCTCAACAATAGCTGCCCTGTCCGAAGTCTTGGAGGACCTTAGTCCGAACATATCATGCAGTAGTGCTTCAAATTCAGCATCCGATACAAGGTAATCTTCTTCAATCGAGGTAATATGCTCCTGTGCTGCTATGATGCCAGTCACTATATCTAAGCTTATGCCATCATATCTTCCAATCTCTACCATTGTCGGATGCACATCCATGTAATCATAATCAATCAGGTCTTCCATTGAATCCCTGACTAGGATGGAAAACAACTCTTCTTCCTTCATTTCCAAGTATTGCAGCACATATGATAGAAGCAAGTATTGTAAACCATCTATTTTAATGGGTGTCAAGGAAACAAGGTTGGGTTTGTCGACTTGTGGTTGTTCTAAAGAAGATGGCACCATGAGAGCCAACCCTTGCTCTGTCACCACCCAATGACCCTCTTCAATATTTATGAGCTCTTCAATCGATTCTTCTCCAGTGTATGTGATAGTAACAACCTGTGGAGTTGTATCTTCATCACTCTCCTCCTCTAGGGGTGTATCTAATGCGAGGTAAATTGCCAATGCGCAATCACACTCCACAAGATCCAAAGATGCTATGCCTGGTGCACTACCCATGGGAATAGCGCATACTCTGTGCGAAGGATCTACGTGAGCCAGACACCTATTCACCACTTTTTGGTGATTCTTTCCTTTCTGAAATACCATGAGCTGTTCTAGAGGCACCAAGTCATGTAGGATCCCTCGATGGAGTAAGTGCAGGTAGCAATGGTGCTCACAAAGTCTTCCAAAACTTAAAGGGGAGATCCAGTGATGAGAGCACACTTTCAAGGTTGAAGTTCTTAGAGAGAACCTGAAATCTCTCATCACCCTAGCTGGCAAAGATAGTCTCGTGGATCCACTCATCAAAGTGTGTGCGAACATCCATTGTAGCAGGTAGAAGGGATGTGGTGGATATAAATAGATGAAGAGAGAAAGTGTGAAATGAAACAATGAAACAAGAACTAAACTAGTTCTACCTTAAAAACCTTAAGTTTTAAACCATTAAGGGTTGTTCGCATACGATATTTAGTTATGGCTTTACTTACGTCTTTGTAAAGTTTACATGCATATGTAAATGTGTTGATGTGAAAAGTGTATATCAAGTGTATGATTTTGCATAAATACCATAATTTTTAAATATTACAAGTTTGCAAGTGACAATATTCTATTGGCCAAAAAATCCAAAAATTTATAGGTGTTGGATATTATAACTTGTGGTGTTGGGATTTTTAGGGAGACTCTACAATTTCTAAAATATGTGGAGCCACACACTTTCCACTGGTAACAACATCCTTAGCTTGGCTTCAAATTTTCCTACCATCTAGTTTAAAATAGAAGCTAACATGCAGATTCTGCATTAACATTATAATTTTTTGGCGCATTATACTCAAGGGCCAATCATCCTCCATTTGCAACACTTGGGGCTCGTGACCCTCACAAATGACAGTAACATCCACAGTTGCACTTTCATGCATGTCTTGATCAAGGCACAACCATTTATCCTTGAGCATCCTCCATCTACGATACTTGAACACTAGGCATAAAGTCTGTTGTGTGACAAAGTACCTATAATTGGAAAGAAAAGTTAGCTGATTCATCCCAAAGTAAGATAATAGTCAACTAAGAGAGAAAAATTTTACCTGAAAGCCATGTCCCTTATTGTGACTCGACACTCCACTGTGTCAGGACTGTGAGGACTGTGAGTCATTTTTTATGTCCAAGTTTTGCCTAGAATCCTTGTTACATAATCCTCTAATGCACTTTTTATGATGTATGTGCTTTTGGTACATCTCAAACCCTTACATTCCTTGAACATGTGTGCAAAAATTGTAATCGGTATGAACCAGCTTAGATGTACATTCTTTGAGACGGTGCTTGGCTTCACAGAATTCAATATGTCTGCTGAAATTTTTGTGCTACACATGTGCAAAATGTCGCTACTACACAATGGACATTCTATGATGTTGAGATTCAATATATGCATAGACTCAAGGGTTCCATATTCTTGACCCCCCTTGGGCAATATGTACTTGGAGTCATAGAAAAAAACAAGGTCCTCTACAAGCTGCTTAGTTATATGTCCCTCAAAGAGCAATCTACCAATTTCGAGGTGGTAACACTTAAAAGAGCCTATGAAACTCTCAACATTTTGCCACTCACAGCAATCCGAAGGGTATACTTCTGTAAATATATTTTTAATGGATTTTTAAAATATATTTGAAAGGAATTTTTACGTTTTTGAATTTTCAAAAATATACTTCAAATATACATGTTGGAAATCTTTTAAAATGAACAAAAGAATTTTTGAGTTTTTGAATTTAAAGTATGTTGATTTTTTAAAGTTTGAAATTCAAAAACCCTTTAAATATATTTAAAGTATGCTAAGTTTTTAAGTATGTTGAATTAAACTCTTTAATCCCCCACTACCCCTTTTTTAAATAAAAAACCCAAGATTTAGAGAGAGAAGATTCGCCCTCCATGGATGTCAACATCTAGCCTCCCCATTGGACAATCCAAAAGGCCCAAATCTTAAAGTATATTATTTTTAAGGTCCCATTTGTGAGTTTTTTTGTTCTTAATAAATATGTCTTATAGAAATTGGCAGAGTTGCTTCCACACGGAGAGGAAATATGAGCAAAAGAAACCCAAGAACTAGTAATAATTTTACTAGACACCAAAGGGGTAGATGTATCCTTCTAAAGAAGTGAAAGGATCACCTCGATGGTTAATAACTAATTACCACTAGGTACAAAGGAAGCAGAAAGGGGCATACATAACCCTTCATTGATATTGGCAGTGGGAGAGGTAGAAGCATTGGTCATAGGCCAAACCAGACTATTTCTATATGATGCCAAGAAAGAGTAGCAAAGCTTGTTATCCACTAGCAGAAACTTAACACTACAAATGAACGAAGACTAGCATGGCGAATACAATCCGCTTCCAAGAGAAGGGAATAGTTATGCACTGGCAATGGCACATGTTGGATCACAATTGGGGAGTATAGTAATTAGCAGTGGCAGTAGGTGCCGAGTGAGAAGAGTGTGTATATGGTCCATTTTGCTATAAAAATTAAACATTCATATTTGGTTGGTGATGAGATCATGGGGCACGTGCATCATTTGTGCACAAAGATACAAGCATAGATGCAGACTCCTCCAATGCCCAAGCTATCAGTAGATCTTTCCCCCTAACGTATAGACAACCCCTAATACAACTTGTCCATGATGATAAAGCTGGAACATCTTCTCTAAAGCTCAGAGTTGGATTGGTTTTTTGTGGGTGACAATCTCCTGGTGGCCACAATATCATAGAAGGCTTATATGATGCATTGAAATCACGCATCCTAAGGGTGCCTTGTTGGGATTGTTGGTGGTACTGATGGCCTTTTTTCCCAAAACACTAGTGAGATTACAAAAGCTATGCTTAAACTCTATCGCAACCAAGGTGGTTATGATTTGTTGGGACAAAGAAAGGACCAAATAAGATGTGCACAACAAGTAAATGATGCTAGAGGGGCCTATGAAGTTGTGAAATTGGATGGGCTTATCCTTGTGGGTGGATGTAACTCAAACACTGATGCAACACAATTGCCTGAAATATTTGTTGCCACATCTTGCCAAATTAAGGTTATTGGAGTTCCATTTATATTGAATGGTGACCTAAAAAATTAGTTTGTTGAAGTAAATGTAGGCTCTAACATTGCTTGCAAGGTGAACTCTCAACATGATTTCACTTGAGTAAATTGCACCAGAAGAGAATGATGTGATTGTTTAGTGCTCTAGCCCTTGCAGCAACAGTTTCTTCTAAGGGTTATTGTATATTATAGTGCATCAATGTAGACTCAACACTAAGAAGGGAAAACCTTGGGTAGTAGCAAGACTTGCTAGTGCATTACAGGTCTCATATTCCACTGATGTGTATGAGCCATTGGACTGGTTGGTGCATTGTAGGACTCATATGCCACTAATGTGCACGAGCCATTGTTTGTAATTGTGAATACATCCCAAAATTTTAGGGATACCTAATGTCAAAATTTTGGGGATCATTAAGAAGAATTTTGATCTTGAATACTATTAATCTTGACTTGAAGTTGCAGTGACACAAAAGGAGGACTAATGCTTTTCTGCACCACCCAATAGCTTGAATTGACTTGAATAAAGGAATCACTATAGAAGCAACCAAGGCATCAACGTCAACAACAATTGTCGCATCTAAATAAGGGTATTTATTCTCTCTCAAGCACTAGTTTTTGCACTCAATCTAGTATGAGTGGGCATGACTTTGGAATGTTGCACCCTTAATATTGAATCATAGGACTTTTTGGATGCATCTTCTAGCATCTACTTAGTTGACACTTGAACTTCCTTTGTCCCTACAAGGGAGATAGTTACCTTCTATGTTTGTCTCTCCCAAATCTAATGCATATGACTCGAATTAAAGCCAGAGGAATCAATTTGCATCATTAGTGTAGATTTGATTGGATACCTTCCATGATGAAAGGTGTTGACCTAATATAGTAAAAGTGCATGCTAAAGGAAAAGATGGCAACGAAGGGGAAGATAATGAGAAAGCACAAAGCAGTAGGCTTGTACATCAATTACCATGAATTGATCTTGCAAAAATTGTACAATATCATTTTTTATGATACAAGCTACCTATATTTGCAAAGTAGGTATATCGATAGTTGATGCTTGCGAATGACCTTTACCAAAAATTCAACCATCATCCTAATAGTTTTAGTTGTGTGAGAGCAAGCTCTCCAGAGAAGAAAGAGTATAGCAAACAACTGAATTGTTGGACTTACTATAGCTATATAGATTGTTTCCATTCAAAATTGGGCATAGTAGCGGTCTTTGTGGTTCCTAAAAAGACTTGAAATCCTTTTGTGAAGAATCACAACTTCAATAGCAAACTAGTTGCTCCATAGCCTTGTTTGTACAACAATGGTGGCAGAATTTTATCAATAACAATGGATTATGGTGTAGCAGATGCCTTAACAAGAGTCTTGCTCACATGGTTTTGATCTTTATCATGTGCCATAAGGCAATATTGACTCTGAAGTGTCTTATAAGAGGCAAGTGGCATACAGTAGCCATATTATGAGTATCATTCAAAAAATGAAATTCAACAAGTCAGTTGTTCACATGGTTGACATGATTGATGTATTGGTATATGCACTTATAGATTTTGATGCAACCATGATGGCAGTTGAAGTTGTAGATGTAGTTCGAATAGAACTAGCACTTGCCCAACACTTGACATCTCATATGGATTAGTTGGTACAGTTATGCATCTTGGAAGCTCTCATCAACCTCTATGGTAATGTTGTTTTGCAAAAGGATTTAGCGCATGTACATGACAAGCATTTGGTTGCATTGATTGCTATGGCTGATGCAGCAGCTCAACAAGACTTATTACAATCATTGCTAAATTTTTACAGTAATGAGTATAGCCAATCACTCTCTTATAGACACCATTATCTATATGGACAGCAATATGACTATGAGCATCAATCATTTCCTTCTCAGCCATATGCTTCTCATGAGTACCATGGACAATAGTATGATTATTCTATTGCTGATCTATATAGTGATGATGTGGGCAACATTGTATCTAAAATCTATAAAGCTTGACAATTATGCAGTGTGGTCAAATAAGAGAATTGTATGCTCAAGGGTTATGTTATAGGTGTGCTAAACCGATGTATTCTAATAAAAAAGACATGTGCAAAGCAAATAATGCAAATATATTTGTGATACTTGGAATATTCATATGAAGAGAATGAAGACAATCATGCTAAAGAAAATTTTGATGTTGATGAAGATAGTCATGTTGACTGATGTTGATTAAGAGGAAGATAAGTATCTCATTATTAATTACACTTTAATGTGGAGCGTGTGTACGTGTGCACCATGAATAGGGGTTGATTTTAATTTACAAAACTATATGGGTTAGTGTGCCATGTGCTCGTGCAACTACAAGGGTTTATTTTATAATTTAACATTTGGACTAATTTTTAATTATATAATTAGCAAGGTGTAGTGTATTCATTTTATGGATGCAATGGTTGGATTAACTTTATTTACAAATTATTGTGTGTTATAGTGTATGTGGAACATGGAAAAGAAATTGAACCTAGCGGTGTGTGGACACCCATAAGGTTTAATGATATAGTGGTAAGGAGCACAAATCCCATGTCTAAAAACAAAAAATCCATGATCAAGATGACAACATGTCAACTAGACGAGAGTTGGCCTCTTGGACAATAATAAGATTTAAAAAACAACTACTAACACTAATGCAAAGAAGAACAAAAAGATGGAAAAATGTGTGGGTTTTTTGGGATTTTTTAAAAAAAATTATTTGATTGTGACCTTTATGATATTCTATTTGTTTTTATTTTTATAGTTTTTAGATTTTTCAAGTTATTTCTAAATTTTAATGTGTATTTCCAGTTTTGATTAATGTTTTTAGTAACATTTTTATTTTTCTCGCTAATTTTTAGTAAGTTTCTCATTTATTTGAATTTTTAATGGATTTTTATTGTTTTTATTTTATTTTTTGTTATTATTACTTTTAAATATGCCAAAAAAAGACAAACACTTGATTGTGTTGTGTGTGAACAACAGGCTGCATGGCACAGCCAAGATCTGTAAGAAGCTGGGAATAGTTAGAATGCTAATAATATGCCATGTCACATTGACATTGGTATATAAGGAGAGAAGTTGTAATTTTTCACATCTTTTGACATATCAATACATTTACAAACTTTCTCTCCCTTCTTGCTCCAAGCTTCCATGGCTTCTTCATCTTTCCTGTCTTTCTCTCTCCAATTCTAGTATTTCTCTCTCCTCGTCACTCTATTTCTCTCCCTTCATGCAGTCTTTCTCTCTCCTCTACAGTCTTTCTCTCTCCTCTTTCTCTCTCCCTAGTTCTCTCTCTGACAAGATCCCAAATGTATCCTTACAAGTGAATGGGAGCATCAAAACACGTGCACACGAGCACAAAAATCCGTACATGAATGCCAATGAGATAGACATCGACACACATGCAAAATGGGGCAAAGGATGGACTCTTCTTTTTTGGTTTTTTCGTATATTGGGGTGTTATCAGTTTTTTTGTTCGGAGTGGTGGGTGGGTGGAACGGGGCAAGAAAATGGGGGCTAAGGGAGAGGTGCAAGTGGACGAGGGAAAGGGGGATTGTATGTTGATTCAGGGGTTGGTGGAGGGAAAATGGGTGGGAAGGGGGGACTAAAGGGTTGGGAGCAATGGAGGGAGGCTTGGGAGAAGGGTGGGTGTATGGGAGGTGGGTTGGATGTATGGGAGAAGGGTGGGTGGGGGGAGGCGGGTGTGGGAGCAAGGCGAGTTGGGTGAGGAGGCGGGTTGGATAAGGAGAAGAGGCAAGGATGTGGGTGGATGGGTGGTGGTGGTGGAGAGGGAGGTTGGTGAGCAGGGATGCCAACTCGAGAGAGAGAGACGAGGTGGGGGTGGAAAGCAAGAAGGATTGGCAAACGGGGGCAGAGTTATGGAGGTTGGCGGGCAGGCAAAGCCAGGGAGGAAGTGACGAGGGGCGGCTAAAGAGGAGAAGGCGACCATGGAGGCATGCGGCACTGCAGGGAGAGGAGGCAGAGAGGGAGGAGGCAAGTGTGGCGGCGGTGGAAGAGAGAGATATGGAGGAGTGGCGAGAGAAAGAAGGGAGGAGGTGGGAGAGAAGAAGAAGGGAAGAGGGAGAACCTTTACCACACATCGGATTGACATGTGAGAAAAAGGTAAAGGGGGTAGGAGGATAGGGGAAAGGGAATGGACAGTACGAATGATCCATTTTGCATCATGTGTTCACATGGAAAAAGTGTAAAAAATGCACCCAAAAACATGATCCAAAATTAATAACAAAAAATTCATTTATCGAAACTCAGTGCAGTAAAAAGAAAGAATATTCAGTTTGACAATATGGATAGGGCTATAAAAGCATAACACAATTTCAATGACAAATAGGAGTGTTCACGTGGAAAAAGAGTATAAACAACAATGAAAAGTACATGAAAACTTACAAAAATTAATAATAGCCAATCCATGTGTTGGATTAATAATTGGTGAAAAGGAGAAATATTTGGGGGGAAGAGAATGATTGGGGCAATAAGGTCAAATGGCAAGTCTAGTGTGAAAAAGAATTCTTTGCATGAAAACACACATGAAAGAGCATTTTTTATGAAGCAAGGGTGTGTTCACATGAAAAGATGAAAAAACGAGAGAAATTGCCACATGGGGAAGGGAAGACCTTGAGTACAGGTCGAAATAGAATGGGTGGGTTGGAAAGGAATCCTAACAAGATATAGAAGAGACATTGCACCAGTGAATGATTAAATAGAGGTGTTTTCATGGGTATATACAGAAGAGATGCACATGGATGTGTCCCCCCCTATTTAAAACTTTTTACATAGGTTTTTACAATCAACTTGGATCTAGCTCTTGACAATAGACCAAACCCTTATATCCCCAAACTTAAGACATTATCCCCAAACTTAAGACATTACATACACATTTAAATGCAAGAGGTAGGGTTAGACACACTTAGCCCATTTAGCTAGTGGTTAATGTGGACAGTCATTGATGTATGAGGTGTTGAAGTTGACTACATGAGGTACCATAAATTGTAACAACATGCTTCAATCAAGGTATGGACCATATAGTAGCATCTAGAGAGGTAACATTATTGATGAAGACCCATGAAGTTGCCAATGATGAAGAATAAAATACTCAACTCAACAACCACTTGTGCGGAAATGAGAGATCAAGCACTTTCCCTATAGCTTACATCACTTAGAGAAGAATTGAAGGAAATCCATATCTTATACCCAATTAAAAATTTGACAAAACTAAGGGACTCAAAGGGAGTATGCAAGAGTACATGATTGATAGTATATTTGTGCATCCCACCCCATTTAGCATAGGTGCAAGAAGGAAGGCTATGAAGCCTTATAGTGCAGAGCACAAAACAAAGTGATATGTCCTAATGTGGTGACAGAGGCTTGCATCCATGTGCGCAAAGGAAAACAAGAACGTACCTCATCACTAGTATCATAACACCCCTCAATCCTCACCTCTCAATTGATTAAAGGAAAAATCGGTCACACTTGGCCCCCCCTTTATCTCTTGCTAGATATAAGAGGGAAACCCAATTCCTCACACCCATTGATGTAATCCTTATTGCCACTTGTACAAAGGTTTGTACACCTTGTGTGCTATTTATTGTGCAATTTTGCATCTTGCCTTATGCCAACATATAGTGTGAGTAGGAAGACCAAGGAGCCTTATAATCTCATGTACAAGAAAAAATTGTGCTTTGTGCATTGAGAGGCCCAATCCTGCATGCAACCCTCCATTCACACATCTCACCTCTCATTTGGATTGAAGGGAAAAAAGGTTGGTCACTCACTCCACCCTTTGTCTTATGCTTTGTTGATGAATGTAAAGGGTAGCCCATACTCACATCTCCATTTGATTAGGATGAATGCTTGCATCACTCAAGGGGTTGTTGATGAAGATTAATTTCGTCTTGTTGATGATGTCAAATAGTGTCTAATGATGAAGAGGTGTACCATGGGAGCTAGTCAATATATCAAGAACTTGGTTTGAATGTAGGCACTTTTGTCTACTAGAGGAGTCAGATGCTTACATAGTTACATGACATAGGGCACCAACGGAGGTGGCTTCGGGGCTACATCCCCTTGAGAGTTTGACTGACAAGTCAGTTAATCTAGACTGCAAGGCAGTACTAGCTTTTCTATAGCTAGCTTCTCCACTAAGGATGTTTGCCACATTTGCATAGAGCAAGGTCTATTATAATAGGGAATTTTTTCATTTTCTCCCATAATAGTTCATTTGGTTTTTTTCTTTGTCTTTTTTTTTTCCTACTCCAAAAGATGTTTCCACCTTTTCTCGAAGAGTAGGTCGGTGTAAGGTGAGAAGTCATTTTCTCCCATAACCTTTTGTTTTCTTTTTTTCCTTTTCTTTTTTCAGTAACAAAAATTTGAGTGTTCAGAACCATCCCTATCACATCTGTTGGATTGAAAGGAAAGAAATAGAATAGGGGTAGGAGCTAGAATAGAAGGTATAGTAGAAATCATTTGCTTCATCAACATAATCCACATGAGGATGACTATCAGAAGCAACATGAGACACACTAAAGAGTGATGCCAAAGGGGAAAAGGGATGGTCAACTGTGATTGTCAAGATCCCTAGGGAGGATAATACTTCTTCAAGTGGTAGCCATTGATCAAGAAGGGATCTAAGGAGAGTCATTAGGGTTGATTACAAGTATATTGTAAGGGCCCATCTAGCACCGTTGGAGCTTTCCAAGGGACTTGCCAAAGCATGAATCATAGGCAAGGGAAAAATAACATTCTTTGAACTTTTTCTATTTGATGAGGTATCATGGTAGACTTTGTGTTGGGCCTATGTGGCTTCCATGCACTATAAGGCCATCTTGTGAGTCTCATCTAGACAACATTGCATGGACTCTATATCTCCCAACTATTTGGTGATAGCTACTCTCAAAGAGAGCGATTCCAACTCAATTGAAAAGATGTTTTCTGTACCATAGTCCAACTAGAAAGGTGTTTGTCCAGTTATGGCCTTATGGGAGGTTTTATATGCCCAAAGGGCCTCTATAAGTTGATCATCCAAATCATAGTAATGTCTGACAATTATCCTTGTTAGTATCAAGGAGAGGATATGATTGGTGACTTAAACTTGGTTATTGGCTCTGGGATAATAGGATGTGGACTTATGATGGAAGGTTCTATAGATATCTTTTAGCTCTTCCATGATTTTGTTTAGAAAGTGAGTGCCTTTATCACTAATAAGCTCTAAGGGGCTTCCAAAACGGGCGATAATATTATTGTATAGGAATAAAGCCACATTATCCTAGCATCACACTTGAGAGCTTTGGCTTCACATCTCTTCATCTCACATAATTAGTACATATGAGAATGTATTTTTTTTGTTTCCTTCTAATTAGAGGATGGATTGGGCTATAAATAAATCTACATTAGGAAAGTCGGGATCATCTTGCACCCCTTCATCACTCTAAGGGATTCACGATAGATGATGATGAGAACAACTAAGTTTAGGGACCACTTCAAAATCAAACTCTTAGAATAGAAGGAGCCATCTCATCATTCTACCTTTAACATCTGCCTTATTCATTAGAAAGGATAGAGCTTTATGATCCACATAAAACATGAAGTGCATCCTCAACAAGGTAGTATTGAAACTTCTTCAGGGTAACATCATCACCAAGCACTCAAGCTATGTTCACTATATAAGTTCTCTCTTTATTAGTTACTTTTTGGCTTGCATAATAAATTGGTTGGTCCACCTTTGAGAAGCCTTTTTGTCAAAGAACTGTACCTAGCCCTTCAACTGATGCATAAGTGTGTGCACATGAAAATCCTTCGTCCAATCAAGAGGTTGCAAGATGGGTGCTTTAATTAGATACTACTTTAGGGTATTAAAGGATATTTTGCAATCATCTATCCAAATAAGCTCTGCATCTTTCCTTGGGAACTTGTACAAGGAACTACCGTTGTAAAATGTGTGATGAATCTCCTATATTAGCCCACATGGCCAAGAAATCCTTTACTCCTTTCCACCACTTGGTAATTTGTAATAGGTCCCTTTTTTGCTTTTGAGGACAAAAACATCTGAGTGGGGATGGAATATAAAGAGCTGAATTAGGGGCATATAAAAGGGCAAATGGCATCAATTTTGACACAATAATACAACTTCGCTCTTCTTCTCTTTCTAGCTCTTTTTGTCCTTTCATGGCTTCCAGCTATCTCTCTTCTTTTCTCCTATCCTTCTCTCTTCATTTTTAGTCTTTTCCTCTCCTCATCTAGACTTTTTCTCTCATATGCACTCTTCTTCTCTCTTTCCTATGGTATTCTCTCATTTTTCTCTCTCCTCTCAAGTCCCTTCATGACATTAATAGGATCTATTTTGCCTCTCTTTTGGTCTATTTTTTTTCTATTTGTGAGGTTGAGATTGTGAATGAGTCTTGAAAGGAATGATTGAGAGTGTGTTGGAAGGTTTTTGATGGTTTGAAGTGGATTTGGTTTGAGCTATATGGTTTTTATGCCTTTTGTAGGCCTTATGTAGTGCTATATAGAGCTTCTATATCTAGTCTGTTAGCCTCTATTAGCTTCTATAACTGTTCTGATGGATAGATGCTTAGCTTTGGGAATTTTTTGACATCTTGAAAGAGGAAGAATACAAGCTCGAAATAGCTCGAAGAAGCAAAAGAAGTAGCTGAAGAAGACTTGAAGTGAAGACTAAAAAGACAATGACACGAATGAGCTTCAAAGGGACACTATAGTGGCTTTGACGACCCTTCATATTAGGTGGAGCCCCAAAATGAACACCAAGGAAATAGGGTCTCTACTGTAAGAAAATATATCTTGTATCATCAAAAACTATATTTTTCATCTTTTATATGTAACAACAAAGAAAACAACACCACAAACAAGAAATCTTCATGCAGCTTCATAAAAACAATACTTCCACATCTTTAACTTTAACAAAATCCACCATTCTCTTCATATTCTTTATAGAATAATTTTATAGATATGGAAAAAATTTATAATACTCCCCTTTGAATGGAAAGATATCACATATGATTCATCTTTAAAGATTCCACAGCTTTCTCTCACAATCTCTCATATGTAGATACATTGTTTGGTATTGAATTAGCTCTCTCTCTCTCTCTCTCTCTCTCTCTCTCTCTCTCTCTCTCTCTCTCTCTCTCTCTCTCTCTCTCTCTCTCTCTCTCTCTCTCTCTCTCTCTCTCTCTCTCTCTCTCTCTCTCTCTCTCTCTCTCTCTCTCACACACACACACACACACAATAGTACATCATCTCCTCACTACAATTCTCAATAATCACTCATAATAACCATTATTTGGTCGTGGATGCCCCAAGAGGTGTGTCTGATATGAAAGGTCACCCCGAGCCACTATAATGACTCTTCATAGCTCGTCACTGTCACTTCACTCCACTCTTCTCATAAGTCTTCAACAACTGATTCTTCCACTTTCTTGAGCTCTTTTGAACTTACATTCACCTCTTTCCAAGGCTACAAAACTTTCCCAAAGTCACACATACATTCTGCAAAACACTTACAGAGGCATACAGAACATAACAGAACAAGAATATAGGCGCTATTGAAGCTCAATGAAGGATTATAGAAGGTCAACAGAAAGCATCAAAACCACATAGCTCATACTAAATCCATTCCAAACTATCAAAAACCATTAAATTATCTTTCAAACAACTTCAAACTTCATCAATCACTACTCCATGCTTCATATAAAAGAAAAACAGAATAAACCAGAAGCAAAACAAAACCAGTTAGAACATCACAGAGCCTCATATCTCTACTGAAAAACATCACGAGCCTCCAAAACATAATCAACCTCATCCAAAACACTCTTAAAAACTTCCAAAACAACTAAAAATCATTCAACATCCATAAAAAATCAACCATTCAGCCCTCAAAAACAACAAAAATCAACAAAAAAAAAAGTCATTTCAACATTTCACCATAATTTTTGAGAATTTTCTAGCTATTTTTCGGATTATTAAAACATTTTTGTAAAAAATAGACTCATTTAGGAGTTAATTCTCATGGAAATAATAATCTTTCAATGTGTTTTGAAGGTTTCAGCTCATATCAATTGACCATAATGAAAGAGAATTTTTTTTGGAAATTATGGAAATTACTTGGGATTTTTCGCTAATTTTTAGTATTTTTTAAGAATTTATGAAATTTTTATAAATATTTTATGATTTAATAAGATTTGTTTTTTTAATAGTGGTATTATCAGTTGTTGTTGAAAAATGTACAAATTTTTCAAAACATTTTCGGAGTTTTTCAACTATTTTTCTAAAAAATTTCTCATTTATTTTTTATTTTTAAATTTTTGATATGTTTGGAATGGTAAAAAAATATGAAGGAAATTGTGTTTAAATTTTAGGAAATTTTAGGATTTTTTTAGTTTTATTTTCATTTTTAGCATTTTAATGAGTTTTTATTGAATTTTATATGTTTTTCCAAAATTTTAATGAATTTTACAGGTTTTCTAATTTATGGGAATAAAATAATCAAAGTCGAGACATCGAGGTACCCGACAGTAGTTGCACGCGAATGGCAGCTCCACGGCATGGGCAAAACGAGACGCACGTCCTTGTGCGTAAACGGGCACTTCCAACACGCAGAAAATCGAAAACACACACCAATACGCGAATGACCACAAGAATGACGATGCCACGAAGTGTCAACACAGAGGCGGGAGGCTGAACTCGGGATCAAGAGGGTGCGGGGTGTGAAAAGATGCCTGCGGGGGGGTAGGGTGGTGTTGTGTTTTTTTGTGGTTCGGCGTCTTCTTAGTGGTTATGGTAGGAAGGGGGGCATGCAGGAGGTGTTTGTAGGGGGTGGTGGGAAGGGTGTGAAGGGGTGGAGTAGGGGGGAGGAGGTGGTGGAGGTGAAGGAGATGGAGACGGCATGGAGTTGGAGTGGAGGAGATGAAGGAGGTGGAGGCAGCAGCCATGGGGGTGGTGTGGAGGAGGTGGAGTCGAGGAGATAAAGGAGGTGGAGGCGGTAGGGGGGCGATGGCGGGCGTGTGGCTCGGCGGGGGCGGGGAGGTCATAGGCAGGTAGGGAGATGGGAGCTGCAGGAGAGGGGGCGTTGCGGGAGGGGAGGGAGGCCCTAGGTGCGAAGGATGGCAGCCACCACAGGCGGTAGTGGCGGCCCGTGAGAGGAGGGCAGCGAGGAAGGAGAAGGGGAAGGAGGAGGGGGAGGGGGAGGGGGAGGGGGAGGGGGAGAAGGAAGGAAGGAAGGAGAACCAAAAAGGAGCAGGGAAAGGAGGAGGAGAAGGAGAAAGAGGGAGAAGGGAGCAGGAGCAGGTGGCCTGCTAGGTGGAGGTGGAGAGGAGGGGAGAGATAGAGGGGTTAGGGAGAGAGAAAGAAAGAAAGAGAGAGAGGAGAGAGAAGAGGGGAATGGGGGGTGAGGGAATGCGGAAGGGGTAATTAGGAGGGGATTTGATTTTTGTTTTTGGTTTTTGGTTTATTATTATTATTATTATTATTTAAAAAAAGGACAAACATACCTCCTGTCCCGCGCACGTGCATAGGTTGCGGGTAAAAAAATTTACGTTACTGGGAATATTTAGTGGGTGCGGGCATGCGCAAGGATGGAGGATGGCATGACGAACACACCACACACGTGGAAAGACGCAAACGAGGGCGTTCGCGCCCAAACCCACATGAGGTCAGGACATAAAATTAGACGAAAATTAATGCCAAAAAATTAGTCTATCAAAATGAAGTGCAAAAAGAAAAAGTATGCAGGATGATGTGCCAAATAGGTATATCACATCAGAATTGCGTTTCGACAAGGATAGGATCCGTTCACGTAGAAAATACCATAAAAATATACCCGAAACGGGAAAGTAAAATTATTACGAAAAGATCGGGTAGTCAAAACTAGATGAAGTGAGCACAAAAAATGCTTGCAGGAAGAGGGTAGACAGGATGGGAAAGGTTGAACGTGGTTTCGAGGATGGTAAGGCGCGTTCGCATGGGAAAAACACAAAAACACAAATTAAAACAGTCAAAAATTAATATGGAGAAATCCGTGGATTAGAATGAAGGTCAATGAAAAGAAAAAGTGTAAGGGGAAGTGATTGGAATAGGTGTGTCTAGTCAAAATGCGGTTCCAATGGCATTAGAGGGTGTTCACATGAAAAAAAGAAGAAAAATAAGCATAAAAAGTCATTGAAAATTTAATAAAATAAAATTGGTAGGCCGAAAAAAGGTGGGTAAAACAAAAATCATGGAGGGAACCAAGTCAAATATGGATTTTCAATCAAAATTAAAATTTGAGGTGATTAAGGCAGGTTCACATGGAAAAATAGTCAAAATGCACATTAAAATACCTAAAATTACAAAAAATTTAATAACGGACAAACCGTATAGCAGAATGATGGGTAGTAAATAGGAAAAAAGTCCAAGGAAGGTGTAGGTTAAGTTTGGCACATCAAATTATAGTTTTGATGCAAAAAAGGTATGTTCCCATGCAAACACGTGAAAGAGGCAAACAATTCTTCAAAAATTAATAACTTAGGATCCATGGCTCGGAACTGGGGGATGTATAAAGGAAAAGTGGCCAGTTCAAAGGGACAAATAGGGCTATAAGGTTGGATGGGGGTTCCAGTGATGAATGGAGGATGCGTTCACATGAGAAAATGTCAAAACAAGGGATAAAGGGAAACAGAAAGGAAACGGCCTCGAGAAGGGGGTGAAGCAGGACGGGTGGGTGGGGAAGGGACCCTAGCATAGTAAAATCAGGACATGGGAGACATGCATGATCATATCATGGTAGATGCATAAGGATATGTAACATAGACGCATAGGGATGCGTCCCCACACTTAAGACCTTAATCGGAAGCGTGAACCAAACAACAAGGACCTAAGACCACACATTAGAATAACCGTTGACATCGCCACACTTAAAACATAACCGTCACTAAGAAACAAAAGGTGTAGGAGAGTTAGGAATACTTGGCTCATGTTGCTGAGAATTGAAGTGTATTGTCGATGTCACAAGCTGTGTCACAATCGGCTGCAGGAGGTACCAAAGTGTCTTCACATCACTATTCAATGTGGCAAGGACCATGCAGCATCACCTAGGGAGGCAACTTTGCTTTGAGAGAATCGTAGGAAATCGTCGATGGGCGAAGGCTATTGTACTTGGCTCATAGTCACTCAAATTGGAATGAAAGAGCAGTCACTCGCCCCACAATGGACACCACTTGATTGAATAATGATGGAAACCCAATCTTACACCCGGTTTAGAAATCAACAAGGGAGATGGTTCAGAGAGGTAGTATGCCACCAATGTGCACAATTGATGGTGCATTAGTGCGTTTAACCCCGTCTAGCATAGGTGCAAGCAAAAGGCCAGAGAACCTTGTAGTGCAAAGTACAAAACAGAGTGATGTGTAATGTGGTGATGGCAGAAACCCATCCTGTTTGTGCATGCATAGGGAAACAAGAACGTACCTTACGCCAAGTGTTGTAACGTCCCTCAATCCGTACCTCTCAATAAGTTTTTGAGGAAATATCAGTCATGCTCAAACCCCCCCTCTATCTCATGCTCTATTGATAGATACAAAAGGGAAGCCCGTTCTTCCTGAAACCCATTGATGGTATCCTCACTGTCACTTGTACAAAGGGTGTATGCCTTGTACGCAATTGATGGTGCAAGTGTGCATCTTGCCATGTGCCAGCATACAATGCAAGAAGGAAGGCCAGGGAGCCTTATAGTGCCGTGCATAGGAACAATTTTGTGCTTTGTGCATGGAGAGGCCCATCCTGTGTGTGCAACTCTCCATTCACACATCTCACCTCTCTATTGGATATAAAGGGAAAGGACTGTTCACTCATCCCACCCTCTATACACTCTATTGATAAATACAAAGGGCAGCCCATACTCACATCCCCATCCAATTAGGATGAAAGCTCACGTTGCTCTAAGTTTGTAGATGAAGATCAACTTCGCCTAGTTGATGATGTCAATGTGGATTGGTTGATGAAGAGGCATACCTAGGGAGGTAGCCAACAAGTTTGGTGCTTGGATTGCATGTTGGAAACTTAGTCTATTGTAGGAATCAGAAGCATTGATGGGGTTACAGGATCTGGCACACCAAGGGAGGTGGCTCAAAAACTTCTTTTGTAAGAGTTCTGCTAGAGATTCAACTATCTTGGACTATGGGGTGTTACCACCTTTTCCACAGACAACTTTTCGTCCAAGGGTGTGTGCCACCTTTTCTTGGAACGAGACCTATTATGACATGGAATTTCTTCATTTTTTCCCATAATAGTTTTGTTTTGTTTTTTTTTTTCCTTTTCTTTTCTTTTCTTTCACCCTAATCCCAAGGGTGTTTCCATCTTTTCTGGAAGAATAGGTCAGCATGACAGGGACCTAAGTCCTTTTCTCCCATGACCGATATATTTTTATTTTATATTTCTTTTTTGTTGGTTGGAAGAGGAGAATGGCAGGAATGCCATGTATCAGAACCACCCTGGCCACCTCTGATGCATCATACAAAAAGGAAGCCAAGGAGGAGGGGAAGGTGGCTATGAGGGGCTAACAAAGTGAAACTGCATCATCCAGATTAGCAAGAGGGTTATCATGAGCATTAGGTAAAGCTGTATCAACTATCATGCAAGGAATGAGGAAGCTATAGATGGTGATTGTCAAGATCCCTAGGGAGGGTAATATGCCTTGAGGTGATAGCCATTAATCAGGAAGGGATCATTAAAAGCATCGACTGTCTGGATTTGGACCCAAGCCATTAAGATTGACAGTAAGTACCTTATAAGGGCCCATCTAAAGTTATTGAAGCTTGCCTAGAAACTTGCCAAATCGGGAATCTAAGTCACCTTCCTTGAACTCCTTTTGCTTGATGGAGCTGTCATGATAGGCCTTTCTGAGCTTGTGTGGCTTCCATGCACTGAAGGGCCATCCTACGAGTTTCATCGAGACATTCCAAGTGCAAGAGACAGTGTTGCAGGACTTGTCATCTCCCAAGCATTCTCTAATAGCCATGCATAGAGAGGGTATTGTTCTTGTTAAAATCAAGCAAAGTATGTGATTGGTAACTTTGACTTGGCTGTTGGCTCTAGGGTAATAGGGTGTGGACTTACGATGGAAAATCTTGTATAGTTGTGTCAATTCTTCCATGATCTTGTTGAGAAAGTGAGTACCTCGGTCACTAATGAGCTCTAGAGGACTGCCAAAATGGGTGATGATGTTCTTGTATAGAAACAAGGCCACACTATTTCCATCGTCCCGCTTCAGAGCTTTAGCTTCACACCACTTGGTTACATGGTCTGTAGTGCAGACCAATATGTATCTATTCTATTTCCTTCTTGTTGGTGGATCAATGGGACCAACGAAGTTAATTTTCGACTTCTCGAATGGCTTTAGGAGAAGGATAGGTTATAGGAGCATAGCGTTGGATTTGGTAGGCTTTTCCATTCGTTGACAGGCATCATAACTTTTGCAGTAGTCATAGGCATCCTTGTCGAGGGTTGGCCACCAATATCCTACAAGTAAGGCCTTTCTAGTTGTCCCTTCTCCTACGAAGTGTCCACCACAGGGATCATCATGACATGCTTTCAGCACAATTCCAATCTCATCTCCTGAAACACATCTTCGCAAGACCTTGTCTTTTCCTTTCTTGTATAGAGCTCCTCCTAATAGGGTGTAGGGAGTTGATTCCAATAGAAGCTTCTTCTTCTCATGGCTCAAGATGCCACAGGGATACTGTTGGGTTGCCAGGAGATTGGCTATGCTTGCATACTGTGGGGTAACAATTTCAACTAGAAAGAGGGAAGTATCATGGAGGTCTGGATCATCTTGCTCTTCTTCGTCATCGCTCTGAGGGATCTGCAAAAGATGATCAGTGGTAACCACTTAAAAATCAAACTCCTGAAATAGAAGGATCCATCTCATCATTCTTCCCTTCACATCGGCCTTGTTCATGAGGAAGGATAGGGCTTTATGGATTGTTTTTTTTTTGTTGGTTGATCGGACATCCTAAATGCTTTTACATTCAAATGGTTGTTAGTTTGTTGTTTGGATGATTGTTCCAAGTGCTTGTGATTTATGCTAAATGCATGGCAAGGGTCTGTGATGACAAGTTGCCATGGGGATAAAGGAATGTTTTCCTAGAAAATGATATTAGGGCTGAATGCCTTGTTGTGCTGGATTCTTAAAGGATTTAATTAAGGAAGGATATATTGCACGGGTGGATCACCTCCATAATCGCACTCTGCGGATTAACCCGAGAGGGCACTACTTGATCCATGGGCTGAAGGTCAAGTGGTGAAAAGGCCAACCACGTGAATGATGTTTCGCTCCTAGACATGCTCCTAGATGTCTTGCGGGTCAGTGGAGCTCTGGACACCCCTTGCTAGGTCTAGAATGGAGTTGAATACCTTTGTGGCCCCCAACATCTGGGCATGTTAGGAGATCCTATTCTAGATAAAGGATTGAATTTGTGGTGCCATGTGATTTGGACCAGTTACTTCTGCAGGCAGAAGGGATACTTCTGTTGGACAGAAGGGATACATAATTTCTCCTGTATGGGTGGGAGACAAAGATTAACTTGAAGATAAGCTAAGGAACTTGTTTGAACTTGTTTGTCAATAGATTGCTTGCTCTGTTTTCATGTCTGTGATATAAGTTATGCAAACTAACCATGTTCCCTAGAAGGATTAATTAATGAAGCTGACTTTAAGTGTCACACATAAATGTGGTAAGACCTAATTAGAAAACTAAAGCTATTAAGGGAAGTGGGGGAGCGAAACCCCTGATGGGTCTGTCCTATGGCAGGGTGGTCCCAGAGAACTGGGAGGCTTCTCACAAGGTTTACAATCTTCGACCTTAAAAATTATTAGGATAGAACCCCAATTCATGCCATTTTTGGGGGCTGGAACGGGACTATGCGCTACGGGCAGAGAGGTCGAGCAACATATCCCTCTCATTTCCCATTCTCTTTGAACCAAATGCAGCATGTGTCTGCTTCGGCTTGGGTATCTCTGCATAAAGTAGGATGTCCAAGATCCGATGCTAGAATGTTGTTAGGAGACCTTGGCCACTAGGAGCCCAAATTTCAGGTCAATCCTAGTGGGTTCGATCGTGAACGTTCCATTGCGAGGCAGATTCAAGAAACCCTGGGTGGAAAAACTCAGAACATTCCATGGGAGTGCCGGGCAGCAATGCTCAGATTCGTTTCTCAATAGACCACTAAAAGCATGCCTGGACAGTCGATGGGCAGGCACCTTATAGTCACTTAGGCCTTATTGAGTCTACTTCGCAATGGGAGAGTTCAGGCTGAACCCACTAGGATTGACCTGAATTTTTGGGTTCCTAAAATTAGAGGGTCTCCTAACAGCCAGCTAGCATCAATAATTTTGAGTTCCCACTTCTACAAGATTACTCAATCTGAAGCGGACTTGCCATTGCACTTAGTTCAAAGAGAATGGGAGATGGAGGGGAGTGTAGCGCGTCAACCCTCCTACCCATAAGGCAAAATCCCATTCTGCCCCCCTTAAAAAATACAAGTCGGTTCTACCTAATGACTAGTTGGTCAATTTATCGTCTTCCTATTTCTATCACTGGTTTAGAAAAGCTCCTAGCTAACCAGGACCACCCTATCGTTGGACAGACCCGTCAGGGGTCACGCCCACCCGCTTTCCTTTGATGACTGAATCATCTTTAGTTTTTTAATTACCTACATCACATTTATTGAAACATATACAACCAGCTTTCTTAATTAATCCATTAAATCATATGTTCCTTCACATAATTTATCTTATGGACATGTATACAATTCAAAAAATCCTTGAAATAAACAAACTTCTTTATTATATTGGAAGCTTATCACAATTTCCATCTTTCAGACCATGCAAAAGATGCACAGAATTCCACGAGGGTATTCTTCCCACTAAGATTCCACCCATGTAACTAGTATTTAGGGTTCCAGGATTCCATTATGGGTCACGAAGGGACTTGTCAGATTCTATAAACATTGTAGGATTTACAGTTAGAGCCCCCCCTTGGCACCCACATTTCCTATTGCCTGAGACTATCCCTACCAATAGACCTTTCGCTAATGAAGCTAGTCTAAGCCTCACGAAGTGATAACCATAACCCCCTTAGAGTAGGGTCTCGCAACTAGCTTGGGGGTAGCCTAGCACGATCCTTCCTTTTATCCTATTTGTTATTATTTTCAATCAAAGATCTAGATTCTAGCAAACACAAACAATCCTTTCAAACGTATATCAAATGATGCAATGACAATCATACCATCGTGCAATTCACAGCTTCCATAGCCAAGGTAGACGTTATCCTAATGTAACCTTAAATTCTAATGAGGATTCTCCTCCCCATAAAGAATTGTTGAGTACATCTCTTACAACATGTTAAGCAAGGCATGAATTCTCTGTTTGGGCTATCTTACCCAACATAAGCAAAATTCAAGCGTCAATCAACCTTAACCTTGTCGCATTTGATCATAACTATATCAAATGCGCATAAAGACATATGTGCAATAATGTTGAATGCTAAAATGACTAGATTTTAAAGCTGATTTTTGTTATTTTTGAGGACTGAATGGTCGGTTTTTTATGGATTTTAAGTAATTATTGATTTTTTTGGAAGCGTTCAAATTTTTTTTGGATAAGATTGATTATATTTTGGAAGCTCATGATGATTTTCAGTAGAGATATGAGGCTTTGTGATGTTTTGATATGTTTTTTTGAGGTTCTGATGTGTTCTATTTAGATTCTGTTTTGTTCTATTTTTCTTCTGTATAAAGCATGGATTAATGATTGATGGAAGTTGAGAATGTTTGAAAGATCATTGAATGGTTTTTGATAGTTTGGAATGGTTTTAGTATGAGTTATGAGGTTCTGATGCTTTTTGTTGAGCTTCTGTAGAGCTTCTATTCATGTTTTGTTCTGTATGCTTCTGTAAGTGTTCTGTTGAATGTATGTGTGAATTTGGAAAATTTTTCTAGCCTTGGAAAGAGGTGAATATAAGTTCAAAAGAGTTCAAGAAAGTGGAGTAGCTGCTAAAGACTCAAGAGAAGACTGGAGTGAAGTGATAGTAGTGAGCTATGAGAAGTCACACTGTGGTAGCTTTGGTGACCTTTCATATCAGACATACCTTTTGGAAGGGATATCCATGACCAAAGAAGGATTATTATGAGTGATTACTGAGCATTGTAGTGAGGATATGATGTACTATTGATTCAGAGAGAAAGTGAGAGTTGGAGATAGCCAATTCTATGCCAAATAATGTATCTTTATATGAAAGACAGTGAGAGAAAACTATGAAGTTAATGAAGATGAATCATATGTACTATTGATTTAGAGAGAAAGAGAGAGTCAGAGATAGCCAATTCTATGCCAAACAATGTATCTTTATATGAAAGACTATGAGAGAAAACTATGAAGACAATGAAGATGAATCATGTGTGAAGTGGTGTTTATTTTGTGTTCTCTTTGTCAGTTGATGAATTCTATGAAGAATATGAAGGAAATGGTGAATTTTGTTAAAGTTAAATCCATGGGAGAATTGTTTCTATGATACTGCGTAAAGATTTCTTGCTAGCTAGTGGTGTTATTTTCCTTGTTTTGGTTCTCTAAAGGATGAAACAAAAGCTTGTTGATGTTACAAGATAGATATTCTTGTAGTAGAAACCCATTTTCCTTGGTGTCTCTCTTGGGGCTCCATGTTTTTTGTGCGTAGCCGCGGGGAAAACTGCCATCAACAAGCATAAGAATAGGCTAAAAATGAGGGAAATGGCATTGCCAAGAAGAGAAGAATTCGATGGACGTTTGCAAAGTTCCTTCTTCCACTGAAGAGTGTGGTGAAAACCAGGAACTTGAAGATAAGAGGATAATGTGCACAATAAGAGACAGCGATAGAGACAATATAGAGAAAGTAGTGAGATGCAGTTAAACATTTCATTGCTAGTGGTTGTATATATACAAGGTGCACTAAATGAGGTAGATGAGCTTTATCTCTAAATATTTGAGATATTTACAAAGTGGATATCTATGAGATTCTTTTTTCCACATACTAACTTGTCCTTATCTTATCCAAAATTGTATCCTTATCCACAACTTTATCTTAACAAAGAGTTGGAGATTCTTATTACCAAAGCCACTTTCCACAAGAATTTCATTCCACAATGGCAAAAACATATTACCATCATGATGCAGGCTCTATGTGGTGGACTATTTTCTCTTCATGTTGAAGCAGCAAAAAGAATGACACAATCAAGAGGCAAGCACAAGAATGAGTCTAGAAGTATGTGAGAAGAGAGAAGGCAAAAATCAAGGCCAAGAACAAGCTTGCACAACAGAAGCCTCCTTTCACACACTCTTTACACAAGTCCCCATGGTGACTCAAGGTCCCCTTTCAAGTAAAATCCATCCTGGAAATATTGATGACAGGTCAAAAACTGTAGTCCCACTGCCCATTTTTAAGGGGGAGTACAATGAAGATCCCTATCTTCATGTAGCAGAGTTTATGGTAGCATGTGTGGCTAACAATGCCAGAACCCCAAGCATTGCTTAGAAATATTTCCCACCACTTTCAAATGTGTGGCATTTTCGTGGTATGAGAGACAAGTAGTAGGAACTATGGGATGACCTGAAGCTGGCCTTCCTCCACTAAATTCAAGTGTGAAGGTTTTGAAGAGTGGATGCGAGAGGAGTTCATGAACCTAAGTCAGTCCTCTGGACAAATAGTAGAAGCTTATGTCTCGCGAATGAAATCCATCCTGAAGAGATGGACCAATCATCATTTGGATGAAGGCATCCAAAAAGGAGTGTTTCTCAGAGGCCTACAACCACAAGTTTGCAACTTCGTGGAATTGAGAAGACCAATTAATCTGCAAGCTGCAGTGGAAGGTGTAAGACTGTATGATGAAGTTGAAGCAAGGTTGTCAATGACCTCAAGAAGAGGAAACTTACCTCCTCCCATGCCAGGAATAGTATACCCACCAAATGAGATTCCAGGGACAATTCCCTATCCCTACCCCCATATGTAAACAATGATGCAATACAATGTACCTAACCCACAGTGACCGCTGCAAACGACAATGCCTCAAATGATGGTTCAACCACAACAACAGTGGCCTCAAGTAGTTCCTCCAATGGCGACTCAATAACGGTGGAACCCTACCAACTAGAATCAATGACCCCAACTCTCAATAGGAGCTATGAATCACAACCAGAACAAAGAACCCTTTGAATTAACCCAACCAGTGTATGGAGTAATCACAGAAGCTTCCCAAAACCCTACTACAAGTACTCCAGGATGTGAAAATATGAAGGACTACATGTCCAATTCAATGGCAAGTATCAAGAAGAGCTTATGGATGTGATTACAGAACAGTTGCAGATCTTGAAGGTGAATACCACTAATATATCCACTCCTACGAGAGATGGGAGAGATGTGATGTATTCTAATACATGGTGCAGAAAGTGCCATCAAGCGGGACATTTAGCCACTAAGTGTACCTGAAACCAACCATTCCTGGAGCCTTCTGTTCATACTATTTGAGAAAGAACCATATAGAGGATATATGCTCTCTCAAAGAGATGCATGAATGAAGAAAGAAAGATGAAGACGCAAGATTCAACTTGTTGGAATCCAAAATGACAACGCAAGACATTAGGAACAAAGTCTAGGGAGTTTGGTCCAAGGAGGTTTCCCTCTCAGAGTTATAGAGGACGACAGTCTGAGATCAGAGGTGGAGTGTTACAAATGTGGAGAAAAGAGTCGTATCTCACCAAATTGTCCAAACCCTAGAAGGTTTATGGATTACAAGCCCTTATACAATCAATGCAAAGGAGAAGGCCACACTGCAAAAGATTTTCCAAGTCCAGCCCCTGTGAAATCTACTTCTGATACCCAACAGAAGATCCAAGAACCGGCCTCCAATTTGGTGGAATTGGAATTGGCTGCAATAACATGGGCAAAGAAAGGAGAATCCATAGTTCCAAAAGAGAATGTTCCCTCTATCAAGACTATGAAGTTTAACATTCCTCAAGAAAAGGAGAAGAATGAAGTACAAAGCACTACAAAGCCATAGAGAACTATAGAGATAGTTGCAAAGACAAAACTAGAGGTCCAAGAGATAGAGGATGCGGAAGTACCTCCTCATGTAGAAGAAGTGCAGATCTTGCCACTCCTAGAAGAAAAAGGAAAGGTAAAAGTGGGTGTGGCCCCATTCCCCAGCTAATTGGAAAAGCATGTGGATCCAATCAAAGAGTATGATTTGATCAAAGACCTAGACACTTTTAAACCAAACTTAACATTTCGATAGTTGCTGATGTTGTCTCTAGCTATTAAAAGAAATTCAAAAGTATACTAAAAAGAAGAAGAGGCCTACGAATTGTTCCCTCTATGGCGACCAATTCCAACAGAGCCTTGGAACCTGTAAAGGAAGTAGATGTGGCTAACACCTTCCTGGATCCTAAAACCCTAGAGATTTGTGTATGGATTGAAGAGTGCTTTATTGCAGATGCATTGATTTATGGAAGCTCATCAGTAAACATAATGACAGATGTGACAATGAAGGATCTAGGCTTGCAAGGAATGAAACCTACACAGTGGCTTATTAGATTGGCAAACCAAAGCAAAATCAAACCACTGGGCATTCTCCCATACGTAAAGACAACCCTTGCAGGAAGAGACTATTACCTAACATATTTGGTGGTCAAACCAAATTACAGGACCTCATACCCTTTGCTAATGGGAAGACCTTGGCTTTTTGAAGCGAGAGCAAGGATGGACTAGTTCAAAAAGGAACCCTAACCCTTGGCAGAGGACCCCACATACCGCCATGTTTTTTATTGTCCTCTTTCCCTTCTTCACATGCACATCAACACACAAGTAATTGTAAATAAAAAACACCCAACCGTTGCACCCATACAACTAACACAATGCACTTCCCTAGATTTGTAATTAAAATGAACCTGACCATTAATTATAAAAGGAACCCCCACCGTTCCACGCGTACTTTAGCACCATAACCCACCTAATTTCTAAAATCATCCACAATGCATGCACACATACGTTAGTCAGACACCATTAATATTTGCAATTAAAAATAAATCCCTCGAAGTCATCCATGCATGCACTTTGCGCCAAAGATCATGTAATTTCTAAAAATGAATTGCATTAGTAGAGACCCCCATCTAATCAAGTAAAAATGAGTGGGAATGGGCTACACAAATGACTCACCTTGCATTAACGGATTAATTTAATAATCAACTGAGCTTAATTGATCATCTAATAAATGAATTCGATAGTGATCACTCGCTCACTTCACCGCATCTTAGGTATACGCCTACATTTATGGGATTGGGATTTCTTAATCAATAGTGTCGGTTGTATTGGTCTGAGTTATTATGGTGGTCTGAATCTGTGATTCTATTTTGAGTCTAGTCAGTGTGTCAGGGATGCGGTGTGCTTGACTTTTGTTCTTTTGGCGTGCTTGATTACGGGGTTTCTAGGTGCTTGATTGTTTGCATAGCATGAAGCTTTCGGTCACATGAGTGCGTAGGTCATGAATTTTTTCCATAGGTCTAGTCTTGTCTATTCTTCTATTTCTTTATCCTGATATTTTTCTTAGTGGTGGCTTGTTTGGGGTTTTGCACGAATTTTTACATCCTTGGTTGTGCTTGTGGATATCCTGTGTATGCCAAGAAACCATGGCCAAGGTGGCTAGACATAAAATTATATTGCAATGAAAGGCTAAGAATCATAGATAAATACTACAACATGAATACTCACCTCATGCCAAGGCGTGACATGGTATGCACCCCATGATCTTGGTGGCTAAGAGTATGCACTCTCATGGTGGAAGGAAGGAAACCTCAAATCTTGTGTTCTTCAAAATGGAAAAAGATCCTTCATATGTTACATCTCCCCCTTTTATACTTAACCCTAGGCTAAGGCATTTATGCTTTATTATAAGTCATCCCAGCCTAAAAGAGCTTTGTCCTCAAAGATGGAATGGGGACAATTTACAAGGAAAGATTACAAGGATAGCTTTGTAAGTAATGGATCCATGCTAAAATGAAACTCCAAGTTAAAGAAGATCTTATATGTTAATGAAGTACAAGTATGAGATCTCACTATACTAGTGGAAATTTTCCAAAACACACTACTGCACAAGAATGGCCATAACTTGAAGAAGAAATGTCTAGTCACCATGTATGAGCTATAAAAATGTAGAGGACAATCCCTAGTATCTAGCCATTCCATAAAAATTCAATTTTGATGATAGTAGAGCAATTATTTTAATGACATAATTTTTATGCAGCAAGATGCCCTATTTAGATTTTACTTTGTTTCTTGCAAAAGCCATGGAAAAGAATCAAGGTATGATAATGGTTTCCAAGTAGACTCCTCCATGGGCAAACCTCACCATTTAATAAGGTATTCCAGTAGTGAATGGTTCCTTAAAACCTTTTCCTTTTTGCCAATAATCTTTTTGGCCTCATAAATGATGAGACCATCTTCATCTATGGGAGGTAACTCCTCTAAAACCTTTATGGCTGGACCCACATATTTCTTAAGTTGGAAAACATGAAAGGTAGAATAAATTCTTGTTGAAGAAGGAAAATCAAGCTTTTATGCAAGCTTGCCAACTCATTTGAGGATTTGATAAGGCCCAAAGTAACAATGAGCCAACTTATCATGACCACCTTTGAGAGAAACATACCTAGATTTAGGCACTTTGAGAAATACCCAATCTCCTTCTTCAAACTCCAAAGGCCTCCTCTTTTTATCAGCATAAGCCTTCATAACATCTTGTGCCTTTCTAATTTTTTCTTTGCATTGATGTAAAAGAGCTTCCATTTTCTCAACTTCGGCCTTGGCTTGTGGATTCATATCTTCATGAAAGAGAGCTGAAGGTATTTGCACTTTATATCCATAAAGGGCTTCAAATGGCAACATGCTAATGCTTATATGTTTAGTGTTATTATAACAAAATTCAGCAAGATGTAGCCAATGATCCCACGAAGCTTGAATGTCATGGCAAAAATGTCGAAGGTAGACTTCCAACCATTTATTGACATGCTCCATTATGCCATCCGTTTGGGGATGATATGCCATGCTTGGAGTCAAAATTGTTCCCATAGAAGTGAACAAGGTCCTCCAAAAATTTCTAATGATCTTAGTTGCATGATCGGATACAATCTTCAATGGCGTACCATGAAGCTTAAAAATACATTCCATAAATTGTTTAGCCACTTTCTTTGCTATAAATTGAGCCTTGGTAGGGATTAAATGAGCTGATTTAGTCAACCGGTCTAACACCACATAAATGCTATTCCACCCATTCTTTGTTGTAGGTAATCCCAAATAAAGTCCATCATAATATTAGTCCACTTCCTTTGAGGAATAGAGAGTGGCTGAAGTAAGCCACCGAGTAGAAGAGAGGAGTCCTTATTTTGTTGACATGGAAAACATTACATAACATAATCCTTGGCATCCCTCCAAATTCCTTTCCAATAGAAACTCTTATGGATATTGTCAAATGTTTTGAACAACCCATGGTGTCCCACTAAAGGCGAAGAGTGCATCTCATGCAAGATACGATATTTGAAAGAAGATTGTGGTGTCAAGTAGACTGTACCATGATACCATAAAAGACAGTTGTGCCATTTAAAATTGGGATATTCTTCTCCTTTGCCTTGCTAAAATTCATTTATCATCTTTGATGCTTGCTCATCAAGCAAATACTCTTCTTGGATATCATGTATCCAATCCTTATGCACTATTGAAATTGTAGAGATGGAACATGCCCACATTCTTGATAAAGCATCCGCCACAATATTATCTTTTCTATGCCATATAGGATATTTCAAAATCATAGATTTGAAGAGTAGCTAGTCACCTCCTTTGTTTAGGAGACAAATTTTTGTTGGGAAAGGAAAACACGATGATCACTTTCAACCTTGAAATGGTTGCTATATATATAGCGATGCCATTTTTTTAATAGCATGCAAAATTGCCAACATCTCTTGTTCATAAACATGTAGTTGATGCTCCTTATCATCAAGCTTGCAACTTTCATAGGCTATAACTCTCTAATATCTCCACATATATTAATGCAAGACAACCTCTCTCCCACATGAATGTAATATCTCCGCATATATTAACGCAATACAACCACATGGGAAACCCCCCTAGGCTCAATTTTTTCTAATTAGTTAGTGCAAAATTTTCTTATCTCCTCTCTCCCTGTAGACAGGATGTCGAGGAGAGAGAGAGAGAGAGAGAGAGAGAGAGAGAGAGAGAGAGAGAGAGAGAGAGGGGTGGACATGAATGCCATGGGGGGGCAGGGGAAGAAGAGGCCATGTGGTCCCTCTCTAAGCCCTCCCAAGGGGGCCATGAGGGTCACCAGGTGGGCGGCGACATGCTACCCACCCCTCCACCTGGTCGATGAGGTGACCCCCCCCTCTTATATAAGCTCCACCCTTCCCCCCAGTAGAGGCGGATGGCAGCACAACCCCCTCCTCCTCCTCCTCATCATCATCATCAACGGTTTCGTCATCTTCAAAAGAATTTTCGTTGAGAAAAAAAGAAGAAGTCGTAGTTTTTGAGTTACACAGAACAAGAGGGAGAGCTTGGAAGCTTCCAAGAAGCTTCAAATGAATCTTCCTTAAGGGGGTATTTCCCCCACAGAGCCGGGGAAATTCCATCCTTCGTGCAAAAACAAAGGAGCTAGTGCAAATTGCCGATTGGGTAACCTGTTGGAAATCCCTACAAGGTAGGGCATATGCTTCCACAAATGAAAGCCACTAGATTTCCGCAAAAGATGGCACCCAAGTGGCGGGCAACTAGTAACTCTGCAGGTGTCTCTACCAAGACAGAGGAGTGGCTGCTAATGGGGTTTCGTTTGTCAAAAATCAGGTCCATGATCCCGCATCCCTTGCTGATGAACTCAATGCGTTAAATGATTACGTAACCTTGTAAATACAAAGTTCATGAAATACGTATTGAATAAATTCATAGGAAATTTTTGCATAAGGCAAACTCATAAAAATTGTTTCGTTGCATTGTTTAAGAAGGATCTCTTGAATTTAATAAAAAGTCTAGCGCATGAGTTGCATGGAGAATTTGCAAGCATGAAATGATTGCATGGGAATCAACTGCACTAATAGAACTTAGCATTACCTTTGTGTCTCAAGTATATTAATTATGCTCCATCATGTATTGAATTGGAAATGGCATTTCCTAAGGTCTTCTCTTGGGATTGATAGTGAAATGCATAAATTATCACTATCATATTAGATACATGCAAGGAAAACTTCTACATGCATGGGAAATATTTTTGCATAAACAAGGTACATGTTAAGTCGCATGCATTGAAAGGACCTTCGCATCATGTGTCGTACAAACTATTGCATACATCGGAATGAAAACATGACATTAGAAGTTGTCAAAATAGGTCCAACATTGTTTTGTAATCGTTACTTGTAATTGTCAAGAATGGTAGAATCTTGACAAGAGAAACTAATGACTCATGATTCCCATGTCAAATCCTCGGTAGGTGATTCCGAGATGGATAAGAAAAGGGTTAGTGGTACTAAGAGGGCTTAAGACGGAGTAGGAACTATTCTAAAGAGAACCATCTTGACCAACCATGGTCAAGGGGATAGACAATCTTGATCAATTAAGATCAGAGATAAAGGTACATAGGTACTTCAAGGGATCTAGGAAATAACTATCTAGTTGACCCTGTGAAACCCTAAGGGGGAGAGTAAACTCTAGAAAGGTAGTCTATCATAGCTGAATACGACTTGATTAAGGATAAGGTAAGTTGTATCCTTGGAAAGAATGCAACACTTGCTTAAGAAGCTAGTTGAAATGGTTTATCATTGATGTTCTTAATGAGGTTTGATCTTGTTAAAGATGGAAAAGAGGGTGCTAAGCAGAGTGGTAACTTACTGATTTGGAAAAGGATGTTTTTCCTAGTAAATATTATTATGCTGGTTGCTTCAGCTGTAGATGATTTCCTAAAGGGATAATTAAGAAAGGGTGGCACTAGCTACCCCTGTGAACCACCAAACCCTAACCAAGGGGGTTATGAATCCATGCCGGGAATGTGGACCGAACTCGTCGCGAGAGGCCTCATCATGGAAATTACTTGCCGTAGGAGGACGCTTGGGTGCCAAGGGGGCTCTGGCTGTAAAATCCCAATGCCTTCGAACCCTTCACAAGTGTTCTACGTGACTTGAGATGGAATCTTGAGGCCTTGATACTAGTTATAAGGAAGAATCATGGTAGAATAAACCTTCATGTCTTTATTTCCAAGGGACGGAGGGCTATTTTTTGCGGAGGTAGAGAGAGACACTTAATTCTCCTGTATGGGCGGGAGACAAAGATTAACTTGGAAATAAGTTAAGGAACTTCTTGATCTTGTTTTATCTTGTCTTCCTATTTGTACCCTAATTTACGTGAATGAACTTGTGCCCGACAGGTTAATTAAGGAAGCTGCTTTTATATGTCAACATAATGTGGTAGGTAATTAGATAACTAAGCAACCCCGAGGAAAGCATAGTGGATGTGACCATCGGGTGCTAATTCTCCTGTATGGGTGGGAGACAAAGATTAACTTGGAAATAAGTTAAGGAACTTCTTGATATTGTTTTATCTTGTCTTCCTATTTGTACCCTAATTTACGTGAATGAACTTGTGCCCGAACAGGTTAATTAAGGAAGCTGCTTTTATATGTCAACATAATGTGGTAGGTAATTAGATAACTAAGCAACCCCGAGGAAAGCGTAGTGGATGTGACCATCGGGTGCATCCTACGGCGGCAAGGTGGTCTCGGTTAGCGGAGAGCTTTCCTCAATGGATTTTATCGATGCGAATGTTAGATAGACAAAAAAAAACTTGTAAGTTAAAACCGATTCATGCCGTTATAGGGGACCGGAATGGAACTATGCTTTATGGGCAGAGAGGTTGAGCGACGCATCCCTCTCGTTTCCCATTATCCTTGAACCAAGTGCGGCATGGATCCAATTTGGTTCAGGTGTTTCTGCACAAAGTAGGGCATCTGAAATCCGAGCCTAGATGTCCGTTAGGAGACCCGACTGTTAGGAACCTTGACTCCAGGCCGTTCCTAGTGGGGATGGCCAGATACGTTCCCTTGCGAAGCAGATTCGGGAGACTCTAGCTAACAAACCATGTGTCATTCCTTGGGAGTGTTAGGCGGCGTCTTCTAGGATTATCTCTTGATGGACTGCTAAGGGCGTGTTCTGCAAATAGATAGGCAAACACGTTACAGTTGGTATCAGAGCAAAACTATGAGCGAAATAATAGATTATGTAATTGGGATAGAGAGTGACAATGTTTGTGTTAAGAAAATAATATGCTAGCCTAACCATTTGCATGCCACCCTAGGGTATCACACCAACTCTCAATCCAGCCGAGGCCCAAGAAAAGAGGCTTCTCCTCAAGCAAATCAAACCTCCTGAGTTTGATGGCAAAGGGAAAAACATTGAGACTAATGCAGAGGTTTGGATTGAGTCAATGGAGGATTACTTTACTACTGCTAGAACTGCCCCAGCAAATCAGGCCATGATCGCTAAGTTAAATTTGACTGGCAAGGCTCGGTTGTGGTGAAAGCAATAGTCTAAAGATCAAACAATCACTGAAAGCACAATAACTTGGGAAAAACTAAATGAAGCAGTACATGGGAGGTATATGCCACTTTCGTATAGAACTCAAAAAATGAATGGGTTTTTTAAGTTGAGGCAGTTGGGCCTGTCTCTGGAAGCATAATACTCGAAATTTATTTCATTGCTAAAGTATGCGCCAACAATGAGTATCCCCCAACAGGTCTCGAAGTTTTGTGATGGACTGAATCCGCCAATAAATACCTGACTAGAAGCAATGCGTCCATCTGATTTGCAAGACGCATTGATTAGGCAAAGCCAATCATTCAAGAGATTCAATCAAAGAGCCATTATGAGGACTAAGACGAAGATGACTCACGAGGTTAGGACAAGAGGTTCCACAAGTGCAGAGAGATATGGCACATACGTAAGAGATGCCCTAACTGCGGATGTTCCCTCTGCAATGAACTGGGACACATCTAAACAGATTGTCCAAAGATGGATCCTAGGGATCAAGAACCTACAGGGAAACAAAGCAACCTAAGCTCTACTTTTGGCTTATATCATGAATCACATGACGATGAAGGCTTGGAGCCTGTTGTAACCTTTAGGGATGATTAGATATCCTAGAAAGATCTTCTTGGGTGTAATAAGTCTTGTACTTGAAATAAATCCTTCTTTTGTAAAGAACAGTCGAGTCACATGAGTTGTGACAAGTTGTTATTTTAAGTCGAGTATTTGAGCAATCAAAGTAGCCCAACAAAAGTGTTACGGGTCCTAATCCCCAGGCTCTAAGGTACAGAGATACTTACCATCCCCAGGTCTTTTTGAGATGAGGACATCTCGATTCCTCTAAGGGGGAGAGAATGTAATATCTTCGCATATATTAATGCAAGACAACCTCTCTCCCGCATGGGAAACCCCCCTAAGCTCAATTTTTTCTAATTAGTTAGTGCAATTTTTTTAAATCTCCTCTCTCCCTGTCAACAGGATGTTGAGGAGAGAGAGAGAGACAGACAGAGAGACAGAGAGATAGAGAGAGAGAGAGAGAGAGAGAGGTGGACATGCATGCCATGGGGGGGGGGGGGGGGGGGGGGAGGAGGCCATGAGGGCCGCTAGGTGGGCAGCGGTATGCTACCCACCCCCCCACCTGGTCGATGAGGTGACCCCCCCTCCTATATAAGCTCCACCCTTCCCCCAAGTAGGTGGACAGCAGCACAACCCCCTCCTCAACATCATCATCATCATCAACGGTTTTGTCATCTTCAAAAGAAATTTCGTTGAGAAAAGAAGAAGAAGTCGTCGTTTTTTAGTTAGAGAGAAAGAGAGGAAGAGCTTGGAAGCTTCCAAGAAGCTTCCAAGGAATCTTCCTTAAGGGGGTATTTCCCCCATAGAGCCCGAGAAATTCCATCCTCCATGCAAAAACAAAGGAGTTGGTGCAAATTACCGACTGGATAACTTGCTAGAAATCCCTCCGAGCTAGGGCATCTACTTCCGCACACGAAAGCCACTAGATTTCCGCGAAAGATGGCACCCAAGAGGCACACAACTAGCAACTTTGCAGGTGTTTCTACCCAACGTGGAGGAGTGGCCGCTAACGGGGTTTCGTTTGTCAGAAATCAGGTCCATGATCCCGCATCCCTTGTTGATGAACTCAATGCATTAAATGATTATGTAACCTTGTAAATACAAAGTTCATGAAATACGTATTGAATAAATTCATAGGAAATTTTTGCATTAGGCAAACTCATAAAAATTGTTTCATTTCATTGTTTAAGAAGGATCTCTTGGATTTAATAAAAAGTCTAGCACATGAGTTGCATGGAGAATTTTCAAACATGAGATGATTGCATGGGAATCAACTGCACTAATAGAACTTAGCATTACCTTCGTGTCTCAAGTATATTAATTATGCTCCATCATGTATTGAATTGGAAATGGCATATCCTAGGGTCTTCTCTTGGGATTGATAGTGAAATGCATAAATTATCACCGTCATATTAGATACATGCAAGGAAAACTTCTACATGCATGGGAAAGATTTTTGCATAAACAAGGTACATGTTAAGTCGCATGCATTGAAAGGACCTTCGCATCATGTGTCGTACAAACTATTGCATGCATCGGAATGAAAACGTGACATTAGAACTTATCAAAATAGGTCCAACATTGTTTTGTAATCGTTATTTGTAATTGTCAAGAATGGTAGAATGTTGACAAGAGAAACTAATGACCCATGATTCCCATGTCAAATCCTTGGTAGGTGATTCCGAGATGGATAAGAAAAGGGTTAATGCATGTGAGTGGTACTAAGAGGGCTTAAGATGGAGTAGGAACTATTCTAAAGAGAACCATCTTGACATAGACAATCTTGATCAATTAAGATCAGAGATAAAGGTACATAGGTACTTCATGGGATCTAGGAGATCACCATCCAGTTGACCATGTGAAACCGTAAGGGGGAGAGTAAACTCTAGAAAGGTAGTCTATCATAGTTGAATATGACTTGATTAAGGATAAAGTAAGTTGTATCCTTAGAAAGAATGCAACATTTGCTTAAGAAATTGGTTGAAATGGTTTATCATTTATGTTCTTAATGAGGATTGATCTTGTTAAAGATGGAAAAGAGGGTGCTAAGCAGGGTGGTTACTTGGTGATTTGGAAAAGGATGTTTTTCCTAGTAAATATTATTAGGCTGGTTGCTTCAGCTGTAGATGATTTCCTAAAGGGATAATTAAGGAAGGATGGCACTAGCTACCCCCGCGAACCGCCAAACCCTAACCAAGGGGGTTATAAATCCACGCCGGGAATGTGGACCAAACTGGCCGGGAGAGGTCTCTCCTTGGAAATTACTTGGCATAGGAGGACGCTTGGGTGCCAGGGGGCTCTGGTCGTAAAATCCCAATGCCTCCATATCCTACACAAGTGTTCTACGTGACTCGAGATGGGATCTTGAGGGCCTGATACTAGTTACAAGGAAGAATCTTGGTAGGATAAACCTTCAGGTCTTTATTTCCAGGAGACGGAGGGCTATTTTCTGCGGAGGTAGAGAGAGACACTTAATTCTCCTGTATGGGCGGGAGACAAAGATTAACTTGGAAATAAGTTAAGGAACTTCTTGATCTTGTTTTATCTTTTCTTCGTGTTTGTACCCTAATTTACGTGAACAAACTTGTGCCCGAATGGGTTAATTAAGGAAGCTACTTTTATATGTCAACATAATGTGGTAGGTAATTAGATAACTAAGCAATGCCGAGGAAAGTGCAGTGGATGTGACCGTCGGGTCCATCCTACGACACGGTGGTCTCAGTTATAGCGGAGAGCTTTTCTCAATGGATTTTATCGATGCGAACGTTAGATAGACAAAAAAAAACTTGTAAGTTAAAACCCGATTCATGCCATTTTAGGGGACCGGAATGGGACTATGCCTTATGGGCAGAGAGGTTGAGCGACACATCCCTCTCGTTTCCCATTCTCCTTGAACCAAGTGCGGCATGGATCCGCTTCGGTTCAGGTGTTTTTGAGCAAAGTAGGGCATCTGAAATCCAACGCTAGACGTCCGTTAGGAGACCCGACTGTTGGGAACCCTGCCTAGTCCTAGTGGGGATGGCTAGATACGCTTCATTGCAAAGCAGATTTGGGAGACTCTACCTGACAAACCATGTGTCATTCCTTGGGAGTGCCAGGCAGTGTCTTCTAAGATTATCTCTCGATGGACTGCTAAAGGCGTGTTCCACAAATAGATAGGGATACACGTTACAAACTCCATGGTCTTGATATAAAACAGCCCCAACTCCTCTCCCACTAGCATCCACATATATAATGAATTCCTTAAAGAAATCTGGGCATACAAGAATAGGTGTTGAAACTAAGGGATATTTTTTAGCTCATTGAAACTCTTGTTGGCTATGGAGTCCCAAAAGAAAGCTTTTTTCTTCAGCCTATCGGTCAAAGGAGCCGCCACATGAGCATAATTTTATATAAACCTCCTATAGAAGGAAGACAATCAAGGAAACCCCTCAAAGAAGTAGAATTCGTAGGAATAGGCCACTCTTTGACACGTTTCACATTGTTGGGATCCACTCAAATGCCTTGCTCTCCTACAATGTGACCCAAGTATTCCACTTCATCTTCCATGAAAGAACACTTGACATTTTCACAAAGAGTCTATGTCTTCTTAATATGTCAAAGACCTCTTGTACATGCATCAAATGCTCTTCCTTGGATTTGCTATAAATGAAGATATCATCAAAGAATACAAGGATTGTTTTGAACAAGAAAGACTGTAATATTTTATTCATGAGATCTTGAAAAGTAGCAGGTGCATTTGAAAGCCCAAATGGCATGATCAAGAAGTGGTATAACCCTCTTTCAATTCTAAAGGCTATTTTATACTCATCTCCTTCCTTCATTCTAATTTGGTGATAACGGGAACAAAGATAAATCTTGGTAAAGAATTTTGCACCTTTGAACTAATCCAAAAGTCCATCACTGCGTAGAATTAGGTATCTATTCTTTACCGTGGGCTTGTTTAACTCCCTATAATCAATGCACATGCGAAAAGATCCATCCTTCTTCTTAACCAATAGGACGGGAGAGACACACATTGATTGACTTGACTGAATTAAACCCATTTCCAACAACTCTTTGTGACTTGTCACTCCACCTCTTCCCTTTCAAACATTGACAAGTGATAGGGAGGTTTTTTTATGGGTTTTGTATTAGGCAGCAAATCAATAGGGTGGTCAATCTCTCTCTTTGGAGGCAAAGATAATGGTGCCTGAAATAAATCTTTGTATTTCTCCAATAGCTCTTTTAACCTTGGATCCCTTTTCTTTGAAGAAGAAGATGGCTAATTTGGTGGCTCCTCTTCATCTACTTTCACAAGCAAAAGAGTGAAAATACATGATTTTGCATTGATTTTTTTTCGTAACTTCTTCATGGATATGAGTTCCAATTGGTTTTTACCAATGCCCTTCAATTCTATATGATGTTTATTCCATTTTAACTCCGTTTGCATGTTTTCCAAGTCTAATGAAAATTTCCCAATGTACTCTAACCAATCACAACCAATGACAACATCTATAAGTCCCATTTTCAAACTAATCAAGTCCACTTGAATGGTTCATGAAGGAGATAAGGTGATAGGAGTACATAGGCACACTTCATTGCTTGATTCATAAGCTCCATTAGCAACTTGGATCTTCAATGGCACTTGCATTTGTTAAGGTAACAATTTCAGCCCATGAAAATATTTAATATTTATGAAGCTATGGGTGCTGCCCATGTCTAACCACTTTCCCATTCATCAACCCCTCAAGTCTAAGGGTATTTTCTCCCTTACAACTGGTCCATGCATAATGAAAAATTGCACATAAAGAACCACCTAGATCAAAGGGAAAACTCTCCATAATATCATAGAACTCATCATTAGTTTCATCATCCTCATCATGCATATCTTCAACCATAGGGTTTGCATCCACATGAAACACATTTCCCTCTTCATCTTCATCTTCATCCGGCTCATCGATGATGAAAAAATTGAGCTTGTTATTTTTAGATTTACATTTCAGCATATGGACTTGTGTCCACTTCTCTCTGCACTTGAAGCATAAACCTTTGGCCCACATATCCTTAATTTGATCATTAGAAAGGACTTTGCTATAAGTGTTGTTTTGAGATCCCTTTTGTGCATTTTCAACCTTTGTAAAGTTTTGTTTTGCTTCATCCATTGGTCTAGAACCACCACCAACACTTGGTTTTGACCCATAAACTATTGGATAAGTAGGCACCTTGCTGTAATTATTGCTCTAGGTATTAATTCCCTTGTTATCTTGTCTATACACATCCCTTGGCTGGCTAAAATGAGCTCCAAACTTAGAAGACTGATTTGGTGAGGAATACCCTGCAGTTTTAGGTTGAATACCCATTGAATCTCTTCTATATTTCTACCCATACCTTTCAGCATATTGAATAGAATCATGAATGCTCTTGGGCTGCATTGCACTTACTTTCGAAGAAAGGGTTGGATCTAGACCAAAGATATATTTGTTTAATTTTGTCGAATCATCAATTCCTTCAATGTACATAGAGAGATTAAGAAATATATTGGAGTAGTCACGAACGGACATGTCCCTTTGTTGAAGTCCATACCATCATCTTTGCAATCTTCCTTTTTCCATTGGAGAGACAAAACACCTCTAATATTGCCTTCTTAAAATCCCCCCAAGAAGCAAAAGTGTGACCAACTCTTTGCATGTATCTCCACCATGTACATGTATGTGCATATCCCTCAAGATAGAGTGCTGCAAAATAGATCTTAACTTCATCTTGGCGAGGAAGAAGTATGAAGTACATCTCTAATTATTTACCCATTCTTCCCACTCCATTTTGGAGATGCATTATCCCCCTTGAAGTTGGAAATGGTGATCTTCTCTTTGTACTCCCTCTCATTATAAGTTGGCTAAAAATTGTTAGAGTGTTGCCCAAAAGATGATTGTCTCCAAGGCTCTCTATACATTGAACCTCTTCCAAAAGAATTTGGTCTAGAAGCATTACCACCTTGATTTGGTTGACCCAATCCAAAAGAATGAGGCTGTCCACTAGTGGGCTGACCATAAAATGAGTTCTCTTTGTTATTGATATCATGGAATGACCTTCTTTCCTCAAATCTTCCATTCTTATCATGCATCTCCGATTCTTTTTGTTTGATGGTAGATTGGAAAGGAAAGGATTTGCAGAACATGTCACATCCATGAAACTCTTCATTCTCATCTTCTCTTAAGTCCTCCTCCTCTTCGTAAATGGCCTCATGTCTTGAATTGAATTGTGGACGGGCATGATGCTTTGATGGTATCGATGGACTAATAATAGGCACTCTTAAATGTTGATGGCTCTCCTTTGTCAAAGGTTGATATTATTGGCTAATCGATTCCTTTTCCTTTCATATTAGTTGGCTAGGCTGAAGTATTTCCAATATGAGAAGTGGGTACATTTTGCGTAGAAGGTGTGGTTTGAGTTTTCAAGTCTTTGATTGGCTGCAAATACATCTTCAAATCCACTTTTCATAGACTTTGCTACTGCATTTTCAAATCCACTCTGCATAAACTTGACCAACTACTGAAGACTCTCATTCACTTCATTGGATGTTTTCTCCATCTTTTCCAATGAATTAGAGATTTGTTCATGAGTGTCATGCATCCCAATATTTAGCATACACATTTCTTTTGAAAGTATGGAGTCTTCAAAAGGTTCATGAAACAATTGATTCTTATCCTTGCCAAGTCGTATACTATGAGCATTACCAACACTAACACCTTCATCTTGTTGATCTTGATTACGATCTTCGTTGGTGTTATTTTGATCATTGACATACTCTCTGATATCCTCTTGAATGGTTTCCATCACTTGGTCTTTTCTTTTCTTTTTGGCCATTAGGGATAGTTGCTGTCAAAGATGACTGTTCTAGAGAAAACTAACAATATATTGCTTAATATTGCACCAATCCCAATGATTTCTTGACCCAAAGGAAGCTCATGTATTGGGGATATTCCACATTTGTTAATATCTCAGCTTGCAAGAGGGAAAATAGGTGTAAAGACCTCAAACAATGCACCCCACTCACCCTGTCTAGGTGCAGTCCCACTATACCAGCTGTCAGAAAAATTGCTATAACTTTTACTTCCAATGTCTGATTACTGAAATTTTTAGTTCAAATAGAAGCTTGATATCCTCTTTGAATAAATATATCAAGCTCTCAGATCAAGTCATGATAGAAAATTTTGTAGTACAAATTGTGTATATGTCATGTGAATTCATGCACCCACCCTGTAAATACCCTATGCATGCCCTGTTTTACCCTGAATTGTCTCTTGGAGTATACTTGTAGACACCCAAAATACTCAGTAGACCTATGATGGACTGTAGGGCACTTGTAGGTATCCAAGAAACACATATAACTAATTGGTAACTATTGGAATTGATCAGTAATTACCCTGCCACCTATATAATCAAGAGGGCTAAATGACCATGTTCTCTTGATGTGCTAAATGTTTGCAACATCTATGAATTGCTAATCAACTGAAATACCATTGTCAATTCTTGGCTCAAGAGATGTACCTATATCTAAATTGAAAAAAAAAAGTGTGGGATTTGTGACTTGAGGGGTGTGCAAATTTCCCTCTCAAGCCGATTTGTGCTCCCCTTCAAGGTCATCATCACAATAGGGGAGGGTCATCTCACTTTTGTTCTACCAACTCGCCCGGCATCCACTTTTCCTTCCTTGTGAGTATAGACATAGTAAGGTACATGCTAAGGCTAATAAAACAGTGATGATATGCAATAGGCTGAAAAGAATTCTTTCATTCCTTTAATGATATGCAAGTGAAAGTAGGAAATTGATAAAATGGAAAAGGATAGGGGTAGGTATTACCCTTTTCTTGCAGTAACTCACTACATACAAAGAATTCCACTTACCACTGATTATTACTTTTAGCCATATTGCAATCAATCACATTCAAGCAACCAAAGTCAAGGTTAGATATAAAATTCTAGCAAATAAGAAAAGTTAGCATCAATTGGTGCTACTTATTTTAAGTGGGCACGATGAAGAAAATTTATCATAGCCACATTCAGCCCTAAGTTGGGTCTATATGCACTTAGTTGTCAATTTCAAAATAGGATTATCCTTAACTCTCCCTTTTTCAGCAAATGGATGGCTTTAGCAATTGGACTTAAACAGAATTAAGAGAAAAATGTAGAAGTACCTCTTTCATTATTGCAGGTAGCTGATCATGGAAGCTCCAACAACCATATGAGACTTGAAAAGCTTGATCTTCACCTTGAAGTGGCCGAGAATGCCTTCAAATTGTAATTCCTAGGATGAATATTCAACTCAAAAACTCCTATTCTTCTCCAAGAAAGCTCCTATGACCATAAGCTTGATGGAGATGATCCTTATGAGCTCCAAATGTGATTGAAAATTAAAGAGAAATCAATGATGAACCTTCCAAGAGAGTAGAAGACTTCAAATCTTGAAAAAGAGCTCTCCATTGAAGTACTTGAACTTGCATAAGCTGTCCATATACTTGCGACATCAAAATCAAGCTCCATTCTTGCAATGTTGAACCAAGACCTTCAATTTTTGGCAAAATCCAATGCCTAGAAGCCTTAGGAGGCATCAAGAGCCAAAAGCCCCATGATTCCAATCTTCAAAGACCAAAAATTTTGAAAGAGTCAAGTGGCTGCCTTGTTTGCCCCAAGTCAAGAGAAGAGAATGCTCCAATCTTGCTTGAAATCCTCAATATGGAACCAATGTGTGTTGTAGATTCTTCCCCTTGACCTTTGGAAGCTAAAATGTATCAACAAGAAGCCAAATCTTCAAGAAATTAAAGAAATCTTCATGCTGTCCATTTTCAGCCATGGCTAGGGTTTTGAAGGAAGCGTCACGGCGGCTGAATAAGAGTTAAAGATCAAGCATTAGAAGGTAAGCACTTCATGTCAAGTCTATCATTAATCATTCAAATGAGGGAGAAGTTTCAATGATGAAGGAGATTGCTGATTTTTCCTAGGAGAGGCAAGGCTAAAAAGTGGCACAAACAGTGCAGGCCTCTTCTTGCATCCACGTGATTATTATTTTGATGAAGGCTCAGTAATAGGGTAGTATAGGTTGCTCATGGTATCATGAATCATCTCCAGTAGGTGGCTTGAAGAAAAATGATCATGGCAGAGAGAAATGAGAAGAGATCTCCATGGAAATTTTCACAAGAAGTTTGTAAAGAAGAAAGAGAGGCTTGCTTTAAAAAGTAATTATAGTTTAACCTCTCTAAACCCTGTTTAAGCTTCAGCTAAGTCCATGATCCTTCAAAATGGTCCTAAATTGACTACGAACCACCAAAATGACCTTAACTTAGTCACAACTTACTGCATGACCTTAACTAGTCACGATTTTAAGTGTGTCAACCACTGTAACTAAATAATAATAGCTTGCAAAATAATGTTGCCTACATACCAAGATATATCCTCACTGTCTGCTCGAATCAAAAGATCACCTTTAAGATACATGTAAGACATTAGCATGGGGTCTGGTATAGCTGAATCCAACAAGACCATTTGGGAAATCTCACAACTAGGAGATCTGAGGACCAAGCACTAGTCCATCCATCCTCTGGAGGATGCAAATCCATGGCGGACAACTTTATGTAAGAGGCCAGATTTTGTTATTAATAGTGCATAAAGAAAGAATGATTTGGCAGGATGTATTCCATAAATACTAAAAATAAAACCACAAAAGGTCCATTCTAGATTAAAGCCTTTCTAGCTTAGCTTGGAATAAAAAACATAAGGTTGCATTACATTGGAGAGAAGCTAAGTTTATAGCTTATAAAAAAAAGAGTACTAATGGTACATTAGGACTTAGAGGAATGGAGCATAGCTAATCCAAATGTTCCTTTTAACTCCTCAATCTTGGTATTTTGATGCTCAAATGTACCATTTACTAGTTGTAACTTGACTGTTTAGGTAGCAATTAAAGCTTTAAGCTTCTATATTTCCTTAAAAACACAATCCTTATCCTCATTGATTGTGGATATTTCCACTTTTTGGGCTTCTAACAATTTATTCTATGACTTCATTTGTTTGAAAAGAGTTTCCTTAGCATGGATAAGCTCAGTATTAGCCTCACGTAAGTCCTCCTTAGATTTCCACAACTTCTCATGGAAAGAAGAGTACAATTGCTGAACACATGTTGTAATTGATATTTCTATGGAACTCTCAATGTCCTTACACAAGAAAGAAATGGCGTATCTTGCCACCATGTAATGTAGAGAAGGAATTGATATGTCCAAACTACTATCTCTATGTGCGTAGTAGCTATAAGGCATGCAAGAAGAGTACTATGTAATATAGTAGGGATGGACACTGGAGAAACTAAGACAGGAACAGTGTCAGCCACTCGCTTTAAGTGCTTTCTCTGAATGACTAGAGGAGGAGGGGAGTCATAGTCTTTAGGGATAGGTTCAAAATCTTCAGTAGAAGAAGGGGCACCACTAGAGGATTTTTAGGAGGTGGTGGAATTTACTTTGTAGGGGCAGAGTATGTTAGGAAAACATACAAGTAAGAACCATATGTGCCCTTGAGCACCATTTTGGAAGCAGTGAATGATTGTAAGTTAGGTACTGATCTTTCCTAAAATCATTAGGCTAAAAGATGGATGATTGAGTATAGATTGTTGACTAAGGCAATATTCCGGTGAACATAGAACACTGAGACTGAGGTAGTGTTCTTGATGGCACTAGACCTCCCCAAGGCCAGCATGAATAAAACCAACTCCAAGGGGTTTTTCTTTTTTGTTTCACGTTAGTAAGTTTAGACCAATCATGACGTGAAAGGTCTTGTCATAGGGAGCTCTAGTCGGTAGAGGAGGTGAGGATTCCAGGGGGATCTAGTCATAAACTCCTTAAGCTCTTATGAACTGCCAACTACCCTTTGATTTCTAAACTATGTGAAAAAGTTCCAATACTAGTTGGGAAACTGAACTTGGAGAGAATAATAACTTCAAACAAGAAAATATTTGTAAAATGTCATTTTTTTAAAAGGAACTATTAAAAAGGAATTACTTTACTCTGTTTTTGTGTTGTGAATTAAGGGCGTGTTCGAGCCCTAAGAGAGATACCAAGAAAACAAGGTTTCTACTACAAGAAAATCTATCTTGTACTATTAACAAACACCTTTTCATATTTGATATAATCACCATAAAGAAAAAACCACCAAGAACCAGAAATCTTCATGCAGCATCATGAAACAATTCTCCCACGGCTTTAACTTGAACAAAATCGATCATATTCTTCATATTCTTCATCAAATTCTTTGATAGACTACAAAAACACAAAAGAACACTCCACTTTGAATGGAAAAATATCACATATAATTCATCTTCAAAGTTTCCATAGCTTTCTCTCACAATCTCTCATAGATAGATACATTGTTTTGCATAGAATTGGCTCTCTCACTCATTCACTCGCACATACTCTCTCTCAATAGTACATCATATCCTCACTACAATACTCAATAATAATTCAATATAATCCTTCTTTTACCGTGAATACCCCCCTCCCAAGAGGTGTGTCTGATATGAATGGTCACTAGAGCCACTACAGTGACTCTTCATAGCTCACTACTATCACTTCACTCCAGTTTTCTCTTGAGTCTTCACCAGCTACTTCTTCCACTTCCTTGAGCTCTTTTGTTGTTGTATTAACCTCTTTCCAAGGCTAGAAAACTTTCCCATACTACACCCTCATCCAACAGAACACATACAGAGGTATATAGAACAAAATATAGCAGAACAGGAACAGAGACTCTATAGAAGCTCAACAAAGGGTTACAGAAGGTCAACAGAAAGTATCCAACTCAACTAAAACCAATAAAAATCATCAAAAAACATTCAATGACATTTTAAACAACCTCAAACATCATCAATTATTACTCCATCCTTCCATACAGAAAGAAAAATAGAAGCAAAACAGAAGCTATCAGAACCAAACAGACACTATCAGGACATCAACAGAACATCACATAACCTCATATCTCTACTTAAAAACATCACGAGCTTATCAAAACCATTCCACCCTTATCCAAAACACTCTCAAAAAACTTCCAAAACAATCAATTATCAACTGTACCTCCAGAATGTTGTTTATAGTTTCTCCAGAATCAATGTGGATGTGACTATAAACAACACATTTGGATTTATTATCAACTATGGAATACTCTTCTGAGTATTCAGATGAGACTGTTGATGCACGAAAGCAAGATACCAACAAAAGTGAGCAACAAGGCATACAGAGGTATCCTCACAATGAACATGCACCCGAGAAAAATGAATATAAGAAGTCAAACATGTAGCATATGTCTCCCCAGGCCCTGGAATAAGAGGCCAGTTAAACACCAGCCCTATCAAAGAATCATGCAACATACATTGCCTTCGATGAAGAATATCAATGTCATATCCAGGTAAATCCAGCACTGATTGGGGACAAAGGTTAATATAATCAGATGGAGATGGTAATGGAATAAGAGGGGAAATTGCAAAGGTGGATAAGACAAATCATAAAATGAAGGTAAGTGAAGGGATAAGGAAGATGGAAAAGATGGAAAATTCATAAAAAATGTTTGAAGGGATTCCATTGAGAAAACAGAAGGAATAGGAGGAACTATAGGAGAAGGTTCAGAAGGGGTAGGAGACGATGTAGGATCAGTAATAAAATGACATATAGTAAAAACAAGAATACGACGGGATCCAAAAGGAGTAAAGGAGTAGACTGGACACCAGAAATCAACTGGGAAAGTAGAGGTCCTGCTAGCATCTTCTGTAAAGAAGAGGGAATCTGCATATCTAGTTGTCCATCCCTTTGGGTAGAAAATAAATTAGGACAAGACAGGAATGAAGGGAGGAAACTGCTAGAAATAGGAGGGGTAGTGTCTTGCACAGGAGGATCTTCAACAACTTAGATTGAAGAGGGACTAGGCAGCCATAGTGATACATCTACATTTAGTTTGAAAAAATGTGGGAGGAGGCTCATCCTCCATATCTGAATTCGGTTGTAAGGGAGGAGGAGATGGAACAAAAGGGGAAGGCTCCTTTGGAAGAGGAGTAGGATCAGCCACTAGCACACCACTAGGAGGAGGGGCAAGTATAATAAATTTTTGAAGAAAGACACCATAAGAAACATTACTGCCTTGACCCTTTCTGACTCTCTGACAATGTTGATCCATCTTAGCCAGCATGAACATGGCCCAATTAAACTTGGCTTCCTCAAGGATCCGAACATATGTAGTGAAAAGCTCCTTGGATAGACATTTGGAAGCAGGCTTTCTAGACATGTGGAGAAACTGGCATAATTGCTTTCACACTGGAGAGGACACATGAGCAACAAAAACCCCAGAGCTAGTAATAACTTTGTTGGACACCACAAGGGTAGATGTCTCCTTCTGAAGAAGCAAAAGGATCTCCTCAACGGTCAATAATTGATTGCCACTAGGTACAAAGGAAACTAAAAGAGTCAGATATAACACTTCATTGATATTGGCAGTGGATAGGTAGAAGCATCGGTCATAGACCGAACTAGAATATTTTTTATATGATGCCAGGAATGAGTAGCAGAGCTTGTTGTCCGCTAGTGGAAACTTAAGCGCTACGAATGAACGAAGTCCAACACGATGAATACAATCTGCCTCCAAGAGAAGGGAATACTCATGCACCGGAAATGGCACATGCTAGATCACAATAGAGGGAGTAGAGGAAGATGCCATTTAGACTCCACATGATATCCACACACACACCAAGAAAAAGAGGAAAATTCCTGCAAAATCCAAATAAGTCACCACTAAAAAATATATTAGGAAAAAGAAACAGAGGAACAGACAAGACCAGACCAGACTTCCCCAAGCAATCCACATCCTACATAAAAATATTTGACATGACCTACGCACTCATGCGACCGAAAGCTTCATGAGATGCAAACAATCAGGCACCCAAAAACCTCGTAATTAAGCACTCAAAAAGAACAAAAAGTCAAATACACCATATCCCAGACACTGACCAGACTCAAAACAGAATCACATATTCAGGCCATCAGAATAATCACAGACAAATACAGCCAACATCTCTGATTAAGAAATCCCAATCCCCATAAACGTTGGGCATATACCTAAGGTGTGGTGAAGTGAGCAGGTGAGTGCAGAAGTTTATTAATTGAGACAGGCGCCTTTTGGATGCCATACTTAGATTGAACTCGCAGAGAAAAGCGCTCATTGAGAAAGGCAAATGAGCAAAGAAAGAAGCTCACCGAGAAAGAGGAATGAGCAAAGAAGAAATACTGAAAAGACTAATGAAAATATATTGGGGGCATTAAAAGCTCCCGACTTTCAAAAAAGTCATTATTAACTTCACAACATCTTTATCATAACCAGTTTTGCCACATTTTATAAGTAAATAGGGACTTTGAGACTACCGATTCCTTTTAACCAATGAGAAATTAAGTTGCAATTCATTAGTAATTAAACCCAAAATGCATGGTGAATCGAAATCACATCCCAACCCCACTCAAATTGATTTGAGGACTCGATTAGGGGTCTCTAAAAAATGTAGTTCATTGTTAAAAATTATATGATCTGTGTTGCAAAGCGCATGCATGTGTGACTTTGGTGGGTTCATTATCGATTACAAATTAATTGTGTGTATAGCACGTGTGCATGTGCATTGTGGATTAATTTCAGAAAATTAGGTAGGTTATTGTGCCAAAGTGCTTGTGCAACGGCGGGGGCTCCTTTTTACAATTGACAGTCAAGTTCATTTTAGTTACAAATTTACGAAAGTGCATTGTGTTAATTTGGTGGGTGCAACAATCAGTTAATTTTTTATTACAATCACTTTGTGTATGACTGTGCATGTGAAGGAGGGAAAGAGGAAAACCTAGTGGCACGTGGACATCCACAAGGTTTGTCATGCAAAATCCCACTTGTAAATAATCCAAAAGATAGGAGAAATCCTTGTACACAACAAAAAAAATAAGGCAACCAAGGAGGAATAGGCCTCGTGGCATTTACCAAAAAAAAAAAAAAAAAAAAACCACATCCTAATATAAAAACAAACGAGGACAAAGAGGGTTTGGAATTTAGGTAATTATGTGTTAGATTTGTGTGTTTTGTTGTAATTTTTTATTTTTTAAAAATTTTAAATTCAAATATGTTGTTTTTGTTGTTGTTGTTTTCTTTAAAGATTTGTGTGTGTGTATTTGGAGTTGGGTTTAGGTTTTCTTTAATTTTTTGTTAATCGATGTGATGAGATGGCTATGTGATTTATATATATATAATTTTATTCGTTCATCCAAACGTAAGTTGAAATCTACACAGAGAGGTCCAATCAAAATTTCAACAATTTTCTAACCATTTTCGAAGTGGAAAAAGAAAATTTCGAAGAATTTACATGGAAAATAGGGGTTTTTAATTCAATTAATTGTTTTCAATTAATTTTGATCATTTAAGCACATGCAAGTGATTCAAAAATATGAAGAAAGATGAGTATGATTTTTTGAATTTAAAAAAACTATTTTTCAACCATTTGTAGATAAATTTTCATGAAATGAAAGTTTTTTAGTTATTTTCTAATTTTTTGTGAACATTATCAGGTAAGAATGATCATGAAAAATTTCAAATTATTTCAAAAAAAAAAACATTTTTGGTATTTTTATACAATTTTAGGGTTTTTATAAGGTTTCATGTGTGTTAGCGCGTGAACAATCGCAATCACGAACACAGGCATGAGATGGAAAGTCCACACACGCAAACAAGGCCTAAGGAGGCACCCAGGTGCACGACATGGAGGAAAAGAGGGGTCGCACGCTAAAGGCGTAAAGGAACACGGGGGCCAACAAAGGCAAGGGAATGGGGAAGGAAAAAGGGGAAATAGTGATTATTATTAGGATTATGAATTTGTTTGTTTGGTGTTTGTTCGTGTGTCGTTTTGTTTTGTTTTGGCGATCTTGTGGTTGTAGGTTGTTTTTAATGGGTAGTGGTTTTTGTTTTTTTTTTTAATTAAATTTAAAAAAAGCCTTGAAAGGTGTGTGAATTGTTGGTGTGTATGTGAAAATTTGGAAAATGGTGGGGTTTTTTTTTTTGTTAAATAATAGTATGGTGATGTAAAGAAAATTGAAAGTGAAAGGGGTGTGTTAAAGGGGTTGAGTGTTTTTTTTTTTGGGTTAAAAATGTTGGTTGTTTGTTTCTATTGTGTTTAAAAAATGTGGGGTTTTTTTGTTTTGTATATTGTTGTGCTTTTTGTGCTTTTTTTTAATTTTAAAAAGAAGGGGGATTTGGGCGGGGCACCTTAAGTGGCGGGATAGGGGAGGAGAGAAGGTGATAGTGGAGGCGGTGGCGGCAGTCAGGCGAGCTCCAACGACGTCTAGGCTGGTGTGGCGGCGACAAGATGCCAGACACTCCAAGCGGGCAATGCGGCACCCAGCAATCGTGGTCCAGGCGGGCGGCGAATCCGCGACCAGCGTGGCATGGCGTCAACGGAGAGCAACTGCAGTGGGCAAGTGGCCAAGCAACCGACGATGGAGAGCCACGCACGCAGCCAGCAGCTAGGGCAGTAGGTGGGCTTGTCCTTTACATCGGCGGCGAGGCGAAGCATGAAGCCACGACGAATGTGGTGGGCGTCAGCAACAAGCACTGCGAGCAGGCGGCTGCGGACACGGCATGGGGTAGTGCGGCCGAGCCATGGGAGTTGCTGCCAAGGGTCCTACGGGGTGATGGGGGTGGCCATGGCGACGGTGATGTGGGGTGGGGAAGGAAGGACACAGAGGAGGAGTAAGTAGTTGGTGAGAGGGGAGGGGGAAAGGGACACACGGGAGAAGGAGGAGGGGAGGAAATAGGTTTTGGGGGTTGGGGTGTTGTAAGGGTCTAGGGAGGGGGATAGGGGAGTTAGGAAGGAAGGGAGGGGGGTCGAGGGCGGGGGGGTAAGGGGGTCAAGAAGGAAAGGGGATCATTAAGGTTATTTTATTTGGTTTTTTTTTCTTTGTTTTTTTTGTGTTTTGTTATTGTTTTTTTTTAAATAAACGATCGTCAGCGCTCGTCTCACGCACGTGCGTGGGGCAAGGGTAAAAATAATTTACGGTGCTGGGATTGAGAGGGCGTGTCGAAACACATATTGGTGGAGGACAGTGGGACGGATGCATTGACACACCTAAGAAACCAGAATCAAGAATGTGCACGTGTAAACATGTGTAATATCAGAATGTAAATTCATAGAAAATTTAATTCCAAAAAATCCGACAGCTAAAAGTGCAAAATAACATGTTGGTTATGCTTGTCAAATGAGAACGCCATTTTGACATGGATAGGACACATTCACATGGAGAAAATGGTAAAAATGCATTCGAAACTTGAAAGAAAAATTAATACGAAAAGGTCCGACAATGGAAACCCAACAAGATGAACACAAAAAAATGTCTGCAAGAAGGGGTTGGACAAGATGGGTAAGCTGGAACACAGTTTCAGGGACGATAGATTGCGTTTGCACGGGAAAAATGGTAAAAGAAAAACGAAAACAGAGTCAGAAATTAATATGGAAAAATCTATGCCTTGGAACGAATGGCAACAAAAGGGAAAAATGTCAGGGGAAGCTTGTGGGACATGGTCTTTATGTCAAATCGCAGTTTGGATGGCACTAGGGGATGTTTGCATGGAAAAAGTAGAAAAAACAAGCACAAAAGGCACAAAAAATAAAATAAAATAAAATCGATAAGTTGGATTAGGGTGGGAAAAAAGGAAAGTTGGGTAGGGGACCAAGATGGACAGGGCTATGCAATCAAAATTAAATTCTAAGAACATTAAGATAGGTGCACATGAAAAAATAATTAAAAACACAATCAAGAATACCCGAAATGACGGAAAAATTAATAAGGGACAAATCATACATCAAAATGATGGGAAGTAAAAATGAAAAATGTCCAGAGAAGGTGTAGGTTAGGGTTGTCACATCAAATCATTTTTTCGAAGCAAAAAACGTGCATTCACATGGAAACTCGTTAAATGGATAGAAAATTCTTCAAAAATTAATAACTCATAATGTATGGCTTAGAATAGGAGACTAAAAAAAGGAAAAGTGGCCAATTTGAAGGGACAAACAGGGCTGTAAGGTTAGATTGTAATTTTGATGAATGTAGCATATGTTCACATGGAAAAGCCACAAAACAAAGGAAAAAGGAAAACTGACAAGGAACAACCCCAAAATGGGTGGAAAAGAGGATGGGTGGATGGGAAGGGACCCCATTAGGGTAGAACAAGGACATGGTATGCTCAAATCATCTGAGAGGGATGTTTCCATGAGGGTATGCACAGCGGACGAGCAGGGACGCATCCCCATATTTAAGACCTTAATAGATCATATTATCGATGCAACAAGGGCCTAATACAAGATCATAACCCATATGTGTACGTCTCCACACTTAAAACATGATTGACTCTTGAAATCAAAAGGGATAGGGTTAGAAAAACTTGGTCCTATTTGCAAATGATCGAGGGAAACCATCGATGTCGCATGAAGGATTGTGGTTGTCGGTAGAGATGCCACAAATCTCCATGTTGCACTCATCCAGTATGGTAGGGACCACACAATAGCACCCAAGGAGGTAACATTATTGTTGAAACATTAGTTAGGTTGTCGATGGCAAGGTATGAAACTCTTAATATCGACAGTCACTCATGTGAAAATGATAGACCAGTTGCTCCCCCATGGCTCACGTCAATTGAAGAAGAATGAGTGAAACCCATAGCTCACATCCAATGTAGAAATCAACAAAGGGAATGGTTCAGAGGGAGTATGCCAATGTGCATAGTAGTTGATGATGCATCCATGCATCCCAACCCATTTGTCATAGGTGCAAGAAGGAAAGCCATGGAGTCTTATCGTATAGTGCGCCAAAAAGAATGAGGTATAGAGTGATGGCGGAGGAGGTGTGTCTCGTGTGTTCATAGGAAAATGAGAACATGCCTATCGCCAAGTGTCGGAGCGTCCATCAATCCTCACTTCTCAGTTGATGAAAGGGAAATCAATCACGCTTAGCCCCCCCTCTATCTCTCACTCTATTGATGGATATCACAAGAGGGCAAATGAGTTCCTCACATCCTATTGATTGAATTCCCACCACTGACACGTGTGCAAAGGTTGTATGCCTTGTGCACAATTGATGGTGCAACAATGCATCCCACCCTATACTGGCATACGGTGCAAGAAGGAAGGCCAAGAAGCTGTATAGTGCCATGCACAGGAACAATTTTGTGCTTTGTGCATTGAAAGGCCCATCCCCTACGTGCAACTCTCCATTCACACATCTCACCTCTTTGTTGGATAGAACGGCATGCAAGGATTGGCCACTCACACCACCCTCTATCTCGCTCTATTGATGAATACAACGGACATCCCATACTCACATCCCCATCCGATTAGGATGAAATCTCACATTGCTCTAGGTTTGTCGATGAAAATCGGCTTCAACAGGTTGATGATGTCCACATGGATTGGTTGATGATGAGGCATACCTAGGGAGGTAGCCAAAAAGCCTGGTTCTTGGATTGCATATTGGAAATATCGTCTATTGGAGGAGTTAGAAGCATCGATGGGGTTACATGATGCAGTGCACCAAGGGAGGCGGCTTTGGAACTTCTGCTATAAAAGTTCAGATAGAGATTCAGTTGTCCTGGATTGTGGGGTGTTACCATCTTTTCCACATCCAGCTTCTCATCTACAAGGGTGTATGCTACCTTTTCTTGGAACGAGGCCTCTTATGATAGGGAATTTCTTCCTTTTCTCCCATAAATAGTTTTTTTAAATTTTTATTATTATTTTCTTTTCTTTTATTTTTCCCTACCCCCGAGGATGTTTCCACCTTTTCTCGAAGAATAGGTCGGTATGATAGGGACCAAAGTCATTTTATATGTTTATTTTATTTTTATTCTTTTTGTTGTTGTTTTATTATTCTTTTTTTGAAAGAGAAGAATGGCAGGAACACCATGTATTAGAACCATCTGCGCCACCTCTGATGCATCAAAGGGAAAGGAAGCCAAGGAGAGCTGGAAGGTGGCTGTGAGGGGCCAATAGAATGAAGCCATATCATCAAGATCAGTAAGAGGGTTATCAAGAGCATTAGGTAAAGCCGTATTATCGACCATCATGCAAGGAATGAGGAAGCTATCGATGGAGATTTTCAAGATCCCTAGGGAGGGTAATACGTCTTAAGATGATAGCCATTAATCATGAAAGGATCATCCAACTGTCTAGACTTGAACATAGCCATAAGGGTTTATGGCAAGTACCTTATAAGGACCTATCCATTGTTGTTGAAGCTTGCTTGAAAACTTGCCAAATTGGGAATCATAGGCTAGGACTAAGTTGCCTTCTTTGAACTCCTTCTACTTGATGAAGCTGTCATGATAGGCCTTTCTACGAGCTTGTGTGGATTCCATACATGGTAGGGCCATCCTACGAGTCTCATCTAAATATTCCAGGTGCAAGAAATGGCATTGCAAGGACTTGTCATCTCCCAAGCGTTCTTTGATAGCCATGCATAGAGAGGGTATCTCGAGTTCAATAGGAAAGGCGAATTTTGTTCCATACACAAACTGGAAAGGGGTCTGTCTTGTAGTAGTCTTATAGGAGGTTCTGTATGCCCAGAGGGCCTTTGTAAGTCAATTGTCCTAATCACGACGATGTGCAACTATCATCCTTGTCAGAATCGAGTAGAGGATGCGATTAGTAACTTTGACTTGGTCATTGGCTCTAGGGTAATAGGGTGTGGACTTACGATGGCAGATATTCTACAGCTCTGTCAACTCTTCCATAATCTTATTAAGGAAGTAAGTACCTTCATTGATGAGCTCTAGGGACCGCCAAAATAGGTGATGATGTTCTCATACAAGAACAAGGCCATGATGTTTCCATCATCCTGCTTCAGAGCTTTGGCTGACTTGGTTACATAATCTGTGCAGACTAAGATGTATCTATTCAGTTTCCTTCTAGTTGGTGGATCAATGGGACCAACGAAATCAATTCTCCACTTCTCAAGAGGCTTTAGGGGAAGAATGGGTTGCAAGGGAAAGGCGTTGGATTTAGTAGGCTTTTCCATTCTCTCACATGCATCACAACATTTGCAATAGTCATAGGCATCATTGTGGAGGGTCAACCACCAATATCCTGCAAGCAATGCCTTTCTGGTTGTTACTTCTCCTGCAAAGTGTTTGCCACAAGGTTTGTCGTGGCATGCTATTCCAATATCTTCTCTTGCAACACATCTTCACAATACTTCATATTTTCCTTTCTTGTACAGAGCACCACCTAACAAGGTGTATGAGGCTAATTCCAATAGAAGCTTCTTCTTCTCACGACTTGAGATATCAGGGGGATACTATTGGGTGGCCAGGAGATTGGCTATGTCTGCGTACCATGGGATAACAGTTTCGACTAGAAACAGGGAAGCATCAAGAAGGTCTAGATCATCTTGCTCTTCGTCATCGCTTTGAGAGATCTACAAAAGATAATCAGCTAGGACATGAGAGCGAACGGGTTTGGTAACTACTTTAAAGTCAAACTCATAAAACGGAAGGAGCCATCTCATCATTCTTCCCTTCACATTGGTCTTGTTCATTAAGAAGGAAAGGGCTTCATGGTCCACGTAGAATTTGAAGTGCATCGACAGTAGGCAGCACGGAAACTTCTCCGAGGCAAACACCATTGCTGTTAGGTACTCAAGCTCCATCACTGTGTAGTTTTGTTCTCTGCTGGTTACTTTCTAGCTTGCATAATAGGTTGATCTAACTTCGAGGGTCCCTTTTGGCATAAGACTACACCTAGGCCTTTGACTGATGCATCAATGTGCACATGGAACTCCTTCATCGAATCAGGAGGTTGTGCAGGATGGGTGCTTCAATCAAACACTGCTTCAAGGTATTGAATGCCTTGTCACAATCAGCAGTCCATGTAAACTCTGCATCTTTTCTTAGGAGTTTATGCAGGGGTATGCCTTCTTTGCAAAGTGTGCAATGAATCTTCTGTAATAGCACATATGACCAAGGAATCCCCTCAATTGTTTGAGGTTGGTTGGCGATGTTAAGGCGGCAATCTTCTCAATCTTGGCAGGATCTGTTGATATCCCTTGTGTAGAGACAATGAGGAAAAAGATGATAATGCAGATGAAGACTATGAAAGAGAGCTAGAAGAGTCTATCCCCCTCATAAAAGGCAGAGATGAGGAAGAAGTTTCAGAAGTTCTAGAAGCCTCAGAAGCAGAAGATCCAATGATGTTTGGCAGAATGACTATGGTAGCCTTTGGACTGATTAATGAGTCACGTTATATGAAAAACCTCTATAAGAAATGGATTAAGAAGAATAAGCCTTCCTTTAGCAGTGGTTCTTGCCGCCCTTATCCACCCCTCTCACGAGAAGATGATGATGATGTACCTTGCCAAGAACCCTCAATTCGGCAGCTTAAATACAATGCAAACGGTTCATGTTATGTGATGTTCTTGGATGCATCCTTGGAAGACAAATCCTCAAGCCAAGAAGTAACTCATCCCCAAACCAAATTTGAAAATGCTCTAATACCCTTTTCACTCCCTAAGGAGTGCACTAAATCACTACTAAAAGAAGACATAAATTCCAATGAATCATTAGAAGAGGAGACTACTCCCTTCAAGGAGTTGGATCTCTACCCAAAAGTAGTCCATGATACATTCATCCATGAAGTGGAAGGTGAAAAGAAAGTAACGTTCGTGGATGCAGAAGATACTACCTAAAGGTGGGTATAAATCTTTTAGAAGAACCATCGGTTTAGCATGACCTACTGAAGGAGAACTTGGACGTGTTTGCATGGTCGTACAAAGATCTAAAGGGGATTGATCCCATAGTATGTCAACATCACATCGACCTGGAGCTTGACACCAAACCTATGAGGCAAAGATAGAGGCACATGAATCTGAATTAATCTACCTTAGTGAAGGCTGAATTACTAAAGCTTCTTGAAGCTAAGTTAATGTATCTAGTGGCCAACAATGAATGGGTTTCACCCATTGTGGTAGTACCCAGGAAGAATGGGAAGCTATGAATATGTGTGGACTTCCGATGTGAACTCCAAGACCAAGAAGGATCTTTTTCCTATCTCTTTCACAAACCAACTATTGGACACAGTGGCAAGCTATGAGCTCTATTCCCTCTTGAATGGATTTAATGAATATAACCAAGTTCAAATTGCAGAAGAAGATCAATCCAAAACGACCTTCACAACAGAATGGGAAACCTATGCTTACATAGTGATGCCATTTGAGCTCTATAACGCTCTTGCTACATTCCAACAAGTGATGATGGCGGCATTCCAAAACCATCTGCACGACTTCATGAGATGTATCTAGATGATTTCTGTGTCTATAGCCTAATCCGTGAGCATTGGGGATCTTACTGTAAAAAGTGACTTCAGAAGTCAATTCAAGTTCAAGTAGGAGGTATTCACCCATTGACAAAGACTTCGCTTCCTTCGGCAATTGGTCTACAGTACCCACTGTTAGGGATTGTGCCTCTATTTTATTGCGAAATATCTGTTTGACAACTTCTTCATCTCCTAATGTACCATCTGTTGCTTTGTTGGAGGAGTTTATTAAGACTTCGATGGACGTGGATCCATTTCCTTTTTGTAGTCCATACAACTGCAATACCACCTTGTTGGGTCCTCCACCTATGATTAGGGTTCCTATGAATCAATCCGTCCTTGCTCTTGCTTCAAAAAGCCAAGGTCTGCCCAGTAGTAGAGGGTATGAGGTCTTATAGGTATTTGGTTTAGCCACCAAATATGTCAGCCAATAATCTCTTCCTGTGAGAGTTTTCTTCACATATGGGAGAATGCCCAAAGGGTTGATTCTGCTTTGGTCTGCCAATCGAATAAGCGACTGTGTAGGTTGCATTTCTTGCAAGTCTAGATCCTTCATTGTCACATCCGTCATTATGTTGACTGATGAGCCTCCATCAATCAATACTTCTACTATCCAGGAAGGCGTTAGCTACATCCACTTCCTTTACGGGCTCTGGGCTTTTGTTGGACACTTGGTTGCTACTGAGGGAGCAATCTGTAGGCCTCTTCTTCTTGTCAGTATGCTTTTGAATTTCTTTTGACAGCTAGGAGACAATATCAGCAGCTGTCAAAATGTTAGGTTAGGTTTAAAAGTGTCTAGGTCTTTGACTAAGTCATATTCTTTGATAGGATCCACAGGCTTCTCCAATCGGCTAGGGAATGGGGCCACAACCAATTTATCTTCCCTTTTTCTTCTAGGAGCGGCAAGATCTGCACCTCCTCTCCCTGAGGAGGTACTTTGGTATCCTCTATCTCCTACACCTTTGATCTTGTCTCTGTAACTATCTTTGTGGCTCTTTATGTCTCTATAGTGCTCCACACTACATTGTTCTATGCTGCACTGTTCTATTTCTCCCTACTAAGAAGGTTGAACTTCATGGTCTTGGTAGAGGGAATGTTCTCTTTTAGACTTGTAGGTTCTTCTTTCTTTGTATGCATTATTATTGTAGCAACTTCCAATTTCACCAAATTGGAAGCAGGTTCTTGAGTCTTCTGTTGAGTATCAAGAGTAGCTTTCATAGTTGGACTTGGACAATCTTTTGTAGTATGACCTCCTTTGCATCAACTGCATAAGGGTTTATAGTCCATAGACCTTCTAGGGTTTGGAAAATTCAGTGAAATATGACCCTTTTCTCCACATATATAACACTCCACTTCTTCTGATCTCTTGCCATCACCACTGTCGTCCTCTATAACTCTAAGAGGGAAACCTCCTTGGACCAAAATTAGGACCGAGCTCCCTAGGCTTTGTCCAATGTCCTTGGTGGTCATCTTGGATTCTAGCAAGTCAAATCTTGCTTCTTCATCTTTTTGTATTCTATCGTGCATCTCTTTCACAGAGCAGATATCCTCTGTATGGTTCTTCCTCAAACAGTATGAACAAAAGGATCCAAGAATGGTTAGTTTTCGGGTACATTCAGTGGCTAAATGTCCTGCTTGATGGCACTTTTCACACCATGTATTATAATGCATCACATCTCTCCCACCTTCCACAAGAGTGGATATATTGGTGGTATTCACCTTTAACATCTGTAGCTATTCTGTAATCACATCCATAAGCTCTTTCTTGATACTTGTGACGGAATTGGACAGGTAGCCCTTCAAATTTTGACCTCCTAGAGTACTTGCAGTAGGGATTTGGGAAGCTTCTATAACTACTACATACAGTGGTTGAGTTGATCCAGAGGGCCCTCTATTTTGGTTTTGATTCAAAGCTCCTGTTGAGACTGGGGGTTGTTAATTTCAATTGGAAGGACTCCACTATTGTTGAGTTGCCATTGGGGAACTGTTTGAGGCTACTACCGCTGTGGTGGAACTATCATTTGAGGCATTTTCATTTTTGGCCATCAACTACAAGAAAATATATCATGTACTATCAACAAACATCTTTTTCACATTTGATATGATCACCACAAAGAAAAGAACACCATGAACCAGAAATCTTCACAATGCATCATAGAAACAATTCTCCCACAGCTTTAACTTGAACAAAATTGATCATATTCTTCATCGAATTCTTTGACAGACCACAAAAACACAAAAGAACACTTTGAATGAAAAAATATCACATATAATTCATCTTCAAATTTTCCATAGCTTTCTCTCACAATCTCTCTTAGATAGATATATTGTTTTGCATAGAATTGGCTATCTCTCACTCACTCACTCACTCACTCACTTTCTCTCAATAGAACATCATATCATCACTACAATACTCAATAATAATTCACAATAATCCTTCTTTGGTCGTGAATACCCCTCCCAAGAGGTGTGCCGGATATAAAAGGTCACTAGAGCCACTACAGTGACTCTTCATAGCTCACTACTGTCACTTCACTCCAGTCTTCTCTTGAGTCTTCACCAGCTACTTCTTCCACTTCCTTGAGCTCTTTTGAACTTGCATTCACCTCTTTCCAAGTCTAGAAAACTTTTCCATACTACACCCTCATCCAACAGAACACATACAGAGGCATATAGAACAAAACAGCACTACAGTGACTCTTCATAGCTCACTACTGTCACTTCACTCCAGTCTTCTCTTAAGTCTTCACTAGATACTTCTTCCACTTCCTTGAGCTCTTTTGAACTTGCATTCACCTCTTTCAAATTCTAGAAAACTTTTTCATACTACACCCTCATCCAACAGAACACATACAGAGGCATATAGAACAAAACAGAACAGAACAGGAACAGAGACTCTACAGAAGCTCAACAGAGGGTTACAGAAGGTCAACAAAAAGTATCCAACTCAACTAAAACCAATCAAAATCATCAAAAACCATTCAATGATCTTTCAAGCAACCTCAAACTTCATCAATCATTACTCCATCCTTCCATACAGAAAGAAAAACAAAAGCAAAACAGAAGCTATCAGAACCAAATAAACACTATTAGGACATCAACAGAACATAATAGAACATCACAAAACCTCATATCTCTACTGAAAAACATCGTGAGCTTATCCAAACCATTCCACCCTATCCAAAACACTCTCAAAAAACTTCCAAAACAATCAATTTTCATGTGAAATCAACCATTCACCCCACAAAAACAATAAAAATCAACTAAAAAACACAAGTCATTTCAGCATTCAACACGTGTAACGAATTTGTATCAAGAGATAATTCAAAGAAGTTTTTTTAATATGTTGAACCTAAAGTGGTAGGTAATTAGATAACTAAAACTTCTCTCAAGAGAGATGTGGGAGGATTGGGATCCAGACCTATGGTTAGGTGGTCTCGATAAGTCGAGAGCTTTCCTAAGAAGAAATAAAAATCGCTCTTGATGGACCATTAAAAACCAAAAATCCTAATTCACATCACTTTAGAATCCACTAATACTAAATAGCTACTAGTAATAGATTTAATTAGAAAAACTCAGGTCGATCCTCATGGGAGCGACCGGAACTTCCACTGCGGGGTAGACTCAAGTGAACCTAGTTAGCAAACTCCAAGGGTTTTATCAAAATCCTAGACGGTGCTTCCTAGGACATCTCTTGATGGGCTACTAAGAACATACTGCTAGCTCGGGCGGCACGTTACAGTTGGTATCAGAGTGCACGTTGATGTAGGACAAGGCACAAGTAAATAAAACTAGTTATATTTACAACATAAAATATCTTCTCCCTTAAGTAGTGAAGTCTTCTCTTGTTGATATATATTCTTGATTTCTGGTAGAAAGATGAACCTTGGGAACGATTATTGATTTTCCAAGTTATGTTTATGTCAGCAATGCACTCCTTTAGCTTTAGTTGGAGAAACCAGATGAGGCAGATATTAGATCAGATATACAATACTTCACCCATGTATTTGAAAGCCAATGGATGTTAAAAGGAGGGTATTGTCACATTGACACAAACTGTCTTTCTTACCTCCATAATACTTTAAAGAGATTAAGGCAGATGGAAGCCCTTAGGGTTGCCAAGATTTATCTCTTCGATGAGGCCAAAGTAAACTCAAACATGTTCACTAAAGGGCAACATGTCAAACTAAACCGGTACATCTATGAGAAGGTTACAAGGGTTATACAAGTTGATCGGGTCATGATTGTAGGATGCTCCAGTTGCTACAACTACAAGAAAGATGGATTACCTGATATTCCTCTGAAATATGGATTTTTGGATATTTTTTCTCAAAATACTAATTACTATGCAATGGAGGTATCGCAATGCCATGCCTAGATTATGGTAGGAAAATCTTTTCCAAGAATAATATGAGCTCCCAAACTACTCGAATAATGTATTCTCTTCCTATTGACGTAAAGTATTATTTTTTTCCATCCATTTGTCTCCTTGATAAATCAAAAATAGTAAATAGACTTTTTTTTCTTGATTAAAAATTAAAATTCTCTTTTGAAGTATAAACCATGATCATTGTTGGAAGGACAAATAGTACATAATTTTCCTCCTAAATTAATGAGGTAGAGTAAGTAAGTGAACATCTTTTTAAAAAAATATGGTTTGAAAGAAAATTGATTATAAAATTGCATAATTTTCAAAAAGTCACCCCAAATCTTAATACTACAGAAGCCCAAGAGAAGAATTTTTTTCTCAAGCAGTACAAGCCACCGGAGTTTGATGGTAAAGGAAGAGACATTCCAACTGAAGCAAAAAGATGGATAGAATCTATGGAGGACTATTTCATTGCTACAAGGACTGTACCATCAAATCAAACCATGATCACCAAGGTAAAACTCACAAGAGATGCCCATCTTTGGTGGAAACAATGGTGCAAGGACCAAAGAATGCCTGAGGCACTATCACTTGGGACAAAATTAAGGATGCGGTACATGGGAGATATCTTCTGCCCACACATCAAGCCTAGAAGATGAATGAGTTCTTCAATCTAAAGCAGTTAAGCCTAAGCCTAGAAGCCTACTACTCCAAATTCGTAACACTTCTAAAATATGTACCTACGATGGATGTTTCATAGCAAGTATCCAAATTTTGCAATGGTCTAAATCTGCCCCTAAATACGCGTCTTGAATCAATGAGACCATCAGATTTACAAGATGCATGGATTCGAGCAGCTCCAATAGTTCAAGAGATTAAACAAAAGCCAAGAAATGCAAAAATTTGGAACTGAAACGGTCAGAATAAGAGCAACTTCCAAGGTTATGCAAAAAAAGAGCCCAATGACAGTACCAACCAAACAAAACAAAAAAGGACAAATCAAATTCCGTGGAAAGCTTTATACCCACAGGAAGGAGCAATGAAACTCCAAGGTGTATCTATTGCTAGGAACCATGACATTTTAAGAGGTAGTGCCCAAAACTTGTGACCAAGGTTAGTTTTGCTGGCAAAGCCAAGATGCTAGGGGAAAGGTCGCTGGAATAAACCTATCAGTATCAATAAAGATCCCACGATAGAATCCGATATGAAAAGAGCTAGAGTACACATCACTTTCCATAAGAAGGGTCCAAATCGCCAATTCTTAGTAATTCAAACACCAGCAGATTATCAAGGTAAACCCTTTCAAAATTTAATCGATTGTGGAAGTACCCACTCTTTTGTATCACCAAAATGCGCAAAAAGGCTAGGCATAAACACTATTCTTGCAACTTGAATGCTTGTGGAATTAGCAAATTGCAAAGAATTTCTATCAACACAACAAACTAGCAAAGTAGAATTCAACTTGGGTGGCAAATCTTCCAAAATGAACTTCCAAATTATGAACCTTGGGGCTTATGATGTCTGCTAGGTATGGATTGGTTAATTTCAAATAATGTCCATATCTATTGCAGAAAGGGCCAAATCACATTCCAGAACTCAAAGGGAGAACACGTAACCACTCAGGGAGAAGTAGGAAACCCTAAGGTTTCAGCTCCTTGCTGAAGCCTCCTAAATAGTAAAGGGACTGAAGAAAGAATTGCATGTCTATTCAATTAAACTCAATAAGGCTGAGAAAGATAGTGAAGCCAAGGATCAACCATCTTGGCTAAAAGAATATGCGGATGTTTTTCCAGAAGACTTGACAGAGCTTCCACCAACAAGGAAAGTAGATCATGAAATTTAACTTATTCTAGGCGCTACCCCCGTCGCCAAACAGCCTTACCGACTGTCGATTTCTGAAGACATTGAGCTAAAAGAACAACTCAAGTAGCTATTAGACCAAGGATACATCCGGCCAAGTAATTCACCATGGGGAGCTCAGGTTTTATTTTAGAAAAACAAAGACGAAACACTCTGCCTTTGTATTTATTACCATGGATTAAACTAGGTGACAGTGACAAAAAAAATCCAATTCCCAGAATAGATGAGTTGCTTGACCAACTCCAGGAAGCAAAGGTCTTCTCAAAGATCAATCTCAGATCAGGATATTATCAAATAAGAATTAGGGATGAAGATATCCCTAAAATTACTTTTAGCACAAGGTACGGTCATTATGAGTTTATTGTGATATTGTTTGGGTTAACAAATGCTCCTGCCACCTTCAATAGGTTGATGCAAGGCATTTTCTGACCCTACCTTGATGACTTTGTCCTCGTCTTCTTTGATGATATCGTAACATATTCCAAAGATGAAGAAGAGCATGAACCAAAGCTATGAATAGTTCTTGAAACAATGAGAGCCCACAAATTGTATGCTAAAAATAAGAAATGTGCTTTCTTCAAGAAGCAGATTGAATATCTAGGGTTCACAGTACTCGCAGATGGAATTTCATTGGATCTTGCCAAGGTCCAAGATGTACAAGACTGGCCACCCTTGACAACAGTCAAGGAAGTGCGAAGCTTTCTAGGGCTAACGGGTTGGTATAGAGTCTTCACTAAAGACTATGTCTCAATCATTGCACCTCTCATCACTGACCTTCTCAAAAAGTAGGTCTCCATTATATGGACGTCCAACAAACAATCTAGCTTTGAGAAGCTTAAGCAGAGTTCGATAACCACCTCTATCCTAAGGCTACCCAACCTCAATAAAGAATTCGAAGTCATAATTGATACAACCTCGCTTGCTTTGGGTGGTGCGCTTATGCAAGAAGGACATCTAGTAGCCTATGCTTCAAGAAAATTAAAGATCCACGAAAGAAACTATGCCACACATGATCTAGAATTACTTGCTATAATTCATGCCTTTAAACTATGGAGACATTACCTGCTTGGTAATAGGTTTTCTCTCGTCACTGATCAAAAGAGCCTAAAGTGGATCTTTACTCAACTGGATCTCAATATGAGACAATGCTGATGGATTGAGACCTTGCAAGAATTTGACTTTGAAATCAAGTATAAACTAGGCAAGGAGAATGTGATTGCAAATGCCCTAAGTCATAAATCATTCCATAATGCTCTAATCCTAGAAGAACCCTCTAGGGCTAGAACTCTTGCCATAATGATTTCAATGCGTAGTAACCCTCTCATAGAAATGGCTAGAGAAGAGGTAGTGAAGGATCCAAGCTATCAAAACTTGTTAAGATAAATTTCCATCAAGGATTCAAATCCAAAACTCAAGACTAAGTATCAAGATTTTTCCATAAACAAGGAGCTTGCCTATTACAAGACAAGACTATGTATTCCTACAAGTCAAGAACTCAAAAGAAATATAATCTGGGAAGCTCATGATTCCCCATTTTTGGGTTATCTTGATTATGCTAAGACTCTTAATATAGTCAAAAGCAGCTTCTACTAGAAAAGACTCAAGGGCGATGTACTCATATATGTTATCGAATGCCTAAACTGTCAACAAATTAAGGCTAAGAAGCTAAGTCCCAGGTATTGTTGTTAACCCCAACACGAAGAAAGCAAAAGAAAGTGGGAAAGACGTACGGCAAAGGCGGAAAAAAGGTAGCCTGACTAAAGAAAGAAGAGGAAAGAAGACCAAAAGCGCAAGGGCAACCTTAAAAGTCCAAGGCAAATGCAAAAGGGGAAAAATGCGCATTTTAAAATGAAAAGGCGCACCCTGAAATCTTGTAAAAGAGCGCCGAGCTCTCACCCGTGCAATTTGTAAATGTAGACAGGCAGCGGAAAGGAAGTTAGGAAGATAGAAGGACAATGAGAAAAGGGGCCTAGGCTAATGGCCGGCCATGTAAAAAAAGGGGATGACCGCCCGTGGAAATTAGGGCATGTATATAAAGTTGAAAAGTGAATGAGAAGCTCATTCTTTGGCGTGTCGCAAAAAGAGTCTTCTTCTTCCTCTCTTCTTCTCTTCTCCTTGCTTGTGTGTGCTCTTAAGAGAGGGAGTGTGAGAGTGTGAGGGAGTGAGTGTGTGTGAGAGTGAGGGATCAAGAGGGTGAAGCTCTTCACTATCTCCTCTCCCCTTCTTCTCTTCTCTTCTCTCTTTTTCTCTTGCGCGCGCGGCTATGGAGGATGGAGCTTGGAGATGGAGGAGGCTTGAGGATGCTTGAGCTAGCATCAAGAGTCGTGGAGCTACCGGAGTGCAAGAGAGAGGAGGGTACTCGATCGGGCATCAAGGTAAACTCACAACACTTGTAGGATCGACGCCGCGTCAGCTAGGTGAGAGATAGCCATTAGAGCTCACTTGGAATGCTTGAAACAATAGGCAGTCCGTGGGTCTTGGCAGTTGAGCGAAAGCTCCCACATTATGGTTCCGTTGCCGGGACCAACGGATTCAAGCTTGAGCACTTGCACACCTCATATCGAGCATCGAAGTAGGGTATTCATCCCCGAAACAGGGCTTGAGATAGGTAAGAATTTGGGTGTTTTCAATCTTCAGAACATGTAAGTATTTTGGGATATTCTGGTTGTTTGATGATTGGAAAACATGGAGAAATTAGTTCAGTGTTTTGCTTTCGATTTATGTTGTGTTTAGGGTAGGTTAACAGTAGGAAATCACACCCGAGAGGCAAAGGGTTGCTGCTGTGAAATAGGGAGAAAATCGGGGAAAACATGGGGAAAATGGAGGAAATGCGCATGTAAATGTGTAGGAAACGCTAGGAGAGTGATCTATAGTGTTCAGGGAGGGACCAGCAGGGTATAAGTTCTGAAAGGGCAAGAGAATCCTCATTTGCAACCAGCTGAGAGTGAGAGAGAGAGAGAGCGAGCTTGGCGACCGTCCGATCGACCAGGGCACGGAGTGACATTGCATTCGGCGATCCCCAGGTATACCGATCTCTCCCTCACCACTCCAACTCCATCGCTGGTGAATTTCGTGGTCAATAGTAATAGATATCTGGAGATATTTGGGTGAATCCGTGCTCGCAAGTTCATCCGGCCGGTGAACTCGGACGTCCAACCCAGTGTCCGAGTCCCAGAATCGGACACTTGGACAACCGTCCGATCGGACCACCCCGTCTGATGCGGACACTCGGACAACCATCCGATCGGACCACCCCGTCCAATTCGGACACTCGGACAGCATCCGACTCGGACGCTCGAAGACTCGGACGCTCGGACTCGGACCCACCATGTCCGATCGGACGAATTAAGACACATCAGCAATCAGACCACCTACCCGGTCCGATTCCTAGAATCGGACCTGCCCATAATCGGACCACCAGAATCGGACACTCGGACCAGCCCATCCGATTTTAGAAATTGGACCACCTTGTCCAATCGGACCATTCGGACGAATAGGACCACCCAACCCAGAATCGGACCACCCTTGTCCGATTCATTGAACACTTGCCCATCCGATTTTTGAGAATCGAACACTCGGACTGTGAGACTGCCACTCAACCCTGACACACCTGGTCCCATTCCAAGAATCGGACCACTAGTAAATCGAACATCTGATTTTCAGAGTCAAAAAAAAAGGGGGGGAACATCAAAACTTGACCCACCAAGGGACACATTGGAGCATTCCCCAGTGACCTACCCCGTAGCGAACAACGAGAAGTAGCACAAGACCCTAGAACTTGTTAGAACGGCCAAGACTTGAGTAACAAAGCCTATCAAGCCCGAAACGAGTGAGAGTGGGTCAGACGCCGGGAAATTGCTTGCAGCACTCATGTTGAATTTTCGCACTTGAAGTACACTTAGGAAAGCTGAAAGCCTGATTGAGCACAAGTGCACGAGGAACAACACACTCACGAGTGACCATAAGTTGAGCACTATATTCAAAAATTAAAGGAACTCACTCAGATAAATCGCTCAAAAAACCCACCAATAGGAGAGGACCCAAGACATAGACAAACGCGCGAAGTGCAGGATAGAACCAAGCAAGGAGCGTCAACGACAAGGATCTGTCTCACAACTAGTTAACCTGATCGAGAGCGCAGCAAGGCGCAAGAATTCAACCATGATGGAGGAAAGCTCAGACCATCGGTCTACCGAGGAGCTCGATATGAGTGTATTCCCAGGCGCTATACAGTAGATGGTGAGCAGTTACGATGCACACGTCTGGTACGAGCACCGTGGCAGGACGACAGATGCAATCATTGCAGACCTAGAGGAGGAGAGAAGGCTAGCCCGTAGGGCATTGCAAGGCATAGCTAAGTATAATAGGGATCAACAAGCTAGGAGCCTAAGGCAAAGCATGGAGCTGCATGAGGTGCAGCGAGTGCTAAACTTGGCTGGCCAGAACCGAACAGACCATGAGAGAGCACTAGAGGGAGACTTGACGCTGAGCGAGCTCCTCATGAAACGGCTACTCAATAACACCGCAGTAGAGCAGAGTGCCACTGCACTAGCGATGTCTCTGCTTGCAAGATTAGGCACAAACTAGGGCTCAAAGAGCCAAGCCAAAATACCGATTGTTGCCAAGCAACTCGACAAGTACCAACCGCATGACAATCCGTACAACTTCATTGAGCAGTTTGAGCAAGTCTACGAAGCCAACAGCCTCAATGACCAGGCTCAACGCTCGCAAGCCTTCAGACTTTGCTTAAGCGATAAGGATAGGACGTGCTATACAAGCCTGGATGCCGTGGAATGAGCCAACTTCAATAATCTCAAGGATCTCTTCGTCAAGAGGTTCGCCGAGCCCGGATACTCCGACAACCTGCTAGTACGCTTGATGAATGTCAAACAGAAGGAGAAGGAGGATATCCGCGACTATGTGACCCACGTGAGAAGTCTCTTTAAGAGAATCCCCTTGGGAGAGCGAGCGACTGACAGAGCAGTTTCAACTGTATTCATTAGCGGAATTAGAGATGAGGAGTTATATAAGGCATTGGCAGGCAATTCAAGCTTGCAGCGAAATGTGGTGGCTAGAGTTTTTGAGGAAGCCATCAGAGTCGATGACCAACTGAAAGAGCGAAGCTCTAAGAGCTCGACTCTAGAAGAGACTAACCTGTGAAGCGTAGATCGAACATCAACCTCTAGTGAGCGGTCAAACCCATCATCCCAAGATAAGGGGAAGACCACCGAGACGGACCAAGGCTTGACTGAGGTCAAGATGGAATTAGCCAAAATACAAGACATGTTGAGACGACCAACGTGTCCACACATCCAGTGCGTGTATTGTGGCGAAAACCACCTGCCAGCAGAGTGTCAAGACCCTAGGTCAAGACCTTGCACTAACTGCAGTAGGTTCGGCCAGATGCCGCACATTGCAGATTACCACTAAGACTACCATACAAGCAACCCTACTGTAGCCTTATCCGGCTAATAGACCGCAGCCATTCTTTGGATAGGGAGCCCCGTTAGCCCTACCTGCGCCTAATGATACGAAACCAGTTGTCCCTAGAATGGACATAAATCCTACCAGCATTCCTAGACCACCTGGTCCCTATGTGACCCACCCACCAAGCGATGCTCCCGTACACTACGTGGAGGAGCCCAGTCACGAAGAGACCTACATATACCCTTATGTCTCACATGATGACGAGGGCAATGTGGTCCTCATGGATTATCGACCCGTGCCGGTGATGGCGTTAGGACGAGGACGGGGTAGAGGGCTAGGAAGGCAGCCACAGGATCCGGTCACTTGTTGGACTTGCAGACATCCCGATCACGTCTCATCGCGCTGCCTTGAAAGAGAGCAGCAAAACAAGGACAAAGCTGACCAAAGGTGCGCAGAATGCAGAATCACCCATCTTTTCATAGACTGCCCAAAGTGGAAGTCGTCCTCCAGTTCAGCTAATTTGCCATCCGTCCCATTGGGGCTATTTGGTGTTGAAAACACCGATGGGGAGGCCACACCTATTCCCTTGCGAGTTATGACCCGAGCCCAAACGAAGTAGGCCGGCATCTCTCTGCCCGGACCTAGCAATCTTGACGCAACCTCTGTAGGAAAGAAAAGCCGTGGGCGGAGAAAGAAGAGATCGGAAGCTAAGGTTGCACTAAAGACCGACAGTATTACAACCTTACGTAATGGGAAGAAAGTCTCAGACGTAGAGGCAGATACTTTAGCCCCTAAAACAGCCCAAAAGGAAAGCGCTAAGATAGGGGAATACCCACACCCCAAGCTGCAATTAGAGGCCGTAGAAAAGGTGAAGGAATGGGTGAGGGAGGCTCAGCAGCATCTCAAGGATGCTGAACCCATCATGGAGGACGAGATCGATGATCTCTCCAGCATGAGCGCGCCAATGTCGCCACCTCGACCTAAGTCGGCCGAAGCCACTGCGCCACCAGTAGTGCCACTGAGACCATGTCTAGACACAACAGAACCGCAGAACAGCCGCAGCCAGTGGCCACGACAGTCTAGGCTAAGAGAAGGACGAGTGTCTGACAACCTCTTGACCACGTTGGTGACCACACCTATAACACTTAGCCTAGGGGACCTGCTTAAGCAGCACCCTACCCTATGGCAAGACCTCAAGCAGTGGGTCGAGGGATCGCAAGAACAGGCCATGGAAGATCCTCAAGACCAGGATGCGGAAACGCAATTGCCAAGTCTGACGCTACACTTCGTGCCTAAATCCTTGCACGTCAACGCCTTTTGGGAGGGCTCTGAGATGCACGCAGTCCTGGCCCTGGGTGACACAACAAGGAAGGAAATTGTAGACACGGGAGCCGGGGTTAGTGTGCTTAGCCACGCAGTGCTGTAGACTTGGGAAAACCCGCCTATCGAAGCTGCTCGGTTTAATGTCACACTAGCAAACGGTATGAGAGTGAAGCCATTCGGGGTCTTGAAGAATTGGCCAGTAAAGATTGCAGGAGTCCAATCCTCTGTCGACTTTATAGTCATGAAGGGAGTGGACTATGATATTCTATTGGGCTGACCCTAGATGCGCAATGCTAGAGTCATCGAAGATTGGGGTAACAGCTTGATCTTCCTTGGCAATCGAATTGACACCGTAAGAATAGAGATGGACACTTGGAAGACCTCACCAGTCGACCTAGACACCATCTCTGTTATGCTCAAAGGGAACACTCAGGTCAAGGAACCCTATGGGTCCTTAACTAAGTATATCCCATGCCCAGAGGATGAGCGAGATTGGATGCACGTCCTCGCTACACTTGACCTGCCATTCTCAGACCATGAGGCGTATGAGCAGGCCATCAAAACAATTGGCAAGACAAACGAAGCACTCTCTACATCCGTCTACATGATGCCAGCAAGCCTCCATGGAAAGCCTAAGCATGTTACCTTCCAGGTACCATCCAATAAAAGGGAACTCCAGGGGGTACTAGAATACCTAGCAGACCAGCTAACGGGTAACCCGGCTACCAACTTCAAACTGCTCCAAGATCTCTTAGAGGGTCCTAGGTGGAAATGGACCAGAGTGCATGAGCTGAACCTCATGTATAACTGGGCCCTGATTCCAAACCAATGAGACGGGGCACTCCAAACCCTAGGAGACGATGGGTAGTTGAAGACAAAGATTCCTGCGATGAATACGAAGACAGCCAATCTTTCAGTGGTGAGAGCGAGGGTGAAGTGGATACCATAGAGTACGACATGGATGGACACAAAATTGAGCAAATACGAGCAGACTCCAAGCCACAGAAAAGGTAGGCCCTTAGACTGGAGCAAGGATCATGCGCATGGAATGTGATCGTGCATGGTTGGAATGTATGGGGGCCATAGATCTGGAGCAAGCAGGCCTAGCCCAAGTAGGAACGACATCAATACTTAGAACCAAATCGCCATCCGAATTGCTTCCACCAGGGGACACCGCCTCTTCCAGCGAAGATGGAGGGTTTGACTCCGAATCGGAAGCTACTTCGAATAGCGACCCAAAGATCCCTAGGTCGCCCATGACCAGACGCACCAAGGGGGACTAACCCGTCCACCTGAGACGCAGACAGTCACACCAGGAGAGGGCAAAGCACCCCAAAGATACACGATCAGAAGAGTAGTAGAAGCCGCAGGACCTCCCTAAGAGATTCACTAAATTCAAAAAAGGGAATAGGGTGGTGGTTCTGCTAGGCGCCAAGCGTCAAGGGCAGACAAGCGAACCGATCGAAGGACTAGCCAAGGTCGAGGTTAACCTAGACCTGGAAGGGGAGACACCCCGACTAGTATTCATTGTCGATGACTTAACCGGTAAGGAAGAGTTGAGTCTTTTCGCTCTCTTGCGGGAGTACATGGACGTATTTTCCTGGTCCTTAGAAGAGCTACAGGGGGTAGATCCGAGTGTTGTGACTCACAATATACCCATGACATCGGACACAACACCGATCAAGCAGCGACTGTACCCCATGAATCCAAAACACGCCCATGCTGTCAAGGAGGAAATTGACAAGCTAATGAGAGCTGGATTCATTTACGAAATTGAGCACACAGACTTCGTATCACCCATAGTCATTGTGATGAAGAAGAACGGCAAGATCCGAGTGTGCGTCAATTACAAAAAGGTGAACGCTGCTACCAAGAGAGACAATTATCCCTTGCCGTACACCGAGCACATGCTTGAGAGAGTGGCAGGCAAGGAAGCCTACAATTTTCTGGATGGCTTCTCAGGGTACAACCAGGTGCAAGTGCATCTTGCAGACAGGCACAAGACCGCCTTTGCCATTGAGTGGGGTGTCTTTGCGTACGTAGTCATGCCCTTCGGGTTGACCAATGCCCCCGCCACCTTTCAATGCCTCATGTGCACCATATTCAAGGACATGCTTCGCAAGGAGTTAGAGGTCTTTGTCGATGACTTGTGTGTCCATTCGACATGGATTGAACACCTAGACAAACTCCGCACGGTCTTTGAACGGTGTCGCTTATATCGTCTCTCCTGGAACCCCTTGAAGTGTCAGTTTTGGGTGAAGCACGGATGCATCTTAGGACACGTGGTGTTGAAGAATGGCATTGCCACGGACTTCTCGAAGGTCAGGGTTATCGTTGACCTTCCACCCCCAAGTAATTACAAGGGAGTTCAATGCTTCTTAGGTCACACAGGATACTATCGGCGGTTTGTACTGAACTACGTGCTGATCGCTAGGCCATTGTACAAGCTGTTAATTGTCTTCGAGTGGACCGAAGCATGCCAACGGGCATATGAAGAATTGAAAAAGGCTCTAACAACGGCACCGATTCTACGAGCCCCAGACTGGACCATTACCTTCCACGTACACATTGACGCCTCTAAGTTTGTAGTGGGAGCAGTGTTGTGCCAACCTGGTGAGCATAACCTAGATTACCCATTGAGTTTTGCTAGCAGGCAACTCACTGAGACAGAGATGAATTATTCGACAACGGAAAGGTGAAAGGTGAGAAGGATCGAAGCTTGCACGCGAGCTATGGCGGGAGAGAAAGAGTAAGAAAGAGAGAGACAAGAAATGGGAACTCCAACAGTCACAATGTGTGACCGGGCCTTCCTTTATTCAAACTGTCACTAAAAGAATAAAGAATAAAGTGACGTGACGGGCGCCCGCCACCTGCAGTGTGCAGTGGCGGGTACTGTCAGTGTAGTAATACATGGGGCGGCACGGCAGAGGCGCCTTTACCCCCAACAACCTCCCACTTAAAGGCGAATCTGCCCTAGTGAGAGAGAAAAGAAAAAAGAAAAGACAGTACAAATGTACATAGGTACAAGGGATGAGGAAAGGCAACATCTCATCCAATGCCCATCAATCTCCTGAGGAAGGCAAAGCGCTCAGTAGTGAGGCTTTTCGTGAGCAGATCTGCAGGATTCTCGTCAGTGGAGATCTTGACAAGGTCAACAGACTTGTCCTCCACAACACCACGTATGAAGTGATACCTCACCTCAATGTGTTTTGTCTTTGCATGGAAGACCGAATTCTTAGCCACCTGAATGGCACTCATAGAATCCGAATGCAGTGTAGGTATAGCATGAATCCCAAGGTCAGCAACTAGACGGCCTAGCCATATGGCCTCCTTGCAAGCCTCAGTGGCTGCAACATACTCGGCCTCAGTGGTAGACAAAGCCGAACACTTCTGAACCCTGGACATCCAAGAGACAGCCCCTCCAGCATAGGTGAATACATAACCAGAAGTGGACTTCCTACTATCTGCATGTCCTGCATAATCGGAGTCAGTGTACCCCACGACCCCTGTATCCTGGCTGCCATAGCAAATACACATATCTGCTGTGCCCTTCAGGTACCTCATGATACCCTTCACGGCATCCCAATGTCTGCTGCCAGGTGTAGCCATATAGCGTGCCACAACACCAACTGCATGCGCAATATCTGGACGAGTGGCTATCATGGCATACATCAAACTGCCCACGGCTGAAGCATAAGGGATCTTGGCCATCTCGGCCCTCTGCTCATCTATCTGCGAACAATCGGCCTGTGATACCTTCACATAAGAAGGTAATGGACAGCCAATAGGCTTTACGTCCTGCATGCGGAAGCACTCAAGGACTTTATGAATGTACTCCCACTGTGAGAGATACAAAAGCCCCTGATGCCTATCGCGCTTAATGTGCATCCCAAGTATATGTGAGGCCTATCCCAAATCCTTCATCTCAAAGCTCTTCTTCAGCTGAGATTTAAGAGCATCTAGCTCATCATGAGCTTTCCCTGCTATCAGCATATCATCAACATAGAGTACCAAGATAAGCAAACTGCCATCACGGGCTTTCTTCGTGTAAAGACATGGATCCATAGCACTCCTGTTGTAGCCCTGTGACTGCATAAAGGCATCAAACTTATGATACCATTCCCTAGGTGCCTGCTTCAAGCCATACAAGCTCTTCTTCAACTTGCACACTAGGTGCTCCCTGCTAGGTTCTGCAAAGCCCTTAGGCTGATCCATATAGATCTCATCATGCAAGTCCCCATGTAGAAAAGCCGTCTTGACATCCATCTGATATAGATCTAAGTCAAGCTGTGCAACCAAAGCCAAGACTAAGCGTAGGGTGGTCATCTTAACCACAGGAGAGAAGACCTCATCAAAGTCCACACCATGTTCCTCCTTAAAACCCTTTGCTACCAATCTAGCCTTGTATGCCGGTTTGGGGTGTCCAGGGGTACTTTTCAGCTTGTACACCCACTTGCATGGCAAAGCCTTCTTGCCCTTAGGCAAGGCAACCAAATCCCAAGTCTCATTCTTATGCAGGGAGTCTATCTCAGACTGCATAGCCCTCTCCCAGGAGTAACTGTCACCCCTACACATAGCCTCATCATAAGTGAAAGGCTCTCCTGCATCTGTAACCAAAACATAATGCATAGAGGGCTGAAATCTATTAGGTGGACGTCTGTCTCTAGCAGACCGTCTCACCGCAGGCTCTGCTGCCTGTCTAACTGCCTGTCCAATACCCTGGCCCTGTGGAGGAACTATTGCAGGCTGTACTACTGGCTGTGCTGGAGCTCTAGGCTCCTCCTAAAAGATCACTCTGCGGATCTCAACCACCTTCTCAGGCTACCTGTGTATCTTGTCTTCATGGAAGACGACATCATGGCTGCGTACTATTTTCCGCGCCTACGGATCCCATAGGCGATAGCCCATCTCTACTGACTCACCATAGCCAAGGAATATGCATTTAATGCTCTTTGGATCCAATTTACTCCTCTTGTCCTTGGGCACATGGCAGAATGCCTCACATCCAAAGACATGGAGATGTGCATAAGAGGGTGGCTTACCAGCCCAAACTTCCTCTGCAACCTGGAAATCCAATCCACTGGAAGGCGATCGGTTTATGACATGCACTGCCGTACTAACTGGCTCAGCCCAAAAACTTTGGGGTAGGCCTGCATGGCTAAGCATAGAGCGCACATGCTCCTGAATAGTCCTGTTCATGTGCTCAGTCAAACCATTCTGGGGTGGGGTGTAAGGGGCGGTCAACTGATGCTTAATACCCCTGTCATCACAAAACTGCTCAAAAGCATGCGAGACATATTCTCCCCCATTGTCAGTCCTAAGGCATTTTAGCCTATACCCAGTCTGGTTCTCAACAAGAGCAAGCCAACGCTGAAAGACTGCCAAGACATCGGACTTTTGCTTTATGGGATAAGCCCACACTTTCCTAGAAAAATCTTCAATGAAGGTAACAAAGTACTTCGCGCCACCCATAGACATGCAAGGCATAGGCCCACAAACATCGGAATGCACCAATGCCAAGGGCTCACTCATGCGTGGCCTACCCAATTTCTTATGCGTAGACCTATTCTGCTTACCATAAAGACAATGATCACACGAGTCAAAACATGCATAATCCAAAGGCGGAAGATACTGCAAACCAGATAACATTTTTATTCCCTTCAAAGACATGTGCCCTAAACAAGCATGCCAAAGTGATACATGTGGGATAGAACCCACTGCCAAAACATGGTCAACTGAGGACCCAGATACAACAAGAGGATAGAGGTTGCCAGCCTTGGCGCCTCTAGCAAGCACAAGTCTACCACGAGTAATCTTCTAGGCAGAATCCCCAAAACATACATGAAATCCTGCATCATCCAGCTGTCCTGCAGACATAAGACTGCGCGTAAGCACAGGTACATGACGTACATCCCTAAGCAAAAATGAACTGCCAGTGGAAAATTGCAACTGAATATCACCCATGCCCACAATGTCAAGAGACCTGTCGTCTCCAAGTCTGACTGAACCAGATATAGTGCGATAAGAGTGAAACCACTCACGGTAAGGCGTCACATGGAAGGATGCTCCAGAATCCAATAACCATCACTGTGCATACATACTAGATGTCTCAGTCAAGTGTGAAGCATCAGAAGAACTAGCTGCAAGTATAAACTCATCACCACCATCAGACTCCTCAGTCTGCGTGATATTAATTTCCTCAATCTTGACGCTGGACTTCGCATGTACTATGCTGCGATCAGAGGACTTCTCCTGCACTTTATCTTTCCCCTTATCCTTGTGCTTCTCATTGCGCAACTCATGACACTGTGGTCTAATATGGCCCTTTTTTCCACAATGATGACAAGTGACATTTGCATTGTGCCCACGCGACTTACTACGCGACTTGCCACAAGATTTAGACCGACCCTTCTGCGAGTCACGGCCACGATTATTACCACGATCATTCCTGTCATTCCTGCCTCTAACTGTCAAAGCATGACTACCACGAGAGGCATCCAAGTTTTTGCGATTCACCTCTTCCTGAAGAAGAGCACTCTCAACATCTGCCAATTTTAGAGTACACTAGAGGCACAAAGAGCAGTGCAGAATACATCCCATGACTCATTCAGAGTCCCAAGCAAGAAAAGAGGAGTTACTTCCTCTCCAAAGGTGATATCCTGCAAAGTCAGGTTTTTCAGTATAGCATGGAACTGGCTCAAGTGAGCAGACATAGTCGCATTATCCTTCATGCGCAGATCCATAAGCTGCTTCAACCAGTACATCTGACTCGCCGGACTTTTCTTATCATAAAGATTCTTGATCTTATTCCATAGATCCCATGCACTCTGTGCTTCCTCAAATACATTATAATGTACCTGTTCAGTGAGAGACAATACAATCGTGGACTTGCATAGCTCATCAAGTTCAAGCCAGTCGTCATTGTCCATAGTTTCAGGCTGCTCCCCACTCAACCAAAGTGGCTTAATCTGAGATTTTTGCACCAAGACCTGCCAAATTTGACTCTTCCAATAAGAGTCGTTGGTACCATCCAACTTTGTAATGTTAAAGATGGCACTATCATGCAAAGATGATGCCATTATGCAGGCTGGAAATGCCCAAACAGTCCAAAACTGCTTGCTGTTTTACTGCAGAAACTGCCCAAAAATGACCAAAAGGGGGTCCAAAGGGCGAGCAAAGTGTGCCAAAAGCTGTTGTCCACTTAGTACTAGGTGTGGTACACCAAATCGGGATATTTCAGCATGAAAAGTACACCTCAGTCCACCAATAACTGCTTGCTGTAATAAATTGTAGGTATGCAGTCTAGAGAGCAAACTGTCCCAAAATAGGATCCAATGTCAAGCAAACAATGGTAGGTCCAAAGTCGACATGAAACGGACATAAGAAAGGCCAATGACAGTGAAAAGAACATGAGCTCAACACCGAAGCATGTCAAAATAACATCTGCCAGTGAAAGGCACACTCCCAGACACTCTAGGCAAAGTGTTCCTGTAACTGCCAAAACCTGACACAAATAGGTGTCTGCTCAAAGTGAAAGATCCAAATATGAGACTCAGCTCATAAGCATCCTGTGAGCCAAGAGTACATCAATGCATATCCATAAAGATCGTAGTATGATCCCAAAGTCTCAATGCATATGTAGCTGCTCAAGACATCAACTGCTCCAAATACATGTAAGTGCTCCAATAGCATGCAACTGTCAAAGGTCAAGCAAGCATTTAAAATGCTCCCACTGGCACAAAAGGCTTACAAAGTGAGCTCAAAAGCTCAAACAACCCAAGAGAAAGCACCAGTGATAAGTGACCCTGTCAATGCATCAAGCGCATCCAAGAGAGCATGACATACATGAAGCACCAGTCGTATTAACCATGAAGCAATACATAAGCCCAAATAAGCTCTCGGTCAACTCAATGACATCCAAGTAGCAACCAAGATCAGTGATCAAGAAAGTCGGGAATGCTCAAATACATCCAAATCCAAGCTCCAAATGTCGGTATGGCATACACAAACCAAATAGCATATGTCACGAACCAAAGCATGTAATGCAAAAGCCTAACTATCAAGCAGAGACATGAGGCATAGGCGGTCCACGAGCATGCCAAGTCGGTCCAAATGCCAGTGAAGACGGAGCTAATGCGAAGCTCAAAATCATCCCATAATCTCATACATATGCTCCAAGTCGTCCCCAAATGTCAGAGACATCATGCCAAAGCTCAAAGCATACATCCAGTATCGGTAGGTAAGTGCCAAAGCATGTAAAGTACCTTCAGCCCACTGTTATTCCAGCATGTATTTACTATTCTAAACAGTAGATTTCAGCCCCATATTCAAGCCAAAATCGCTCCAAGTCATCCCCAAATGTCAGAGACATCATGCCAAAGCTCAAAGCATACATCCGGTATTGGTAGGTAAGTGCCAAAGCATGTAAAGTACCTTCAGCCCACTGTTATTCCAGCATGTATTTACTATTCTAAATAGTAGATTTTAGCCCCGAATTCAAGCCAAAATCATGGTCAAACCAAATGCATACATCCTCAATACATCCGGGTAGGAAGTAGACCGCATACGGGCATCAAATAGCTCCAATGGAATGAGGCATAAGCAACAAATGTCAGTGTCAGGGGTGCTGCCCTGTTTCCAGCACTGTTATGCAGTGAATGACAGTTTTAAAACTGAGAATGATCAGCTCCCAACCTCAATGTCAAGCCAAAGCATCAAAATGACATCCAAAAATGGCTCAAATGCCCTCCAAATAGGCCAATGATGAGTGCTCCATGAGCAACAAAGCATTCAGTTGTAAAACGTGGAGGTTAAAGTCTGAAAATGGGCACCATATTCAGCGTGTTGAGGCCTGGAGTGCTGCTGCCAATGATGTGGAGTTAGGATGGTTGGGGGGGGCTCAATGATGGCCCAAGGTAGGCACACACCAAACCATGAAGGCCCAATGCAAAAGGGAGGGAAGATATGAGCTATGGAGCTCAAGAAGAGTGGCTGCCCTTTGTTCCTGCCCTGTTTCAAACTGAGAATACACTCAAATTCTGCAAATGCTGAAGCAATACCTCAAGGGCAAGGCCCTGATGAAGCTCAAGAACGCCGGGATGGAGCTCGAGAAGCCGGGGAGAGTCGAGAGCTCGAGAGGTCGGCTATGGCTGCAGGGATGGAGACCCAATGCATGAAGCAAGTCGATGCGAAGGTCAAGAAGCACCGAGTCGAGCTTGAGCAAGAGAATGCCAAGCTCTGATACCAGTTGAAAGGTGAGAAGGATCAAAGCTTGCACGCGAGCTATGGCGGGAGAGCAAGAGCAAGAAAGAGAGAGACAAGAAATGGGAACTCCAACAGTCACAATGTGTGACCGGGCCTTCCTTTATTCAAACTGTCACTAAAAGAATAAAGAATAAAGTGACGTGACGGGCGCCCGCCACCTGCAGTGTGCAGTGGCGGGTACTGTCAGTGTAGTAATACACGGGGTGGCACGGCGGAGGCGCCTTTACCCCCAACAAAAGGGAGGGATTAGCCATGGTATTCGCCGTGAAGAAGTTCTGGCATTACCTGTTGGCCACCCCCTTCATCTTCTTTGTGGACCATCAAGCCCTGCTCTATTTAGTGAACAAACCTTGTGCTACAGGATGAATAACTCGATGGCTTCTCCTGCTCCTAGAGTTCGATTTCTCTGTGGTGATATGGAAGGGAAAACAGCATTACATGGCTGATCATATGTCCCGTATACCCACAAGAGAAGCCGCTGGACAAGGCATCATGGACAAGTTAACTGATAGCCACTTATTTCATCTGTCCAGCGAAGGAGACCTATTCAGGGCCGATCTAACACCATACTGGGCAGACGACATAGTCCAAGTGCTCGAGCATGGACTACCTGCACGACCAATAGAATGGGCGCGGCTTAGGCGCTTGATCCTAAAAATCCAGCCTACCAGCTGATTGCAGGCCAACTCTATAGGCTGGGGCAAGACGGACTGCTGCATAGGTGCGTGTGTGAGCATGAGATGCACAATGTGCTCTCAGATGCGCATAGCGGCATTGCAGGTGGACACTTTAGTGGAGACACGACAGCACCGAAGGTGCTGCAGTCCCAGCTATGGTGGCCCACACTTTTCTGCAATGCTAAGCAATTCGTCAAGCATTGTGACGAGTGCCAACGGACAAAAGTCCCGATTCGCAAGGATCAGATGGAGTTAACCCCTGTTATTACTCGCCAACCCTTCGAAAAATGGGGGATTGACTTCATAGGACCCATCAGCCCCGCGGCGCAATACTCACAAGCCAAGTACATCGTGGTGGCCACGGATTACCTCACGAAATGGGCAGAGGCGAGAGCCAAACGAAAAAACGATGCTAGGACGACTCCAAGTTCTTATGGGAGCAAGTAATCTCGTGCTTTGGTTGCCCCATCGAACTGGTTAGCGACCAAGGAACACACTTCATCAACGAAGTGATAGCCCATCTCCTATCTGCCTTTCTTATCATCCATCGCAAATCCTCACCATACTACCCTCAAGCTAATGGCCAGGCGGAATCAACCAACAAAATTCTCATCAACGTCCTGACTAAAGTAGTCTCAGCCTCACGAAGCGACTGGGATAACAAGTTGATGGGAGCCTTGTGGGCCTACCGAATACCTTATAAAACGGCCGTCGATCAAACACCTTTTAGGCTGACCTATGGGACTGAAGCCATTCTCCCATTAGAATTCTTCGTCCCTAGCCTGAGAATAGCGCTCCAAGAACGATGGGAAGGGAAGGAATCATGAACACAACACTTGGTCGAGCTGGAATGCCTATCAGAGACTTGTCTTCTAGCCACCCACGCACTTATCTGCTAGAAAGCCCGACGCAAGAGCTGGTTTGACAAACATGTCAAGCAACGAGAGTTTGAGCACGGTGACCTAGTGCTCCTCTACTCAGTTAAAGGACATAAGAAAAAGATGAAATTCAGAGGTCTCGGACCCTTCAAGGTTCGGGCAATTAGCCGAACTAGTAATGTCAAGCTTGAGACACTGGATGGTGAAGGAATAGGCTTCTTCAATGGCAGCCATGTCAAGAAGTACTACCCTCCCACTCATCCTTTGCATGAGCCACCAATGGTGGAACCACCTGTCAAAATACGAGTAGCCATAATTACTGAAATCTATGAGAATGAGGAGGAGCCTGTAGAACTCGCCTACCTCCGTGTCACGGTCACTTCCAAGCAAATGTGCTCCTTCAATGCCTTGATTGATGAGGGGGCAGATTTCAATGTCTTAACGCACAAGCATTGGATCCAACTCAGCAAACCACTACTTCATCCCACAACGGCTAAATTAAGCCCATAGGGGGCTCAATCCTACGCGCTTCTCGGCACATGTAGAGTCGTCGTTTCTATCGAGTCTAAAATTGTCCCCATGCCGTTTTACGTATTGCCAAGTACCACGGATGCAGGCACAGAGTCATTGCTTGGGCAAACCTTTAAAAAGCAGACTCACTGCAATGTTGATTATGAGTCGCAGCGCATCCACTTAGCGATCGGCAACGTGCGCATTGTCACAGCTTTCAGCAAGGGCCTCGTAGCACCATCACCTTCACAGGGCCACCGACATGGGTAAGACTAAGGAGGGGGGTAATGCATATCTGCCGCTCCCAGATCCCCATAAACCGCAGGCTGCAGCAACCAAAGCAAAACCCCAATAGCCTTGCTTGCAATAGGTACCTAAACAACCTCGAGAACCGCCTAGGACTAGATGCACATGTCTGCATAAGACCTACAAATCTAAACCTCGGAAACCAAGACGCCATCACCGCAAGCGCCGCGTGATTAAACAAATATGGGTCCCTAAAATCCTCCTGCATGCGCAAGGCTACTATGAGGGGAATGCCTTGCTATGGATCCCTAAGGTCCCTACTGCCAAAAGCACTAGTCCTATGCTGACCTCAAGTCTGATCAGCCCATGTCCCCCGACGCCTCAAGACCATGGGCCATAGTGCTCTCTAGAACCCCAGTCATCCGACCCCTCTACATGTCAACTCAAGAGAGTCGCACATGCCTATAGGCCCAAACAACAGTCATCACCACAAGTGGCATCATCCGACCAAGTCAACCCGCCACTCTGTAGCCTAGCTGACTGCAGCAGCCTAATTGCTGTGATCAAACCCGACCCATCCATCTTGCCAACAGCCAGGTTGCCGACTCAAACGGACTCCCAGTCGGAACTCTGTACAGTCAGAACCTCCAGTTCCAGCAAACCTCAACCACCCGTCGGCCTTAAGCCCTCCTATGAACGAAAGTCATTTCTAACGCTGGTCACTGACCTTGTAGAGGACACTGGAGATGATGTGACGGACTGCATCAAACAGCTCGATGCCACCTTTTTTGCACTGGCCCTCAGCTATGACCGCCTGGACTTGGGTCTATTAGTAGAACCCTTTGCAACAGACGTGCGCAATATGCCTTGCTCTTGGGAGACGTTTGAATTCGCCTTTGCACAGGCTTCTCGCTCTGCCGCTGAGTTGCTTGCTAGCGAGGTCTCCAAAGAGCAAGCCATTAAGCAATGCCTCATCATATCATTTGACCATCGGACAACGTCTGTCATCACCGACCAAGAGATCGCAAGGTTATCCCACCTAGCTGATACGGGATCACCCTCCTTGAGGCAGTGGTACGCTCTTAGGTTGCAATGGGAAGTCGACGGATGTTGCATAATGACCAACGCCACGCCGAGCCATCAAAACGGCCGAGTATGATCCCACCTACGTCGTGCCTACCTCGTATAGAGTGTTAACCACTCTTCGGGGTCGACCCATGGACGAACATATCACAGGGCACCCCTATCTCGACCGCCTCTTAACAGAGGAATAGCTCCACATCGCAAGTCGGGTCGACTCCGGTGATTTCCTCACAGATGTCCTCACGTACATCACACATGTAGGAATTCGACCCTTTGATCTGGACTACACTGCACAATGGGAATATAACCCCAACTTCTACGCTTGGCTCCTACACAAATAAAGATGAACGCCTTGGCCCCACAACCTCCAATCTTGGGATGGATTCTTCTTTTCCAAGGGGGAAAGGGGTAGTAAGGGGATAAACGAAATAAAATCTAAAAACTAAACCAAGTGTGAAACGCTTAAAATTGAAATGCAAATATAAAAGGTGATGATAGAAGTCTGAAAGGCAAAGTTAAGGCTATGGTCAATAAAATCTGCTATGCTTTTGTTTTTCCAGCAAATTAGTTGCCAAAAAATACTAAAAATGGAAATGGCTAAATGTGTAGGTGGCGACCATGGCAAGCCAGGACAAATCAGGCAAGCTTCCCTTCTTGGAGGAGGAACAAGTAAAGTACGGCCTCACGGTAGAAACAAGAGCTTTCAACTAGTTAAAGTTCCACCACGTCTTCAACCTGGAAGACGTAGTCATCGAAGAACCGGCGGTACGTCAAATCATAGAGTAGTCCCACCTATAGAAGTACCTGGACGCAGTGGACCAGAGGATAGACTACACCCTGTGCGCTGATTTCTTGTGTACCTTCAACAGAAACAAGGGCACCGTCAGAGCGTGACAAGGAAGCCACCAGATAGGTGCAGATCGAGCTAACCCCCGAGTTGGTGGAAAGGGCACTAGGGCTGCCAAATAAGGTGAAAAGGAAGCCAAAAAGAGACATCTATGCCATGTTGGGGATGGATAAAGTGAAGGTTCACACCAATGATGGAATTAGCCTGGCGGACATCCCCAACCAAGAAATTTAGCTGCAGGCAAAGATGGTGCACGCCCTGTTCTCAAGCCAGAGGTACAACAGCATTATGACCCGAATCAACATACCTCTGCTAAACAGCATTGCGGCACAATCGCTCGATGAGGTGAACCTTAATGAGTTTGTGAGAAAGACAATTGAGGCTTCGGCAAAGGCCCTGGCGACAGGAGGAAGAGCCATGGCAGGAGAGTCCCCGTCGTCCCGATCAACCCGCAAGGCATCATCCTCCAAGGCCTCCACCATAGGGTTTGGAGGTGTCCTTACGGCAATCATCCAAGAAGCAATAGGGGCAGGGACAAGCAAGAGAAGACAAAGAGGGAGGTGATGAGGAAAGTGGCGAATCACCGTCATAGTCCCCGCCTCACACGGAAGAGCAGCAGAGGTCGTCTGATGAGACGAAAACGGACGCCGATGAGGAGGGAGAATCTCAGGCTACACCACAAAGGCATGCGAAACAACGAACTAAGGCCCTACATGGAAAAAGAGAGGAGGAGCGAAAGAAGAAAGAGAAGGAAGATTTGGAAAGGGCCCGAAGGGAGTCGGTAAGCGATGAGGAGGAAAGAAAAAAGAAGGCCGAGGAGGAGCTGAGGAGGAAGGAAGAGGAAGAATTGGAGCTGGAAACCCGTCGCTCCATCGAGGAACAGCACAGAAGAGACGAGGAAGGAGCAAAGGGTCCGCACCTGCCCCCTGTAGAAGGAAAAGGAAAGGACCTGATCAGGCCAGCTTCCCCCTCCTCATACCGTCCATGCAAGACACTCCTATCATGATGACACCCCTTGCCACCGCCACCCAAGGGCCCACCCCAAAAGTCGACGAGAGCAATATGGTCACCTGGCTACAGTTTTTGGTGGAAAGGGAGGTGGCAAGGGAAGCGGTCGTGGCCACCCCAGCTTCAAGAGCCAAAAGAGCAGCCACGGCCGAACTAGAGCCAAGGCCGGAACTGAAAAGGCAAAAAATAGAAGATGTCGCCACCACTACGACCATGCCCCACCCCCACCTCCAGCAGGCCAATACGATGAGTATGTGAAGGAAGTGCTTTCACATTTGCAAAGGGCTAGGGAAGAAAGGAGGATAGCCGTGGAGGAGCTGGCAGTGGAACGAGAATCACAAGCCGCCCTCTAGTTGGAAAGAACAAAGCAGATAACAGAATATTAAAGGGAAAACGATGTGCTCAGGGAGGAAGCCTGCACTAAGGAGGCGAAAGAATTAAAAGCCCTGAAGGAATGTGACGCTGCCTGGGAGGGAAGAAGAAAAATCTTGATGGAGCGTCTCAATGGGGAGAGGGACATGAATGCCCACCTTCGGCGCAAAAATGATCAGTTATCTGCAGTCAACCTGGAAGCGCAAAGCCAGCTTGACAAAATCAGATAGGAGGCTGCAGAGCTGGACCAATTAAGGGTAGAACAGGTGCGAAGGATGCAGGTGAAGCTGGTCCAGCTCAATGCGCAGATCGCAGATGAACGCCAGGAGCAGTCCCACCTGCACCGTGAGCTAGAGGCCCAGCAGCAACAGCTCATGGCAATGACCCTCCATTAGGGGGGAGAGCCTGGAAGATATGGAAAGAAGGGCAAAAGAATGGTCCGATCACAATTAGCAGAGAGTACGGGACTTAGCATGCCGGCTAGCCAAGGCCGAAGGAGACAGGATGCTGGCTGAGAATCAGGCAGAGGCGGCCCAACTCTCCATGATAGCCCAGCAGCACACCTTTCTCAATACGTTGCTCCACGCCACTAAACAAGAAGGAGATGAAGCCAATGATCAGCTGCAAAGGAAACTAACCATTGCGTGCAGAGCTCTCACAGCAGGCCTGCACGTGCTATTGCAGCTAGAAGGCCTGCCGCAGAGCCTAGAGGAGCAGAGGAGATATCTTGCATAGGTAGGCCTGACGGCGCAGGAGATAGATGACCTCTGTTTCACAGAGGCAAAAACACAAGAAGACGAGCAAGCAGAAGGGGGTGAACCGGAGCTCGATCTGGGACCTCAGGAGGAGGAATACGTCCCACCACCCCCTCAGCCACAACAAGCCAAAGCGGAGCCCCCTGATACATTTGTCGAGAGGAGCGGCCCAAACCAACCGCAGGAAAGAGATGGTGGAGAAGGCAAGAAGAAAGCTAAATGCCAGACCCATTCCAAGACAGCCTGCCCCTCCCTACTGCGCACCCAAGATTCCCCTACTGAATTCCGTACCGAATTGATTATCTGGGAACAGCAGGAGTATAACCGCGACCCCTTCGATTTGCGCTTTGAGTTTCCCACTGCCTTGAATAGGGTACTACCCATTCAACTGGTGGAAGATGTCATTGCCATGGGGGCAAGGCTCAAAGCCAAGTGGTTAGTGAAGCGTGAGACTCACCCAACTACTTGGGGAGCCGAGGACCACGAGTTTTGGCAAGATAAAGTTCTCCAAGTGCCTAGATCAGTGGAAGGCTATAATTGCCAACCCACCTAGAGGAGATGCATTTTTTACGTCAATCTGGAAGCGTGGATGGCATTTTGCAATACCCTCCCTTCAGAGAGAAACGACCCCACTTTTATGCCATATCCTCGAAGGGTAGGGGTAGACTTCAATCCGTCCATCCACGGTAGGTTTGATTTTCCCATCATCTATAATACCAATAGCACCTCCCATAGGGACGCCCTTCTCTTCACCCTCACCGACTTGTATAGCTCTATAGATAAATTCCTTAGCGAGTTCACCTCTTGTCCCGACCCCGCATTCGTCACCACTTGTAATTATCTTAGGTTAATTAGGATCCTAGTCCACCAAGAGCCCACACCCCAAGAACGCCACCTCCCACCCCTCTATTTTGACCCCAACGCTATAGATAGCAACACCATGACTCGCCTCATGATGCGTGCTTCTCTTTTGCCATCTTTCTGTGGTGCACTACTCGAAGACATGAACGACAACAAATTCACCTAGTGCAACCACCCCTTCCTTTCTACCACCACCCTCAAAACCTGCCTCCACATCAAAGGCTACTTGTTGAGTCGAAAATTCCTTAACAAGGCCCCCCGCCCTCCGCCAACCCCTACCCACCATTCAGATGACGAGGAGTAAACTCCTGTCATGCCCTTGTACCGCTTGCCTCCATGTATACGCCTCCTCATGCTATTATTTATTTTATTTTAAAAAAAAGAGAGAGAGGAGACAGAAAGACGCACCACAATCACCGCACCTAGGATCCTCCCTAGCCCCACCCCCCACTTCACACTTAGGGCACATCATGGGCAGGATGTTTAGACCTGTCACCCTAAGACTTGCACTGCACCGCCAACAAAGCACGAACTGGGTCCTCAAGTGTGGGACGTTACCAAGGGCTTACCCAAGGTCAGACCCATCTCCCGGTTCCACTACCACATGCACCACGCACTACACAGCAAGACAGACACACCCCTTAGGGAGTGCACAACTTTTCTTGCAGGTTATGTTCGCACTTCAAGACAGGGCTACCCGCGAAGGAGGATCTCCCAGGGCTTCCCTTAATGATCAACACTTCTTTTCCTATACCGGCACCTGGCCACCTGCCTGCTGATGACCACCCTGAGTGAATCACGTCAAGGCAGAGCTGCCATTGGCATAGATCTTGGAACCGCCTTGTCCAATGATCCATGCCCAACGCCTCAAGATCCACGGATCGCTTATTGATTCCACAAGCCTGAAGACCTTCAACTCAAAACTAAAGACCTTCACCTCAAAGACACAGATCTTCAATCGAAGCCACGGGTTTGCAAGCCAAACCGCATTTGAGGGGTTTCTTCAGAATAAATCCCTCCAATACCATCATCCTAAGGGATTGCTTATTGCTTCAAGCGTTTCTCATACTCAACAGACGACCGGCTACGTAAACTGAGCCACAACCGTGTGACAAATGCCGAGTATCTTCATGGAGCCTAAAGCACGTCGGAATCTCTCCTGGTCATCATCCCCAACCTCCATCACCTCTCAATCCTCCCAACCCCGGCCCACCTGTTCCACCTAAAGGCCGACGTAACTAGCCACTACGGCCCATCGCAGTGCCATGGGGCTGGCACTCATCTAGGAGGGGGGTAATGTTAACCCCAACACGAAGAAAGCAAAAGAAAGTGGGAAAGACGCAAGGCAAAGGCGAAAAAAAGGTAGCCCGACTGAAGAAAGAAGAGGAAAGAAGACCAAAAGCGCAAGGGCAACCTTAAAAGTCCAAGGCAAATGCAAAAGGGAAAAAATGCGCATTTTAAAATGAAATGGCGCACCCTGAAATCTTGTTAAAGAGCGCCGAGCTCTCACCCGTGCAATTTGTAAATGTAGACAGGCGGCGGAAAGGAAGCTAGGAAGATAGAAGGATAATGAGAAAAGGGGCCTAGGCTAATGGCCGGCCATGTAAAAAAAGGGGATGACCGCCCATGGAAATTAGGGCATGTATATAAAGTTGAAAAGTGAATGAGAAGCTCATTCTTTGGTGTGTGGCAAAAAGAGTCTTCTTCTTCCTCTATTCTTCTCTTCTCCTTGCTTGTGTGTGCTCTTGAGAGAGGGAGTGTGAGAGTGTGAGGGAGTGAGTGTGTGTGAGAGTGAGGGATCAAGAGGGTGAAGCTCTTCACCATCTCCTCTCCCCTTCTTCTCTTCTCTTCTCTCTTTTTCTCTTGCGCACGCGGCTATGGAGGATGGAGCTTGGAGATGGAGGAGGCTTGAGGATGCTTGAGCTAGCATCAAGAGTCGTGGAGCTACCGGAGTGCAAGAGAGAGGAGGGTACTCGATCGGGCATCAAGGTAAGCTCACAACACTTGTAGGATTGACGGCGCATTGGCTAGGTGAGAGATAGCCATTAGAGCTCGCTTGGAATGCTTGAAACAATAGGCGGTCCGTGGGTCTTGGCCGTTGAGCAAAAGCTCCCACAATTGTGGGCCATATAAGATGCTAAAGTGTCTAGGACCAAATGCCTACAAGCTCTAACTCCCCAATAACTTGAAAGTACATAATGTATTTCATGTCAGTCTATTGAAAGCATATGTCCCTAACCCAAATCATGTACTTAATGACCAACAAATTGTAAAGCCAAGTTAGTAGGGAGTCCTTGAACATCAGCCAGAAAAGGTACTTGGCATACGGGAGAAGACTCTAAGAAGCAAAACCCTTAGAGAATACCATGTCCAATGGAAAGACTATCCTCAAGAAGATGCCACTTGGATTGACCATGAATCACTATGTAACCAATATCCCCAGTTTCATTCGAGATGAGGATATCTTGATTCCTCTAAGGGATAGAGGATGTGATATCCTAACTTTGATTTAAAATCTTTCCGACTTCTCGTAGAATGGACTTGAAGAACTCTAAAATCATTAAATAGAGAATATATTGAGCAAAAAGACTCAAGAATCGTAACTCGACCATTTTCCGAATTGACAAGGAACGTAGCCATGCGTCACAGAAGTTATCGTGTGAACGAGAGTTATGAGCCATATTAGTCATTAGTGTCAACGTCTATAGTATGGATGGTCCAAAAATACTAGTTTTTTGAATAAAACTAGCATATTTTTGATATTTTGGATGTTATTTATTGTAAATATTCTAAAAAGCTACGAAAACTTCTAGAATAGGGTGTCATGCAAAAAAGCAAGTGGTTTTCTCAGTCAATTTTGGAGATTTCATGAAAAAATAAGGATTGGCAAAATCATGCACGTCACGATTGCAGTTTACAGGCAGCAAGTAACACTCCAAACAGGGAGAAGAATGAGTGATCTAGAAGAATTCTGATTAGGTGTCCTAGAGTTTTATATTCCTTTCAGAGCCAACAGAACCATCAGTTTTGCTAATATCCCTTCCATAAAGAGCTCTTCTTCTTAGCCATAACCTTTCTTCTCCAATTTAGTTATAAATACGAGGCATGGGGAGTGGTTAAGGGTAGTTGGAGCAAGAGTGTAGAGGCCCTTATCAGGAGTATAGAGCAAGAAGGAGTGGGGCAAGAGAAGTGCCGCGAGCTCTCGAATTCAATTCCTTCATCCCTTCTATCATATTCCCCTGTGGAATCAAGACTTTTCTCGATTTCTCAGAATTCTTGATGATTTTTTCACCCCCCGCCCCCTGGCCAATCAAAAATTCCATCAATCTAACTACCCCCAAGCTCCTTCGCCAAATTTCCATTTTTTGCAATCTCGTGATTAAAAACCATGGCCCTAAAGAAGAAAGCTACGAAGGTCGCGGAGGCAGGAGCTGCGTAACGTTAGGACACAATTACTACAAATGGAATGGCGAGTATAATGATTACAAACGAAGCTATAAATACCATCAACCAAGCACCCATCATGGATCCTCATGTACTATTTTTATTAAATAAAAATAGCTAGCATGCCTTTATCCCATGAATAGGAAATAGAAGCTGCATGTGTAAAATAAGATTTTATTCGATTCCTGCATATAATTTCTTTGAGGAATTCTTAACTATGAATTCCAAGGGGTAACTTGGGTCTGTACAAGATGAACCTAAGCAAGTACAAGAAAGGTACTGTGTTCCTAAAAGATTTAATATTTTTTATTTTTATGTTGATCAAACAAAATTTGTGATGGGTAATAACGGACTCTAATCCTCGGTATATAAGAGACCTTGAGATGCAATTGCCAAATGATACTGTTCATAATTAAACTAAACAAGATTTTCTTTTATTGTAAGCAAAGATCCACGAAACTCCAAGGGATTAATCCTCAAGTATGAAATTCTTACTTAAATTCAGCCCAAACTAATCTCCAAGGAAGAGGAAGCCCAAGAAAACTATTGGAAGGTATTGCCACTTATGTTGATTTGTCTCAAATTTATTTTGTCACTTATGTTGAATTGTCTCAAAGTTATCTTGCCTCTTATGATGATTTGTCTCGAAGTTATTTTGCCACTTATGCTAATTTGCCTTGATGTTATTATTTTTTGAAAGAAAAGATTTTTCTTGGAAATAAACTTGTTAAAAAGTTTATGTATAATGCATTTGAAATAAGATGTTTGTGATTGTAAGCTAGGTACTGATCTTTCCTAAAATCATCAGGCTAAAAGATGAATGATTGAGTACAGATTGCCGATTGAGGCAGTATTTTGGTGAACACAAAACATTGACAAAGGCAGTGTTCTTGATGGTGCTACACCTCCCCAAGACCAGCATGAATAAAACCCAATCCAAGGGATTTTTCTTTTTTTGTTTCACATTAGTGAGTTTAAACCAATCATAACGCAAAAGGTCTTATCATAGGGAGGGAGCTCCAAGGGGGTTTTCTTTTTTTGTTTCACATTAGTGAGTTTAAACCAATCATAACGCAAAAGGTCTTATCATAGGGAGCTCCAGTCGGTAGGAGGAGATGAGGATACTAGGGGGCTCTAGTCATATACTCCTTAGGCTCTTACGAACTGCCAATGTCCTTTGATTTCTAGACTGTGTCTGGAAGTTCCAATACTAGTTGGGGAACAGAACTTGGAGAGAATAATACCTTTGAACAAGAAAATACTTGTAAAATGTCATTTTTCTGAAAGGAGCTATTAAGTGGAAATTGCTTTACTCTATTTTTGTGTCGTGAATTAAGGGCATATAATGAATTTGTATCAGAAGATAATTCAAAGAAGTTGTTTTTATATGTTGAACCTAAAGTGGTAGGTAATTAGATAACTAAAACTACTTTCTTGAGGAAAATGGGAGGATGGACCCCCGACGGATCCAAACCTATGGTTGGTGGGTGGTCTCGGTAAGCTGAGAGCTTTCCTAAGAAGAAATAAAAATCGCACTTGATGGGCCATTATAGAAACCAGAAATCCTGATTCACATGACTTTAAAATAAGCTAATACTAATTAGCTGCTAGTAAGAGATTTAACCAAAAAAACTCAGGTCGATCCTCATGGGAGTGGCTGAAACTTCCACTATGGGGTAGACTTAAGCAAGCCTAGTTAGCAACCTCCAAGGTTTTATCAAAATCCTGGATAATGCTTCCTAGGACATCTCTTGATGGGTTACTAAGAACATACCGCCAAGAAAGGCTCAAGCGGCACATTACAAATAAACATAAAGGAGGCATGTAAAATCACAGAACAAAAAACAAATAAGATCACAACAGAGTATTAGCTCATACATGACACAAAATACCACCCCAAGTAAACCATATCCTAGAAAAAAATAAGCATGGCCTACCCTCACATGCAACCGATAGCTTCATGAGATACAAGCATACAAGCTACCTGATCCTTGTATCAAGCAAGAAAATAAAGAATATACACACTATAGCTCAGACTACATCAGCATGATCGTCAAAATAGAAGAAATATCACAATCTTCACCACACTAACATTACTGAACCAAGACCAAACTATACCTTACAACAATAGTAACTAAGCAATAGATTACATCACCCTCATTCTCTCAAAACAGTGCGTTCACTAATTAGGTGAGAGATGTGTTCCTTTAGTGAATGCCCATATTTGTATAGTTCATGCATTTTTGGTAGGATAATTGAAAAGCTTGTTCATCTTTATATAGGATATGCATGGAAGCTTAAGCCATTATCAGTTAGAATAGATGCTATAACAAATATTGAAAAGTCTTACCAACAATTGGTTTGCATGGTGGTAATGTTGTTATTGAACCAGATCTTCAAAAGTCTAAGGATGGCAATTGTGTCCCAAAAAGCCATCTATTGGTGGTGTAAAGGCTAGAAGATTATTAGGCTTTCATGGGAGACTTAGTAGGATAAACTCTATGAATGGTGACTCAACTATTAGATACAATCAGTAGAAGTCCCTACATAATGCAGTTAAGGATCATGCTGATAATGAACAAGCTCCGAATAGAAAAGCCAATGTTTGGGAAACACTAGACAAAGTATTCTTTTATTGTGATAAAATTGAATGGAATGATGATGATCTCAAAGACTTCAAAAACCAATTGAACCTTTTTAAAAAGGCAATGACATAAGCTTGGGGTAATCAACACTTCACTCAATATATGGTAAGAAGTTTGCATATGTATGTCTCTTTATTTTCTGACTCATATAAAGCTTTTTAATTGACTTTCTTTATTTGTTAACTATACATCATATTTTATACAACCATGCTCCATATTTAATAAAAAAATATGGATCTCTATCTATCTGGTCAACCCAAGGTATGGCAAAATCACATTATCAAGCAAGAACAAAATACTTTAGACACACAAGACATGGAGGTGGAAGATACAAAGCAAACAATTTGTTAAAGGTCTTTCAATCCTTCTACATATAAATTTGGCACAAATTGAAGCTCAAAAGATACAACCACATCATGTAATACATCATATTTAGCAAGGGCTATACAAACTGTCACCCAAAATGTAATACCTCCATGCAATTAAAAATTAGTTGGTTAGTTCAAAAGTTAGTTAGTCAATTAATAAGTTAGTAAGGTTACTAACTAAAGTAAAAACTAACTAATAGTAATAACTAATTATTTTTATTTAATTAAAAATATAGAAAACCAAGAGTTATGACCTTACACATTAACATGAACGAGAGTTATGAGCCATATTAATCACTATGTTAAGGTGTATAGAATGGATGGTCCAAAAATATTAGATTTTTGAGCAAAACTAGCATATAGATATTACTTATTGTAAATATCCTAAAAAACTATAGAGATTTCTAGAATAGGATGTTATGTAAAAAAAGCAAGTGGTTTTTCAGCTTATTTTGGAGATTTAATACCAAAAAAAGGATTGGCAAAATCGCGCGCGTCATGATCGTAGTTTACATGTAGTAAACAACACTTTGAACAAGGAGAAGAAAAAAGAAGTGATCTGGAAGATTTATTAGCAAGTGCCTTGGGGTTTTACCCCCCTTTCGGAGCCAACGAAACTATTAGAATTGTGATTTGAGCATCAGATTGCTGATTTTTCCAAGATCCCCTCCATAAAGAGCTCTTCTCAGCCACAACCCTTCTTCTCTTGTTTAGCTATAAATATGAGGTATAAGAGTAGTTAGGGAGGCACATCTTCCTTTTAGTAATCCTAATTACTCACAAAACCAAATCCTGAAAACAACAATATAAATTTAGGGATACAAAATACCAATCCACATTTGCTCACATCCAAAAAAATTGTCTAGGCTAATGCATGTAGAATATCAAAACCACATCATTTTACATATGTACAAGATCAAACCAAGATGTATGACATGCTCACTAAGGAAACTTGAGCAAGGCCTCAATGTTATCTTCCTCATCTTAGACCAACAAACACAAAACAATGGGCCACAATGACACTTTACTTCATTCATCTTGCATGTCTAAATTCATATATTATACTCCATATTTGAAAATGCTTGCACAACATATTACACATGTTAAATTGGACAAAACACAGTACCAATGCCTTATGAAATACAAATTAACTCTTTGGGCAATAGAGCAGGTATGCAATTTTGCATTTCATTGAACATGTATTATTCTGCATTGAAGACTTATGAAATATGACAACAGGGATCCGAAATCCTTTGCAGGTTGATAATATTGTGTTTCATACGTCAATCAATCGCTTCAGATAAAAAATAACGAATTTAATCATCTTTAATGCTTTGAAATATCTCATTCAACTTTTTTCCAAGGATTGCAAAAAAAAAGTGACAAGCAAAAGTTTGTTACTTGAGAATTGTATTACTTCCTAAGAATAAATGAGTCTTGTTAGGAATATGTATACTTTGGGCTTGTGATGCACAAGGAATATGGTTCTGGAAGAGAAAACAAAATGCGTGGAAGAAAATTTTACATAAACCCAACCTTGAGTTATTGTATATATGTCAATGGTCACCATGCATTCATTCAAAAAAGTACCACGCACTCATTTAGAAGAGTTATATTTAAAGTGAAAAAGAACAGGCTAAAAATTCTCTTTTACATTGGAAAAGTGGTGCCATAAAAGCACCATCATGTCCAAAGACATCAATGGCATATGGCACAAGTTTCGAGGCAACAATGATCTATATGCTACATGTGTTAAGTTAACTACGTATTATAGCAACCACACGTGTAAACAAATGTCCTTTTAAACCCAATTTCTAAACCACAAAAGTGTTTTTTTGGAAGACAAAGCTCTTTCCCTGCTCCTGAAACACCAACACAAGAAGGTAACTTCATCACAGCTCAAAAATCTTCAGCAACCACCACACAAGGCAAGATTTCATCACCCATCATATGTGCTAAAGCCTCAAAAACTTAATTTTTTTGAGGAATCTGAGTTAGCTCAATAGCGATGTTAGAAATCTTGCCCAAAAAAGTCTCACAAGCATGATTAGTCATGGATCTCCCCCATGGAGAGTAGACAACTCATGTTTCATATGTTGCGATGAATCCAAATTTTCTCAAAATAAGGTATGGGTCAACAGAGCTAGAGGATTGTAGGAGACCTAGGTCATGATAATGTTATCACACATAAGGAGGATTTTGCCTCCACTATTGATGATAACCATCATGAGTGCGTCAACTATATTAGCAATGGGATTATTCAATTTGAGGTTTAGATATTGATGTCAACATTCAAATTGAAAGTCCCACAAGATTTGATTTCATTGAGGATAAGATTCAAATAGTATTGATATCAACATTCAAATAGAAATTCTCTCAAGGATTGATCTCATTGAGAATAAGATTTAAGATCTAGCTAGTGTCTTCTGTATCAAAATTTTTTGTGTGCCTGAATGCACACATTCAATATAAATGGGTCACATCTAGAAGACCTAGTTCGCATTTCATACATCATGGACTACATTGTTGAATAGAAAATCTGAGCTAGAATGATACCACAACTTTGATGAATTATTGAAATTGGATTTTATCATTTGATAAAATAACTATCTGAATAGTGTGGGAGACTATTTGAATAGTGTTTGTTTACCACTAAGTCATTGCAAATGACATTATATTAGAGATTTGGAGATCTCTCCTAATTTTGAGCTATTTTTTATTTTATCTAGAGATTTCAAATGGCTAGAACTAAGGCCACTACAAGGAAGCAAAAAGTTGATCCTAGAGATCTTGCTTCAAAGATCCATCAGTCCTCCAAGCCTTCCAAACTTATAAGGAAATCAAAGCCAAGGAGAAATTTTTCACAGCATGTTAGATACCTACAAGATATTAGAAGTGCAATGAAGGCTTTGGATAATACAATTCCAAAAAAATATTTTCAAAGGCTTGTCAGAGAGATTTGTGACAAGCATAGTCTTGATAGTTTTAGATGGACAAGGGCAGCTCTCAATTGCATTCAAGAGGTTGTAGAAGATTTTTTAATTAGCTTTTTTCAAGATTTCTATATTTGTGCTACTCATGCACATAGGCTTATACTTGTGGACAAAGACATGATAATTCTTAGGAGGTTGAGATACAGGTTTTCAAAGGTCCTTGAGCCAATCTCCCTTTCTAATGTGAAGGCTTTCAATATTTTAAATGTGCCTCCATATTAAAAAAAGAAAAGTGATCCAGGTCCTAAGGTTGAAGATGTCACCCATGAAAAGGATACAAGACTATATGAGAAATAGAAAAGGGCCACAAAAGAGTAAGCAGATAAATGGAGAGAGTATAAAAGGAAGAAGGAAAAAGAAAAGGAAGTAGAGCAGCTCCTATCTTTTGAAGAAAAGCCATCTACCCTTCTTGAAAGGGATGACCCTAAGGGCTTCAGTGTTTGTTGCTTTTTAGGTGGTGATATTAACAAAAGATCTGATATAGTATTTTTTGACTCTAACAGTGTTCAAATTCTCAAGAATAAAATGAGAAAAGTAAATGACTCTATTCTTCTTTGTTTGGATGAGGTATAGTATACCAAAATTTGTTTTTGCTTACTATATTTTTTTAGCAATAGGCTTTCATGTTGATACTCACTATCTCCATTCCTGTGTTAGGTGTGTAATGCATGAGCTCCCCCCTTTGACATACGATAAAAATTGAGGTTCTTGATCCATCTATCTCACACTATATGAGGAGTGAACTTGATGCAAGTGCATTTGATCATTGGTTCAATCTAATTGACTTTGAAACTTTTGAGGTTCTTCTAATTCCATACAATGAAAAGTAAGTAATTTGATATTTTGTTAGACTTTATGAGTTTTTTTTTGCTAAATTATTGAAATATGATTGATTTCAATTCTCATTTGAGCCCAATTGGATTAGACTATGTGGAGAGGCAATGTTTCCTCATCAATTCTATGAAAGGAAGCCATGGAAATGCCAAGTTGTAAGTTATATAATCTAGAGTGCAAGTACTCTAAATATTTGTTTTTTCTTTTACAAATACTATAAATTTTATTATCTTTTTTGTCTAAATCTATAAAAAGATTTATTGAAGTGCTAAAGAAAAACCCTCCTATGCCTTTTGATTTACTTGCAACAATGCAATATAGACAAGTTGCAGTAAGGTCTTGATTTGAATGGTTGGAACATAATAAGAAAATTTATTCTATAAACTATCATAAACAAGTTTCGTAGTTTTACTTTATATTGATAATTGCAGTGTCCTCATCAGGATGATAGTCACTCTTGTGACTGGAGAGTAATTGCAAATGACAAAAGATTGGTTAAATTTATTAAACTCAATGATGATAAACTTATAGAGGTAATATGAAAGATACTAAACTTTAAGATAGAGGTTTGTTGCAAAATAGTCCATTTATGATAATAATATAGTCCATTGTAAAAAATAGCACAATGAACAAAAAATATTTTCTTACAAATGTATGACAATTTACAAGGGATTCCTATACAAGTAAGCATGTTTGGTATATAAGAGCAAAGATCACGAAGTACATAATGGTAAATTGTATGCAATTGGCAAGATTGGACAATAGTGGGGGCTTGGACATTGAAGGAGAGGAGGTGCATGTAACTACAGTAGGTGAAGCTATGCCTTCAACATCCAAGGCAACCAAAGCATCAAAGAAACAAAAAAGGACTTCTAGAAAGAATGTCCCTTCTCCTAAGAAAAGTTCTCAAAAAAAGTAGTAGATTTGCCTCATTGCTTGTAGGCTCTTATTTGTATAAGTCATGGAGATGGCTAACAAAAAATTACCACAAAATTTGTACATGTATTTTATATGGATAGTAAAGACATATTTTCTTCAATATCCCTGCATTGTATATTCTTCTCTCTCCTCATTGATATCTGCAAAAAAACATGTTACAAATGTTTATTAATCAGAAAGGGAAATCAAATATACACCTAAGTGGATGTAATATGATATAAAAACCTACTCTCTAGATATGATATAATATATTATAAAACCTTACTCCTTTTTTATTAAGTTGGAACACAAATGAGCATGGTAGTCCAATATCTTCATTCTGTAAATACATCCTCACTTGATGTAGCGTACATGATTATCTAACCTTTAGGATTGCAATAATGTCCTCATTGAACGAAACATCAAGATTCACTATAGGATCTTTGCTAAAATTATCAATATTTTGGTCTAAAACAATTAGACTACCACCAACATAATGCCATCTACTATAATAAAAGCTAAGGATGAAATTTTGAGTAGCAATCATATATTTACAAGCTATAAAGTCTTGATCTATCTTACATATAATTTTTCCTTATGTCCTAGTGTCCCATTCCTCATCAACAAATTGTATGATATGATCATATGTTAGTCCCTTTACTGAAAGCATGCCCTTTGATCTTCTTATCTCAGCATTAGAAAAGAAGTCAACAAATATATTAATAGGCATGAACAAGTAACTTTGCTTAGCCTACTTGAGATATTAGGTTTTAATGTTCATTATATCTCAAAAAATATTTTGCATCTATAGCCCTCACTAGTACCTACTAGACTTGGCAAAGGCCACTCAAAGTTTGAAAAACTGGGCAAATGAAGGAGGGATATTGATCCCCATTGGTGTTGCACTTATGGGGACAATATAAGAATGGTCATAGAAAAATATTCAATTCCTTACAAGCTTTGTCTTCTTTCTACCTTTGTACATTTCTTCTCCAATCAAACCTTGCATCACATCAATAACATCAACAATAGACTCGACTGGTTACCATTCCTCAAGATTAGAGGGATAGACATCTACAAGAAAAATGAATAAATGTTATAATGAAAAACCTTAAACCAAGTTCAAGAAAACAAAGACTTTAAGAATTAAATCCTTACAATTTGGTCTATGCATTGGAAGATTTGAAGTTTCACGTTCCAAATATAGCCCTCTATGCATAAACACATGTTACACCAGTAACACAATATTAGTGAGTTTGGGAATCTCCCAATTCCCATTTTTTGAATACTAAAAAGGTGGCACCATGTAATATGCCCATAAGTTTCTCAAAACCATATGATGTGACCTATCATTAGAAAGCGCTTGAAAAATGGAATCTATTGAGCTATAGAACACTTGATTTGGAGTTATAGTGTACAAGTTATGACAAATCCAAAGATTTGACCACATGTCCCAAACTTATGGGAAATTCCCATATTCCCCAATATGGTGTTCATTACCTTTTTTATGCTATTATTATTTACTCCAAGCTTGAAATCTCGGATTCTACCCTTCCGAGCAGAGATGAACGAGCTCTCATATCTTTGCCTTTTCCCACGTTTTGCCTGTTGCATGGGAATCCAATTGCCTTTGCTAATGATTGTAGGAATCCATCTTTTTGGAATGAGTTAAACACTGATATGGATGTGATTTGGGAGCTTGGATGCCTTGTTGAAGTTCGAGTTTCAGTATCCATGGCACAGAGAGAGGGGGGGGGGGGACTAGGCTACAACACAAAGGAGGGAAAAATATGAGAATTATAAAAGAAAGGAGGAAAAATAGTAAGTGCTAAGCTTTTTACTAATTTGAACTTAGATTAAACCTGTCATTATCATTAATCCATACATATCATTAAATAAAAGTGGACGAGACTATATATCATTAATGTAAAGAATGTCATAATCACGAATATAAGAGGCCAAAAATAGATATTGATAATACAAAGTTGTAATTTATTATTTATATATAATTTTGTAAAATGATTTTTTGCCTTTTTTTAAATAGAAGTTCCGTTACGAAGGCTTTGCTCCTATTGGTCTAAAGCACTCTCTCTCTAACTCCTAAAAGGCATTTTTGAGACCTCAAAGCTCCTCTAATACCACATGTAAGGCCATCATCTTACTCTCATCTAGCATGCCATATTCTTAAAAATAGAAAGATGGCCCAAAGTGAAGACCATACCTTGCTACCACTCTTGTAAACTAATTACTATTGAAACGCATATGCTTTTAAAAGAGATCACATAACATTCTTGGTGTAGACTCAATGAAGACATTAGTGTGGAGAGTGTGTTGCTTTGGCCCTTTACACCCAAAGTCTCTCTCTCTCTCTCTCTCTCTCTCTCTCTCTCTCTCTCTCTCTCTCTCTCTCTCTCTCTCTCTCTCTCTCTCTCTCTCTCTCTCTCTCTCTCTCTCTCTCTCTCTCTCTCTCTCTCTCTCTCTCTTATATTTACATTTTCAAGTTAATGGATTCCCAATAAAACATAAAATAGACTAGGGAACTCATTGCATTGCTTACATTCTTATGCAATTTTGCTTTCTATCAACCATGTTAAAAAATTAATATCATATGTGCATTCATCTTATTTTTAGTTTTGTATACTCATCACAAATATCTTCATTGTGCTTTCATATGGAACTAATGTTGAAAGGGAAATATTAACACATTGCGACTTTTAGAATATGCTATCATGATGAGTCTCTTAACTTCATGAAGTTCCTAAGAATGTGTTGTCGAAAGCTAGACCACGTAAATGTTATGAAATCCAAAGAGTAAAGATGAAAACACCCAAGATCGGGAATGGGGTTACATGATGTATATGCACTTGCTATGGTCATGAAGTGGTGTTTCAATTGCTTGTGTTCTTATTTACATATGCAATAAATTAGCATATCAAGAGTTTGGCTTTCCACTTCTAAGCCACATCTATTAGAATGTTTCAAGTGCTATAGTCTCAACAAAGATCAAGTGTACCATGAACTAGGGTTTCAATAGCTAGTGTATTCATATATATATGTCTTAGGAAAAGAACTCAAATGCATGACTTGCCAATTCTTATTTATTCTCATGCTATCATGCTTAACATCATTAAGATTTGTCATAGATAGAAAGATACCATGTTCATAATAATGAGCTTGAATTTGTAAAGCACAATTAGAGTGTTCAATGGGCATAGTTGTGCTTCTTTTTTAATGTGATAGATTTTAGATTAATGGTTGGAAACCCAAATTTATTCACTTGAAGGTAGATCATCTTGAAGGATGCAACCCTACAAAGTTTCCCAATCGTGGCTTTGAACCAAAGACATCTACCAACTCACACCATCACTTGTTTTGGTAGTGGGCATTTTTGTGTTGAGAGAAGGGTTTAATAATCCTTTAATTGGCATTGATAAATGAATTGCATTGTACATGCATCACAAAGATGCCATGCTAAAACACTTGATTTGTATATCTTTTGTAGCTTACTAAAACTTTCAATGATATAATCATTCTTGAATGAGAAAAAAATCGATGGATTGATTCAAAATGTGGCGAATTGAGCATACATTGAATGTCTTGATTCATGAATGTAGTCTTCAATACTTTAAAAGAGCATAGCAAATATGTGTTGTTATGAAGGCTCATGATGTACATGGGGTTGTAGGTAATAAGTTATCACATCACTTAATAATTAGGGTTGATGATAAGGAAAGCTAGACATCTTGTTCATTATTGAGCATGAAACAAGATGCTTAGCCTAGAGTTGATGAACCAAAGTGCATATAAGTGGATGAGGAGTAGTCACCATGGAGAGGAATATTGAAGGAATTTGATCAAGGAAATGTATGTGGGCAAGTGAGGGATGTGGCAATATATACAAGCAAGGGAAATGTATATATGAGAGAGAGAGAGAGAGAGAGAGAGAGAGAGAGAGAGAGAGAGAGAGAGAGAGAGAGAGAGAGAGAGAGAGAGAGAGAGAGAGAGAGAGAGAGAGAGAGAGAGTATTGAAGATTGCATAATCTACCATGAAGCATGATTTTCTCTAAGAGATTATGGGGGAGAGAGTGTACTGAAGATGAGCAAATAAATGCACCCAAAAAGCATGAAAAATAGAGGGAAGCAAGGTGCTTTTACCTTTGTGTTTGTATTGAACATTTGTTTTCAATCTCAATACAATTCTAACCCCAAAATGTGCAAAGAAAGGGAGAGTTTTGGCCATAGCTTATCTTTTATAGCATTGATATGTCAATGTATATCCATATCACTATGTGCATCACCATATACTAGCAAACATACTAGCACATATTCCAACAGACATACAGATGGTCTTTCAAGGGACAATAGTAGCATTGTGTTTCTTCCCGTATGGCATTAGAATTCGCTATTGGTAAACCTTAAGGTCTTCATGAATTGTGCCATGAAGAACATCCATCATGCATGGATAGTTCCACAAGATCCACCTCATCCATATGCACAAATAGGATAGTTCCACAAGATCCACCTCATCCATATGCACAAATAGACTTTTAATTTGTATGTTCATGAGATTCATGGGAGAGTGTTTCTCGAGCTTGTAAATGGCCCTTTTTAATTCTTAACTATGGTGGGATGATGTGTTTGACCGTCACAATTAGTCCCATAAATCATTTGTAGATTGCAACCTAAATGGGTTCACACCATCAATAGTCAACTCAAGTTGCAAGTGGTGGGATACTATGTAAAACACAAGGCACCTTTCCTCTACATGCTTCCATGTGGTTGCATCCAAAGGTCATTAGTGGTCCAGTAAGATTTCTGCCATGACATAAGCATGGATCTAAATCTTATCAATGTTCGTCCTTTTCCAAAAATGGGTTTTCTCTCTCTAGAAATGCTCACAATTTGACATTTTGAAGTTCTCACTTTTTAGTGTCATTTTAATACTACCTCAACCATCAAAGATGATATTTTTGAAATGTGACTTTATTCTTGATATAAATCCATCTTCTCGTGTGCGAGATTCAATGCTTTTTACATCATCATTAGAGCATCCAAAGTAGGCCAAGATGCCAACTTGACAAAGGTATGTTCATTGAAAGAAAAATTGACAACCTTTATTTGAATATGATTTTCTTTTATTTTTGTTACTTTATTTTATACTTATTCCCAATATTATAATTTGGCTCATTCTTGGTTTGAGTCACAAGTTTCAAAATTTGTTTTAATAATATTGTCATATAAGATGGTTTAATGGACATGTATGCAAAAACTCCAATCGAATGCTTAGCCATGGGAACCTAAAGCCAAAATATTAAGAAATCATGGATTTCTTATTAGTTCCAAAATGAGGTCTATACTTTCCCAATGTTTGTCTTGCTTATAAAATAAGAGGCTCCACAATTGGCATATTATAACTAACTACAAGTTTCCTTTGAGTAAATACACCATGCTTTAGATGCATGAATATACTTGTAGTCTAGACCAATGAACGACAAAGCTACTATGGCCTCAACATGTAAGTTAGACATGCAAGAGCTCTCAAGCAATAACTTTCCCAACAATTTCAACAGGGCTATAAAGGGTCTCTATATGTGTACTTGTTTTCTCATTGAATTTAACCATTCTTTATGTCAAAATGTATATATGAAGCATTTTCTATGTATATGTAGGTCATGTAGATTAGATGACTCTTGTTGATGAACTTACATTATAGAACAGGTCTACAAAGAGTGATCACCTTTTGATATGATGTAGATGATCTCTCTCTCTCTCTCTAACCTTATATATTTGCCTTTTCAAGTTAGTGGGTTCCCTATAAAGGATAAAATTGACTAGGGAATTCATTGCATTACTTACATTCTTATGCAATTTTTCTTTCTATCAACCATGTTGAATTATTACTATCACATGTACATTCACCTTCTTTTTAATTTTGTAAAGCCATCACAACTATTTCCATTGTACTTCCATTTGGATTTAATGTTGAAAGGGAAAGACTAGCACATTGTGACTTTTATGTTATGTTATCATGACAAGTCTCTTAACTCATTGTAAATATTTGAGCATTAATATGAATGGGTTTCATGATGTCTTCATCAGTATTGCCTATTATGCTTTATGAAGTTTCTAAGAATGTGTCGTAGAAAGCTAGACCACGTAGATGTTATGAAATCCAAAGAGAGAAGATGCAAACACCCAAGATTGGGAATGAGGTCACATGGTTTACATGCACATGCAGCTAAGGCCATGAATTTATATTTAAATTGCTAGTGTGCTTATATTACATATGCTGTAAATTAACATCTCAAGAGTTTGACTTTCCACTTCTAAGCCCACATCTATTACAATTATTCAAGTGTTATAGTCTCAATAAAGACCAAGTCTACCATGAACTAGGATTCCAATTGCTAGTGTATTCATATATGTGTGTCCTAGAACAAGAACTCAATTGCATGACTTGCCAATTCTAAGTAGAAGTTTCAATAAAGATTAAGTCTACAATGTCATAGTCATGAGCAAAGTTGCCCAATTGTGGGCTTTGAAGCAAAGACCTCTGCCAACTCACAACTCCCAATCAATTGGGCTATCGCTTGTCGACAATGGGCATTTTTGTGTTGAGATGGTTTAATAAAACTTTAGCCTACATTGATAAAACAATTGTATTGTACATGCATCACAAAGATGTCATGCTAAAGCACTTGAGTTCTATACCTTTTGTAGCTTACTAAAATTTGCAACAATACAATCATATGCTTGAATGAAAAAAAGAATCAATGGATTGATTCGAAATGTGGTGAATGAGCATACATTGGCTGTCTTGATTCATGAATGTAGTCTTCAATTCTTTAAAAGAGCACATAATGTATATGTTTATGAAAGCTCATGATGTAGGTCATAAGTTAACACATCACTTAATCATTTGGTGATTATAAGGAAAGCTAGTCATCTTATCTTGTTGATTATTGAGCATGAAGTAAAATGATTGCCTTAGAGTCTTTGAACCAAATTGTGTATAAGTGGATGAGTAGTACCATGGAGAGGAATATAGAAGGAACATGGTCCAAGGCAATGTATATGGGCTAGTGAGGGATGTGGCAATATATGTGGGCAAGGGAAATGTATATTCCATATTCATGGGAGAAAGAAATATTTTGGGGTTAAAAGGGTGACATGGAAATGCACTTTTTCTTTGTCTTGGGTTATATGTTGTCAGAGAGAGAACTAGGGAGAGAGAAAGAGGAGAGAGAAAGACTACAGAGGAGAGAGAAAGATTGCAGGAAGGGAGAGAAATAGAGTGACGAGGAGAGAGAAAGACTAGAATTGGAGAGAGAAAGACAGGAAAGATGAAGAAGCCATGGAAGCTTGGAACAAGAAGGGAGAGAAAGATTGTAAATGTATTGATATGTCAAAAGATGTGAAAAATTACAACTTCTCTCCTTATATACTAGTATCTATGTGACATGGCATATTATTAACATTCTAACTATTCCCAGCTTCTTACAATCCATCCCTTCCCAAAAGTTTTTGTCCTCAAAAACAAACCTAGAAAGAACTAAAGGAGAGATGGATAAAACAAAGTACTACTCTGTTTTACAGCTTACAAATGGGAGATGAGTGAAGAATTATCATTACAAGGGCTGAATTTGAAGAACGGAAGGAGGACCCCGCTATATACATGATTTGAAGAACTCTAGAAGCCATTGGAGCCATAGAATCTTCAACAAATAATTTCAGAAGAAAGTAGACAGCTTGCTGAAATAACAGTCCCCTGCTAAACCAAATCTGCCATAACTTTTGATAGAAGTGTCCAAATGAGACGTACCACATATTAAAACGAACCTCTTGAAGAGTACTTTAAGCTCATGTAGATAGCTCAATTCTGAAAATGAGGTACAACAAAAACTGTTCTAAAACAGTGTGCTGTCCATACAAAGCCTGTGGGTTGATCTTTTCGTTAAAAATGACTGTGGGTAGGGGCACCTTGTAACCATACAAAGCCTCAAAGGGTGAAACTCCTATGCTCGCATGAGTGGAATTATTATAAGCAAACTCAGCCAGGTGTAACCAAGAATCCCATGAGGTTTGGACATCATAGCAAAAATGGCGAAGATAAGTCTCCAACCATTTATTAACTCTCTCTGTCTGTCCATCAGTTTGGGGATGATAAGCCGTAGATGGAGCCAACTTAGTACCCATAGATGTAAATACCGCTTGCCAAAAGTTACTCATAAACTTTGAGTCCCTATCATGGACAATCACCTGCGGTGATCCATGTAATCTGAAAATATGCTCCATAAACTGGTTGGCCACCTGAGAAGCAGTAAACTGAATTTTTGTTGGGATAAAATGAGCTGCTTTGGTGAGTCTGTCAACCACCACATAAATACTATTCCACCCCTTCTTGGTAGTAGGTAAGCCAGTGATAAAGTCCATAGTAATATGAGTCCATTTACCCGTAGGAATAGGCAATGGCTGCAATAAACCTGCTGGCTTATGGATGCTATCCTTATTTTGCTGACAAGGCATACACTCCATAACGAAGTCCTTGACATCTTTCCACAGTCCTTTCCAATAAAAGCTCTTGATGATCCTGTCATAAGTCTTGAAAACTCCCAAGTATCCAGCTAAAGGCGAAGAATGCAACTCCTCCATAATTTTTCGCTTGAAAGAAGAAGTAGAGGGAATAACAATCTTGCCCTTCCACCAAATAAGACCATTTTTAAGCTGGTAATGTGAGTTTTCTTCCATAAGACCTTGCTGTAATTTCTGAAAGATTTGGCTGAATTCCTCATCTAAGAGATATGCCTCTTGTAGCTCTTCAATCCAATCACTATGTAATTCTGTCATGGCTGATACTTTGCAAGCCCATATACGAGAGAGAGAATCAGCCACTATGTTATCTTTGCCCCTTGTATGAGTGATGTCAAAGTCATAATTTTGTAATGTTGCTACCCATCGTCGTTGCTTTGGAGTTAGATTTGACTGAGTAAGAAAATACTTGAGTACGCGATGATCACTATGTACTCTGAATCGGCTGCCATATAAGTAATGGTGCCATTTCTTGATTGCATGCAGAATAGCCAACATTTCCTGATCATAAACATTCATGGCCATCTCCTTATCAGTAATCTTACGGCTTTCAAATGCAATTACTCCATGCTCCTGAAGCAAAACAGCCCCAATGCCACGGCCACTAGCATCACACTGTATAGTAAACTCTTTAGAGAAATCCGGGCATACAAGAATAGGAGCAGAGGTTAGTAATTCCTTTAACTGGTTGAAGCTGCTATCTGCAAGAGCATCCCAAAAGAAAGCCTCTTTCTTCAACCTGTCAGTTAAAGGGGCTGCAATTACCGCATAATGCTTTATAAATCTGCGATAGAATGAAGATAGACCAAGAAATCCTCTAAGAGATGTAGTAGTAGTAGGCGTTGGCCAATCTTTTATGCATTGCACCTTCTTGGGATTAGCCTGTATTCCTTTTTCACTAACTATATGTCCCAAGTATTCCACTTCAGTCTGCATGAAAGAACACTTCTTCTCCTTAACAAAAAGCCTATGATGTCTCAACACATCAAAAACCTTCCTCATATGCGACAAATGATCCTGAAAAGTCTTGCTGTAGATCAAAATGTCGTCGAAGAACACCAAGACAAACTGAAAGAGGAAAGGTTGTAGAATCTTATTCATCAGGCTTTGAAAGGTAGCCGGAGCGTTTGTAAGGCCGAATGGCATCGCCAAGAAATGGTAGAGCCCACGATCAGTCCTAAAAGCAGTCTTGACCTCATCACCCTCTCTCATGCGAATCTGATGATACCCTGATCTCAAATCAATCTTTGTGAAGAATCGAGCCCCCTTAAGCTCATCAAGCAAATCATCTATCCTAAGTATAGGATATTTGTTCTTCACTGTTATCTTATTGAGATCCCTGTAGTCAATGCACATTCTGAAAGATCCATCTTTCTTTTTGACTAACAGGACTGGGGATGCATACGGTGAAGAACTGGGTTGAATAAATCCCATTTCAAGAAGCTCTTTGATTTGCTTAGCTACTTTCTCTCGTTCACATTTTGATAGTCTGTAAGGTGGCTTATTGATTGTCTTTGAGTTGGGTTCCAAATCAATGGGGTGATCCACCGCTCTCTTAGGAGGCAATGAAGTAGGTACTTCAAATAAATCTCTATACTCCTCAAGCAGAGCTGTCAAGGCTGGATGGTTTGCTGAATTATTGGGCTGATCCTGTGTTTCTTTGTTCAAATGCAAGACAAATATCTGTGAGCGCTTTTTGTACTCTTTCTTTAGTTGTTGAACGGTGATAAGCTGAAAATCAGATCTACTAGGGATCCCTTGTAAACGGATGAGCTGTCCATTGGAGAAAAACTCCATATATAACTGTGAGAAATCCATAGTAATCCTGCCTAAGGTCATCAACCAATCACAACCAAGTACAATATCTATGGGTCCCATTTCCAAAGTGATCAAGTTTACTTTGACTTCAAAATTTTCAGCCATTTTCAAAGAAACCTGTGGGCAAATCTGCGTATTGGTTTCCTCTTCACCATTAGCCACTTGTACTCGAATAGGCTGCTGTAAGTCGGTGGGAACACAATTCAACTTGTATATAATAGATTTATTTACAAAACTGTGAGTACTACCACTATCTATCAAGATGAACACTGGCTTTCCACATATGCTTCCCTTCATACGAAGTGTATTGGGGCTCTTAGATCCCGTCCAAGCATCCATAGAGATAAAACAATTAGTGGTAGCAGGCAACTCATTACAAAATCCACCAGGATCAAATGGGATATCACCGCCTGGATCAAAAGGAAAAGAGTCAGATGGATCATAGACGTACTCCTGTCCACCATCATCCTCGAAATCTTCATTTTTAGCATTGATTGTGACTGCATTAACTTCATCTATGTCATTTTCAAAGTCCTCAAGAACTAGCATACTCTGAATTTTTGGCTTGGCATTTTTGTATACACACTTTGAAGCATGGTCAGGAGTATACTTTTCTCCACACTTGAAACATAAGCCTTTGTCCTTTCTTTCCTTGTAAAGATCCATGGGAATATTTCTGGAATTTGTATTGACTGAAGTAGACTTAGGCTTATTGTCACCTTGCTTAAATTCAACCTTTGGACTGTTTGCTGTCCTGAAATTGCTTTGAAGCCTAGAAGCATTAAATGGAGGATAAGTTGGTATCCGTAAGCTCCCACTAGGCATATGATTGCTGCCATAATTGTTACCAACTTGCCCTTGCTTTAAAACAGTCCTTGGCTGTCCATAACTTGGCTGAAATAAAGACTCTTTCTTATACTTCCTTCCATAGTGCTCTGCAAGCTCAATAGCCTTGAAAAGTGAAGTAGGATTCTGCGCCATAACATCAGCTGACAAGAATGGTTCTAAACCATACATGAACTTGTGTAACTTGGCCTCATCACTGATGTTTTCCACATACATGGTCAAGTTGAGGAATTGGTTTGTATATTCTCTTATACTTAGGCCCCTTTGTTCCAAACCATACCATCTTCGTTCTAACTTCTCTTTTTCAAGAGGTGAAACAAAGACTTCAGCCATAAGTGCCTTGAAAGCTTCCCAATTCTCAATAAGTACATTCTCTTTCTTGATATACCTCCACCAAGTGTGGGCAAATCCTTCTAAGTGCAAGGAGGCAAAGTGTATCTTCATAACATCGGTTTTAGGAAATATGTCAAAATAAGACTCCATCTTAGAGGTCCATTCCTCTAATTCTAATGGTGAAGATGACTGGCCATTGAATTTGGATAAAACAATTTTGTCCTTGAATTCTCTATCATGGAAGGGTTACTGTCCCAAAACTGGCTGATCAGAATTTCCAAATTGAGACTGATATCTTCCAACAGGTGGCTGAGAATTACCATGTAATCTTCCTGTTGGTAAAGCACCCCTAGAATGCTAAGTATGCAATCCAAAAGCTTGAGTATTGGCTCCGTTCAAGCTGCCCAAATAGTCATCATGCATTTGTGAAGCTTCTCCTCCAATGATTCCATCTCCATGACCATTTTGGTTGGATGGCTGTAGTGGGACTGAAGGGTCAGTATTTGAACAGGCCTTCTCATTAGCTTCTTTTGATGCCACTTGTAATTGTAAAAGTTTAGAGATTTGTGCCATGAGTAGGTCGTTGGACATTACCAATCTATCAATAGAAGCCTTGGTCTGATCAGTAGATTGAACCATCTGATCCATTCTTGACAGCATGGCCTCATGTCGCTCTCTATGCCTTAGTTCATGGGCACACAAAGTATCATTGAGTATACTAATTTCTCCTTGTTGAGGCTCTTCAGGGTTCTCTTGAAGTGTGCTTTCCATCATGGAATCCCTGATTTTTTATGCATAATCCTCCTAGACCTTATTTTTGCCTTTATGTCCTGCCATACTAGTGCAGTCCTGCAGTACCCCCTGTCAGTAAAACGGCTATAACTTTGGCTAGAAAACTCCGATTGCAAAACTTTTTTGTGCGAATCAAAGCTAACAATGCCCTCTTCGAGATGAGCTATAGCACGCTATAACAGGTTTAGGACAGAAAATTCTGTAACTGAATTTCAAAGCCTAAACTGTCCAATCCTGCACCCTGTTTAGACCTGTAACTGCCATGTTTTGACCCTGTAATGCAAGAAAGTAACCTCAAATGGCTACCAAACCCTGCAAAGGGGTATATAGGACCTGTAGGTACCCTGTAGTACCTGCACATGTGCTTCAGTATCAAAGGGTATACCTGTATCCACCTGTAAATACCCTGTGGGTAACCTGAAAATGCCCTGTTTTACCCTGTTTTAATCCAGTAGGTACTTGAGTCGTTGGAAAGTCTTCAATCTTCAATTCTCCACTCGTTGTACCTGTGTGAGGGATAAAACGGCAGGACGGGCTCCCTACACGGGCTCCGAATCACCGGGAGGTGGGCAAAGTTCCCCCGGGTCGGTTGGTTGCACCCCTTCGGGATCTTCGATAGTGAGGGAGGGTCACCTCTCTTTTGTCCCACTATCTCCCCCGGCATCCACCTTTTTCCTCGGTGGGAATATCAACATGGCAGAGGCTAGTGTGCTAAGCAATCAGCATGATATGCAATTGAAAAATATCCATTCAGCCTTTCATGAGATGCAATTGATTGATAAGAAAACTTGAGATGGGAGAAGGGTTTTACCTATGCAATTCAGTGACTCACTGATTGCTAGTACTTACCCTTTTACAATATTTCAGCTTGGGTGAGAAAAATTTCAACAAAACAAACCAAGGTTATGCATCAAGCTGATCAAATGTTACCTAAGATGAGTAATGGTTTTGAATCAAAAAGAATTCAATGAAATAGGCTGAGATTGAAGAAAATTAATACTATTCTCCGATCTATTGATCAATCCAGTGAATTAATTGATCAATAACCTCTCATCAACAAGTGGAAAAGCCATTAGCAATAGGATTATTGAGAGATTTCAGAGATTTGCAAAAGAAAATACCTCCATTAAGCTTGAAAATGATGATGGATATCAGCTTTAACCTGGTTGATGCAAGAGTTCTTCACAATCCACCATAAATCCAACATAAAGCTTGAAATCTCCATGAAATCAGTCCATACATACTTCAATATGATGAAATCCTTGAAAGATCAATACTCCAGCCTTGCTTGAACACTTGAACTTCAAAGATTCAAGCTCCCTGATGAAAAGCCCCAAAATAATCCTTCCATTTGAGCTTCACTAACATGCACGGGCTGAAATCTCTTCAATGTCTTCAATCTTGAAGTCTATCCAGCTTGTATTCAGCTTTAGAGAAGCCTTGAAGGTCGGGGAAGTCCAAAATTTTGAGAAATTTGAGCTTCCATGTCTATGGCTATGGTTGCCCTGCTGTGTATTAGGGTTTTGAACAGAGGAATGGCTGATAAGAGTTCTCCTGGGGCTGAAAGTTGATGCAATCAAATGTTTGATGAAGCCTTTGCAACCATTGATCAGTGAGCTGAGAATTTGGAGTAGCTGAGCAAGGAGAAGGAGCAGGAAGATGAGCGCATTTTTCGGCGCATTTTTCGGGCTGCTTCCTAGCTTATAATCATCAGCAATCATCAAGTGTGGTACTCCTCCTGAAGCTTAGGACACAAAGAATCTTTACCCCATGGTTTGGCAGTGAGATGTTCAGCATAGAGAAAGATATTTGTGGAGATTCTTGACATCCACCATGAAAGCTTTAGCCAAAAGCTTGAAGGAGAGAGAAGAGAAGCTCTCTTTTGAAAAGTAACTGTAGTTTAGTCTCTAACTAAGCCCGGTTACCCATTCTTTACCCTAGTTACCTCCATTTTTGCATGAAATTTGATGACGTCCAGCCATTTAAGCCTTTACCTGCCATATCTGACCTTGGATATCTCCAGATGTAGTCATTTGCTAATTGTAGTTGTCCTGTAGCACTCCACTAGTCACTGTCTTGTACCATTTTTGTCTGAAATTGGTTTTGAAATAGGAAAATGAGAGTGAAAATGGAAGAAAATAATGGATCAAAGACTGAAGCTCTGATACCACTTGTCAGAGAGAGAACTAGGGAGAGAGAAAGAGGAGAGAGAAAGACTGTAGGAAGGGAGAGAAATAGAGTGACGAGGAGAGAGAAAGACTAGAATTGGAGAGAGAAAGACAGGAAAGATGAAGAAGCCATGGAAGCTTGGAACAAGAAGGGAGAGAAAGATTGTAAATGTATTGATATGTCAAAAGATGTGAAAAATTACAACTTCTCTCCTTATATATCAGTATCTATGTGACATGGCATATTATTAACATTCTAACTATTCCCAGCTTCTTACATATGTTTTGTGCTCTTTATGGTTGAGAAACTAGCGTTCCACACACGCTTTGCGTGCGTGGACCACTTCGCGATAGCTTTGCTATCTCGAAGCGGCGAGCGAAGTAGCTGTGCTATTGTACGACAACTTCACTCAACAATCCATTTCTCATCTTTCTCTTTCCTCTTTTTCCTCTCTCTCACTCTCCCCCCTCCAAATTCCCTATTTCTAATTCTCTCTCTTTCTCTGCCTTCTATTTTAGTTTATTTTTTCTCCTCTCTTAGTTCTCTCTCTCTCTCTCTCTCTCTCTCTCTCTCTCTCTCTCTCTCTCTCTCTCTCTCTCTCTCTCTCTCTCTCTCTCTTTTCTTTCCCCGCTTTTCTTCTCTCTCTCTCTCTTTTTATTCTCTCCCCTTTCTCCTCTCTTTTCCTTCTCTCACCTTCTCCTCTTTTTTCCTTTTTTTTTCTTCCTCTCTCTCTCTCTCTCTTCATTCTCTTTTTAATTTTTTTCTTCTCTCTCTCTCTCTCCTTTTCTTCTCTTTGTGCTTTTCTTCTCTCTCTCTCTCTCTCTCTCTCTCTCTCTCTCTCTCTCTCTCTCCCCTTCTTCTTTTTCTTCTTTCACTTTCTTCCCCCCTCTTTCCTATGCGTTTCTTCTTTCTTTTCCTCTCTCTTAAGTTTTATATTTTCTCTCTCTATAATTCTCTTTCTCTCTGCTCCCTCTCTCTCTCTCTCTCTCTCTCCCTCCCTCTCCTCTTCTTTCTTTTTTGCTCTTTGTATATTTCTTTCTCTCTCTCTCTTTATTTTAATTAAAAATGCAGTTTCTCTTTTTTCTTTTTCTTTTTTCTCTTTAAATTTTTTATTTTTATCTTTCTTTTAAATTTTATATTTCCTCTCTCTGTAATTCTCTCTCTGTGTTCAAATCTCTTCTTCTTATTTTCTCTCTCATTTTCTTCTCTCTATCTCTCTCCTCTCTTTTCCTTTTTTCTTTTCCTCTCTCTCTCTCTCTTCAATTTTATATTTCATGTTTCTATAATTCTCTTTCTTTCTTTTAAATTTTATCTTTCCTCTCTCTATAATTCTCTCATTGTGTTCAAATTCTTTCTCTTCTTCTTCTTATTCTCTCTCTCTCTCTCTTTCTCTCTCTCTCTCTCATTTTCTTCTCTCTGTCTCTTTCCCACCTCTCTCCTCTCTTTTTCTTTTTTCTTTTCCTCTCTCTCTCTCTTAAATTTTATATTTCCTCTCTCTATAATTCTCTTTCTCTCTGTTCCCCCTCTCTCTCTCTCCCTCCCTCTTCTCTTCTTTCTATTTTGCTCTTTGTATATTTCTCTCTCTCTCTCTCTCTCTCAGATTAAACTTTTAAGTGCAAAATTTTTGTTTAATTAAAATAGAGAGAGAGAGAGAGAGAAAGAGAAAACCTAGGCCCTACACATGAGAGAGAGGGGGAGGAATTTAATTAAAAAGGGGAGAGGGAAAAGAAAGAAAGAGATTATAAGTGAGAGAGAGGGGAGGAGGTTTTAATTTAAAAAAAGAAGGTGGGGAGGGGAGGGGGAAAGGGAAGCTTTAATGAAAAAAAAAAGAGGGAAGAGAAAATGAGATATTACACATGAAAAAGAGGGGAGGGGAAAGAGAGGGAGGTTTGGAAAAAGGGTTAGGTTCGGAAAGCCCTCCGGAGGTTCGGGGCTTTCTGAACCTATAGCTAAAATAATATAGTAATAAGATATATATTCCAAGAGAGAGGAGGGGCAAAAGGAGCCTTATCCCATGGTGAAGCGCTTTGGTCCTCCGAGTGCAATCGAAGTGCTTAGAGAGAGAGAGAGAGAGCACTAAACTAGCCACCCTACTACTACGTCTCTCTTCATCTAGCCAACTACACATGCCATACCTCTCTATCATCTAGATAACCTTGTCGATTGGATAGCCTCTCTCTCTCTCTCTCTCTCTCTCTCTCTCTCTCTCTCTCTCTCTCTCTCTCTCTCTCTCTCTCTCTCTCTCTCTCTCTCTCTCTCTCTCTCTCTCTCTCTCTCTCTCTCTCTCTCTCTCTCTCTCTCTCTCTCTCTCTCTCATAATTATAGCCTGTCTCTCTCTCTCATAATTATAGCCTGTGAATGAACATTGCCTACTCAAGATGCCCAATCCCATGCCCAACCCACATAAAGACAAATATGCTCTCAATAAGAAAATAGTGGGCCAATGGTCTTTATATTATATATTCATAGCATAAAGAGTAGTGTTGGTAGTGTTCACAAAAAACCAAGGTTTAATGTAAAGAGAACCACAAAAATTTCAAATAAACCTTCAAATTTTAAAGAAAATTTCTTAAAATATTGCACCCTTGAAAATTTTTAGTTCTCAAGAATGAGATTGGATTAATGGCAAAACAAATTATGGCCATGTTATTCCCACAACTTTATATACTCTCCCTCTCTCTAGCATTAAAGCCTTGATGCTTTATTACAGGCCTACCTGAACTAAAGAAGCTTTGTCCTCAAACTTGCAATGAAATTGACAAAGGATTTACAAGGAGCTTGTGATGAAGTAGATATCTACAAATAAAGAAATCCATAAATCGATGAAGATCCCATATAAAAACATAATGCTAAAGAAAGTGAAATAGGTACAACTACTAAAACTACCCAAATAGTGAATTGGTAGAAAAATGGCTATAACTTGGTGTAGACATGTCCAAATCCATGAAATGTTATAGCCTAAGAAAATAGACACCAAGTAGAACTTGCTCCATCCATAAAAGTCCCAATTTCCCTAAGTGAAGCTAATTAATTTCACTATAGAAATTTAATACAACAAGTTGTCCAATTCATAGATTCATTATTCTTCATGTGCAAAAGCCATGGAAAAGGATCAAGATAGAAGGATGGTTGCCAAGTAGACTCTTCAAGAGACAACCCCACCATTTGATAAGATATTCTAGCAATATTTGGTTCCTCAAAACTTTCTCTCTTTTGCCAATGACTTTTTTCGACTCAAATGATAAGACCGTCCTCATCCATTAGAGATAACTCTTCAATCAAGAACTATAATATTGAATCTACATACTTCTTTAATTAAGAGACATGAAAGACATCATAAATGCACGTAGAAAAAGGCAATTCAAGCTTATAAAAAGCAAGCTCTCCCACTCTCTTGAGGATTCAGGAAGGATCATAAAACCGATGAGCAAGCTTATTATGGCCTTCCTTCAAAGAAGCATACTTATACTTGGGAACTTTGAGAAAAACCCAATCCCCCATATCACACTCCATTGGCCTTAATTTCTCATCAGCATAAGCCTTCGTGATATCTTAAGCTTTGAGAATATTTTCCTTACATTGACTCATCAAAGCTTCCATCCCCTCAAGCTCAGCCTTATCTTACGGGTTAACATGATCATGGAAAAGAGCAAAAGAAACTTGTAGTTTGTACCCATAGAGCACTTTCAAAGGTAACATACCAATACTAATATATTGAGTGTTGTAACAAAATTCAGCCAATGCAATCATTGGTCCTAAGAAGTTTGAGTATCATGGCAAACATGGCGAAGATAAGCTTCCAACCATTTATTGATACACTCCATTTGTCCATCTATTTGGGGTGATAGGGCATATTCGGAGTCAACTTATTGCCCATAAAAGAGAAAAGACTCCTCCAAAAATTGCCCATAAACTTAGTATCACAATTGGATACTATCTTTATTAGTAGCATTCTATGAAGCTTGAACACACTCTCCATAAACTCATCAACTTAAATTGATCAGTCACTTACTTAGCTATAATTTGGACTTTGGTAGGGATAAAATGGAAAGATTTTATCAACCAATCAATAACAACATAAATGATATTCCACCCATGCTTCATTTTTGGCAATCCTCTAATAAAATCCACCTCCCTAACATGCTATAATTTCTCTTCCTTGGATTTAGAACATATGAGGATATCATCAAAGAAGACAATAACTATCTTAAATAAGAATGGCTGTAAAACCTTATTCATGAGAACCTAAAAAGTGGTTGGAGCATTGGATAGACTAAAAGGCATCATAAGAAAATGATATAATCCCCTCTCAATTTTGAATGCAATCTTGTACTCACCCCCTTCTTTCATGCAAATTTGATGGTATCATGAATGTAGGTAGATTTTTGCAAAGACCTTGGCGTCCTTTAGTTCATCTAGAAGATCATCAATGTGAGGAATAGTATATCTATTTTTAATATTAGACTTATTTAGCTCTCTGTAATCAATGCACATGCAAAATAACACATCATTCTTCTTTACTAAAAGCACTAGTGAGGTGAAAGGTGACTGGCTAGGTTATATCAACCCCATTTGCAGTAACTCTTTAACCTGCCTTTCCACTTCTTCACGCTCAAACTTTGACAATCTATAAGGAGTTTTATTTATAGGCTTACTATTAGATACCAAGTTAATCAAATGATCAAACTCTCTCTTAGTTGAGGCAATGAAGATGGGGTTTATTTATAGGCTTAGTATTAGGTACCAAGTTAATCGAATGATCAACCTCTCTCTTAGGTGATAATGAAGATGGGGGCTAAAATATGTATTTTCATTCCTCCAACAATTTACTCAATGTTTATTTCTTATCTTTTTGAGTAGGTATAGGTGTTGAGATATTTACAATCACACCCACTGTGGCCTCTTTGTATGAGGCAGTTCTGGGCTTAGAACATGCAGGCAGACTAAATCCCATATGCACAGAAAGGGAAAACTACTACCATCCAACAACTATAAAGCATTGTACTTGACTACCACTTTTCATATGGAATGAATACAATATCATGATGCTTTGTACTTTCAATTAAGTTTCTTTCTTTGTTAGTCCTACACAAGATTGTGCTTATGAGTCCAAGCTACCATCTTGGAACCTAATTCACTTGTGTAATAGTTTGTCTCTTCTTGTCTATATCATCATGAGTTTGGTCTTCACCTTCCACCCATCATAGCATCTACCATGCTCTAGATCCAAGCCTTTTAACATGGTATCAGAGCCTAGTTGGGCATGGATGATCCCTTCTCTATTGTCTCAGTCCCTCTTAACCTCAAGTTAGATCAATGAGCTTATCCCTCAACTCTCATCTCCACTTGCTCCACCTTGGCAGCTATAGCCAGGTCTGCACCTATCTTCCTTTGAGCTTTTATAACTTTCTCTATAGAGCATATATCTCCAAGCTCCCTTCTGAAGATTTATTCCTTGACCCCCAAGGCTTCTTTACATCACATAAGAACTTGATATCACCCTATCTACTACTCAGCATTGTCCTTCCTCTTAGGTTCTATCATGTGTGGTCTCCATAGCCACGCAGTACCCAGTCACCTTGGAGCCCGGGATCTCACACTACAAGCCATTATTCATCATGATTCCTTCTAAGGGAATCTTCTCTGACTCATGTGCACCTTCTTGTTGGCACATCACGTCTCGACATTGGTGCTACTTCAGCCCACCATTATCAAATTTCATCATTACTATCTGAAATTGTGCCTGCGTGTGTTTGTTTGCTCTACGCATGAAGACTCTCCATCCACCTAGATGATGATCATAAGGCCTTTATAGAGCATAAAGAGAGCTTCATTTCCATTTAAAAATTTTTCAAAATGATCCACTAGAGCTCCTACAATCGGTGAAAAACCAAGCATGGGTCAAAACCCTGATCTAGGAAGCCATAGCCAAGATTACTTAAAGCTTCAATTTTCTTCATTTTCTCACTCCTCTTGGCACACTCAAGCCCTACCACTCTGAATTCACTAATCACTCATTGTTTAGCAAATATTTCATCAACCAATCATCAAGCTTTGGAAGATTTGGATAAATCAAAGCTCAATGGGACAACATCATTGCTACTACAAGTCTCAAGCTCTTCAATTTCTCACTCTTTTCAGTCAAGTAGAGTTCCTGCCATTCAAGATCCGCTACAATACTCAGTCTTCCAGCAAATACTTAATTGATTTACCATCAAGGAGAGGTTTCAAGCTGAAGGGGTAACATCAAACATCAAGCAATAAGAATCATCATCTTCAAAACCATAGTATCTTTTGATACTACGTAGTGGGATTTGATACTACCCCATCACTTGTGCTTGTTAGCACATTCAAGAATCAACTCACTATTGATTTATCTCAGATTTGAAGCTAATACTCAATGAACAAAATGAAGTTTTTCTTATGGACACATGCTATCAAGGATAACACAACTACTCTTGTTACTCACTTGTACTATATGGAAGATGTTACCCTACCTACAAGAAGACATGGAGTTGCTTATATCCAAATGCCATCAATGTACCCATGTGAAGACCTTGAAGACATGAAAGATCAAAAGTTTGCAGTTATATCCATTGCCTCAAAGATAATGATATATTTTCTTGAGGGGAACATGAAGACTAGTGCAAGCAAAGAAGACCACGAAGAAAGGGACCAAAAGAGCAAAGTGAAGAACAAGTGCAAGATCAAAAAGAGCAAGATGGACTACACCAACAAGAAGACCTACAATAGATCGAAGATCTATGCAAAAAGAAATGCTGAAAATTGCAAGGGCCTAACGGTCCTTGACCCAATTTTTTACTAGACCTTTTAGCCTTGTAATGCCTAACCCTAATGCTTCTTATCATAAGCTTGTAAACTCCTCATGTAGCCATGTACTATAGCCTCTGTACACTTTGTGAGACCCCTATTACAGCCTCTAGATGACCATCATGTTTGTGGTACCCACACTTAGCCTTTTCTATGATAGCCCCTGGTGTTTTGCCATGTTTATGGTGTGCCCAAACTTTGCAGGCTTTGTACTTTCTAGTTGTGATTGAGGAGGGGTGTTGAGATATTTACAATCACACCCACTATGTCCTCTTTGTATGAGGTAGTTCTGGGCTTAGGACGACATGCAGGCAGATTGAATCCCATATGCACAAAAAGGGAAAACTACTACCATCCAACAACTATAAAGCATTACACTTGACTATCACTTTTCATATGGAGTGAATACAATGTCACGATGCTTTGTACTTTCAGTTAAGTGTCTTGTCTTTGTCAGTCCTACACAAGATTGTGTTTATGAATCCAAGCTGCCATCTTGGAACCGAATTCACTTGTGTAACAATTTGTCTCTACTTGTCTATGTCATCATGAGTTTGGTCTTCATCTTCCACCTGCCAGAGCATCTGCCATGCTCTAGATCCGCATCTTTTGACAATAGGCTAATCTTCATTCTCTTTAGAAAGAAAATTGGTGAATACATAGGCCTTACCATTAATTTCTCTCTTCAATTTGTTTATCAAAACGAGGTTCATATGCTTGTGATCCACTCCATGCAACGTAATTGGCTATCCATTTCAAGAAAATTCCAATTGCATGGTATTCAAATCCATGGTAAATCTACCTACTATTTTCAGCCAATCACAACAGTCGAGTACTATGTCAATGGGTCCCATCTCTAAAGCTACCAAATCAGCTTGTATAGTGCATGATGGTGAAAGCTCAATAAAAGGAGATGGGCGCACTTCATGACTAGCTTCAAAAGTCCCATTAGCAACATGCATCCTCAATGGTATCTCCATCTCATTAGGTAGTAGCTTCAACTTCTCCAAAGACTTTGTATTTACAAAACTATGTGTGATGCCCATATCCACAAGAATACAGGCACCCTTGTCATTAATAAGCCCTTTGATCTGAAGAGTATGTTTACCTCTACTATATGTCCATGCATCATGAGATATAGAATAAATCATAGAAGAACCACCTAGATCAAAAGGAAATCTGTCCATCGGATCATAGGACTCCTCATTTCTAGCTTTTTCATCTTCATGTGGCTCCTCCACTATAGGTAAAGCTAAAACTTAAAAGAGTTCACTCCTCATTCACTTTTTCATTTGATTATTCTTTATATTCATGTTGATTTTTCTTCCCTTTGATTTTCTCTTTGACTTATGATCAAGGCTCCATTCTCCCCACACTTGAAGAGCAAACCTTTAGTATACATCTCTTTCAATTTATCATTAGACACATGCTTGACTTGAGCATTATTTGATGTAGGTTTACCTCTAAAATCTATCCTTTTAAACATTGATTTAGAATCAACATTAGGCCTTGCATTCATTCCCTATTTTGTGACATAAACTATAGGAAAATTTAGAACCTTGATGTAAGAACTTTGGAAGCTATTCTCTTGTCTAAATGGACCTTAAAGGTGAAGGGCCGCGTAGTAAATTTTTGTTTCACCAATTCTTGGGCAAAGGGTGAAGTGCATTTCAAGTTTTTTGATCTATTCTTCCCACTCCCTAGACAAAGAATTGTCTCCCTTATTGGTAATTTTGACCTTCTCTTTTTACTCATGAACATTGTATGGGGACTGATTAGAGTTGGCTGGTCCAAAGATTATTATCTATGAGAACTATGTTCTATAATTGGTGCTTTTGATAGGGCTATCTGTGTTGATTGCTACCAAAATCTTGTTGAAATGAGTGACCATTTTCTTGGTGAGAAGGCCTTTCAAATGATTATTGTTCTCTTGGAAGTTGATCTTACATAGATCTACTTGCACCCTCTTATCTTTCATCATGGTTGATTTCTACTCTTTTTGGCATGATAGGGGTTGAGGATAGAATGACTTGTAGAAACGATCGCATCCATGCTCTTCATCATCTATGCATACCTCCTCCTCATACCTATTGTCATTCCTTTGACTAAATTGATGTCTTGATTTTTTCTTAGGCTGATATGCATTAGAGTGATGTGTATCTTTGATCTTATAAGGTTCTCCTTTCTCAAAGATTGTAGAATCAAGAATTGGAGCTGAATATAGGTCTTTAGGGGGTGGAACACTACCAATTGTAGGTGGTACTTCCTGCATTTTGCTTCCCAAATTCTTAATAACAACAATCATCTCATCGATTTTATTGTCCATAAACTTGTTAGCATGTATATACCACCAAGAATCCCTCATTCATACTACTCAACTCCTTAGACAAATGTTGGTACCCGTTATAGCCTTAAGATACATCAAACTCTGCATTTTCAGTATTATGACACTATTGAGCATTGATAGCACTAGTGCCTTCATCATCTTCTTAGTGCTAATTTAGCTCAAGGTTGGACATGTTAGGCTCTGATTGGTATGTCTTGACATTATTATTAATAGTTTCCAAGATTTGATCTTTTCTTTTATTCCTGGCCATCTTGAATGTAAATCTATCTATTAATAAACAATAGTAACAAAAATGGTGATAACTTTTGATTTTGATATCCAATTGGGATGATTTCAATCTTAGAACCTTAGTAATAGAGTCCCCAATCTTGTTAGGTACTTTGTTTTTCATTAGAAAAAGCTTTTACTTATCTTGGAATCAATTTTTAACAATCTATCTAGGGTAAATCAAACACCTATATAAGATGTGTTTCCACCTAAGTACTTTTCAAATTGGTCTTAATTATACCAAATCTGAGTAACCTTGAAATACAAATGTAAGGTACCTATAAGACCTATGATGCAACTGCAAGAGTGAAAACAATAAGTTCTAGTACTTGTATAAAGCCTGAATTCTATTCTCAATTTCATTATTTTTCACTATTTGACTAAAAACCACATATATACACTTGTAAATAGTTGAATTTTAACCTCAATCACTACCCTAATATCCTTTTCTCATGTATACACCTAGACCCTACTAAGGAATGGTACAATAAGCTCAAATACCTTGTAATAAACCTATAGTTGCCTTTTTTTATGCCCTGTTTTAGTGCCAATGGAACCAGATGGCCTTCAAATCTTTTCCACTCTATCCCAAGTGATTTTCCGTGGTCCATCACATGTGATGAGGGATAAAATGGCCAATGGGACTTGAAAATGCCTTTTAGGAGATAGAGAGGGTGTGTGCTATAGACCAATAGGAGCAAAGCCTTTGTAATGGAACTTTTATTTTTTTAAGGTTACAAATTATGTGTGTGTGTGTGTGTGTGTGTGTGTGTGTGTGTGTGTGTGTGTGTGTGTGTGTGTGTGTGTGTGTGTGTGTAATATTACAAATTTGTATTATCAATATTTTTTAATCTTTTATATTCATGATTATGATATTCTTTACATTAATGATATACAGTCTCGATCACTTTTATTTAACCATATGTCTGGATTAATGGTAATGATGGTTTAATCTAAATTAAAATTAGTAAAAATCTTGGCACTTATTTTTTTCCTCTTTTCTTTTATCCCTCTCGTATTTTTTCCTTCTTTGTGGTAGCCTAGACCTCTCTCTCTCTCTCTCTCTCTCTCTCTCTCTCTCTCTCTCTCTCTCTCTCTCTCTCTCTCTCTCTCTCTCTCTCTCTCTCTCTCTTTGTTTGCACAGTTTTTAGAATGGCCCATCTTGAGGGCAGCACATCATATTCACATCAAGAAAGTTGTACATGATAGCTAAGGCACATCAAGGGACCTTGTCACGTGTGGAGGTTGGAGTTATCAATGCACATCAACAGGACTCAACATCGTGGGGTGAGGGAGCTACAAGAGACCCCTCTAATCTTGAGGAATGGAAATCAATTGAATCTATTGTTAATGTTATTGATGTTATGCATGGTTTAATTGGAGAAGAAACACACAAAGGTAAAAAGAAGACGAAGCTTGCAAAGAATGGAATATTATTTTATGATCATTCTTATATTTTTCCCATACAGTGCAACCAATGGGAATCAATATCATCCCTTCCTTTGCCAAAATTTTCAAGCTTTGAGGGGCCTTTGCCAAGTCCAGCTACTAGTGAGGGCTATAGATGTAAAATATTTGTGAGATACATAGAGCATTAAAACCTAATATCTCAAGTAGACTAAGCAGAGTTACTTTGTTCGTGCCTATTAATATATTTTTTGACTTCTTTTCTAATGCTAAGATAAGAAGATCAAAGGCCATACTTTCAATGAAGAGACTAACATATAATCATGTCATACAAATTGTTGATGAGGGATGGGACACTAGGAGAAAAGGAAAAGTTATATGTAAGATAGATCAAGACTCTATAGCTTGTAAATATATGGTTGCTACTCAAAATTTCATCCTTAGCTTTTGTTATAGTAGATGGCATGATATTGGTGGTAGTCTAGTTTCTTTAGACCAAAATTTTGATAATTTTAGCAAAGATCCTATAGTGGATCTTGATGTTTGGTTCAATGAGGACATTATTGCAATCCTAAATGTTAAATCATCATGTATGCTACATTGAGTGACAATGGATTTACATAATAAAGATATTGAACTACCATGCTTTATTTGTGTTCCAACTGCATAACAAATGAGTAAGCTTTTATATCATATTATATCTACTTAGGTGTATATCTGATTCGACTTCCTAATTAATAAACATTTATAACATATTTTTTGCAAATATCAACAAGGAGATAAAAGAATATACAATGCAAGGATATTGAAAAAAGATATCTTTACTATCAATTTCAAATATATGTATAAATTTTGTGACAAATTTTTATCAACCATCTCCATGACTTATACACACAAGGGCTTACAAGCAATATGAGGTAAAGCTATTTCTTTTTTTGAGAACTTTTCTTAGGAGAAGGAACATCCTTTCTAGGATTCCTTTTGCATTTCTTTGATGCTTTGGTTGCTGCCAGATGAAACAAAAAAGCCTCAAATTTAGGTCAAATCTCCAAATCTTTGATATAATGTCATTTGCAATCATTTAGTGGTAAACTAATACTATTAAGACAACCTCATTCTCACAACGATTATATATTCACTATTTGTCAATAAGTTATTTTTTCAAATGATGAAACTAAAGTTTTAATCATTCATGATAGTTGTCCTATCATTTTAGCTTGAATCTCCATCAAACAGTGCAGCCCCCGGACATATGAAACACGAATTGGGTAATCCACATGAGGTAGGCGTATGCCTTTTTGTGTTTCATATGTCCTTTTTTTAGAGAAAATTTAGTCAAATTCAAATAGATTCATAGGAAATTTTGAAAATAAGTTTGTTAGCAATTTAGGAAATCATATTGCTATTGGACTAGCCAAGTTTTTTCAAATTTCGAGTTCCTTGAATACACAAGCATGGTGACTAATATATTTAGCTACCCAAAACAATCTTATCTAGAAGTGCAAAAACAAGTGGACCATATCAAATTAGGCTATTTAAATTATTTGTAAAGTCATGCAAGATTGGGCCAAAGATCTCCAAATCTTTGATATAATGTCATTTGCAATCACTTAGTGGTAATAGCTTCATTTTCACGTCGATTCTATATTCACTATTTCTCAATGGAGTTGTTTTTTCAAATGTTGAAACTAAAGTTTTAATGATTGATAGTAGTTGTCATACCATTTCAACTTGAATCTCCATCAAACAGTGCAGCCCCTCTCGATGTATGAAACGCGAACTAGGTACTCTGTGTGGGGGAGAGCTATGCCTTATTGTGTTTCATACGTCAAATTTTCTTAGAGAAAATTTGGATAGATTTGGACAGATTTAGAGAAAAATTAAAAGAAAAAACTAGTAGCAATTCAAAAATAACACTGCTATTGAGCTAACCAAGATTTTTCAAAAAAGTTACATTTCTAAGACTTTAGCACATTGTATATTGGGTGATGAAATCTTACCCTGTGTGGTGGGTGTTGGAGAATTTTGAGATGTGATGAAGTTGCCTTGTGTTGGTATTTTGAAGCAGGAAAAGAGCTTAATCTTTGAAAAAATGCATTTGTGGTTTAAAAATTGGTTTTAAAAGGACCTTTCTTCACACGTGCAGCTATTATAATGCGTAGTTTACTTAACACGTGTGACAGGTAGACCGTTATTGCCTCAAACCTTGTGCCACCTTCATTGACATTTTCAAACATGATGGCACCTTTGTGGCACCGCTTTTCAAGTGAAAAATAGAATTTTTTAGCCTCTTCTTTTTCACTTTAAATATAGCTTTTCTGAATCAATGGTTGGGTGGTACCTTTCTCAATAAACTCATGGTGACTATTGACAAATATATAAACGAACTCAAGCTCGTGTTTGTGTAAATTTTTCTTCCACGTATTTTGTTTTCTCTTCCACAACAATATCCTTTGTGCAGTGCAAGCTGAAAGTACGCATACTCCTAACAAAACCCATTTATTCTTAGAAAGTAATATATTTCTCAGGTAACAAACTCCTATTTGTCACTTTTTTTCTACATGCTTTGAAAAATAGTTCAATGAGCTATTTTTAGGCATTCAAAATGAATAAATCTATTTTTTTTATGAAGTGGTTCATTGCCTTGTGAAATGCGATAGTATCAATCCACAAAGACTCTCTGACCTCTATTATTGTGTTTCATAAGTCTTTCGACTAGCATTAAGTCTGCCTGATGAAGCGCGAAATTGCATGCCTACTTTACTGCCTAAAGACTCCATTCGCATTTCATAAGGCACTGCTATTTCATTTCATCCAATTATGAGTTGTAACAAAATTGAATTTTAACATGTATGATATGTTATGCAAGCATTTGCAAATGTGGAGTATGATATATGGATTTAGACATGTGAGATGAATGAAATAAAGTGTCATTGTGGCCCATCGTTTTGTGTTTTTTGGTCTAAGAGGAGGAAGCGAACATTAAAGCCTTGCTTAAGTTTCCTTAATGAGCATGTCTTACATCAAAAGGGTAAACTTCAAAGCCAAGAGTGAGTGCCTCACAAAATATCAAAAAATCAAAAATGGCATGAAGGGATTGATAGAATTTTTCTAGCAATCTTACTTTGATCTTGTATATATGTAAAATGATGTGGTTTTGATGTTCTATGTGCATTACGCTTAGACAAATTTAAATTTCTTTTTTGGATGTGAGCAAATGTGGATTTGTACTTTGTATTCCTAAACTTGTCTTGTTTTCAGAATTTGGTTCTATGAGTAATTAGGATAACTAAAAGGAAGATTTCTCTAGAGGGAATGGAGAACAATGATCTAGAGGATATCTATGATGAGAAGCTCTTTGATTTCCTCCATGCAAGTTTACATCATAGATATACTCAATGTTCCCTTTGATTTGCAAGAGCTCTTGAAGGATCTTGAAGACAAACTGAAGGATTATAAGGAGTTTTATAATAGACATGTGGAAGGCCTAGAGATTGAGGGATTTTTCCATTATAGTGATGTAATGGAAGCTACCAATGCTGCTAGAATAACTTTGCAAACAAGGTTTAGCCTTATTGATGAGGAATTCAAGAAGTGGGAAGTAGATTGCCCTTTTTATCAGAATCAGCATCAATGTCTTCTTGTGTAGAAAGATGTTGGATTTCTTGTATATCTTCAATATATGGATCATTGTTCTTCAAGTACAATACAAGAGAAGAAGATAGAGGATATTGTAAGCAAAGATAAAGAGGTTGAAGAGAAGCAGGAAATATTTCAGGGTGATGTTGAGAACCAATTAGTGCACGGATTTGATGTTTCTTTGTTTAAAAGTGAGAATATTACAAAAGTGGAAGAAAATAAGATAGAATTGAGTGTAGAGATTGAAACAGGTCCTCTTGAATGTGTCCCAACATTTCCTAGTTACCTCATCAAAACAAAAAGAGATATGTATTGCTAAATTATATTCAACACATTTTTTATCTCAAAGAAGATTACTGTTTAGCAATCCTTGCAGCATGGGACCAAAATGATAAGAATTTTATAGGTTATGAATAGGAATTGCTAGCAAGCCTTGAGGTTGAGGGAGAGAATTTTCAAGACAGCTCTATATCCTTGCTTTCATGTATTAATCAAATTGTGGAATATGAAAAGGAGGGGCTATCTATGACATGGGCTATGAAGAGAAACTAAAGTCTCTATCAGAGGAGAAACCAACAATTTTAACATATCTTTATGATGATAATCTTCTTAAAGAAGATGAAAACCCTAAGGTATGGAAGATAATTCTAAGATATCCATTGTGGTTTATATTAGAGTATGTTATGCATTATAGACAAATATTATTGGATATTTATTTATTGATATCTTACACTATTGTGGTTTATTATGTAAATAGAAATTGAAGATGTAGACAACTTTCCTAGAAGAGCAAAGGGCTCAAGGCCATTGAAGCTTGGAAAAATTCAAGACCTTGGTCATTATATTCAAAGCTTAAATAATCAAACAGTTGCAATTTATCATAGCATGTTATCAAGCTTTCCAATGATGGCTTTGAAAGGTATCTCCAAGGTGATTGGATCCCAAGTTTTCAATAGAGGATTAGATAAGATACTTTTGGTAGAGAAGGAAGGAGTTGTAATAGTTTTTGGCTTCATGCCTAGATATAGTGGATCTAAGGCAGGATGCTTTGGAATTCTTGACTCTTATTTGTTCTCCATGTAGGAGATGCCAAGAACTTGAAGCTCCTTTCAAGCTATAGGAAACAAGAGTTCTTCAAATGTAGAGGTCTCATTGGGTGGGATAAAACAAAAGATTCCTCCACAGGACCTAGTAAATTGCTTGAAACTAGAGACTCTTCTATAGAGTTAGACTAAAAGATGTCAAGGGTTTCTTGAAACCCATCTCTTTGTCTAGTTTGTAACCATTTTGAAAATATTTGCTTTGCACAAGAGTTTAAACATACCCCTTTTCTTCTTTGGGTGATAGTTTGTATAGTCCTTGCCAAAGATGATGTGTTACATGATGTGGTTGTGTCTTTGAGCTTGAATTTGTGCCAAATTTGTCTGTAGAACCATTAGAATACCTCTAATAATTTTTTTGCTTTGTATCTTTCACCTCCATGTCTTGTGTGTCTAAACTATTTTGTTCTTGCTTGATAATGTGATTTTTCCATACCTTGGGTTGACTAGATAGATAGAGATCCATATTTCTTGATAAAATATGGAGCCTTGTTATATAAAATATGATGCATAGTTAACAAATAAAGAAACTCAATTAAAAAACCTTATATGAGTCAGACAATAAAGAGACATACATATGCAAACTTCTTACCATATAGTGAGTGAAGTGTTAATTACCCCAAGCTTCTGTCTCATTGCCTTTTTAAAAAGATTCAATTGGTTTTTGAAGTATTTGAGATCCTCATCATTCCATTCAATTTTATCACAATAAAATAATACTTTGTCTAGTGTTTCTCAAACATTATCTTTTCTATTCCGAGCTTGCCCATCATCAATTACACGATCCTTAACTGCATTATGTAGGGACTTCCATTGATTGTACATAATAGTTGAGCCACCATTCCTAGAGTTTATCTTACCAAGTCTCCTATGAAAGCATAGGAACCTTTTAGCCTTCACTCCACCAACAGATGGCTTTTTGGAGACACAATTGCCATCCTTAGACTTTTGAAGATCGAGTTCAATAACAACATTACCACCATGCAAACCAATTGGCAAATCAAACTTTTTCAATCTTTGTTAGAGCATATGTTCTAGTTGATAATGGCTTCAACTTCCATGCAAACCCTATATAAAGATAAACAAGCTTTTCAATTATCCTACAAAGTACATGAAGTGTACAAATATGGGCATTCACTAAAGGAATATCGAGGACTAGCTATGGATCCTTATTGTGCTTAGAGGGAGCTCTATTCTAATTGCTTGAGCTCAACTCTATGGCTGAGAACATGCAATATAGGCAAGGAGATTTGGAGTTTGCTCCCTTTGACACATTGTATATACATTTGAGTGTCTTTAAGTCACCAACTATGTACCACTCAATCTTATAGTTCCCAAATCCTTCAACAAATAGCTCTTCTCCTGCCTGTTGTCTCTCAATAGTATCAGGTATTGGTGTTTGATGAAAAACCCAATACAATACATCAAAATCATCTGTATCTACTTTGAATGCTCTTAGCCACCAAATGTGTTAAAATTGAACACTAAATGACATTGATTGATTGTAGTGACATGATAAAACTGCTCTATTCATTAAGCTAATAGAGACCCTCTCTAGTTTTCTACATTTCAGCAAAATCTCACTTTCATCAAGTTTAACCACATTAAATCTAGCCAATCTCCTTGTGCATCTTCTAGTGACAAGTCATAGAATCTGACCATTAAACATTGTAGGGTAGGCAAGTCAATGAAAATATTATTAAATTCATTGAATACAACTTCCTTTTTCTTGCCCTTGAAGCTAGCCTTGATATGAAAAGGCTCACCTATAATCTCCATCACTTTGCTATATTCACTCTCTGTCTGATAGTCATAACCATGGATAGCCGTTAGGAAAAAAATGAACTCACAAATGGGCCTTTTAGCCCCCCCCCTCCCCCTTAAAACAAGGAAAAGAGGAGAGAAGAATAGTAAAATAATCCTCCTCTCTCTCCACTTTTGCAATCTCGTTTTGCCTTTTTTATATTATCTACAAAGATATACTCAGATTCCTTCTCTCTCCTCATTCAAGAAGACTTTTTCAACCAAATTTTATATTCAAAAAAGAGTTATTTACGAGAGTGTGGTGCTTCGTTTTCAATGCAAAATGATTAGTAGATACGAGGTAATTGATTTTTTAATCGAGAACAAGGAAAATGAAATTTTGGAAGTTCCTTTTAAGATATTTTGGGCATTTTTTATATCCTAGCTTTTGGTCAAAAAACAAAGCAACTCGTCAAATTTCGTGTTTTTTGGAGATGTTTTTGGAGGAAAAATAGAAATATCTAAATTACGAAAAGTCTTGGACATCCCTACCCTCTGAGCTATTTTCCCCCCATATCTATACTCTCTCATGGCTCTATTGTGACCTCTTCTCTATGTTTATGCAACCTTCATTAACAAAGTGAATTACTTACACCCTCCTTTCCCTTGGCACCTTTGTGTGCCTCTCTATGCATCTCCACTCTACCTCTTGTGACAACCAAGTAGGGTCCCTGTTTCTATTAATAGTAAAATGAATACAAGAAAGAAGCAGTTGCATATTGAGGTAGATATTGAATATGCCCCATTATTCAAAATAACCCAGCGTACCAGTGTCAACCCTCAGGTTCTGCAGAGTTACAAGCAAATGGGATTGAAATATGTAGATTTGTGGGTTGATGGGGGAATCTATCCAATTGAACCCTTAAACAATAGACCTCCAACTTTCTCAGGAATTACAAATTTGCTGAAGTATGTATGTGAGGGTGAAAATGGGTTACTTGGTTATACTAGGCGGCTCAATGATCAACCATTCAAAGTATTTACAACTTGCCAAGCAACCATAAAAATTTGCCATGATGTAATCGCTGCACATCAACTTCATATACAACAGCTCATACGATAAGTGGTACAACTGAATGACACTGTAATTCAACACTGAGAAAGATCAATAGCAAGCTAACATAGGAGCGCAAACAAAAGAAAAAGCCAATCAATGAGTTAATTGTGAATAGTGGCCAGTGGAAGCGACATATCAAAGCATGTAAGGTAGCTCAGAAAGAGAACCTAGGTGAGGATGAGGTTGGATCGTGTATTAGTAGATTGCTGAAGGCAAGTACATTGGAAAACGCTTTGAGCAATTGTAAGTTTAAGGCTGTGAAGGAAAAGGTGATTGAGTGCACATTAAAAGATGTGTCAAATGAGTTCTTAACTGTGGATGCACAATCTATTCGTGACAAGGCCAGCATTAGCACAACGACTTACTCAAAGATATTCAAAGGTGTGAAGGTTGGGTTTAGTCGTGTACTGAAGAGAAATAGAATCATGCCTCTTCCTCAATCTTCAAAGTTAATAGAGGCCCGATGGCAACTTAATACAAAGGTTTTGGAGTTGATAGGAGATCCGATGCATGTTCAATGTGTGGAAACACTAAAGGTTGGGACCAAAAATGCATATGAGGTGAAGTTCACCGAACTCAATAATTACTATTTAGATTTGAACAAGGTGCAGTTGGCAGCAATGGTAATGTACTACAATATGTCTGTTGAGGAATGTAATGGTAAATTGCAGTTTGTTATAAAATTAGATGAAAGTGAGGTCATCAAAGGAGTAAAGCTTGAAAGAGTTAGTGTAACTATGATGAATAGAGCTTTACAATTCGACAAGAACAACCCAAGGAACTTTAGTGTTCAATCTGAGCGCCATGTGTGGTGGCTCACTGCATTTGAAGTTCCTAAGGAAACATTTGAGGTGTTGCAGCTATTCTTTATGCACACAAGCATTCCAAGCATCATCGATCGTCAGGAACATGGTGAGATGCTCTCGGTTGAAGGGTATGGTCAATACTTGGTTGAATGGCATCTTGCAGGAGACTTAAAAACTGTAAAATGCATGTGTGGAATCTCCAATGGTGCAAATACAAAGAATCCATGCCTATATTGCTAGACAGAGAGGGTGGAAGGAAAGGACAGAAAGAAAAACTAGTGAAAGGTGACAAGTGTTGCACCGATGCGCAGTAGAGAAGATCCCACTTGGAAGCCCATCTTCAACATTCCCTTAGATCGTATTCACATTTATTCATTGCATGCTTTTTTCAAAATCATGGAGAAACTTGTATATGAATACATTTTCTTTGCTTATAGGATGCAACCAGAAAAAGAAGCCATTGCAACGTGTAGGAATGTGGAGCGAGTGCTATCAGAAATTGGGCTACACAAGCATTAAGTGACGATTGAAAAAGATGAGAAGAGATCAGGAAAATCTAGTAACTTGCCAAAAAATCCTTGCTTTGGAGGAGCAAAGGCTAGGAAGTTTCTCTCAGTACCCATCAATGAGGAAGGGAATGGCATGGTTTGTAGGCCGTAGGACTACGATGGGTGAAAAAAGCTACATTTTGCAGTTCCTGATCGAAGTAATGGAGAAAAAACAAGATTGGCCAAAGCTAAGGTTTGGATAAGTCTTAACAAATCGGCTCCCTTACTTCATAAGATGGTGTTTAACAATGAAGATAAGCAAAAATTTGTCAATGATGTGCATAGCTTCTACGAAAACATAGTGGAAGCATAGGGCAAAAGCTCTATCACACATTACATGGTACATACTAAGTTAATATTTTAAAATTGTATGGATTGTATAAACTATTGAGCATAGTTTTACTCATGTGTGATATGTGTCTTTGTAACATATCCTTGAGACACATGGGCCATACTTTGCAGAAAAGAGAAGCATTGGAATTTGATCCACATAAGAGATGAAAAATTCACATTGGATAGTGCGTGGTGTATATACTAAAGGAAAACTGATCATGGTGGAGGGGTGAATGGTAGCAATCCAATGATTCAATTGCTATCTTGGTGGTATAGGATTATAGTAGTGGATGAAGCTAAACTCTCGCAAAAGAGAGAAAATGAAAGTGCTAATGAATCGGCTACAGACATGATGAAATCACGTCATGTCACTAAAAGAGTACGCTATGAAGCCTCAAGTGCCAAAGAAAAACATGCCAAGTGGCTAGAAACAAGGCTTCGACAAGGCAGCAAATGGGTTCGAAAAGAGCTAAGATAGTAAGATGAACAATGTGAGTCAGTGTGAATGCGATTCATAGTTTAAGAGAGAAAGAGAGAGTGTGCATCTATGTGAATGAGTCTCACAGTTTAGGGTTATATAAAAGAGAGTTTAACTTTCTATCTTATTCATTGAGTTCTCACATCTCTTGTCATGTTAACCGGTAGACGAACAAGGTGGAAAATCTAGAAAAGCTAAAGCAGAAGACAAAGGCCAAGGCAAAGTGAAACAAAAGACAAAGGCGCACAAGAAAAAGTGCAAGTCAATACTTTTGTAAAAGAGCGCAAGCGCATCATGATTTAATTTAAGGAGTGCCGGGCTCTCACCTGTGCAATTTGTAAAGGTAGATGGGCGGTAGGAAGGAAGCTAGGAAGATAAAAGGACAATGGGAAAAATGGCCTAGGCCATGGCCAGCCATGTAAAAAAGGGAATAAGGGGATGACCGCCCAAAAGGGATTTAGGGTTTTGTATATAAAGTTAAAAATTGAATGAGAAGCTCATTCTTGTGTGTGGACAAAAGTGGGTCTCCTCCTCTTCTTCTTCTTCTTGCTTGCTTGAGCTTGTGCTTGATGGAGGGAGTATGAGAGTGTGAGGGAGTGAGTGTGTGAGGGTGAGGGACCGAGGAGGAGAAGCTCTTCATCTTCTTCTCTTCTCTTCTCGCAGCTATGGAGCTTGGAGTGTGGAGCTTGAGGATGGAGCTTGCTTGAAGCATACACTTGGATCGTGGAGCTACTGGAGTACGCGGGAGAGAAGGTAACTTGATCGGCATGGAGGTAAGCTCACTACACCCGTAGATATGGATGGTGCATCGGCTATGTGAGAGATAGCCATTAGTGCTCGGCTTAGAACTCTTGAAACAATAAGTGGTCCGTGGGTCTTGGCGGTTGAGTGAAAGCTCCCACAGTGCAGGAAAGATGGCTAGGTCTAAGGTAGTTGCAAATAAGCTTTCGCTCAGGTCCCCATATCGCATTCAGCCCCTTGGAGCATCTACTAGCTTAGATGCACCCCCTTCTCAACCTAATCCGCCTTCCTCAAGTCGCCCTCACAAGGGTCCTCCTCAGCATCCCCACAAGAAATGCATGTGGAAGCCAGGTATAGTGGCCTTGAGAGAAATTAGAAGGTATCAACGCTCTTTTGATCTCATCATTCCGAAGGCAAGCTTCTCGAGACTTGTTCGTGAGATTGTGCAAGACCTCTACCGCACAAAAAGCAGGAGGTGGTTTTCAGCACAAGGTCAGGATAGACCTGATCGCTTCACAAAAAAATGTCTTCATACTCTACAATGTGCTGCAGAGGCCTTTTTAGTTGACTTGATGATGACTGATGCTCAGCGTTGTGCAATACATGTGAACCACATCACTCTAACTCCCAAGGACTTCCAACTTGTAAGAAATCTTCAAGCAGTGAAGGATGCATTCGTTCCAATGGAATGAACACAGTTTGCAATGTTATCTTTTTTGGCATAGTGTTATCCTCGTGCATTGGACATATGACTATGTCACAATGCAAAACTATTATATGCGCCCTTTAAAATATGAATTAAAATTTTACATTTGTCCTTCACTCTCAACTTTGACTGTGCATCTTCGCTGTATTTTCAATTCTTACTTACAATTTTTGTTAGCACTGTCAATTTCAATAGGAATAACATGCAAAAATTTACCATTTCTTATTGTAAACTTTACTCCTAATGCCTCTATATAGTCTATGTGGTGCGAAGTTTCTAAGGACCAGTAGTCACGATGTTGATTTCTCAATTATCAATCCATCTATAATTTTGGTATGGGATAATTTTTAAAATAATAAACTGTATCAGAATGCGACGAAACTTTACAGGCGCACTCATTAGGTGGCCAAGAGCCCAACTTTATTTTTTTGAAAAAAAAGTGCCTCCAGACCCCTGGTCCGAAGCCTAGCGTCTGGAGCCACTTTTCTAGGCTCTTGGCCACCTAACGAGTGCGCATTTGAAGTCTCGTCGCATTCTGATACAAGGTTATGGATTTACGATCACACGATAAACAGTGCATATGAAGCTGCATTAACCTAGTTTTAGAGTTTAAATTGGTTAAAAGTTCATTCGTCTTCTCATTTTCACATCTTGATTTCTTTGCTTCCTCCATTTTCACATCCCCAACCTCTCTCTCTTCTTCGTCTTGCCCTCCTTGAGCTTTCATGGCACGCACCAAGCAAGCATGTTGCTGTTTTGACCCTGGGAACACATCACGCCAAGGCCCGCCACCTGGAGCACAAGGTGGAGCCCAAAAAAATGTTATGGTTTACTAGATTAATTATGCAAGGTTTGTAATGAGTATTACAGCACCATAACATCTTGGAAGCCCAAAAAAATTTGTATACTCTATCACATTGGAATATTTATTTATATATACATAATATCTCATGCGATGTGTACTGAATTCAAATAATTGAGTAAAGTTGTTTTGTTTTGTTTCTTGAAACGCATGACTCTTAATTTTTGTTTAACGTATGAACGCATCAAAAGTAGTAATATGTATGGATACAAGTAACGCTATTGCTTATGCACAATCGCAAGTGCAGTACTACGCATTGAATTATGTTAATATATGTGGATGCGTCATTCACGTACCACACATTATCGTCACACTTACACAATCGCAAGTGAAATACTACGCGTTGAATTATGTTAACGTATGTAAATGCGTCATTCACATACCACACGTTATCGTCACACTTATACGAACCAAACATTTATTTAATAAATATTTATTTATAGGGAAAAAGTAAAGTATCTTATATTTATCATGAAAAATACATGTGATGGATGTTAGTGATGGTAGATGCAAAAAGTCGATAGCCAACAAGAACTCTCAATTGTTCCTTGGCTTTTTCATCGGTGGAGAGGAGGGGCCAGCTTCCGATGAAAATATAAGTTCCTTCTTTGCTTCAAAAATGATGCACTCCCCCTTCAACTCTTTCTCCAAGAGAAGCGGATCTGACACTTTAGCAAGGTCGCCTAATGTCACAAGCACACACATTGCTCCACCACGTGTTTGGTCAAACAAGCAAAGAAGCTTTGACCGTTTGATTAGCACCACCTTCTCTAAGCTAGATGTCACAAGTATCACTTGAAAATGTCCAAACTTGGTCAAACCTCGAATTTTCATGATTATTTATTGCCCTCCTGGTGAGCACTTATTATGGAAGATCACCAAATCTGCAACAAGGTTACCGATATATTGCTTAAGAGCTAAGTCCTTGCGTCGATCCGCATGTCGAGCTCCTCCTTGCCTTAATGCAAACTCATCTATATATAGTATGTCCTGAATGACAAAGTCAAATCAAACAATATATTTAGCGACTAACCTAGAGTTATCAAAAAGTGATGAAACTTGATGGTAGGTGCGTCGGGTCCCCCGGAGTCCACTGGTGAAATCTTGGCCAAAAATGATGCCTGCAGCGGGGACCCGACGCACCTACCATCAAGTTTCATCGCATAAAAATATATGGTAGTTAGAAATCTTACCTTCTCCAGATCATCTTGTATCTTCATTTCCTCGTGTGTCAAGGAGGCACCTCTTTGGGCAGAGGGATCTACAAACTCCTTGGTAGGAAGGTGGGGCCTTGGTCCGAACAAATCATGCTGTAGTGCTTCAAATTCAGCATCGGGCACAAGGTAATCTTCTTCAACCGAGGTAATATGCTCCTGTGCTGCTATGATCACACTCACAGTATCTAAGCTTGTGCCATCATATCTTCCAATCTCTACCATTATTGAATGCACATCCATATAATCATAATCGATCAGGTCTTTCATTGAATCCTTGACTAGGATAGAAAACAACTCTTCTTCCTTCATTTCCAAGTATTGCAGTACATCTGATAGAAGAAAGTATTGTACACCATCTACTTCAATGGGTGTCAAGGAGGTAAGGTTGGGTTTGTCGACTTGTGGTTGTTCTGAAGAAGATGGTACCATGAGAGCCGTCACCACTTGATGTTCCTCTTCAACATTTATGAGCTCTTCAATCGGTTCTTCTCTTATGTATGTGATAGAAACAACATGTGGAGTTGTATCTTCATCGCTCTCCTCCTTTAGGGGTGTATCCAATGCAAGGAGGTAAATTGCTAATGCGCAATCACACTTCACGAGATCCAAAGGTGATGTACCTGGTGCACTTCCCATGGGAACAGTGCATACTCTATGTAAAGGATCCACATGGGTCAGACACCTATTCACCACTTTTTGTTGATTCTTCCCTGCTTGAAATACCATGAGTTGTTCCAAAGGCACCTAAGTCATGTCGGATCCCTCGATGGAGTATGTGCATGTAACAATGGTGCTCACAAAGTCTTCCAAAACCTGAAGGGGGGATCCAACGATGAGACCACGCTTTCAAGATTGAAGTTCTTAGAGAAAACTTGGAATATCTCGTCACCCTGGTTGGGAAAGATAGTCTCGTGGATCCACTCATCAAAGTGTGTGCGAGCATCCATCGTAGCAGGTAGGAGGGATGTTGTGGATATAAAGAGATGAAGAGAGAAAGTGTGAAATGAAACAATAAAACAAGAACTAAACTAGTTCTACCTTAAAAACCTTAAGTTTTAAACCATTAAGGGTTGTTCGCATATGATATTTAGTTATGGCTTTACTTACATCTTTGTAAAGTTTACATGCATATGTAAATGTATTGATGTGGAAAGTATATAACAAGTGTATGATTTTGCATAAATACCATAATTTTTAAATATTACAAGTTTGTAAGTGACAATATTCTATTGGCCAAAAAAATCCAAAAATTTACAGGTATTGGATATTACAACTTGTGGTGTTGGGATTTTTAGGGAGACTCTACAATTTCTAAAATATGTGGAGCCACACACATTCCATTGGTAACAGTATCCTCAGCTCGGCTTCGAATTTTCCTACCATCTAGTTTAAAATAGAAGTTATGTGGATTCTGCATTAACATTGTAATTTCCTGGCGCATTATACTCAAGGGCCAATCATGCTCCATTTGCAACACTTGGGGCTTGCAGCCCTCACAAATGGCAGTAGCATCCACAGCTGCACTTTCACGCATGTCTTGATCAAGGCATAACCATTTACCCTTGAGCCTCCTCCATCTACGATACTTGAACACTAGGCATAAAGTTTGTCGTGCGACAAAGTACCTGTAATTGGAAAGGAAAGTTAGCCAATTCATCCCAAAGTAAGACAATAGTCAACTAAGAGAGAAAAATTTTACCTAAAATCCATGTCCCTTGTTGTGACTCGACACTCCACTGTGTCAGGACTATGAGTTATTTTTTACGTCCAAGTTTTGCCTAGAATCCTTGTTATATAATCCTCTTATGTATTTTTTATGGTGTACGTGCTTTTGGTACGTCTCAAACCCTTACATTCCTTGAACATGTGTGCAAAAATTGCAATCGGTATGAACCAGCTTAGATGTACATTCTTTGAGCCAGTGCTTGGCTTCATAGAATTCAATATGTCTACTGAAATTTTTATGTTACACATGTGTAAAATGTCACTACTACACAATGGTCATTCTATGCTATTGAGATTTAATATGTGCATAGACTCAAGGGTTCCATATTCTCGACTCCCCTTGGGTAATATGTACTTGGAGTCATAGAAAAAAACAAGGTCCTTTGCGAGTTGCTTAGCTATATGCCCCTGAAAGAGCAATCTACCAATTTCGAGGTGGTAACACTTAAAAGAACCAGTGAAACTCTCAACATTTTGCCACTCACAACAATCCGAAGGGTATACTTCTGTAAATACAAGACAAGTTGTTACATAGGTTTCATGAAATTTCTCATTCTCAATGAGTTGCAAATACTTAATGTTTGCAATATTTCATTGAAAGGGCACAGTGGACACAATATGTATTTGTTTTTGCATGAATACATGTTGTACAAACGCCTCTGTTACAAGGTGAGAATCAACATTCCTTTGTCTGAGAGCTAAAATTTTACCCTTCCAGTGCTTGATATATCTGCAATTGCAAATGCTTTCACCCTAAAAGCTCCCTTCATACTTGGATGCATATGTACCCAAGACGAGCAATGATACATATCAGTGATCCAATTCCATTCTTCATCTTTTCTGTTATGTACTTCTATTGAGAGAATGCTTGTTCTTCTCTCAGACATTATAACCTATGCATTAGATGTAAAGAAGTATGTATTAATCCTTAAATAATAAGCATTTTAAGTTTGTCCAATAATCACCAATATGCCATACAAATTAACATGGCATTAAGATATGTTTACACTTTTGTAAACAGACATAAACATCGATATCGAAACACATGTGGATATATACATCAACACAAGGTATAGATTGAATTTCAAGACATCACTTTAATCATACCATTTACATAAAATATAAGAAAAATAATAGCACAAGAATACTCACAGAATTTTACCAAAATAAATATTATTATAATGAAGATGAGTCTGATTTGACTCAATACATTGTATGAAATGTGGGTATTATAGAGTAGTTGTTACAAGGATAGCAGCCACATGGCATGCAAATCTCAATAGGCACATTGGATTGACACTTGAGATATTCTAAGACTCAAAACATTGTGTATTATATAGATGATATGATACAAGAGTTTCATGGATCATTGCCAATTGGCATGGAGATCCAAATGGACACATAAGACCAATAAAGTAGAGGATTTTTGAACCATCGACTTCCAGCAGCATATCCATATCATCCAACACAAAGGAATCACTCACCACATCAAAATAGTTGATCCAGAATTATATGATTCACCTAAACCTTGTACAATACCTACATGTACAAAAAAACACCTGCATGAATCTCTTTTAACAAAATACTTGCATGAATCCCTTTTAGCAAAAAATATCTAGATAACTGCATAAATAGAAGCAATACAAAACATGACCAATTTACCTATAAGGTGATCTTCTGAAGATTGAATCATTGCTAATCAAAACCCATAGCAAATTATGGATATAAGAAAACATCAATCCCATCAAGCATAAAAGTCACTAATTAAATGAATAAACTTTGGCACCATAATCTATGCTCTACCTTGTGTTAAGTGCTGCAACAACAATTGATCCTTAAGTTAGAACTAGCATCAAACCCTATTGTAAAGATAGTAGAAAAGGGATAATGCAGAGAGGAAGAAAGAGAGAGTGTGTGAGTACACGGGAGAGAGAAAGAAATGAGCACCTATCCAATCTTGCCCAAATTGATATCTGCAAAAGACAATTTTGTAAGAATTAGTATTTATATGAAGGTGTACTGAAAAAATAGTAGAAAAGAGGAAACATAGAGAGAGAAAGAGAGAGGGAGAGAGAGATAAGCACTTATGCAATGTTACCCAAAATTATCTCTGCAATAAAACAACAAGGGTTAGAACTAACATTATGTTGTATTGAAAAGATATTAGCAAAAAAAAACCAAACAGAGAGAGAGAGATTAATGCCTTTGCCTCTTGCTCCAAATAAACTCTGCAAGAAAACAACAATTAGAACCAATATCAAATTCTATTAAAAACACGACATAAAAGAGAAACAACACATAGAGAGAGGGGGAAAGAAAGGAGAGAGAGATGAGCACCTCTGTCTCCTGCCCCAAACAACCTCTGTAATAAAACAACAACAACAGTAAGAAACGACATCAAACCCTATTGAAAAAATAGCAAACAAGAGAAAATGCAAAGAGAGATGGGCATCTTTGTTTTGCCCAAAATCCGGAGCTGCATGGAGAAGAAAGTGCAGAGGTAAGCAAAACGCTCAAAACCCTAATTACTCTCAGCAGGGAGCTTCAATGGAGACGAAAATTCACAAGTATAGAGAAAAGAGGGAAAGTGGTCTGTTGCTCAACTTTTGGGTCAAACTGATTTCGTAAGAGGAAAAAAAACCGAAATTGAAAATTCTCCTAAAAAAAGGGAGAAATACGAGGTGAGAGAAACTCAAATTTTGTGTACTATTCATTCTCCCTTTTTTTAATCCCCCACTACCCCTTTTTTTAATAGAAAACCCAAAATTTGGAGAGAGAAGATTCACCCTCCATGGATGTCAACATCTAGCATTCCTTTCCAAAAGGCCCACATCTTAAACTATATTATTTTTAAGGGCCCATTTGTGAGTTCATTTTTTTTCTTATGCTAGAAGTATGCAATTGTGTATCTATCCTTGCTTCATATTTGATTGTAAAAGTCGAAAAAGTTGCATATAAGCATCTCAACTAATACCAATACTATGTAGTTTCTTCTCCACTAACTCATTATCCAAAGAATGAATCTTTATAAATGACTCCAAGCATTGTTTCTTTGCCTTTTTTAATTTCTTCTTCTCCAAAATATCTTTTGAAACTATTGAAAGAATAAGATGATAATAAAACTAAGATACTTTTTAGAACTCTTTCAGTTGCATTCAGTTGAAGAAGAGACCTAAACAAAATCAACATCACAAATCAATACAATTAATTATAAACAAAGCCATATTTAATATTTTTAAAGTTAAAAAAATATACATTGCTGCTTGGATTCTTTTACTACAACCACCTCCTCCTCGTTTGAGACTCTCAATATTTTTAAGAGCCTTTTGTCTATTTCGAATGTCTAAAATAGTTTTCTTTCGTTGATAAGATTTGATGCATTTCTTCAACGAATGAATCCTCTATTGACAACCCTCTAGCTTCTACAACAACTCATTGTTATGTTTTGATAAAAGATGGTTCTCCAATTTGAGGACATCCTTTTCTGCAACAACCAAGTGTATAACCTAGAAACCCATTATAACCATCACCAATGGAACCTCATCAATGAAGAGCTATTATAGAAAGGCAGAGTGCTATTTTTGCTAGGATCTTTGGGATATAGCCTATCATTTAACCAAATATCAAGATTCTTCTTTCCTTTAAACCTGAGTATATGTTTCGTAGACTTTGTAATAGTAATGGGTTTTGTTCTCTTCCTTATTGATTCGTATTCACTATCGAACTCAATATAAAGATGATAGAGTTGTCTTTTACTAGAGCTATAGAGATCATTGGATGAATGTTCTATAGCTAAGGATGTGATTAGAAGATTGGATTGAAAAACTATGTGAATTAGAAACAAGAAGGAAAATGAATAAGAAACTAGTAACGATGGGAAAGAAAAAAGAGAGTGAGAATGAAGGGAAGTAATCAAACGTCGAACAAAATTCAAATTGAATATTAGTTTTCACTTTAATGAAGATGAGTAAGATTTTCATTATGAGAATCTTTGTCATCTTTATGGCGGCCTAGATTTCTAGGTTTGATATCACAACAATGACTTATTAATAATTTTTTATATATTTATTTATCAAAATTTAAAAGTTTTTTAAAATATAAAAAATAATTTTATTTTTAAAAATATTTTCTCTCTCTAGGATTGCTTATAGGGCATTTTCGAGACCTCAAAACTCCCCTAATGCCTACGAAATCCTAAATAGCAAGCAAGGATCACCTCTTTTTTATCTTCTTATTTTGTTTGGCTTCGACCTTTTTCCTCAGTTGGCATGTATTTATGGAAGTGCTAGTATTCTAGAAAATAAGTATAATATACATAACTAAAATAAAGTTTTGAACATTCAATGATATACAAAATTTTGAAAGCTCAAATGAATCAAATGGATTGTTACCTTTAGTAATCAGTGACTCATTGAATTACTAAACTCACCTTTTACAATTTCTTAGGTATTTTCAATGTAAGTGATCACAAGAGGGATTTTTTTTTGGGGGGGGAAGGTCTGCTAGTCCAACTATGGGAAACTTCCAGTTAAGTGTGTATTGGTGTGAACAATACTAGGATGGGTGACCTCTTAGAAAGGGGAGGTACACGGGTCCCCACCCACTTTCTAACTTGGTATCAAAGCTCAGGTTGCTAAGCTTGGGTAGCACTAGGATCTCAACCAAGGTGTGCTTCGAGGGGGGGTGTTAAAAATGCAATCCTCACTTACTAGAGAAAACTAGCTCACTATCAATGCAGCAACGATGTGTTGAGACTAGGTTTGAATCCTGGGCCAAATGGAGGAAGACTTCCCTAATTGGATAGACCAAAAGTCATCCATCACCTTAAGGGTGGCACTAAGACCTCAATAAAGGTGTGCCTTAAGAGGGGGGTGTTGGAAATGCAATCCTCACTTGCTAAAGAAAACTAGCTCACTATCAGTGTAGCAATGATATGTTGAGACTAGGTTTGAATCCTAGGCCAAATTGAGGAAGATTTATATACTTGGATAGACCAGAGGTCATTTGTCACCTTAAGGCTTTAGAGGCTAGATGGCTAGTCTATTATGGGAAACTTGTGATTAAGCACACATTGGTGTGAACAATACCAAGATGGGTAACCTCTTGGGAAGGGGAGGTACAGGGGGCCCCACCTAGTTTCCAACTGCCATGCCTTAGATGACATGCCTTGGAACAACATAGCATTAAGAAGTTGCCAAATAAAAAACACATATGGTTCGATTGCAAAAGTCTAATCCAAATAGGAGGGTCCTGAGTTAAAAGTCTTTGCCATTTTCAAGGTTGTCATAGGAGCTACATGAGTATGCGCAATAGAAACAATTGAAGTTCAGCTTGAACTACTAGCAAGATAAATACTTCTTGTAGAGCTACTTTCAAGAGCGTTTCCACTGGAGGAAGGAGAGCTTGCAATCACTCCTAAGCTCCAAATATCAGTGCTTCTAAGTCCCCCACAAAGAGAGATCCGCTTAAGTCCCCACCCAATCCAAGTAACAAAGCTCCCACTCTAGAAGGGCTCTGCCAAAGAGGACGTGGGCTTGATCTAACAGCAGTTGTTGGACTCAACAAGAGAATGCCTAAATTCTCCTTGGCTTGCAAGGTAAGAAAATTTTCTCTTGAAAGTAGCTTTTCGAATGCTTGAAGAAGCTAAAGGCAAGCCCTCATTAACTTTTCTTATGTCACTTTCAAAATCCTGGGTTGTGGATTCTAAGTGCTTCAACTTGGAACCTGAATCAAATTTTCATGTGAATCTAGTGGCAACAATAATTGAAGTGTAAAGCATCCCATTCTCTAGACGCTCTCTTTCCCTTTCATTGTCATTTGATGAAAACCTAAGGCACTTGCCCCTTTTGTTGGACTTGAAGTCTCTACTATCTCATTCCCACTCTAGTTTGATTTGAGAGTTATCACCATGATAACCATCCCTCTCATGCTCTATCATATCATGGCCACCATGTAATGATCTCCTTGTCAAACTAGAATGGGATCTTCTAGTAGGAAACTGTTATATTTCAAAGCCTCCCCTTACAATCAAACTTTTGTTGCTATTGTGACTCTACATGAGGGAGAGAACACCCTATCAAAAGATGTAGAATTGTGAGGTGAATCATACTTGACATGCTTTCATGCACGTGTTTGATTGCTAGGTTAATTTTGTGTCCATCAATTATCTCACGCCATGGTCAATGGATACTAAGTAAATATTGCATTCGAAGGCCATCCTACCATGTTAAAAATGGCAAGGAGATGCACTTCTTAACAATCATGTTGAACATATAAACAAGTTGTAAACCAAACAGTATGGGTCAAAGACTCACTTGTACATGAAAGATGTAACACTAAGTGATGAGTTAAGGTAGAAGAAGTTTAATTCAATAAATTGATATCAAATTTAAGGCATGTGACTATATAATGGCTAGCTAGTACTCCAATGTATGGAAGGCTAGCTAGTATTGCAATTTATGCCAAGGGGAGAGAAATGAAAGATAGAACTGATCTAATGGTCGAATCATGCAAGGGCGGGGATGATGAATTGATCTAGTGGTTGAATGATGTAACTTCCAATGTCTTTAGAGAGGAACATGGATGCAAAGACGAGTAACGCACGCAAGCACATCTCTCTCTCAGATACAGAAACCCACACAAATGACGTCAAGGGTGTGTGGTAGCCTAGGGAAATGACAACAACTATAGTGCTGGAGCAGATCAAGGAGATGCTGGAACAGGTTCGCTCGTATAGCTCTGCCATTCAGCAAGCACAGTTGCGGCAGGAAGCCCGGCTGGCGACGGTGTTAGCGTCCACGAGAATGTCCATGGGTGGCATCCTGGAAGCTCTACACGGAGATCCTCACTGATCGTGAGACGGGCAATATTCCCTCAGCTCTTCTGCTGCTGTCCGGAACGACAACCCTCCCATGAAGAGCTGGGTGCTGAACCTTCGATAGAACGTGGCGAGCATCCCCTACTGGTACGGCTACTACTGCCTGCCTAGACGTGGTGAGGATCCATGGCACAGTCCCCCGCTGCCTGCCGGGACGCGACAACGACAGCCCTCACCATTTCCTCCATGGGAAATAGCAGCAGTTCTTTCCGCCCGGCCCCCCCCGGCCCTTGCCATAGGTTATAGAAAGGCAAGGGTCGAGAGAGAGAGAGAGAGAGAGAGAGAGAGATTTCTTTCTTTGCACTAGGTTAAAGAAGAAAGGCAGCGGTAGACAGAGAGAGAGCGTGCGAGCGAGCCTTTTTCTTTTAAGTTTCTAAAATAAAATCTTCTTTTAGGAAAGGAAGATATCCACACACATAAGCCTTGAATCGAACCATTTAACTGAAGTGAATCTTGGGTAATTTTTTTGGGACTTATAGCACCTTGCTTGTCATGCACCATTGTCTAAGCGTATATCCTAAAGAGCAAATTGCAATACTAATAAAAACAATATGATAATTATTCATCTTTAAAATATGTTAAGAGCACATTGATGAATTGATAGAGATAGAAACGAGCCTGAACAATCCTAGAATGCAAGTTGGCCATAAAACTTATGGCAAAATGAAGCCATTATGTAAATCCATAATACGTTTTTCAAAACACAAAGAAAGGCAAGATAATCTGGTCCATCCTCAGACATCCTTTGGTATTAGCTAATAGCCCAACGACATATGGAGCTACTAGTGATCCAAATCAAGTAATCATTCATATTTGCATTTGACTATGTATATTATTTGACCTAAAGTCTGCCATAATCATATTCGTTTATGTAGATCAGTTCATGGGTACTTGCAAGTTGTTTGGTGACACAAATTCATTCCTTTGCTCGACTAATACACCATACATGATACAGCGTTCCATATTATCACGCGTTAAACTTGGCGCCGGTGCAATGATGTAAAGTGTGTGCCTAGTCATGTGTCTTCTTTTCCCCCATCATGGTGTTTCATCATACACCTTTTGCATGAGCGCGCTTGCATGTATGCTTTTTGTGACATCACTTCTTCTCTTGGCTACATTCATTAGCATATCCAGTCATGTGCTTCATATGGACCGAGTTCCATAGTATCTCGCACTCTAGTGGGCAAATCACATCCATTTCACAACTAGATCCATACAAATCACACTTATTTCACCACTGGAACCATGCACAAACTACTCGATCTACCATTGAGCCTCCACCAGTAGAAAGTTAACTGGCTATTATCCTTGCAAGTAATCATTTGCTTTCACAAGTCCCATATGATAGCATCTACATACACAACTCATATGGGATTGCTTGTTGAGGCATTAGAATGCAAAGTTGAATGCACCATCATATTCTAGAAAAATGTAAAAGCAAAATGCAATCATCAAAGCAAAGTGCATCCCCCCTTTAGTGCAAGCCAAAAAGTTGACCCTCTGCTTTCAAATTGGCCAAGTTTGCCTTAAACCAAATATTATTATCCATTCATCTTATCTAATGTGTTCTTCACCTTATGATCCTCCTATCATTTATTGCTCCATGTCTTGCTAGCAAAGAAAAAAATCTCTAAGTGTCTCATATATAAGGAGTAAAAGAAGACAAATTCCACGAAGTATGCATGATCCCACATGAGATCATTGTTGAGACCTATAGAAGCAAAGGCACATTGATCACATTCTAGAGATCATTTAGAACATACATCCAAAGTAAAATGTAGGCATCAAAATGAGGATTATATCCTTAGTGCATATCATGAAATCAAGCCATCTACAACATTAGGGAAAACTTGAGGTCAATAAATGGCCTTGTAATGGCATTTGACCAAAAGATTCCCTCAAAAAATAGGGCCACAATTTTTTTCCCAAATTAACTCAAAACTTGTGAAGATTCTATTTTTAGAACCTATTCTTCAAGAGCTTTTGGTTGATATATACCCGGGTTGCTAGAATTTGGAACTGAGACAACAAAGTTATACTAAAGATTCCTTTTTGCTTAAAAATTCTAGGCAAAAACTTTTGGAAGTAGAACAATGAAGTTATATTAAAGATTCCTTTTTCCTAGAAAAGATTCACATAATATGTCTAGGCAAAAAGAAATCTTTAGCATAACTTCGTTGTCCCACTTTCAAATCCTAACTACTATGGCCCCATGTTTTGAAGGAATGTTTTGGTTAAACTTCCTTACAATGCCATTTTATGACCTCAAATTTCCCCTAATGCATGGTTCTACAATTAGGTCACTCAATTTCCCTTGCAACCAAAACTCATGAGTGAACCTCTAATACATTTGTGGATTGTGGATTGCTTGGCTCTACTTGTTTCTTTTGTCGTGTTTCAGTTTGATGGTCCACAATATGCGAGACACATGTTAAAAAAGGCACTTAGCTCGAGCATGGTGGGATTCCTCTTGTACTTAAGAAAGAAAAGCTAATCTTAAATATAGTTATTGAAGCTGATGATCTTTGCCCCATTAGCTTCCACACTTGTTTATTCACTTTCACCCTCATGACACATTAGTATCTTGTAGTTACTTTTGACAAAAAATTAAGAACTGTTTGAAGAAACTCCTTTTCTTGCTCCAAAGAGGCTTTTCAAATCTCTTGAAGAGTTATTCTTGCTCATGAAACAACTTATAATGGAGATTTTCTTCTTCCTAACTCTCTTTTCAATCTAAAATTTGTCTCTAGTCAACTCAAGTTTGGCTACAAAGTTTCACCTTTCAAAATCCTTGAATTTTAGTTTGAAAAAGGCTTTTCAAGTCTTCTAGAGGGTAATTTGTGCTCATCATAACTTGCAATTGAGAATTGCTTCTTCTTAACTCTCTTTTCAATCCAAAGCTTTTCCCTCAACTCAATTTTTTACCCTAAATTTTTTTGTGTATGCATCATGTACATTGAATCTTAAGCTAGGGTTTCACATCCAAAGAGGCTTGACTTTTTGGCTCAAAAAGGTTTTCTAAGTCTCTTAGAGAGTGATTCTTCCTCATGCAACTTGTAATGGAGTTTTCAACTTCTTGAGTCTCTTAAATCCAAAAGTTCTCTGACCTCAACTTTGGCTCCAAACTCTTTTGTAGAAATATGGAGGATATCATGCATTATTGTAAGTTCATGCTCTACATCCCAATAAACTTGAATCTACTTTCAACCTATGTGGCTCAAGCTCAAACTTGAATGAGGGAAGGGAGGGAGGCACACTACACCAAAAAGCAAGCAAACTTACTCTATAAACATGCATTTATGGGAAGTCTAACAACACAATTATCAATGCATTTATGATCACATTTGAGTGTAGATCAATTTGTTGCAATCATCTATATGAGTGTAGACTTGTGATTAACCATCAATACAGATGCATGCATATCTTGATTTTTAACAGCAACTCTATCTCACCAAACAATTAATCTACTTGAATTTCAATACCAGTATTTAAAGTGGCAAACGAATTGATACATACATATTGTCATAATATAATGATTAATCAATGCATGTACATTCACAAAGTGATTTGATAAGGAGGTGAGATGTAGATTAGCCAAATCTTGATTGAGACACTACAATATATGAAGGATATATAGGTAAAGTTTTAGACAAAAAAGTTGCAATTTTTAAAAAAAATATCAAGCCCCACTATTAATATAAACATTGAAGTAAGTAATCAAAGGATATGTTGATATACATTTTTTTAAAAATGTCTATTAGAATTCATTGATACATATACTAACGAGTGTAAAGAAATTTTTTGAAAAATACACCAACAACTGCATAGAAAACTAATTAGTAGGGGATGGGGCCAATTCCTTGTTGTCGATTCTATTATCTTGTTGGACATAGACTAGTTATTCCTTGTACGACCATTAGAAAACTAACTAAAACTTGGGCCCCTTGAAATAGTATACAAGAGTACTTGAATGAACATATGATGTAAATTATTTACAAGTTCATACTAATAGAATCACACCTATAGGCATGTGTATGCTCATTTTTTGTATATTTCTTTAACATGCATATAAATGTGATTTGAATACATATAAGGCATGCAAACTTATCAATAATGTATTTTGATTTTCAATGTTTGAGTTGATAGAAGGCAAAAGAGAAGCTAAGCGGTAGATGCACTACAAGGAAGCATGGGTGTAATGATGCTAGATTAGTGATGGTTTTTGCCACATAGCTATTAGCGATGCTATAGCATCAATAATTAATGACACTATTAGAGACTATAATAGGAAAAAAAATGTGAAATTGTCATGGTATTTTTAGCATGATGACTTTCTTGGCTGTGTGTGTGTGTGTGTGTGTGTGTGTGTGTGTGTGTGTGTGGAGATGGAGATGGAGATAGGAAAAGGGAAAGATAGAGAGAGATGGCTGGAGAGAGAGAGAGAGAGAGAGAGAGGATAACTTTTACAATGAAATAACATTGTGTTAATTTATACATTTTCAATTAAGACACTACTAGAGGGGTTAGGCATAGCACTGTTAATTGGTGTCACTTATGTGATGCCTAGACATTGCTACGAGTGTCACTATGGTTACATTGTGTTGAGAAATAGACAAATAATGTATGCTCCAAGAAGAGATGTCATGAATCCCATATGCATATTGAGGAGAGTGGAACAACCCAACTTCTATAAAGCATTGCACTTGACTATCACTTTTACAATGGAATGAATACAATATCATGATGCTTTGTACTTTCACTTAGTATCTTGTCAGTGTTAGTTCATTACACGAGATTGTCTTTATGAGTCCAAGCTAATCTATCTTGGAATCTAATTCACTTGTGTAATAGCCGGTCTCTCTTTTCCTATGTCAACATGAGTCTTGTTTTCATCTTCCATCCTCCATAGCTCCTACCATGCTCTAGATCCTCTCTTTTTAACATGGTATCAGAGCCCAGTTGTGCATGGCTTGGCTCATCTCCATCTCTTCTCAGCTCAGTTTGAGTGTTGGATCTCATCTCCAACTTCATTTGCATTTCTACCTTCAATAAAGCTTCCATGGCAGTCATAGCCAATAGCACCCTGTCAGCTTGAAGCTTTCATATCTCTCTCCACATGCCAAATTTCTCTAAACTTTCTTCTAGAGAAGTGTTTCCTGCTTCCAGAGCTCCTCCCTTGCACCTCAATCATTGACATTGGGCAACTATAGCCTCAACATTGCCTTTTTTCAAAGTTGCTGCCATAACTGTGTCTGTGGATAGTAGCACTTACCTGACTTGGAGGAGTTGGATCTCCACCTACAAGCCATATCTCTCCAAGCACTCTTCTGGAAAAACATCCTAAACTCCATGTGCTTCTTCTTGGCACATTACAGTGGGACATTGTTGCTCCTTGTCTTCAGTATTAATGAAATTCATCGTGTTGCCTTGAAATGTGCCTAATGGTCATCCGTACATTCGTACTCCTTACACGCGACACAATCCTTACCAAGACCATAGGGCTTTGGAAGCTTGGTTCATAAGCTTCTTCCTCATCAAACAATTCGTCATATGAATCCGCCTACAAGATGCTCCATGTGAAAAACCATTCGTCTCCCTGTGTAACCCTAATTCCACCATAGCCACCTCAACTACTAGCTCATTTCTCATCTCACTCTTTCACTGTTTGCAGTACACTGAGGCCACTACCACTCGGATTTACTCAAATTCCAGCAAGGGCAATCTCCAAGAAGAAGATTTGGAAGTTCAAGCATCAACTACATCTTCCTGATATATTATATTATTGAGTTTTCATATCTTTCCTTCAAAACCATACAACACCACACCTTATCACTAAGATGATTGGCCTCTTCTTTTTTAATCTCACTAACAAACTACCTTGCTTTTAAAGCATATTTCTTCTTCCATAAAGCATTACAGATCCCCCTCACTTTCAAAATGATGATGCTAGTCTAGAAATGATAATCACTCCTTTGGAAAATGTCTAAATCTAGAAGGTCACTACTTTCATTGCATGATGGAAATTTGAGGTATTATGAACTCTTGTAGCAACTAGGATTTGGTTTGGCCATTATGGACTCCTGTGCATTCATATTCAAGAGCTTAGTATACACCTAGTATAATATAGACTAAGCACAACTTAAGACTACACATAACATAGTATAGCCTAAGCCTAATGTAGCCTAAGTCCAAACATAGTGTATAAAAATCCAAATCTTATAGTAATAATGTAATAATATCCAACATTCATATTCAAGAGCTTAGTATACACCTAGTATAATATAGACTAAGCACAACTTAAGCCTACACATAACATAGTATAGCCTAAGCCTAATGTAGCCTAAGTCCAAACATAGTGTATAAAAATCCAAATCTTATAGTAATAATGTAATAATATCCAACATTCAACAATCCATGCTTAAGATCTGAGTCTATGCCTAATATTATGTAGACTTTAACCAATAATAGTATAGTGTAGCTTAAGGCTATCTTAGCCTAAAAGTATAAGTATAGCATATCAAAATCCTAAGCCTATTATGGTCTACATCTATTGCTTGTGTACCATAGACATAGCCTAGGATAGTCTAATCTTAGCCACATCCCAACATATCCATAGTCTAGCCATCACCTAGTCTAGACTTAGCCTAGAATTACCATAATGTAGCCTAGGCTAAGCCTATGCTTACCTAGCATTCTTGGATCCTAAAACCTATATTGCAAAGATGAACTCCTAAAAGGAGTATACAAATAGATGAGTCTCAAAGAAAATTAAGCATTGGGGTTTACATGTCACAAAAGATATCATGGCTCACATATGGTTATGGAATTAGCTAAATTTTGTATCATCTTTGTATATACATGATTGAATCCAAAAACTTATTTTAGTTTCTTCAATCCCATTAAAATATTAAAGCTATTATCTACCCCATCAATATCAAACCCCAAATCTTTCAGGTCTGATTACGGCAATTACTATGAATTTTTGTATTTTGTCATCAAGGATGCATCAAAGTGAAAATGATGTACAACTAAATATTTCTTGTTTCAAAAAGATGGATTGTTTTTAATACTAATAGGAAGATACATCCACATACATGCATACATGGCCTCCCAAAAGAGTACATTTGTCTAAATATGCAGACCTATCTATGCATCTATAAAAACTATATCTGAAGGTGCAAATATTTTTTTGAAAGTTGTCTCTATCTACACATTTATTTGTGCATCTAAAAAGAAAATAGATGCAGCAACAGATGTGCAAATAAACATGCATCAATATCATAACCAATTGAAATGCACAATTGATCTCTTATTCCCTCAACCAAGAGAAGTAAAAAACCATAAATGAGCAATTTTCATCATAGAAAATAAGTATTCTATCCCAAAGTATCAATTATCATTAACATGGAGGTATATGAGGTGAAAATCAAGAGTGAAAAAGACTCCTAAGACAAGCATTATACTAAGCAGAATTGAATTACATAATCTTGCTCTTCGTAAAACATTATACTCAAGAATCTACAAATATGTAGTGAATCCTAATGTAATACCTGATGACAACTAGAGGAGAAACCCTAAGCCAGTAGCCACAACTAGAGATATAGTCACCAAAGGGAAAACCTTAAACTTAAGACAATGTGATCACAAACAAAACTTGATAATAATTGTTTTTTTTTAATGTCTTGCTTAATCAAGCATACTAGGGGATTTAAGAGAGATAAATACCTACCACTAGCTCACATAGTCCTCGTGATGATTCTTGCTACCAGTGATTGTGTGTGTGTGTGTGTGTGTGTGTGTGTGTGTGTGTGTGTGTGTGTGTGTGTGTGTGTGTGTGTGTGTGTGTGTGTGTGTGTGTGTGTGTGTGTGTGTGTGTGTGTGTGTGTGTGTGTGTGTGTGTGTGTGTGTGTGTGTGTGTGTGTGTGAACCCCAAATCGAGATGGCCCTAGGTCGAGATGGTGGAAAAAAGGAAGAAAAAAAGCAAATAAACATGGAAAAAGAGCAAAGACGTGTAGGCGACCTCCAAAACCAAGCCAGGGCAAAAAAGCGTAATTTTAAATGAAGGCCGCCTCAAAAAACTTGAAAAACTCTTGTAAAAGAGCGTCAGGCTCCCTCCTGTGCCAATTGTAAAATACTAGATGGGTGTAGGCTAGAGGCATAAGGCTAGAAGAGGGAAATGGAAAAGGGACCTTGCCACAATGGCTGGTCATGTAAAAAAGGGATGGGTGCCCATGGGATTTTAGGGTTTGTATATATAAAGTTCAAAAAGTGAATGAGAGCTCATTCCTTTGGTGTGTGGCAACAAGAGTCTTCTTCTTCTTCTCTCCATCTCATCTTCTTGCTTGTGTGTGCTCTTGAGAGAGGGAGTGTGAGAGTGTGAGGGAGTGAGTGTGTCAGAGTGAGGGACCAAGAGGGTGAAGCTCTTCACCATCTCATCTTCTCTTCTTCTCTTCTCTTCTCTCTTCTTACGTGCATGGCTATGGAGGATGCAGCTTGGAGGTGGAGCAGGCTTGAGAATTCTTGAGCTTGCATCTAGGATCGTGGAGCTACCGGTGTGTGTGAGAGAGGAGGCAACTCATATCGGCATCAAGGTAAGCTCACTACACTCATAAGATCGACGGTGCGTCGGCTAGGTGAGAGATAGCCATTAGAGCTTGCTTGGAACGCTTGAAACAATAAGCAGTTTGTGGGTTTTGGTGGTTGAGCAAAAGCTCCCACATTTTGGTTCCGTTGTCGGGACCACGGATTCAAGCTTGAGCAGTTGCGCGCCTCATATCGCGCATCGAAGTAAGGGATTCATCCCCTAAATGGAGCTTGAGATAGGTAGGAAGTTTGCGTGTTTTTTATCTTCAAAACAAGTAAGTATTTTGGTATATTTTGTTTGTTTGATGATTGGGAAACATGGAGAAATTGGTTCAGTTCTTTGCTTTCGATTCTTGTTGCATTTAGAGTAGGTTAGGATTAGGAAATCGCACCAGAGAAGGGTAGCATTTACTATTGCAAAGCAGGGCAAAACAAGGCAAAAATCATGCAAAACTTGGCAAAAAGCTCGCTTGTGATGCCTAAGATCGGCAAGTGAGTGATAAGGGGCATCAACACCATACCCAGGAAGGGGCATAAGAGCCAAGAGGCCAAGGTAGAGCTCATTTGTGACCATTTCAGTGAGAGAGAGAGAGAGAGAGAGAGAGCTACCATCCGATTCGATCCGATCACACCATCGGCAAGCCCATCGCTCTATCCAGGTATATGAATCCCTTCCCCTATCCCCCTAGATAGGATCTGGAGGTTTGTGCTTGATACGATTGAGTATATCGCAAGAAGCGATCTAAATCAAACTCTCGCTGTCGATGTGCGCAGCGCTCGGCCCGTCCGAACGGTCACTTCTGGGCCGAGTCCCAGAATCGGCCCTCGGCCCTATTTCGCTCGGCCCACCCAGCCTAAAACCCTAATTGGCCCTCGGCCAGACCTACTCGGCCCGTCCAAGTCAACCATTCAGACCATCGACCAATTCAGCCCTCCACCACGTGTCAAACTCGACCCTCAGCCCAATTGCCTCGGCCCGTCCGAATTGACCTCTCGGCCTGTCCGAGCCAATCTATTCGAGCGCCTTCATCCAAGTCTGTGCCTCGGCCCGTCCGAACCCACCCTGTCCAAGTCGCAAATTCAGCCCTCGGCCCATGTGCTTCGGTATGTCTAAGTGACCCACTCGGACCACCCTGCAATTCGGACCAACTGGGCTGAGTGAAAATTCTTATCAAATTCTCAAAAATTTGACTTGACCCAGCTGAAGCTCAATAGCGCAAGCTGTCAAAAGTCCCTTTGATACTCAGAAGTCAATTCTGGCACTTGGAATAGACGGAATCGTAGGGAGCAGCCGCTTGGCAGCTTGAAGTATGCAGTGGCGAGACCCAGAGACCTAGACGCAAGGCGCTGAGTAGTTAAAACCTGATTGACCAAGAACAAACGAGGCAACATACTAGAAAGACCTTGAACCCTATCAAGGCAGCCAGAAAATTGACCAACAAGCCTATCATGCCCAAAACAAGCGAGAGTGCATGAGATGCTTCGAGGTTGTTTGCTGCACTCACCTTGAATTTTCGCACTTGAATGCACTGAAAGAAATTGAAAGCCTGGTTGAGCACAAGTGCACTAGGAGCGACACGCACGCTAAGTGGCCATAAATTGAGGATTGTATTCAATAAGTGAAGGAACTCACTCAGATAAACCACTCAAGAAACCCACTAGTAGGAGAGGACCCAAGACGTAGACAAACCGTCAACGCATGAGGTAGGACCAAGCAGGTGGCATCAATGACATGGATCTGACAAATCCACTTGCCCCGATCAACAGCTTGGCGGAACACGACAACGCGACTATGGCAGAAGAAGGCTCAGACCATAGGTCTAATGAGGAACTCGACTTGAATGTCTTCCCGGAGGCTATTCAGGCAGATCAGCAGCTATGATGCACTCACCCGGTACGAGCACCCCGGCAGGACGGCAGACGCTATCATCACAGACCTAGAAGAAGAGAGGAAACTAGCCCGCAAGGCTCTGCAAAGCATAATCGAATACAATAGGGACCAGCAAGCTAGGAGCCAAAGGCAAAGCACGGAGTTGCGTGAGGTGCAGCGAGTGCTGAACCTAGCAGGAAGAAACCAAACAGATCACGAGAGAGCCCTAAAAGGAGACTTGACGTTGAGCGAGCTTCTCATGAAGCGGCTGTTAGATAACACGGCAGCAGAGCAGAGTGCTGTAGCATTAGCGACATCTCTGCTCGCAGGATTAGGAGCGAACCAAGGCTCAAAGAGCCAGTCTAAAATCCCCATCATTGCCAAGCAACTCGACAAATACCAACCCCACGACGATCCATACAGCTTTGTAGAGCAGTTTGAACAAGTCTGTGAAGCCAACGGCCTCAACGACCTGACTCAATGCTCTCAAGCATTCGGGCTCTGCTTAGGTGACAAGGGGAGGACTTGGTATACAAGCCTAGATGCCGCAGAACGAGCCAACTTCAGTGGCCTCAAGGATCTCTTCATTAAGAGATTTGCTGAGACTAGATACTCCGACAATCTGCTAGTGTGCTTGATGAACGTCAAGTAGAAAGAGAAGGAGGATATTTGCGACTACGTAACCCACATGAGGAGTCTCTTCAAGAGAATCCCTATGGGCGAGCGACCGACTAAAAGAGCAGTTTCTACTTTATTCATCAGCGAGATCCGAGATGAGGAGTTATATAAGGCTTTGGCAAGCAATTCGAGCTTGCAGCGAGATGCGCTAGCTAGAGTGTTTGAGGAAGCCATCAGAGTCGATGATCAGCTAAAGGAGCGGAGCTCCAGGAGCTCAAACCTAGAAGAGACCAACTCGCAAAGCTCAAAGAGAGCGTCAACCTCTAGTGAGCGATCGGTCCCATCATCCCAAGATAAGGGGAAGGCCATCGAGATGAACCAAGACTTAGCTGATATAAAGATGGAGTTGGCCAGGTTACAAGACATGTTGAGACTACCAGCACGCCCACACGTCCAATGCGTGTATTGTGGCAGAAACCACTTGTTAGCCGAGTGTCAAGACCCTAGGTCAAGACCTTGTTCTAACTGCGGTAGGTTCGGTCATGACATCGCGCATTGTAGATTACCAAGAAGACTTCCGTATTCGCAACCCTACGGCCAGCCTTACCTAGCAACCAGGCCGCAGCCATTCTTCGAAAGGGGAGCCCCATTAGCCCTTCCTGTGCCTAACGACGTTAAGCTAGTTGTTCCTAGGATGAACATAAACCCTACTGGCATACCCAGACCACCTGGTCCTTACGTGACCCATCCACCAAGTGATGCTCTAATCCACTATGTGGAGGAACCAAATGAGGAAGAAACGTACATATGTCCTTATGTCTCGCATGACGATGAGGCCAACGCTCTCCTCATGGGTTATCGCCCCATACTGGTGATGGCGTTAGGAAGAGAACGAGGCAGAGGCCTAGGAGGGCAGACGCAGGATCCAATCACCTATTGGACTTGTGGTCACCCTGGTCATGTCTCATCACGTTGCCCCGAAAGGGAGCAGCAAAACAGAGACAAGGCTGACCAAAGATGTGTTGAGTGCGGAATCACCCATCTCTTCGTCGATTGCCCAAAGCAAAAACCATCTTCTAGCTCAGCCAACATACCATCTGTCCCATTGGGGCTGTTTGGAGTCGAGAACCTCGACGGGGAGGCAACACCTATTCCGTTACGGGTCATGACACGTGCCCAGACAAGGCAGGCCGGCATGTCATTGCCAGGACCTAGCAACCTCAACACAACTTCAATAGGGAAGAAAAGTCGCAGGCAGAAGAAGAAGAGGTCGGAAGCTAAAATCACACTAAAAACGGAGAGTACTACAACTCTGCCTGCTGGAAAGAAGGTCTCTGATGCAGAGGCATAGACTTCAGCCCCTAAGACGGCCGAAAGGGAAAGCACTAAGGTAGGGGAATACCCGCATCTGAAGCGACAGTTAGGGGCCATAGAAAAAGTGAAGGAATGGGTGAAGGAGGCTCAAGAGCATCTAAAAGACACTGAGCCCATCCTAGAGGACGAAATCGATGACCTCTCCAGCATAAGCGCACCAACCTCATCTCCTCAACCAAAGTCGAGAGAAGCAACTGCATCACAAGCAGTGCCACTAAGGCCAAGCCTCGGCACTACAGGGCTACGGTTCAGTCATGGCCACTGGTCAGGACGATCCAGGTTAGGAGAGAGACGAGCACCCAACGATCTCTTTACCACGTTGGTGACTACCTCGGTAACACTTAGCCTGGGAGATCTGCTTAGGCAGCACCCCACCCTATAGCAAGAGCTTAAGCAGTGGGTTGAAGGGTCAAGAGAGCAAGTCATGGCAGACCCTCATGACCAGGATGCAAAGATGCAAATACAGAGTTTGACGCTGCACTCTATGCCTAAATCCTTACACGTCAATGCCTTCTAGGAAGGTTCCGAGATGCATGCGGTCTTATCGGTTCTAGCCCTAGACGATACAATGAGAAAGGGAATCATTGACATGGGAGCTGGGGTTAGTGTGCTTAGCCACGTGGTGCTTCGGACTTGGGGAAACCCGCCTGTCGAAACTGTTAGGTTTAATGTCACATTAGCAAACGGTATGAGAGTCAAACCATTCGGGGTGCTTAACAATTGGCCAGTGAAGATCATAGGTGTCCAATTCTCTGTGGACTTTATGGTCATGAAAGGAGTGGACTACGATATCCTATTAGGCCGACCCTAGATGCGCAATGCTAGAGTCATCGAAGATTGGGGTAACGGCTTGATCTTCCTTGGCAATAGAATGGATGCCGTAAGAATAGAGATGGACACTTGGAAGACCTCACCAGTCGACTTAGATGCCATCTCTGCTATGCTCAAGGGTAACACCCAGGTTAAGAAGTCCTATGGGCCCTTGACCAAGTATATCCCATGCCCAAAGGACGAGCGGGATTGGATGCACATCTTTGCTACAATCGACGTGCCGTTCTCTGATCACGAGGCGTATGAGCAAGCCATCAAAACAATCGGCAAGTCTAACGACACACCCTCCGCACCAGTTTGTATGATGGCAGGAACCCTTCGTGGGAAACCTAAGCCTGTCAACTTCCAAGTCCCGACCAACAAAAGGAAACTCTAGGAAATATTGGAATACTTAACGGACAAACTAGTTGGCAATCCAGCGGCCAACTTCAAACCACTCCAGGATCTCCTGGGTGAATCCAAGTGGCAATGGACCAGAGTGCATGACTTAAACCTCATGTATAACTGGGCCCTAGTTCTTGACCAACGACAAGAGATATACCAAGCCCTTGGAGACGATGAACAGTCTGATAGAGAGGACTCTCACGACGAATATGAAGACTGTCAATCCTTCAATGACGAAAGAGAGGGCGAGGTAGACACCATGGAATACGACACGGAGGGGCAAGAAATAGAGCAAATACGAGCAGACTCCAAGCCGAAGAAAAAGAGTATCTTCAGGATAAAGCAAGGAGTCATGCGCATGGAATGCGACCGTGCCTAGTTGGAACACGTAGAGGCCATAGATTTTGGGCAAGCAGGCCTAGCCCAGCTAGGAACAACATCAGTGCTTATGACAAAGTCGCCGTCCGAACTGTGTCCACCAAGGAAACCACCTCTTCTAGCGACGATGGGGAGTTCAACTCTGAGTCGGAGATTAGTTTGGATAGTGACCCAGAATTCCCTAGGCCGACTATGGCTAGATGCACCAGGGGGGATATACCCGTCCACCTAAGGTGCAGACGATTGAGGCAGAGAAAGGCAAACCAACCCAAGGATATGCAAACAGAAGAACAGCGAAAACTACAGGACCTCCCTAAACGATCTACAAAACTCACAAAAGGGGATAGGTAGTAGTTCTGTTAGGTGCCAAGCGTCAAGGGCAAACGAGCGAGCCAATTGAGGGACTAGCCAAGGTCAAGGAGATGAACCTAACCCAGGAAGGAGAGACACCCCGACCAGTATTCATTGCTGATGACTTGACTGGGGGAGAAGAAACGAGTCTTGTCGCTCTCTTGCAAGAGTACATAGACGTGCTGGCCTGGTCCTTAGACGAGCTTAAGGGGGTAGAACCGAGTGTTGTGACTCACAACATACATATGACGCCAAATGCAGCACCGATCAAGCAGCGACCGTACCCTATGAATCCAAAACACGCTCATGCTGTGAAAGAGGAGATTGATAAGCTAATGGAACCGAGATTCATTTACGAAATTGAACACACAGACTGGGTGTCACCCATAGTCATTGTGGTGAAGAAGAATGGAAAGATCCGAGTGTGCGTCAATTACAAGAAGGTGAACGCTGCAACTAAGAGGGACAACTATCCATTACCGTACACCGAACACATGCTTGAGAGAGTGGCATGCAAGAAAGCCTACATTTTTTTGGACAGCTTCTCAAGGTACAATCAGGTGCAAGTGCATCCTATGAATAGGCATAAAATTGCCTTCGCCACTGAGTGGGGCGTCTTTGCTTACAGAGTCATGCCCTTCGGGTTGACGAATGCCCCCTCCACCTTTCAACGCCTCATGTGTGCCATCTTCAAAGACATGCTTTGCAAGGAGTTGGAAGTCTTTGTTGACGACCTCTATGTTCACTCAACCTGGATTGAACACTGAGACAAACTCCGTGCAGTCTTTGAGCGATATCACTTATATCGTCTCTCCTTGAACCCCTTAAAGTGCCAATTTTGGGTAAAGCATGGATGCATCTTAGGGCACGTGGTGTCGAAGAACGGCATTGCTACTAACTTTTCGAAAGTCAGGGTTATTGTCTACCTTCCACCCCCAATCAACTACAAGGGAGTCCAATGGCCATACAGGGTATTATCGACGTTTTCTACTGAACTATGCATTGATCGTGAGACCCTTGTACAAGCTATTGATCCTCTTCGAATGGACCGAGGCATGCCAACGAGTATATGAAGAGTTGAAAAAGGCTCTAACCACTGCCCCAATTCTACGAGCCCCAAATTGGACCATTACTTTCCACGTGTATATCGATGCTTCTAAATTTGCTGTGGGGGCAGTGTTGTGCCAACCTGGAGAACACAACCTAGACTATCTAGTGAGCTTTGCTAGCAGACAACTCACACTGAGACGGAAATGAACTACTCGATGACAAAAAGAGAAGGGTTAGCCCACGCTTTTTCATGACGCAGCCCGATTTGTCAAGCATTGTGACGAGTGCCAATGGACAAGAGTCCCGCTTCGCAAGGACCAGATGGAATTGACCCATGTTATCGCATGACAACCCTTCGAAAAATGGGGAATTGACTTCATCGGACCCATCAGTCCGGCTGCCCAGTATTCACTGGCCAAGTACATCATTGTGGCCACAGACTACCTTACGAAATGGACAGAGGCAAGGGCAACACGAAAAAATGACGCTAGGACGACTGCCAAGTTCTTACGAGAGCAGGTGATCTCACGATTCAGCTGCCCCATCGAACTAGTCAGTGATCAAGGCATGCACTTCATTAACGAAGTGATAGCACATATCCTGTCCACCTTTCTCGTCATCTATCGCAAATCCACACCATACTATCCTCAGGCAAACAGCCAGGCGGAATCCACGAATAAGATTCTTATCAATGTCCTGACCAAGGTGGTCTCAGTCTCACGCAGCAGCGACTGGGACAACAAGCTGATGGCAGCTCTGTGGGCTTACCGCACAGCTTATAAAATGGCTGTCGATCAAACCTCCTTCAGGCTGACCTATGGAACTGAAGCGGTTCTACCATTAGAATTCTTTGTTCCTAGCCTGAGGATCGCACTTCAAGAACGATGGGAAGGGAAGGAGGCACAGACGCAACACCTAGTCGAACTCAAGCACCTCTCAGAGACCCGCCTTCTAGCCACCCATGCGCTTATATGTGAGAAGGCCCGACGCAAAATTTGGTTTGACAAGCATGTCAAGCAGTGCAACTTCAAACATGGTGACTTAGTGCTCCTCTACTTAGTTAAGGGGCACAAGCAAAAAATGAAATTTAGAGATCTTGGACCTTTCAAGGTTTGTGCAATCAGCCGTGCAGGCAATGTCGAGCTCGAGACCTTAGATGGTGAGGGCATAGGCTTCTTTAACAGCAGTCGTATCAAGAAGTACTACCCCCACCCATCCTTTGCACGAGCCCCCGATGCTAGAACCGCCTGTCAAGATATGAGTGGCCACAATCACGAAGGTTGATGATGAGGATGAGGAAGCCATAGAACCCGTATACCTCCACATTACGGTCATGGCAAAACAAACATGTACTTTCAACACCTTGATCAACAAGGGAGCAGACTTCAATGTCTTAACTCACAATCATTGGGCTCAACTTGGTAGACCACCACTTCAACCCATTAATGCGAAATTAAGCCCATATGGGGCCCATTCCTATGCACTTCTCGGCAAGTGCAGAGCCGTCATTTCTATCGAGTCTGAGACTGTTCCAGTGATTTTTTACGTGTTGCCAAATGCTAAAAACGCAGGGACGGAGTTGCTGCTGGGGTGAACTTTCAAAAAGCAAACTCACTGCAATGTTGATTATGAGTCGCAGCGCATCCACCTCACAATAGGCAACGTTCTCATTGTCACAGCTTTCAACAAGGGCTGCGCGACCTCATCACTGTTCGCAACGCCATCGGTAGAAATATCTGTAACTAAGTCCAAGGACGGGGGTAGTGCGCGGCCGCCACCTCCCAGATTCCATGAATCACAGCCCACAACAGCAAAACCTAAGGCCCAACAGCCTAGATTTCAATGGCAGCCTAAGCAACCGCAACCGCCGCCTAGGAGTCGACGCTCCTATCCTCATGAAACTAAAAACTCTAAACCTAGGAGGCCAAGATGCAGTCACACAAAGCGCCGCATGATCAAGCAAAGATGGGTTCCTAAAACCCTCTTGCACGTGCAAGGATACTACATGGGCAACACCTGGCTGTGGATCGCTAAGGCCTACATGGCCAAAGGCACTACTCGTACGTCGCCCTCAAGCTTAATCAACCCAAGTCCCATAAGCCCTCCAAACCATTTGCCACAGCGCCCTCCAAAACCACAACCATCGAACCATCCTCGCCTAAACCTAAGGAAGTCACACAAGCCTATCGGCCCAAACAACAGACTCTGTCACATGAGTCATCACCCGACCAAGTCAACCTGACTCCTCCAATCCACCCTGAATGCAGCAGCTTGTCCGTCGTGGCTGCCCCTAATCTACCCATAATCCGAGCAGCTCAACCCCTGACTCAAACACACACCCAACCGCAACTCATCGTTGCCACCAACACTAGTTCTAGCAAACCGTGACCGCCCGTCAGCCATACGTCCTCCTATGAACGCAAATCCTTTTTAGCAATGGCTGCCGACCTCGCGGAGGACATCGGGGATGACGTGGTGAAATGCATTAAACGACTAGACGCCACCTTCATGTCGTTAGCACTAAGCTACGACCGCTTGGACTTAGGATTATTGGAGGAACCCTTTGCAACTGAAGTTCAAACCATGCCCTGCTCCTGGGAAACCTTTGAATTAGTATTCGCAAAAGCTTCCCGCTCTGCTATTAAATTGCTCAATAGCAAGATATCCAAGGAGCAAGCCATCAAGCAGCACCTCATTGCGTCATACGATCAATGAACCACTTCGGCGATCACTAAGCAAGAAATCACAGTGTTATCAAAGCTCGCTAATACCAACCTCCATTCTTGAAGCATTGGTACACTCTTAGGCTGCAATGGGAAGTCGAAGGGTGCCACATAATGACCAACGCTAAGTAGCACCGTGCTATCAAAACGGAGGAATATGACCCCACATATGTCACGCCAACCTCATATCGAGTGTTAGCCACTCTTCGGGGCCGTCCCATAGAAGAACACATCAAAGGACACCCCTACCTCGATCGCTTATTGACCGAGGAAGAGTTACACATTGCTAGCCGAGTCAACTCTGGTGACTTCCTAATAGATGTTCTCACATACATCACACAAGTGGGGATTAAACCCTCTGATCTGGACCGCGACACTCACTTAGAGTATAACCCCCAATTCTATGATTGGCTCCTTCACAAGTAAATCCTACGCCGCCATGCCAAACGCCCTCGCCTTTCTGACTCTAAATCCTAGGAAGGATTCTTCTTAAGCTGGAAGGGGAGGGGGAATTAGTGAAACACATAAACATATATTATGAAAAACATGCAAAAAGTTAAAGGTTGAAAATGAAAATCTACAATGGTTCTTAATGAATTCACTCAAAAAGCTTAGAGTTTCTCTTTTTCAGCAATCAGCAAATTACTATGTGGAAAGCACTAATGAAAATTTCGATTTTAACAAGAATGAAAAATGTCTCAACAAGACCAAGCCCACCGGCTCCCATTCACGGAAGAGGAGAGAACACAGTACAACATCACCTTGGAGAGCCGCACCTACAACTAATTGAAATTCAGAACTATTCATAATGTAGAAGGATTAGTGGCCAAGGAAGAGGCGGCCAGGAGAGTCGTGGAAAGCTGCAACTTCAAGAAGTACCTGGAAAGACTCGCACAAGAACCCGACCACACGAGCTGTGTGGAATTTCTTAGGTCCTACGACCCTGACAGCGAATGCGGCACCGTCATAGTGGGAAGAGGACAAAATGCCAAGCAAGTATTGGTTCACTTAACCCCGGCCTTGGTGGAGAAGGCAATGGGACTGGAACCAAAGGTGGAAAAGAAGCAGAAGAGGGATGTATACACCATGTTGGGGATGAGAAAGGAGGACGTGCTAGCAAACGATGGCATCAGCATCCAAGACATCCCAAATGCAGAGACTAGGTTGCAGGCGAAACTCATACATGCACTCTTCTCCAGCCAGTGCTACAACGCATTGATGCACCGGTTTAGTGTGCCGATACTAGAAAATGTGGTAGCCCATACCCTGCATGAAGTCGACTGGAACGGCTACGTGTGCAAGACCATCAACCAGGCAGCTAGAGTGCTAGCCTTAGGAAGCATGCCCCGCAGGAGGAGAATCCCCAACGTCTAAAGCCGCGGAGAGAAAGAAGGCCTCCTCCAAAGCCTCGTTCATCGCCTACGGGAGCATCTTAATGGTGCTCATCCAGGAGGCCGTGAAAGAGACGCAGAAAGTGGAAAGAGGGGGAGGGGGAAACACCTGACAAGTCACCACCTCACCAACACTAGGAGAGATCCAGTGATAGGACTGAGACCAAGGAAGAAGGGGAAGAACAGAAAAGCCAAAAACAGGTCAAGCAGACCAAGAAAAATGCAGCGCAAAAGAAAAAGAAATAGGATTGCAGGAAGGAGAAGAAAGACTTGGAGAAAGCCAAAAAAGAATCCCTTAAGGAGGCCAAGGAGAGGGAGAAGAAGAAGAAACAGGAAGAAAAAAAGGAAAAGGAGGAGTTACAAAAGTCAAAGAAGACGTCAAAACAGGAGGCCGAGGAGAGAAAAAAGAACGAAAAGGAAGAAAAAGACAAAAAGGAGGAAGAACGCCGAAAAACAGAAGCGGAAAGGCAAAGAAAAGCTGTGGAGGAAGACGATGAGCTAAGAAGAAAGGAGGAAGAAGACATGGCTGAGGCTACACACCGGTCTATCGAACAGCAAAGCAAGGCAGATGAATTGGGGAATCTGAGCCCGCAAAGAGAAGGAGAGCCAAGTTCTAGCACACAGGCACTAGAAATCGTGCCGCCCGCCATCATTGAGGGCAAGGGCAAAGCCCCAATTCACCCGATTCCTCCCCTCATGGTGCCTCCCACCGAACCAACCACCATCACCCCCAGCATCCCAACCAGTGCCGATGTTTCAAAATTCATGGCATGGATGCAGTACTTCATCAACAAGGAAATGGGCCAGGGACAAAGCACCGAAACTACAGCCACAGGGTGAAAGAGGCCAGCCACTGATGCAGAGTCAAGGCAAGACCCCAAATGACAGAAGGTGGAAGCCTCGACATCACCAACCCACACAACGATGACGCCATCAGCTAACTACGACAAGTACGTCGCCGAGCTACTCTCCCAATTGGAGAAAGCTAAGGAGGAATGAAAGATATCTGCGACTGAGTTGGCGGCTAAAAAGGAGTCGAGAGCTGCCTTCCAACTCGACAAAACTAGAATGATAGCCATGCAGCAAAAGGAGATCTTGGATCTCAAGCAAGAAGTGAAGGCTAGGGACGACAGGGAAGAGCATTGGAGAGGCAGCTACTAGACAATGAAACACATGAACTTTTGAAAATGCAGAGAGAACACAAGCTCATGATCATACAATATGAGGAGCTCATTACAAAAACCGCCAGAGTCGAAGCGCTTATGGCTGAGCTCAATGCTAGGGACGAGGAAAGAAAACAGAACATGGAGCAGTAGCAGAACGAGATCGACAATCAGTTGAACTCCAAAAAAAAAGAACAGGAAAAACTGGTCAGAGAACGGGAGGACCAAAAACAAAGGCTCACGACCCTGTTCCTAAGGCAAGGAGAGAGCCTAGAAGAGATGAACAAGAGGGTAGAGGAGTGGGCTACGCAGAATGAAAGAAGGGTGAAGACACTGGCACGGTGTCTTGCTCTGGTGGAAAAAGAGAAGATCGTCGCAGAGAGTAAGGCAGAAGCCGCCCAGGTGGCCTTCCATTCCCAACAGAAGGCCTTCCTCAACACAATCATGGACACCACCCGCCCAGAGGAGGGAGAATCATTGGAGGTGGCACAAAAGAAGCTTAACATTGCACGTAGAGCCCTGCATGCAGGACTGCAAATGCCACCCCAACCTGTGGAGGTTAGACTGAGCTTGGAAGAGCAAAGGAAATACCTATTGCTGGCCGGCCTAACCCCCCAGGAAGTGGATGCCATAGGATTTGAAGAGAGAGCACCACAGGGAGACCGGCAGGGGAAGAAAGCAGAACTTGAATTCGACATGGGCAAATTCAGAGAGGATGTGATTCCACAACCCCCCTCGCCACAGTCTCAAGAGCAACAACAGGAGGACGCATCTACAGAGAGACAAGCCGCACTTAAAGAGAGACGCAAGAAGCTAGTCGAAGAAGCCAGGAAGCAGTTAAGGGCCAAGCTAGCAGTGCAGCCATCCGTACCCCTGCCACCTTGCCCTGACGACATCCCAGTTGGATTTCACACAGAGCTAGTGGTTTGGGAGGGACTAGAAAGAGAAAAGGATCCATTCACCTTTAGCTTCCTCCTGCCCAATAGCCTGCAGAGGGTCTTGTCGCTAAAGGTGATGGAGGAGGTGATCGCAATCGATGGCCGACTAGGGCAAAATTGGCTAGAAGAGATAGAGAAGACCCCCACCTCTTGGGGAACTGAAGAGGCCGACTACTGGCAAAACAAAGTTTTTGAAGTTCCACACACAGTATCGGGCTATAAAAGCTAACCCCTGTGGAGGAGGCGAGTATGCGACATTAGTATGCTTGCATGGATGGCATTTTGTAACACGCTGCCCTCCGAGAGGAACAATCCCACATACATGGCATACCCTCGAAGGGTAGACGTGGATTTTGATGCCACCCTCCACGGGCGTTACAACTTTTCCATTATCTATAACTCCAATGTAGTATCCTTCAAACATGCCCTCCTCTTTAACCTAGAAAGCCTAGATGACTCTATGACATGCTTCCTCGCAGATTTCTCCTCATGTCCTGACCCGGCTTTTGTAACTACATGTAACTACCTTAGATTACTTAAGCTATTACTTAAGTAGGACCCGACTCCACAAGAGTGCGGCCTGCCTCCCCTCTTCTTTGACCCTAATGCCATTGATAGTTGCGCCATGGCTCGTCTTATGATGAGGGCTAGCCTCCTCCCCTCCTTTTGCCTAGCTCTCCTAGAGGACATGAGTGACAGCCAATTTACTAGGTGTAATCACCCCTTCCTCTCCACCACCTCTCTCCACGTTCGCATGAACTTGAAAGGGCACATGCAAAGCCACCAATTTTTGCGCAAAAATTTGGATGGAAAGCTACAACCTAGATTTTGTTGGGGGTAAAGGCGCCTCCGCCGTGCCGCCCCGTGTATTACTACACTGACAGTACCCGCCACTGCACACTGCAGGTGGCGGGCGCCCGTCACGTCACTTTATTCTTTATTCTTTTAGTGACAGTTTGAATAAAGGAAGGCCCGGTCACACATTGTGACTGTTGGAGTTCCCATTTCTTGTCTCTCTCTTTCTTGCTCTTGCTCTCCCGCCATAGCTCGCGTGCAAGCTTCGATCCTTCTCACCTTTCAACTGGTATCAGAGCTTGGCATTCTCTTGCTCGAGCTCGACTCGGTGCTTCCCGACCTTCGCATCGACTCGCTTCACGCATTGGGTCTCCATCCCGGCAGCCATAGCCGACCTCTTGAGCTCCCGACTCTCCCCGGCTTCCCGAGCTCCATCCTGGCCTTCTTGAGCTTCATCAGGGCCTTGCCCTTGAGGTATTGCTTCAGCATTTGCAGGCATTTGAGTGTATTCTCAGATTGAAACAGGGCAGGAACAAAGGGCAGCCACTCTTCTTGAGCTCCATAGCTCATATCTTCCCTCCCCTTTGCATTGGGCCTTCATGGCTTGGTATGTGCCTACCTTGGGCCATCATTGAGCCCCCCATTACCCCCTTTTCAGCCCATGTGGAGCAACAGCAAGTTCAGCACCAACAGGGCAGATTGCATCATTTTTTCCAAGCTGTGAGCACTCATCTACTTCAGCTCCACACTTGGCCATTGCTTCTTGCTCTCTACCTTGATCAAGAGGGCTATAGACTTCATGTTTGATGTCATTCAAGCTTTGGGTATTGGTCTTGATCTTTCGGGGCTGATTTCTTCAGATTTGGGACTGTCATAAACTGTCATAACAGGCTGAAAACAGGGCAGCACCATTGGCATTAGCATTTGTTGCTTATACTCCATTCCGGTTGTGCTATTTGATGCCCGTATGCGGTCTACATGATGCCTAGTGCCTTGGGAATGTATGCACATGATTATGCCATGATTTTGGCTTGAAATATTGGCTGATTTGGGACTGTTATTTACTGTTATACAGTGCTGGAAATAGGGCAGCCACACTTGGCATTGGCATTTAATGCTTATACTCTACTCCGGTTACCTTGTTTGATGCCCGTATGCGGTCTACTTCCTACCCGGATGTATTGGGGATGTATGCATTTGGTTTGACCATGATTTTGGCTTGAATTTGGGGCTGAAATCTACTGTTTAGAACAGTAAATACATGCTGGAATAACAGTGGGCTGAAGGTACTTTACATGCTTTGGCACTTACCTACCGATACCGGATGTATGCTTTGAGCTTTGGCATGATATCTCTGACATTTGGGGACGACTTGGAGCATATGTATGAGATTATGGGATGCTTTTGAGCTTCGCATTAGCTCCGTCTTCACTGGCATTTGGACCGACTCGGCATGCTCGTGGACCGCCTATGCCTCATGTCTCTGCTTGACAGTTAGGCTTTTGCATTACATGCTTTGGTTCGTGACATATGCTATTTGGTTCGTGTATGCCATACCGACATTTGGAGCTTGGATTTGGATGTATTTGAGCATTCCTGGCTTACTTGATCACTGATCTTGGTTGCTATTTGGATGTCATTGAGTTGACCGAGAGCTTATTTGGGCTTATGTATTGCTTCATGGTTAATATGACCGGTGCTTCATGTATGTCATGCTCTCTTGGATGCGCTTGATGCATTGACAGGGTCACTTATCACTGGTGCTTTCTCTTGGGTTGTTTGAGCTTCTGAGCTCGCTTTGTACGCCTTTTGTGCCAGTGGGAGCATTTTACATGCTTTCTTGACCTTTGACAGTTGCATGCTATTGGAGCACTTACATGTATTTGAAGCAGTTTATGTCTTGAGCAGCTACATACACATTGAGACTTTGGGATCATACTCCGATCTTTATGGATATGCATTGATGTACTCTTGGTTCACAGGATGCTTATGAGCTGAGTCTCATATTTGGATCTTTCTCTTTGAGCAGATACCTATTTGTGTCAGGTTTTGGCAGTTACAGGAACACTTTGCCTAGAGTGTCTGGGGGTGTGCCTTTCACTGGCAGATGTTATTTTGACATGCTTGGTGTTGAGCTCATGTTCTTTTCACTGTCATTGGCCTTGCTTATGTCCGTTTCATGCCGGCTTTGGACCTAGCATTGTTTGCTTGACATTGGATCCTATTTTGGGACAGTTTGCTCTCTAGACTGCATACCTGCAATTTATTACAGCAAGCAGTTATTGGTGGACTGAGGTGTACTTTTCATGCTGAAATATCCTGATTTGGTGTACCGCACCTAGTACTAAGTGGGTAGCAACTTTTGGCACACTTTGCTCACCCTTTGGACCCCGTTTTGGTCATTTTTGGGCAGTTTCTGCAGTAAAACAGCAAGCAGTTTTGGACTGTTTGGGCATTTCCAGCCTGTATAATGGCGTCATCTTCGCATGATAGTGCCATCTTTAACATTACAAAGTTGGATGGTACCAACTACTCTTACTGGAAGAGTCAAATATGGCAGGTTTTGGTGCAGAAATCTCAGATTAAGCCACTTCGGTTGAGTGGGGAGCAGCCTGAAACTATGGACATTGACGACTGGCTTGAACTTGATGAGCTATGCAAGTCCACGATTGTATTGTCTCTCACTGAACAGGTACATTATAATGTATTTGAGGAAGCACAGAGTGCATGGGATCTATGGAATAAGATCAAGAATCTTTATGATAAGAAAAGTCCGGCGAGTCAGATGTACTGGTTGAAGCAGCTTATGGATCTGCGCATGAAGGATAATGCGACTATGTCTGCTCACTTGAGCCAGTTCCATGCTATACTGAAGAACCTGACTTCGCAGGATATCACCTTTGGAGAGGAAGTAACTCCTCTTTTCTTGCTTGGAACTCTGAATGAGTCATGGGATGTATTCCGCACTGCTCTTTGTGCCTCTAGTGCTACTCTAAAATTGGCAGATGTTGAGAGTGCTCTTCTTCAGGAAGAGGTGAATCGCAAAAACTTGGATGCCTCTCGTGGTAGTCATGCTTTGACAGTTAGAGGCAGGAATGACAGGTATGACCGTGGTAATGGCCGAGGCCGTGACTCGCAGAAGGGTCGGTCTAAATCTCGTGGTGGCAAGTCGCATAGTAAGTCGCGTGGACGCAATGCAAATGTCACTTGTCATCATTGTGGGAAAAAGGGCCATATTAGACCACAGTGTCATGAGTTGCGCAATGAGAAGCGCAAGGATAAGGGGAAAGATAAAGTGCAGGAGAAGTCCTCTGATCGCAGCATAGTACCTGCGAAGTCCAACGTCAAGATTGAGGAAATTAATGTCACGCAGACTGAAGAGTCCGATGGTGGTGATGAGTTTATACTTGCAGCTAGTTCTTCTGATGCTTCACACTTGACTGAGACACCTAGTATGTATGCACAGTGCTGGTTATTGGATTCAGGTGCGTCCTTCCATGTGACGCCTTACCGTGAGTGGTTTCACTCTTACCGTACTGTATCTGGATCAGTCAGACTTGGAGATGACAGGTCTCCTGATATTGTGGGCTGTGGAGATATTCAGTTGCAGTTTTCCACTGGCAGTTCCTTTTTGCTCAGGGATGTACGTCATGTACCTGCGCTTACGCGTAGTCTTATGTTTGCAGGACAGTTGGATGATGCAGGATTTCATGTCTGTTTTGGGGATTCTGCCTGGAAGATTACCAAAGGCAGACTTGTGCTTGCTAGAGGCGCCAAGGATGGCAGCCTCTATCCTCTTGTTGTATCTGGGTCTTCTGTAGACCATGTTTTGGCAGTGGGCTCTATCCCACATGTATCACTTTGGCATGCCCGTTTGGGGCATATGTCTTTGAAAGGAATGAAAATGTTATCTGGTTTGCAGTATCTTCCGCCTTTGGATTATGCATGTTTTGACTCGTGTGATCATTGTCTTTATGGTAAGCAGAATAGGTCTACGCATAAGAAATCGGGTAGGCCACGCATGAGTGAGCCCTTGGCATTGGTGCATTCCGATGTTTGTGGGCCTATGCCTTGCATGTCTATGGGTGGCGCGAAGTACTTCGTTACCTTCATTGATGATTTTTCTAGGAAAGTGTGGGCTTATCCCATAAAGCAGAAGTCCGATGTCTTGGCAGTTTTTCAGAGATGGCTTGCTCTTGTTGAGAACCAGACTGGGTATAGGCTGAAATGCCTTAGGACAGATAATGGGGGAGAATATGTCTCGCATGCTTTTGAGCAGTTTTGTGATGACAGGGGTATTAAGCGTCAGTTGACCGCCCCTTACACCCCACCCCAGAATGGTTTGGCTGAGCGCATGAACAGGACTATTCAGGAGCGTGTGCGCTCTATGCTTAGCCATGCAAGCCTACCCCCGAGTTTTTGGGCTGAGGCAGTTAGTACGGCAGTGCATGTCATAAACCGATCGCCTTCCAGTGGATTGGATTTCCAGGTTGCAGAGGAAGTTTGGGCTGGTAAGCCACCCTCTTATGCGCATCTCCGTGTCTTTGGATGTGAGGCATTCTGCCATGTGCCCAAGGACAAGAGGAGTAAATTGGATCCAAAGAGCATTAAATGCATATTCCTTGGCTATGGTGAGTCAGGAGAGATGGGCTATCGCCTATGGGATCCGCAGGCGCGGAAAATAGTACGCAGCCATGATGTCGTCTTCCATGAAGACAAGATGCATAGGCAGCCTGAGAAGGTGGTTGAGATCCGCAGAGTGATCTTTCAGGAGGAGCCTAGAGCTCCAGCACAGCCAGTAGTACAGCCTGCAGCAGTTTCTCCACAGGGCGAGGGTGTTAGACAGGCAGCAGAGCCTGTGGTGAGACGGTCTGCTAGAGATAGACGTCCACCTGACAGATTTCAGCCCTCTATGCATTATGTTTTGGTTACAGATGCAGGAGAGCCTTTCACTTATGATGAGGCTATGCGTAGGGGTGACAGTCACTCCTGGGAGAGGGCTATGCAGTCTGAGATAGACTCCCTGCATAAGAATGAGACTTGGGATTTGGTTGCCTTGCCTAAGGGCAAGAAGGCTTTGCCATGCAAGTGGGTGTACAAGCTGAAAAGTACCCCTGGACACCCCAAGCCGGCATACAAGGCTAGATTGGTAGCAAAGGGTTTTAAGCAGGAACATGGTGTGGACTTTGATGAGGTCTTCTCTCCTGTGGTTAAGATGACCACCCTGCGCTTAGTCTTGGCTTTGGTTGCACAGCTTGACTTAGATCTATATCAGATGGATGTCAAGACGGCTTTTCTACATGGGGACTTGCATGATGAGATCTATATGGATCAGCCTAAGGGCTTTGCAGAACCTGGCAGGGAGCACCTAGTGTGCAAGTTGAAGAAGAGCTTGTATGGCTTGAAGCAGGCACCTAGGGAATGGTATCATAAGTTTGATGCCTTTATGCAGTCACAGGGCTGCAGCAGGAGTGCTATGGATCCGTGTCTTTACACGAAGAAAGCCCGTGATGGCAGTTTGCTTATCTTGGTACTCTATGTTGATGATATGCTGATAGTAGGGAAAGCTCATGATGAGCTAGATGCTCTTAAATCTCAGCTGAAGAAGAGCTTTGAGATGAAGGATTTGGGACAGGCCTCACATATACTTGGGATGCGCATTAAGCGCGATAGGCATCAGGGACTTTTGTATCTCTCACAGCAGGAGTACATTCATAAAGTCCTTGAGCGCTTCCGCATGCAGGACGCAAAGCCTATTGGCTGTCCATTACCTTCTTATGTGAAGGTATCACAGGCCGATTGTCCGCAGACAGATGAGCAGAGGGCCGAGATGGCCAAGATCCCTTATGCATCAGCCGTGGGCAGTTTGATGTATGCCATGATAGCCACTCGTCCAGATATTGCACATGCAGTTGGTGTTGTGGCACGCTATATGGCTACACCTGGCAGCAGACATTGGGATGTCGTGAAGGGTATCATGAGGTACCTGAAGGGCACAACAGATATGTGTATTTGCTATGGCAGCCAGGATACAGGGGTCGTGGGGTACACTGACTCCGATTATGCAGGACATGCAGATAGTAGGAAGTCCACTTCTGGCTATGTATTCACCTATGCTGGAGGGGCTATCTCTTGGATGTCCAGGGTTCAGAAGTGTACGGCTTTGTCTACCACTGAGGCCGAGTATGTTGCAGCCACTGAGGCTTGCAAGGAGGCCATATGGTTAGGCCGTCTAGTTGCTGACCTTGGGATTGATGCTACACCTACACTGCATTCGGATTCTATGAGTGCCATTCAGTTGGCTAAGAATCCGGTCTTCCATGCGAAGACGAAACACATTGAGGTGAGGTATCACTTCATACGTGGTGTCGTGGAGGACAGGTCTGTTGACCTTGTCAAGATCTCCACTGACGAGAATCCTGCAGATTTGCTCACGAAGAGCCTCACTACTGAGCGCTTTGCCTTCCTCAGGAGGTTGATGGGCGTTGGATGAGATGTCACCTTTCCTCATCCCTTGTACCTATGTACATTTGTACTGTCTTTTCTTTTTCTTTTCTCTCTCACTAGGGCAGATTCGCCTTTAAGTGGGAGGTTGTTGGGGGTAAAGGCGCCTCCGCCGTGCCGCCCCGTGTATTACTACACTGACAGTACCCGCCACTGCACACTGCAGGTGGCGGGCGCCCGTCACGTCACTTTATTCTTTATTCTTTTAGTGACAGTTTGAATAAAGGAAGGCCCGGTCACACATTGTGACTGTTGGAGTTCCCATTTCTTGTCTCTCTCTTTCTTGCTCTTGCTCTCCCGCCATAGCTCGCGTGCAAGCTTCGATCCTTCTCACCTTTCAGATTTTTTCATGATATTTCAATGGAATACATGAGAAGAATATTGGGTAGTTATTACCATATTCAAGGAATGATGTAGGCCGTTGGACATTGATAGTCAAGGCCCATTGGCAACTCTTAAGATTTTCTATTAAGGATGGCATTCTCTAGGATTGTCATCATCCTATCATTGCACATTCTAGCATGGCATTTCTCATTTTTTTACTAATTTTTTTAAGTGATTTTTTCCCAAGACTTTTTCTCTTTTAAAGATAGACTAACTCTTGTCTAATGAGAGTGTGCAAAGCATCACCTTACTATCTTTCTTTGATTCTTCTTTCATTGGCTAAGGCTACAATCAAGTGGTTTGTTGGGTCTCAACGCCTTGAGAGAGTGGTGTCTCTAAGGAATTGAAAAATTCTAAACCACTCTTTCTTACAATCTCTTCTCCCTCTCTTGATCTCAAGCCTTGTGGAGTATATATTGCGCTCAACTTTGTTTCTTATGAAAAAATCAAGGCTCATTTCCATTTTGAAATGGATGGTGGTGAGTATTTTCTTCTAGATGCCTCCCTCTCTTCCAAATATCACTTACTTTCTTCACAAGAGAGTGTTTCTATTGTGACAACCAAACATTTGCATGGAGAGAAGTTGTTCATTGAAGATAGTTTAGAACTATTGTAAGAATGTGGTGTATTGAATTAAAACTTGTGATTGCAAAGCATACTACATACTACCCAATGATCTTCACATGGAGCATTTGATGTTACATGTGGGTTCTCATAATCACAATGTGCAACTTCAATGGTTGCTATAAAGAAGGTTGGAAGTCTAATTAAATACATGTAGATGTGAATCGCCACATCGGGCCTAAGAGGATCCAAATGATTGTAGTCATGCAATTGATACTAGATTCACTCACAAAAAATAATGAAGTGGTCATGGGAGATCAAGAGAAGCTAAATAATTTTTTGGAGGAATTGATGTCTTTTGTCCAAAATCAAAGGGGTGTTTCAAGATAAACTTTGTGATTCTGTTTGTTTGATGTTATCAACCACTATTCCTTATGTGCCATTACAATGTGAGTTTAATAGAATTGTTATAGGTGATAAGAAAAAGGATGCTTTCATTGTAGGAGAAGGCTTTGATGATATTATGGATTTAAAAAGGAAGTTATTGTTCCCAATTTTTCATGAAAGTTGATTCCCTAAGCAAGGCGTACCCACCAAAAAATGTTTTGTCTTTAAAATGTGTATCAAAGGTCCTAGTTTAGGGGCTGATTTAGTGAATCAAATACATTGCTGTGAAGGAAGGGGTCCTTATAGAGCTTGGGTGCACTTTGACTTTACACACTGGATTGAAGGATGGGCTATAATGTCATGCTCTTTGTTTGACCCAAGGTATTCCATTTTGGAGTTCATGAGTTATAATCCAATACTCTATTTCCTTGTGATGATTTTGGCTATCATTTCAGCTTGAAGGGCCTGATAATGATTTCCATTTGTGATACAAAGGAGGAAGACATCAATACCCAAATCCTTTTTTGAAAGTGCTTGAAGAATATTATGAGACAGAATGTAATGGAGGAAAGAGAGCAATTATGCTTGTTTCATTGGAAGCAAAGTTTACTAAAGCATTCCAAGTAGTTGATCCCTAACAACCTGGCAAATGAGCACCTTGCATTGTGCAAAAAATGGTGGCTTTCTCAAACACAAGACAAAGCAAAGAACAATGCATTGCATATAAAGCAGTGATGGTAGTCTCATAAACCACTGATTGCGAATATCAAAGCTTTGAAGCAATGGTTAAAGTGGTGGGGGAGGAGAGTTAATCACTACAAAAACCACGTTCATGTGTGTTTTTATTTTTATTTTCTACTATCTATATAATATATTTTTCTTAGCTTCTAAAATATTAGTGCCACTAGCAAGCACATCTTACCCCTTGGAAGCTTACTCAAATCTCAAATGGGTGAAAGCATGCTAAGATGGACCACTTTGGGATCTATGTAGTTAGAGGGCTATAATTATTGGCCGTAGTTAACATTACATTGAAAAGACTAAAAGGATTTTGATTAAAAAAATATTCTAGATTTGAAAACAAAGAAAACTAAAACTTGGTGCATGCCCCATCAGAGTAGTGGTGTGGCCCAAATTAATCAATTTCAAACTGGTGGCTCTCTAGATAGGTTTTTCATGTCCTAAATTGTCTTCATGCAAGTTGTGAGCCCTCTTTTCTAGAGGCTCTCTATGCTATGGCTCCTGAACCATGTACATTCTTCTTCACATGCACTAGGAACTACCTAGATAGAATATTACTTATGTGTAGCTTCCATCCTCCATTTGTTTTGACTTCATTTATAGCCACAATGCTCATTGTTATCATACATAGCCTAGGCAATGAAATCAAAGATAAATATAGACTTGATGCACCAACAATAGGGCATGTCAAACTCTCAGGTGGCCTTTTGCACTACAATAGAAGAATTTCATAGTGCATATGGCTTGAGGTTAGAAGGCTTGAACCCATCCCATCTTTCTAATCATGATGTGCCCTAAGACCCTTGATTGAGTGTTTTCAAAGAAGGTTATAGTAGCAAAGGTCTGGTGAAGGTTCACTTGATTTGAGATGGCCTAAAGAGCTGGGTGAAGACATTGTACAACCATGTGCATTAGGAGGCAAATGTCTTTAATGGGGAGCTCAGTATAGCATTTACAAGAGGTATTGTTGTGGAGTTCAAATAGTGAAAGAGAAAGATCACGGAGGCCAAGCAACACATTCCATGGGCTGTTTTTGCTAAGGATGTAGTCTGCTTGTCATAAAAGAAAACAAACATGGAAGGCAAAAGGTGATGATGGCTACAATCAAGAGTGGCAATCGATGATGAGGGCTTCTTGTATGGTCCCAAGGTGAACATTCACAACCACACCAATATATCAGATGTGGAAGGTGGAGAACAATCCATATTTGTGTATTGAATATGCTGATTCATTGCATGTAGAGATTATAGATAGGATTTTGTGCCTTCAAGTTGATTTGAAGGAAAAACCAACAATGTCATCGCAATGGAAGCTTCCTAAGGGGAGCATAAATGCTTTGCACAAAGTTTTGCACTCTTAAGTGAGGTAGGTACTTGCACAAATGATACTAAAAAGCAAAAAATTTCAAGTCAGATCGAAAGTAATAGAGATATATTTGATGTAATGGTGCAAGAGATTGGTGATGAAGATGAAGACATTGAGATACACATCAGTCAAGTAAAGGTAAGTTCTCTACTATCTTGCAAGATATCATCTATTCAAAAATATGATTGCTTTGATTTTCTTTCAATTTCCATGTCTTACAAAATGCTAATCTACCATTGATACTTCTTTATTGTAGGTGTAGGTGAAGCAATGCAAGCTAATGCTCTGCAAAACTTAGATTCGCTTGGATTTTTTGGCTCGTGCATGAAACCTCTCCCTGACTGATTTCTAAGTCTCATTTTCCATGCTTGATGTTACACCTACCTCCTACCTCAACATTTCAGTCTCAAAGTGCTCAACATGTGGTATAGGTTTTGAAGACAACAATTTGATAAGTTTTTGCATGCTCCCTTGAAAGCATACATATCATCTGTATTGCTTTAGGGTACTTTGCCACATGGGGAACATGTGTTTTCTCCCACAATGTGATGAAAGGATATTGGACATGCTTAAAGGATTCTATCAATAGGCAACTATACTGTGGTCTCCTGGATTTTGGCTTCATAAAGGTAAGTACCTTTATGCGTTTGGACTACATTTATCCTTAATTGCTCCTTGGCTTGATAACTATGCTAGTTGATTATTAGTTAATTAGCTAGCTTGTTGACTATTGAGTTGGCCACTTTACTAATTATTTAAGTAGTTTCATGATCAACTAATTAGTTGGGTTGTTAGCTAGTCGAGTAGTGACTTGAGTAGTTAGCTAATTGAGTAGTTAGGTAGCTAGTTAACTAGTTATTTGGCTAGGTTGCTAATTTAGCGATCAAGTTGCTAGTTACTTAGTTGGCTAGCTAGCTAGTTGACCAACTAAATAGCAAGTTACTTTTTGTTAACTAGTCACTTAGCTTGTCAACTAATTGAGCAATTACATAGTTGTTTACTTAGTTGACTAATTACTCAGATAGTGAACTAGTTGACCAATTATATACCTAGTTACTTAGTTGACTAGATATTTAGATAGCTACCCACTTACCTATTTAGCCAATTATTTTTATGAACTAGATACTTAGTTATATTAGTAGTAGGCTATCTACTAAGATAGCTAAATGGCTAAATAGCTATTTATATAGTACAGTGGATAGCTAGATAGCCATTAGACTAGTTAGCTAGCTAATCCACTAGTTGACTAGTTGGTTAGATAGTTAACTACTTGAGCAATTTGATAGCTAGTTAATTTGTTGACTAAATAGTCATTTATCTGAATAGTAGACTAGCTACTTAGATAGGTAGATAGCTAGATAGCTAGATCATTAGATAGCTATTAAGGTAGTGGAATAAATAGCTAGATAGCTAGTTGACTAGTTAATTAGCTAATTTGTTGGTTGACTAGTTGATTGGATAGTTAGCTAGTTAAACAATTAGATAGCTAGCTACTTTGTTGACTAGATAGCCTACTACTTGGATAGTTGACTAGCTACTTAGCTAGTTAGCTAGGCACATGTTCTTTTCATTTGCTTTTTATTATTTTGGCCACTTGTAACTTGTGATTTATGTGTTTCTTTTGTAGGAGAAAGTATGGACTACATTTCAAAGCATGAAGAGTCTACAAGTGGAGAGCCAATTCACATGGGAAAATATTATCTTATGATAGGTTATGTAATTAAAACAGTCACCTTGAACCATAAGCATGATCTTGTATATACACATAAATGATTTGTTGTTGACAAATTCCCACTTCTCCTAAGTTGTATCTACACATTATTCCATGAAGTCAAATGTCAATGTGAGGACTTGGACATTCAAAAAAAATTTGCATGAGGACCAAGCACCGAGGAGCCCTATAAATACAACTCCCATGTCAATGGATGGAAATGGAGATAGAGGACATTTGAGCAGTGGAAGGTCACCTAATAGAGAAAAGACCTCTTCATCGGAGCCAACAACTCTACAAGGTAATAATGTTTAAGTATACTTGCTTGCACAACCAAACCTTGGTTTTGTTGTATCTTATTTATGTATTTGGTAAAGTAGCATCTACGACCTTTGATAATAATGGAGTGGCACATGATAATGTTGGAGATGATGATTTGGACTACCATCTAAAGTCATTTATGGAGGTTGATAAGAAGAAGTGCAAGAAAGGTGATTCCTTCTTCCTTAATGATAATGAATGGAATCTATTTAGTTACGGATGTTTGAGAGTTTTTGATGTGTGACTGCAAGCTCTAATATTGATTCAAAGGATGAAAAGAAAAGCCCAAGGTTCACTAGAAAGAAGAAGCCACACATGTCATCCCACACCTCTACACATGATGCTGCATCCTAAAATCCCAAAAACCTTAATGCACACTTTGTGGGTCAATCTATGCTTTGTAGCCTCTCAAAACCGCTCCTTTATATTCTACAGTTTTGTATGCACTGCCTGTAGCATGCCCTTTTCTAGCTTTTTTGCATGCATTCTTATTTCCAAACTACTTTAGCCCTTGGTATAAAAATCATTTATCTTTGCCACGTTTAACTAAGAAATTGTCTCGTAAATGAGTCCCATGCAAAATGTAAAGCAAATCATTTCGTGCTACATAGAATTTGACTGCATAAACCTTAATACCATAGGCAATTGAACGGCCACCCTACTAGACCGACCCACTATGATAATCCCATAGACCCCTAAAGAAGATATAGCAAATTAATACAATATACCTACATTTAAATCTGACAATACCATAGCATAATCAAAAAGTATAACCGGCCAAGCTACCAAACTCAAATAGGGGTCAATATATCAAATGCTATCCTCCAAACTGTATGTAACAATATTTTGTCATACAGCTTTCCCTTAGAACACCTTGATGGCTAGAGATATTGTCATTCTTTCTTTGCAAAAGTGCAATTACCTTAGTGCATATAAATTAGCTACCTAGCCAATTAAGCCATATCAATACAGTCTAAAAGATGGATTTAATGTTGAATGGGCACTGGTGGGCGCTGGTTCAACAACAAAAATGTCTTATACAACGATAATAAATATCTTATGACTAAACTAATTTAGTTTCCCAAACAAATAACTAAAGTACCTATTAGTTTAGTCCAGCGAATATCCCTTGATAACTTGATTAGAATAGAAACAAGGTTTGTGCCATTGAACATGCACTCGATTTTTACGTAAAGCCATGTAACATTTACCTTTGACTGAAATTTATTCTGACTAGTTGCCTTCATAGTCCAACAAAAGTGCCAATCCTTTTATTCTGCTACTATGCTACCTCTGAGACCATGCATCGTTTGCTAAATGATGCAAAATAGCTACTTCCCGTGATTGCCTCATTTCTCTCTCTTTACTTTGTGGGGATAAGGGAAGTAGACATTATTGTTTTGCCTAGCTTTACTCTCTGCAAAATCAAACACTTACAAAACAAACAATTTCCACGCACCAAGGGCCATAAGGAAATCAAATAGGTGTATATTTTACTGATCTCAACCCTCCTCTTTCTTTTGGTCCTAAAGAGCAATAGAATCAGATCAAATACTTGCCAATGGACACTTTTCTTTTAAGACATAAAAACTCCGAACCATCCTACCCAGAACGAGACAAACATTATCTATTTATTAGCATTGTCCCACGAACAAGCATTATAGGTTCTTGCGCACTTGTTTGATGACTTAAAGCAGTTCTTATACTGATTTAATTACTTGCGGTTGGGCTTGAATTTTTTATGCAGAATTCAAAACGTTGACTCTAGACCATTCTGCCACAAATATACTAACATATTGTGTCCAAAATATATGTCCTTTACTTGGACAGTAAGCACATATCAAGTAAGTGAATCTAACCTTTTTCATATCAGTCGATGGATACTAAAAGAGAGGGCCCTAGGCTCAAAACCCAAATACCTTGCTTTGTGCTTTGACTTACATCCTTAGTCGCTTGTGAACCCAATAGATTATTAGGTCAATATGCTGTATGGGCTTTCGCATGTACCTTTATGTAGGGTAGACTTTTGTGTATTCCTTTATGATGAAAATAAATGAGCTTTGCACGGCGCACCATAAATGTAATTACCATAGCCATTAAAAAAAGAAAAAGATTAGCACTTGATGGTGAAATAGGCTCTTTTAAGAGCAATTTCAAACCATTTGCTAGAGTAACAATCCAAATAGTCCCACCACATTAGGCCCCTTTCGACGTTGCATGGAAGCCATGACCTTATGTTCGACCAACACTGAAAAAGCTACTCCTAGTAGAAGTGGTACAATGAGCCAATGATTTTTTTCCAATGCCATTCCCTTTGTGATGCTTGGACCATTGCTCTCTAATATGAAATTTTGATCCTAGTTGCATTCATTTTCCACATTATGTTAATTTCATGATATTTGTGTATATTGATCTCTAATATGTTAATTTCTCTAATATGAAATTGTGATTTGTGCATCAACTAGGAAACAAGCGAGATTTTTTTGGCTCTACAGAAGCAAAATAAAATTTTGATGAAACATATACTAGTGAGGTTATGGCACACCTAGTGGATGGCATGCATATAAAGCATGTAATGGATGCTAATGCTTGCAAAAGTGATATTCAAAAAACTATACATGATGATAATGTAATGGTGGATGGTGTGGTTGATCGTGATGGAGGTGGCAATCATGTAGAGACAAATCCGGACCTAAACCATGCAACCTATGATGCATGGGATCATGGCAATGAGGGCTTGGATGTTGCAGAATCATTTCATGACAGTTAGTTCACTAATGTTGTGCACGATAGTTGTAGTGAAGGCAAGCCTATTGATGTTGTGCACGATAATTCTAATGAAGGCAATCCTACTGAAAATGTATTGCATGATGGGAAAGACCATGCCAAAAAAGGGATGCATTGTCAAAATATTACAACCACTTATGATCTACACAATAGTGGTAGTGAAGGCATGCATACTAAAAATGTGTTGCATGATGAGCAAGATGATGGCAGAAAAGGGATGCATGATACTCAAAGTGAAGGTATGCTTGCTAAAAATGCATTGCATGATGGGTAGGACAATAGCAAAAAAGGTATGCATGATTGTCAAGATATCACATCCATTGAGGATGATGTGTAGGATAGTCACAGTGAAGGCATGCCTACTAAGAATTTATTGCATAAAGGGCTGAACCATGGTAGAAAAGTGATGCACAATATGCACAGTGAAGGTATGCTTGCTAAAACTATATCACATGATGGGCATGCTCATGGCGAAAATGGAATGCTTGATTGAGAAGATATTGTAGCACCATTGATGATGTGTAGGATAGTCACGATAAAGGCATGCCTACTAAGAATTTATTGCATGATGGGTAGGACCATGGAAGAAAATGGATGCATGATTGTCAAGATGCTATTATAACACAATTGTTTTCATCACATGGTTTAGATGCTCCAGAAGTCATTGATGGTTGTGATGCAGGTATGCATGTTGAATAGCCTGGCAATGAGGGCATAACTACTATGCAAAACATTAGTGAAATGGATTCTTTGCTATTTCATGGTTTGCAAAGACCACATGCTATTGAAGATGAAGGTGGTTGCAGCCATGGCTCACATGAAGCATAGAAGAAAAATTCTTGGATGCAAGATGTCAATGTCTCATCGAGGCATTGCATAAGCCTTTATGTCAAAAGGGATGCACAATTTTTTTTGGATTGGTGCTTTAAAAGGTTCAATGTGTTTGTTTGGACATGCATCAAAAGCAAGAGAGGGCAATGCCCATCTAAAAGTTGCATTTTGCACCTATTGGGAAAGATTTGTTAAGGTGTATTCTCAAGAGGATTGTATGCTTGAGGAAAGATTTGACATTGAGCAAATATTGGAAAGAAAACCAATATTTTATAAGGCCCTATAGACATTTTGGAATGACCAACCTAAGTACACACTTGCAATACAATGCTCATAGATGATAATGAGTACAAGTGTATACACCATCCTCCTAGAATTTTGGTATTGTAAAAATATTGAAAATTAGAAATCTAAAGAGATTGCCAACTATTTGATGAGGGATGTGTGTTAACGGTTGTGCAATTGGCTTGTGGGTCTAGATCGATTAAAGCATGCAACATCTCACGCATTTCCACATCCTTATAACAGGGAGTGTGCCAATATCATACAAAGGTGGCACAAAGAATATTCTAGAAATGAAAGAAAATAGTTCGATAGTGATTGATATGTACACAGAAGTCACCCCCTTTTTTGTTATGTATTTGCACATATATACATGTATCATGAGATCAAAGAAAATAGATGGACAACACATTATCGTTACATAGAATTTAGCTCCTTTTTTGAGTTATTTGCTCATATGTGTTGGTATCATGTAGCATTGCTTTTTTGTATTATGTATTTGCTTATATGTTGGTATCATGCATCATTGTCTGCTTTTTTTCTGTGTGGCAGCTATTAGACTATAGCTTAGGCTAGTGTCACATAAACTTTTTGTCAACAAACATGTCAAATGAATACATTTGTATATATAAATTAATGAAAATGAGAGTTCTTGAGCAAAGTTGTGTTTCACTAGAGGCCAATTAATGAAAATGAGAACGGTTGGCACATTTAAAACACATGCCTTGCCAAACATCATCATGCATTAGTGTCAACGCCATTCACAATGAGAGTCGCATGTCATATGGCATAGCATTATAAATTGCTTCATACACATCAACAAACATCTTGTAGCACTTCATCTTTGTATCAATCAATTCCATTGGAAACTTGATGGCATGTACTAAATGCATGTATATCAAAGCTTCATGTCGATCCATCAACCTTAAAGAGAAACCACCCACTTGTTTACACCAATCCTGGGGGGGGTCCACTAGGGTTTACTGTAAGGTACCATGTGAGTGTAAGGGAAGGGGTTTATTTAAGGGAAGGAAGGTACATTTTATAAGGTAAGGTCTCGTAAATAGGGGGGTAGATAAGGGGTATTCTCATATATTTCTTGCACGCAGGTGATGTCTCCTTATTATTACTAGTGAATCCCTCGTGACACCAATATCCTCTAATTACATAAGTATTTGTAGTAATCTCATTTCCCTAGTTGTTTGTCATTGCATTAGGGATATTCTCCTTTGGTGTGATGCACTTCAATGCATAAAAATCTAAGCCTTCCTCATTGTTCTCCTCTACAACAACTACAAAGTTGTCTCTGATCTCCAAAGCATTAGAAACATGTCATGGTGTTCTTCATATAATGGCTCATCATCATCCTTAAAGTCAACCTCAGTGTCTTCCAGCAGAGGCTCAAGCACATGATGTGTCCATGTGTTAATATACAACCTATTTGTGCATGATCTTCACTTACTTTACATACAAATACCACAAAAATATGCCAAATGCAAGGAATGTGACCCTAGAATGGGTTTACAATCCCGTGATTTAGTTCAATCAACCTCATCATGTTTTACTTCCCAAAATACTATGTTCACATGGCCTTTATTAGCAACACACATAGCATCTAGCCCTACGTTTATGTGTTGTCTAAAAAACCCTTACAACATTAGCAACACATTGCAGCTTTGCTACAAGCTGTTTAAGCTATTCATGAGTCAATCTCCTTTTCACAACTACACTAGCTCCATCATGTTCTCTTCTCCCATGTTTGGATCCAAAGTAGTGTACCATGGTAAACCTTGAGCTTGTCGAGCCTAAATCATAGTTTAAAATCCTAATTGTAGCATACTTTTCGATAAATATAACCTTGCCCCTATAAATCATCATAATACTAATATCGATTAAACAAGTAAAAATTCAAGTTAATATTTTACCTTTCAAAGAATCTAAGGTATTAGCATCCAAGCAAGAGATTTCTTCATTGAAGTGATTTGCAAAGTTCTCCATTTCCCAAAGTTGTGCAATATATCCATGTGATAGTCCTAGCTAAGCCTTGTGAATTCTTAACATCATTACATTGAATAAATTTATTTCCAAATTATAAGAAGATGGAAAGATTTGCTAGAGTAAATAAATAGCTAAGAAGCATATAAACCAAAAATCGATTCATACAACTCACGCCACTTTATAGAATGAAGAATCCAATGTTGCTCTAGAATCTTGAGAAAACTTCTACAACCTTCTCTTATACAATCTTCCTTTGGATGATGTGGAATCTTTCTAAAAAAAAGTGTATGAAAGTCTTAGATCTTGTAGCCACTTTTTTCAATTTCCATCATTTTCTTAAAACTCTAAACTCATCGTGAAAGTAAAACATGACATGACAAGATTACATGCTACGTATATGAAGATTTTTCTTATTATCCAAGTAAAGAATTTGTCCAAGTTTACAAACATACTGCAGGGTCTGGGCACAAAACAACATAATTTCTTTATATTTGACATGTTTAAAGAATTATCAATGCATATTGATGTAATTGTCAATGCTATTGAACAAATATAACAATCTTAAGTGGGTAGCCCTTTTGTTTTGCATAATGTACATCATGTACTGGCTTTGAGCAAAAATTTACTTTGTAGATAGTTGGATGATGTAAGATATCATGTCTCATTTGGTGATTTTTCATAGAAGGTGACCATGAGCTTGCTCAAGGTGCCAAGGCTGGTAGCCCCTATCCTTTATTTGTATCTAGGTCTATTAACCATGTATTGGCTATGACCAATTTACCACATGTATCTTTATGGCATCATGCCTTGGGCATATGTCTTTGAAAGGAATGAAAGTCTTTGGCTTGTTTGTAGTATCTTTCACCTCTTCATTACTCACATTTTGATTCATGTGATCATTGGCCTTATGGTAGGTAGACTCATAGCGTGCAGAAGAAATCTGGTTCTATGCGCAAAGGTGAACCCCTAGCTCTTGTGCATCCTGATGTATGTGGTCCCATGCCTTGTGAATCATTGGGTGGCATGGAATACTTTGTGATATTTATTTATGATTATTCACATAAGGTTTGGGCTTATCTTATTAAGCAAAAATTAGATGCTCTAGCTACATTTTAGTGCTTTGTTATTCTTGTTGAGAACTAATCCATGTATAGGTTGAAATACTGAAATACCTAAGGTTTGACAATGGGAGTGAATATGCATGTAAGGCATTTGAGTAGTTTTGTGATGAACAAGGAAAGCATGAGAAATTCATAATGCACATGTGAATTCCTAGCATCGCTCCATTAAACAAATTGGCACTTACAACGAAACTTCTCACAATTGGATTTCAAAGTTCAAAAGTATTTGTCACATCTCTACTAAGCATTTAAGAAGATGAAATAAGATGTATTGCACGGTATATTGATGACCTTGTTGGTACTATCAAAGTAACAAGTTTGTCTAGCTTTATAAAGAACAAAAGAACTTCTCATTTGAAAATTTCTATTCCTTCATAGTTTTTCATTCAAAATAATAACCATTTATGCCAAGATTCTCTGAGCCTTCTATAGCAACTATTTTTTCCTCTAGATACTAATGACATCAATTACTTGGAGAAAAAGACAATTGTTTGAGCTAACATTGTAAGCTTTAAGAGAAATGATGACTATTTGGGCTAACATTATAATCCTCCCTCTACATGCTTCGCTTGCATCAGAGATGGAACAAAGGGATTTAGGTTGTAAGGTGGAAGGAGCAAAGGGCATTTTTCATGGTGATGATTGATGTAGCTATGGATGAGGACCTTAGATGGGATTTGAATGGTTTATTGATTATCAAGGTTGATGAGGATTGTGGGCATTGTAGTTTTTATTACAGTTACATAGTGATCCTTTCTTGTTCGATGGGACTTGAAGAGTTATGGCTAATGGATCAAGATGCAAGAGGTTGAAGCCTCGTTATAGAAGTAATGTGATGGCTTGAGGTTCTCTAGGAACTTTTGTATCTCCAATAAAAACCTCACATGCATTCAAACATATTTTGAAATCGCTACCTTGAAAGCTATGAATGCATTATTGAAAATTGGAAGCTCTATGGGAGCCCAACAATGGGACATTGGATGGAGACTCTTATTCTTACGAGAGCTTGATATGCCTACAACTCAACTACTACTCACTTAGTTGGCTTGCACTCTTGCTTCGAACAATATAAGCTCCCTTTTTATCGCTCCTTGTGAACAAAGGAAGCTACAAATTCAAAGTTGTAAGAAACTAGCCTACTTACCTTCACCCTATTGTAGTCCAAAAGTATGGAAGGCTTGTTGATGGTCTCATAAATTCATGCATTGCACCTCAAGTGTTTGCCTCTACTCCTTCACATTTGCATTGTGTAGCTCTAATGCCAAGAGAAGAAGAAGGAGAAAAATAGGATAAAAAGAAAGTTATCCTCTCTCTCTCTCTCTCTCTCTCTCTCTCTCTCTCTCTCTCTCTCTCTCTCTCTCTCTCTCTCTCTCTCTCTCTCTCTCTCTCTCTCTCTCTCTCTCTCTCTCTCTCTCTCTCTCTCTCTCTCTCTCTCTCTCTCTCTCTCTCTCTCTCTCTCTCTCTCTCTCTCCCCCTTTGAGCTATGGAAACAAGAGGAAAAGAAGAAATAGATGAAAGAGATGAAGATGACCTCCGCCCTCACTTGGTCTCTCACGCAACTTGCACTCTCACTCTCTCCCTTACTCTTAAGCAATGGTTACCACAAGAGGATACCCAAGAACATAGAGAGTAGAAACTCAAAAACTATACACACAAGAATGAGCTCTCTATTTACTTTTATATATTATACACATTAGGGCTAGAGTTTCCACATTAGGTTGGGCACCCTCTAATAGTTTTCCATTTGTGACTAGTCTTTCTCTTTTTTTGCATTCCACCTTAGGTGTTGTGGGCATGCTCTTGAGGTGAAAGCAAATTGAGTTGCATGCAGCCTCCTCATCCATTGCGGGTCTTCTACTTTAACCTAGATTGATATAATAACTTGCATGAGCATAAGCATGACTCTCACTTTACTTTATAACAACATAAGAGTCTCATATTTGTGAGTATTGGATTGAAAAATCACATATTCACCTTGTAGACATGCAGTGTTTAGAGTAGCACACTAAACTTCTCAAAAAACACAACTCTTTTCAAAATTTCATTTTCACACAATGATTGACGTTTCTTTACTTTTGGACTCTTATACTACTATGTTTAACATTTTCTATTCTTAAATTCTTAAAGTTGGTTAATATCTACCCTTTCCTATATAAGTGCCAATCCCTCTGCACTTTTTGCAGAGGTAGCATGCTTGGCTTGTATTAAAGATGGAATAGAGGGATTTAAGTTGTAAGGTGGAAGGAGAAAATGGTGCTTCTAATGGTGAGGATTGATGTAGTTGTGGATGAGGAATGTGACTAGCCTTGTCATTAGATGGGATTTGAATGGTTTATTGGTTGACGAGGCTTGTGTGCATTATAGTTTTTATTATGCTTGGCTAGTGATCCTTTTGTGTTGGGTGGGACTTGAAGAGTTATGGCTAATGGATTTGAAGATCCAAGAGGTTGGAGGCTCACTATAGAAGTAATCTAATGGCTTGGGTTCTCCAATAACTTTTGTACCTATAATAAAAACCTCACATGCATTTAAACAAAATGCATTTTGATGGATTGGGAGATGGGTCAAACTGCATAGAGGGTTGTCCCACTCTTGAGAACACAGTTTATATATAGGTTATGGTGCAAATATTATATGAATGCATGTGCTTACATATGTATTACTTAGTTAGAGGATAGTTTTTGTGTGATATTCTTCTTGTTATTCATTGCCGGTACTAATGAAGTAAGGGGATCTTCTTAGTTGAGGAATAGGAAAAATTCATCTATATAATTGGCGATAGATGACATAGGGAGAAATAGATCTTCATTGTTTGTTACCTTACTATGAACATGTTCGATCCTTTGGCACTAAAGTGTTGAATGGCTTAGGGTGAGAGGTTATGTCCTTCCCTTGATGTGCCATGAGTATATGTGGGGAAGGTCGGAAAGAGAGGCCCTAGAGATGGAGTTGGCTAACCTAAGATCTATAACTTGAGAACCCCTAAGTGTTGTGCAGTGCTCATGGATGTTTTTCTCTTTTTTGTTCCCTTTAGCCTTGCATATATAAGGTTTGAAATACATTGGCTAATAAAAAATAGTAGCCCCACACCTCTCTAGATTGGTTACATGTACATAGATGCCTATGACAAAAGTTGAGGGCCAAGATGATTAAAGTACAATGCCTTGATATTGATGGTTTTTTGTTGAAGAAGAATTGAGCTCCATATGGATGTGTCAATAATGAAGTTCAAGCTATAATTGAAGTAGGTTGCAGCTCCTCTTGTAAAAGGTTGTGCTTTGTGGGCTACAAATCAAGGTTTATCTTTCGAAAGATTGTACAAGTCAAGATTTATCTACTTGAAATGGATAGGGTATGATTAGTGGATGGCTCTTGACCTCCTTCATGAGTTTTTTAGGAAGTAGAGTGTACCCCTCCTAGCCTTGTTAATGCGTTCAAGATTACCCCATCTTGTTGGTCTTCTCTTTAACTTTGCGTTTTTGCAACTTTTTATGTGCTCTTGATCTCTGAGTGCTTGATAAAGTTGTTAAAGCAACATACAATTGATTAAGAAAGATAATTTGAAGTGCTAATGTGATTCCTCTTCGTGTCCCTTGTTGTATGAAATGGTCTTTGAAGTTTTCTTTTTTGCAATCATTTATGCACTATAAATATATTTGTTAAAAGTTCATATACAAAAGGCATGTGACTTAAGGAAGAAGTCATTAGTAGACAATTGGATTGCATTGAAGAGTAGCATATATGTCTAGGTCATAGGGTCAAATAGCCAAGTACATGATATAACACATGATGTTCAAGATAATATGACCCATGCCTAACCTATTAGACACGTGCATCTTTTCCTTGATCAAGATATTGCCTAATAGAGGATGTTTTTTTTACGTCACATGCCGTTTATACTTTTTAATAGTAGCCATCATTCTAAGGGAAGTGGAAGTTGTATATATTGGGTTGTACTAAGATGTCTTTATGGCCCTCCACTCTTCAGCATTGGTCATGAGATGATATCCTTTCTACTCAAATTAAGTTCTAAGCTCATACTATGCTCTTAGAAATGGGGACATGGCATTTTGTGTCTTCCAATTTAACTCTTGGATCTCTTCCACACTAGTCAATTTTATGTTGACTCTAGATAAGGTGAGAATGCTTGTAGCTTTAGTTGTGTCCTCTGATAGGAGTTTTTAAGTATTAGGCATAGCCTTGAGTGCACTGGCATTCTCTTGATTTAGGGCACCAACATCTAGGAGAACATCTTGTTGTGCCAACAATTTAAAAAAATTATCTAGGACTTGGAAGCATTTGATTATGTCTAAACCCAATTTATCTAGCATAGCCTCTACCAATTCAATACATATATCTCATTTCATAACTTGTTTTCAAACCAATAGGAGGTTGAGGTTTTTTTTAACCAACTTACTCGATAAATTTTATCATTAGATACCTACCTCAATGGATCCACTAATTGTTAGTTGAGATTTGTCCACCCTTTTTTTTCCCTTGGATTCTCTTTTTATATAGAATTAGTGGCCGTCATGGACAACTATTGTTTTTGTTCCGTAATTTGATGGGAAGTATCCAAGGCTTGTTGATACTTCATGGAAGGGTTTGTTATGGCAAAGGGCTACTATTGAAAGGTGAGAAGGATCGAAGCTTGCACGCGAGCTATGGCGGGAGAGCAAGAGCAAGAAAGAGAGAGACAAGAAATGGGAACTCCAACAGTCACAATGTGTGACCGGGCCTTCCTTTATTCAAACTGTCACTAAAAGAATAAAGAATAAAGTGACGTGACGGGCGCCCGCCACCTACAGTGTGCAGTGGCGGGTACTGTCAGTGTAGTAATACACGGGGCGGCACGGCGGAGGCGCCTTTACCCCCAACAACCTCCCACTTAAAGGCGAATCTGCCCTAGTGAGAGAGAAAAGAAAAAGAAAAGACAGTACAAATGTACATAGGTACAAGGGATGAGGAAAGGCGACATCTCATCCAACGCCCATCAACCTCCTGAGGAAGGCAAAGCGCTCAGTAGTGAGGCTCTTCGTGAGCAGATCTGCAGGATTCTCGTCAGTGGAAATCTTGACAAGATCAACAGACTTGTCCTCCACGACACCACGTATGAAGTGATACCTCACCTCAATGTGTTTCGTCTTTGCATGGAAGACCGGATTCTTAGCCAACTGAATGGCACTCATAGAATCCGAATGCAGTGTAGGTGTAGCATCAATCCCAAGGTCAGCAACTAGACGGCCTAACCATATGGCCTCCTTGCAAGCCTCAGTGGCTGCAACATACTCGGCCTCAGTGGTAGACAAAGCCGTACACTTCTGAACCCTGGACATCCAAGAGACAGCCCCTCCAGCATAGGTGAATACATAGCCAGAAGTGGACTTCCTACTATCTGCATGTCCTGCATAATCGGAGTCAGTGTACCCCACGACCCCTGTATCCTCGCTGCCATAGCAAATACACATATCTGCTGTGCCCTTCAGGTACCTCATGATACCCTTCACGGCATCCCAATGTCTGTTGCCAGGTGTAGCCATATAGCGTGCCACAACACCAACTGCATGCGCAATATCTGGACGAGTGGCTATCATGGCATACATCAAACTGCCCACTGCTAAAGCATAAGGGATCTTGGCCATCTCGGCCCTCTGCTCATCTGTCTGCGGACAATCGGCCTGTGATACCTTCACATAAGAAGGTAATGGACAGCCAATAGGCTTTACGTCCTGCATGCGGAAGCGTTCAAGGACTTTATGAATGTACTCCCGCTGTGAGAGATACAAAAGCCCCTGATGCCTATCGCGCTTAATGCGCATCCCAAGTATATGTGAGGCCTGTCCCAAATCCTTCATCTCAAAGCTCTTCTTCAGCTGAGATTTAAGAGCATCTAGCTCATCATGAGCTTTCCCTGCTATCAGCATATCATCAACATAGAGTACCAAGATAAGCAAACTGCCATCACGGGCTTTCTTCGTGTAAAGACATGGATCCATAGCACTCCTGCTGTAGCCCTGTGACTGCATAAAGGCATCAAACTTATGATACCATTCCCTAGGTGCCTGCTTCAAGCCATACAAGCTCTTCTTCAACTTGCACACTAGGTGTTCCCTGCCAGGTTCTGCAAAGCCCTTAGGCTGATCCATATAGATCTCATCATGCAAGTCCCCATGTAGAAAAGCCGTCTTGACATCCATCTGATATAGATCTAAGTCAAGCTGTGCAACCAAAGCCAAGACTAAGCGCAGGGTGGTCATCTTAACCATAGGAGAGAAGACCTCATCAAAGTCCACACCATGTTCCTGCTTAAAACCCTTTGCTACCAATCTAGCCTTGTATGCCGGCTTGGGGTGTCCAGGGGTACTTTTCAGCTTGTACACCCACTTGCATGGCAAAGCCTTCTTGCCCTTAGGCAAGGCAACCAAATCCCAAGTCTCATTCTTATGCAGGGAGTCTATCTCAGACTGCATAGCCCTCTCCCAGGAGTGATTGTCACCCCTGCGCATAGCCTCATCATAAGTGAAAGGCTCTCCTGCATCTGTAACCAAAACCTAATGCATAGAGGGCTGAAATCTGTCAGGTGGACGTCTGTCTCTAGCAGACCGTCTCACCGCAGGCTCTGCTGCCTGTCTAATTGCCTGTCCAACACCCTGGCCCTGTGGAGGAACTGCTGCAGGCTGTACTACTGGCTGTGCTGGAGCTTTAGGCTCCTCCTGAAAGATCACTCTGCGGATCTCAACCACCTTCTCAGGTTGCCTGTGCATCTTGTCTTCATGGAAGACGACATCATGGCTGCGTACTATTTTCCGCGCCTGCGGATCCCATAGGCGATAGCCCATCTCTCCTGACTCACCATAGCCAAGGAATATGCATTTAATGCTCTTTGGATCCAATTTACTCCTCTTGTCCTTGGGCACATGGCAGAATGCCTCACATCCAAAGACACGGAGATGTGCATAAGAGGGTGGCTTACCAGCCCAAACTTCTTCTGCAACCTGGAAATCCAATCCACTGGAAGGCGATCGGTTTATGACATGCACTGACGTACTAACTGCCTCAGCCCAAAAACTCGGGGGTAGGCCTGCATGGCTAAGCATAGAGCGCACACGCTCCTGAATAGTCCTGTTCATGCGCTCAGCCAAACCATTCTGGGGTGGGGTGTAAGGGGCGGTCAACTGACGCTTAATACCCCTGTCATCACAAAACTGCTCAAAAGCATGCGAGACATATTCTCCCCCATTATCTGTCCTAAGGCATTTCAGCCTATACCCAGTCTGGTTCTCAACAAGAGCAAGCCATCTCTGAAAAACTGCCAAGACATCGGACTTCTGCTTTATGGGATAAGCCCACACTTTCCTAGAAAAATCATCAATGAAGGTAACGAAGTACTTCGCGCCACCCATAGACATGCAAGGCATAGGCCCACAAACATCGGAATGCACCAATGCCAAGGGCTCACTCATGCGTGGCCTACCCGATTTCTTATGCGTAGACCTATTCTGCTTACCATAAAGACAATGATCACACGAGTCAAAACATGCATAATCCAAAGGCGGAAGATACTGCAAACCAGATAACATTTTCATTCCTTTCAAAGACATATGCCCCAAACGGGCATGCCAAAGTGATACATGTGGGATAGAGCCCAGTGCCAAAACATGGTCTACAGAAGACCCAGATACAACAAGAGGATAGAGGCTGCCAGCCTTGGCGCCTCTAGCAAGCACAAGTCTGCCTTTGGTAATCTTCCAGGCAGAATCCCCAAAACAGACATGAAATCCTGCATCATCCAACTGTCCTGCAGACATAAGACTACGCGTAAGCGCAGGTACATGACGTACATCCCTGAGCAAAAAGGAACTGCCAGTGGAAAACTGCAACTGAATATCTCCACAGCCCACAATATCAAGAGACCTGTCATCTCCAAGTCTGACTGATCCAGATACAGTACGGTAAGAGTGAAACCACTCACGGTAAGGCGTCACATGGAAGGACGCACCTGAATCCAATAACCAGCACTGTGCATACATACTAGGTGTCTCAGTCAAGTGTGAAGCATCAGAAGAACTAGCTGCAAGTATAAACTCATCACCACCATCGGACTCTTCAGTCTGCGTGACATTAATTTCCTCAATCTTGACGTTGGACTTCGCAGGTACTATGCTGCGATCAGAGGACTTCTCCTGCACTTTATCTTTCCCCTTATCCTTGCGCTTCTCATTGCGCAACTCATGACACTGTGGTCTAATATGGCCCTTTTTCCCACAATGATGACAAGTAACATTTGCATTGCGTCCACGCGACTTACTACGCGACTTGCCACCACGAGATTTAGACCGACCCTTCTGCGAGTCACGGCCTCGGCCATTACCACGGTCATACCTGTCATTCCTGCCTCTAACTGTCAAAGCATGACTACCACGAGAGGCATCCAAGTTTTTGCGATTCACCTCTTCCTGAAGAAGAGCACTCTCAACATCTGCCAATTTTAGAGTAGCACTAGAGGCACAAAGGGCAGTGCGGAATACATCCCATGACTCATTCAGAGTTCCAAGCAAGAAAAGAGGAGTTACTTCCTCTCCAAAGGTGATATCCTGCGAAGTCAGGTTCTTCAGTATAGCATGGAACTGGCTCAAGTGAGCAGACATAGTCGCATTATCCTTCATGCGCAGATCCATAAGCTGCTTCAACCAGTACATCTGACTCGCCGGACTTTTCTTATCATAAAGATTCTTGATCTTATTCCATAGATCCCATGCACTCTGTGCTTCCTCAAATACATTATAATGTACCTGTTCAGTGAGAGACAATACAATCGTGGACTTGCATAGCTCATCAAGTTCAAGCCAGTCGTCAATGTCCATAGTTTCAGGCTGCTCCCCACTCAACCGAAGTGGCTTAATCTGAGATTTCTGCACCAAAACCTGCCATATTTGACTCTTCCAGTAAGAGTAGTTGGTACCATCCAACTTTGTAATGTTAAAGATGGCACTATCATGCGAAGATGACGCCATTATGCAGGCTGGAAATGCCCAAACAGTCCAAAACTGCTTGTTGTTTTACTGCAGAAACTGCCCAAAAATGACCAAAACGGGGTCCAAAGGGTGAGCAAAGTGTGCCAAAAGTTGCTGCCCACTTAGTACTAGGTGCGGTACACCAAATCAGGATATTTCAGCATGAAAAGTACACCTCAGTCCACCAATAACTGCTTGCTGTAATAAATTGCAGGTATGCAGTCTAGAGAGCAAACTGTCCCAAAATAGGATCCAATGTCAAGCAAACAATGCTAGGTCCAAAGCCGGCATGAAACGGACATAAGCAAGGCCAATGACAGTGAAAAGAACATGAGCTCAACACCAAGCATGTCAAAATAACATCTGCCAGTGAAAGGCACACCCCCAGACACTCTAGGCAAAGTGTTCCTGTAATTGCCAAAACCTGACACAAATAGGTATCTGCTCAAAGAGAAAGATCCAAATATGAGACTCAGCTCATAAGCATCCTGTGAACCAAGAGTACATCAATGCATATCCATAAAGATCGGAGTATGATCCCAAAGTCTCAATGTGTATGTAGCTGCTCAAGACATAAACTGCTCCAAATACATGTAAGTGCTCCAATAGCATGCAACTGTCAAAGGTCAAGAAAGCATGTAAAATGCTCCCACTGGCACAAAAGGCGTACAAAGCGAGCTTAGAAGCTCAAACAACCCAAGAGAAAGCACCAATGATAAGTGACCCTGTCAATGCATCAAGTGCATCCGAGAGAGAGCATGACATACATGAAGCACCAGTCGTATTAACCATGAAGCAATACATAAGCCCAAATAAGCTCTCGGTCAACTCAATGACATCCAAATAGCAACCAAGATCAGTGATCAAGTAAGCCGGGAATGCTCAAATACATCCAAATCCAAGCTCCAAATGTCGGTATGGCATACACGAACCAAATAGCATATGTCACGAACCAAAGCATGTAATGCAAAAGCCTAACTGTCAAGCAGAGACATGAGGCATAGGCGGTCCACGAGCATGCCGAGTCGGTCCAAATGCCAGTGAAGACGGAGCTAATGCGAAGCTCAAAAGCATCCCATAATCTCATACATATGCTCCAAGTCGTCCCCAAATGTCAGAGATATCATGCCAAAGCTCAAAGCATACATCCGGTATCGGTAGGTAAGTGCCAAAGCATGTAAAGTACCTTCAGCCCACTGTTATTCCAGCATGTATTTACTGTTCTAAAGAGTAGATTTCAGCCCCAAATTCAAGCCAAAATCATGGTCAAACCAAATGCATACATCCCCAATACATCCGGGTAGGAAGTAGACCGCATACGGGCATCAAACAAGGTAACCGGAGTAGAGTATAAGCATTAAATGCCAATGCCAAGTGTGGCTGCCCTGTTTCCAGCACTGTATAACAGTAAATAACAGTCCCAAATCAGCCAATATTTCAAGCCAAAATCATGGCATAATCATGTGCATACATTCCCAAGGCACTAGGCATCATGTAGACCGCATACGGGCATCAAATAGCACAACCGGAATGGAGTATAAGCAACAAATGCTAATGCCAATGGTGCTGCCCTATTTTCAGCCTGTTATGACAGTTTATGACAGTCCCAAATCTGAAGAAATCAGCCCCGAAAGATCAAGACCAATACCCAAAGCTTGAACGACATCAAACATGAAGTCTATAGCCCTCTTGATCAAGGTAGAGAGCAAGAAGCAATGGCCAAGTGCGGAGCTGAAGTAGATGAGTGCTCACAGCCTGGAAAAAATGATGCAATCTGCCCTGTTGGTGCTGAACTTGCTGTTGCTCCACATGGGCTGAAAAGGGGGTAATGGGGGGCTCAATGATGGCCCAAGGTAGGCACATACCAAGCCATGAAGGCCCAATGCAAAGGGGAGGGAAGATATGAGCTATGGAGCTCAAGAAGAGTGGCTGCCCTTTGTTCCTGCCCTGTTTCAATCTGAGAATACACTCAAATGCCTGCAAATGCTGAAGCAATACCTCAAGGGCAAGGCCCTGATGAAGCTCAAGAAGGCCAGGATGGAGCTCGGGAAGCCGGGGAGAGTCGGGAGCTCAAGAGGTCGGCTATGGCTGCCGGGATGGAGACCCAATGCGTGAAGCGAGTCGATGCGAAGGTCGGGAAGCACCGAGTCGAGCTCGAGCAAGAGAATGCCAAGCTCTGATACCAGTTGAAAGGTGAGAAGGATCGAAGCTTGCACGCGAGCTATGGCGGGAGAGCAAGAGCAAGAAAGAGAGAGACAAGAAATGGGAACTCCAACAGTCACAATGTGTGACCGGGCCTTCCTTTATTCAAACTGTCACTAAAAGAATAAAGAATAAAGTGACGTGACGGGCGCCCGCCACCTGCAGTGTGCAGTGGCGGGTACTGTCAGTGTAGTAATACACGGGGCGGCACGGCGGAGGCGCCTTTACCCCCAACAACTATTGTTTTAGATCCATCTTATATTACTTTTTTCCAATGTGTGTTTAGCAACAAACAAGCACTATGCTATTTCAAATCCTAAGTTGGCAAACTCTTTGCTTTTTCATTCTTTGGCTTGTGAGCATTGGTGGTTGTAATCTTGGTTTGAACTACTCTATGATGTTGAGGTTTAGATAGAGGCCTTGACTTTGACTTTGTGTCCTTGGTAGTTTGCATAAGAGATCTTTAGGAGGTTGTCATTGACCTAGCTTGGGTAGCCAAAGCATATACTTCCCTTGGTAGTATCCTTGAGGTTGGAGCAAAGTTTTTGGCACCCATCTTGGCATGGTACTTCATCTCCACTAGTTAATGTCCCTTTTTGTTTGTCTCCTTCTTTTTTTCCTTCTTGAATTGTTGGGCCTTCAAGAGTGTTGTTGTTTGGATTTAATCAACTTCAATTCTTTCTTTTTTAGCTTGTATTTTCCTAACAAGATTTAAGCCTTTCTCTTGGCTATTCTTGAGGTGTATCTCCAATTGTTCTTCTCCCTCCCTAGATGATATCAATCATTGTGGTTGATCTTTCTACTTTGGCAAGTTTCCTTTACTAAAAGCTACTATTATCCATACACGAGGTAGTGTTAAGTGTTCTCTCATTGTAGTGTAGCCCACATTGCAACTTGTTTGCTTCTTAAATATTTTGCTAAGTAGCACTTCTTTTCCAATACCCTTAGTCTCTGTTGTTATCATGATCAAGAAAGCTAACTTTTTCTTATGGGATCATTGTAGCCAATAACATTTAGAATAGATATGTTGGTGTTGTAACTTTGTTGGGGGGAGGAGAGAGAGGGAGAGAGTAACTCTCGCATGAAGTGAGCATTACTCTCTCAGAAATAGTAACTCACTTCATATGAGAGTTATTCACATCACTCTCCTATATTTCCCCTCCCTTTATCCATTGTCAGGCTCTCTTCTCCCTCTCTCAAATCTCCCTCCCCCCTCACCTGAGCAATTCAACAAAGTAAATCTAGAAGGTCCTTGCTTTCTTACGTGCCATCCTCCTTCTCTCATCCACCTGCTAGCTTCTATTTTAAACTAGATGGTAGGAAATTCGAAGCTGAGTTGAGGATATTGTTACCAGTGGAAAGTGTGTGGCTCCACATATTTTAGAAATTATAGAGTCTCCCTAAAAATCCCACCACCACAAGTAACACTTGTAAATTTTCAGATCTTTTTGGCCAATAGAATATTATCGCTTGCAAACTTGTAATATTTAAAAATTATGGTATTCATGCTAAATTATACACTTGTTATACACTTTCCACATCCACATATTTACATATACATGTGAACTTTACAAAGACGTTAAGTAAAGTCATAACTAAATATCATATGCGAACAGTCCTTAATGGTTCAAAACTTAAGGTTTTTAAGGTAGAACTAGTTTAATTCTTGTTTCATTATTTCATTTCACACTGTCTCTCTTCATCTCTTTATATCCACCACATCCCTCCTACTTGCTACAATGGATGGTCGTGCACACTTTGACGAGTGGATCCACGAGACTATCTTTGCCATCCAAGGTGACGAGATATATCAGGTTTTCTCTAAGAACTTCAACCTTGAAAGCATGCTCTCATCATTGGATCCCCCTCTTCAGGTTTTGGAAGATTTTGTGGAGCACCATTGCTACCTGCACATACTCCATCAAGGGATCCGACATGACTTGGGTGCCTCTGGAATAGCTCATGGTATTTCAGGCATGGAAGAATCACCAAAAAGTGGTGAATAGGCGTTTGGCCCATGTGGATCCTTTGCATAATAGAATATGCATTGTTCCCATGGGCAGTGCACCAAGTACAACACCTTTGGATCTCATGGAGGTGATTGTGCATTGGCAATTTACCTCCTTGCATTTGATACATTCCTAGAGGAAGAGAGCAATGAAGATACAACTCCATAGGTTGTTGCTATCATGCACATGGGAGAAGAGCCGATTGAAGAGCTCATAAATGTTCAAGAGGAACATCGAGTGGTGGTAGAGCAAGGGTTAGCTCTCACTGTGACATCTTCTTCAAAACATCCACAAGTCGCAAACCCAACCTTGCCTCCTTGTTAACACCCATTGAAGTAGATGGTGTACAATACTTGCTTTTATTGGATATGCTGCAATACTTGGAAATCAAGGAAGAGGAGTTGTTTTCCATCCTAGTCAGGAATTCAATGGAAGGCCTGATCAATTATGATTACATGGATGTGCATTCAAGGATGGCAGAGATTGGAAGATATGATGGCACAAGCTTAGATACAGTGAGTATCATCATAGTAGTACAGGAGTAGATTACCTTGGTTAAAGAATATATATCTTATGCTGGATGCTGAATTTGAAGTACTACAGCATGATTTGTTCGAACCAAGGCCCCAGTTTCCTACCAAGGACATTGGAGAAGGTGAGATTTCTAACTACCATTTATTTTTATGCAACGAAACTTGACACGTCCACCGGTGAAATCTTGGCAAAAAATTATGCTTGTAGCTACATTGTCCAAAGTCTAGCGTTTAGGGCCACTTTCTTGGCTTAATACACCCTATCATCAAGTATCGTCACTTTCTGATAACTCTAAGTTAGTTGCTAATTATTTTGTTTGATTTAACTTTTTCATTCAAGACATACTATATATAGATGAGTTTGCATCAAGGCAAGGAGGAGCTTGGCATGCACTTTCGATGGCATTGGGTGGCATGGAGCTTTCTAGACTCTCTTTCCGATGGACTGCTAAGGCGTGTCCTAAAAGGGAACAAATGGACACGTTACAAATCCCGAGTCACGTTGGCCTCTTGTGCAGGGCTCGGAACGCAAGGGATTTACGGCTAGAGCCCCCCTAGCACACAAGCGTCCTCCTGCTCCAAGTAGCGCTCAACGGAGAGACCTCACACGATGGGTTTAGTCCACATTCCCGGTGCGGCTAACAACCCCCTTGGTTAGGGTCAGGCAGACAGTCGGGGATAACTGATGCTACCTCTCCCTTCAGACCTTCAACCTGAAGCATTAATTAACTTTCCATCTTTTAGTTCCTTGAGCAAACAATGCAAACAGTGCTCCTAAACTGTTACAAGCACAATCAAACTAGTGGTCGTTTATTTGGCCAACTGCTAAGGAGTGAATCCTTCTCTCCGAATGCATCCAGCATTCGATCCGGGATCAATTGCGACTTGGCAAGATCCCCCAAGGGTTTGTTTGTTCACCCTTTTGTCCTTGGGTTAGGGCCATATCATGTTAACCTAACTTAACCAATACCTTAGGTTTCATAAATTAACAGTAAATCCTGGCGACCATGACGCTCCGAATTATTGATTGATCCTTTTGCTTCCAAGTAAATACCTAACTTCCCTTAACTTGGCAATTTTCCCCAAGAAATGTGATATAACAGGATGACTACTCATCCTCTTGCAAGTTAAACTTGCGCAAGAGCCTGCCAACCTCATTCCAAGGAATGGCAAAACTCTCTTGTGATCAAACCACAAGACCATGCGACATTGCAACTTGTTACACAAGTGTCGCATCTATTCCATGGGATCATTTCACCCATTGAACGACGTTTTTCTGGTCACGGAATTATATCTAGAAAAGAAGCAGGATTTAGGGTGTCTTCTTACCCAACCCAATTCTAATTGCACTAGGTTGACAACGTTCGGTCCTAGGGATTCCAACTCAATCTGAGTTTTAGCATTTGAACGAATGAACCTTAGGGTAGAAACCCTAGATTGTTATTTGCATGAGCATCCAATTGACCCTACATTCCGTGAATGCGGGTAGGACCTTTGGGTATGAGGGTTTCGACTTGGCAACAAGTGCAAAACTAGGCCAAATCCTTAACGTGCTAAACCCTAGTTAGCACTCGGGGTATTTATCGTATCGATTGAACCATGCCTATACAAATCCCTTGCGGGTTAGGTGATTTAGATAATTCGATCTACTTGTCTTGCAACAAGGACAAACCATTCCTAGAGATGTTAAACTTGAGCTAAAGGAGAAAACTAGTTGCAACATGTCACAATACACGTAAACACGCGATTCATTGCTTCTATGTACCACTAGATTCGCAATAACCCTATCCTTCCTTGTTAAAACCAAAACGCATGATAAATTGAAGGATAACTTACATAGGACCTACTAGGATTTACATTCGAGAAATAATACCTACAACCTTTTGTCTAAGTGTTTGAATTTCATGCTTTAATAAGCCATGCAATCTTTTCCAAATGCAACTTGACGAAATGAAGTTTGCGAATATGTAACATGCGACCCCTAGATACAACAACCTCGAAAATGAAGTTCATGCGACACTAAGACTAGTATTGATTTAATCCGTTTTCAAGCATCCTTTTTCCATGCAACTTACAAGACCGGAGTTCGTTTTCATGCCGTGAAATGGAAGTTAACAATTTCCTCATGCGAATCATAACGAAGGGAATTATTGACTAAATGCAAGATACTCCTTTCCTTCATGACCAATGCACTTAACAATTTCATTCCATTGCCCTAAGTAATAGGTGTTTAGACTCATTACTTTGGAAATGCACCCAAAATTAGCAACATGCAGCTAATCTCCTAAGACAGACAATTAGAAATGCAACGTTCCAATTTCATGATATGCACCAACCTTGTCTAACGTTTAAAGAGATAATTTATCAAGTGTACATTTATCACTGCCACATGCATTTAACGATAAGCGCAAAATGCATTCTTCCTTATGAAATTAAGTGTGCCTAAATCATTTATTTATGTGAGAATAAACTCAAAAAAAACCTGGACTTGTGGGCTTGGGGAGATGTCCATGTGAATGTTAGGAGAAGAACCTCCCGCAGGCATGCCTTGCGACTTCTTAGGGGCCATTGTAGATGTGATTACAGACTTCTGATTTGCGTTTACCCTTACGCGATCGATGAATTTCCTTAGCCTTGATAAGCAGCCTCAAGATCTTGCTCTTCTCCCTCGTACGCAAGAGATACCTTCACCGAAATGGGGTTCTTTGAAAATACCAGGGCTTGTGAGATTTGGGCTTATGGGAGGGCTAGTGGGGTTGGAGCTTTGCTTGCAGGAATGGAGCTTTTCGAAAAAGCATACGGGAATGGAGGCTTTACAAGAAGGTTTGCGGAAATGGGGCTCTTACGAAAAAGGCTTGTGGGAATGGGGGCTTTCGAGGAAGTTTTTAAACACCGGAGGAGAAACCCGTGTGTACAAGGCCAAAGCAACCTTATCCTTAGAAGGTTCTAAGGAGGCTTCCTCAGTCTGTCATAGACGTGACGTGGAAAGCAAAGGCCAAGGATGGGAGGATGGGGAATGACAACTGAGAGGGGAGGGTGACTAGGACGTTGGCAGGCGGAATGGGATGGTTGCAGCAGCCGTATGGGGCGGTGACTTCCTAGCGGCGGCGTCTCCAGCGGCTGTAGCACGGCATCATAGCGCTTCTCCACGACAGGCGGTGGCCTCACGTAGCACGACAGTAGTTATGGCAGCCTAACGTCCTTTCCTCCACGCAGCCTTTTTTCTTCCCCCTTCCGAGGCTAAGGGGGGTTTTTATAGCCCAAGGGGGGGAGAGGGGGGCCACCACGTGGCTGGTGCATGGCTCTCCCCCCATACACCCAACTCACCACATCTCCCCCTTCTCCCATTCCCTTCCCTCCAGCCACGCATCGATTGGGGGAATTAGCAAAAAAATTTGCATTAAATTGAACATTATCCATTTAGCCCCCTCCCAAGAGGTTGTTTCCCCACGGTTATGCAGATTTGAACCCCCGGCTCAATTGCGGAGGTCCCGTTTTTGCGCGTGCGGGTTACAGATTAACTGCCGGCAATTACAATGTGGAAGATAACCTTGCACAGGTTTTACGCGGCGTGCGGGGAGTCAAGTTTGGTAATATTTTTGAGCGAGAATATTACAGTTCGACTCCTTTGTTAAGTTTCCATTAGACATATGGATGGCCACTCATTGTGTAGCTTTAGTTTCCATCATCCATTCTAATCGTGATTCATACCTTTGCATCACAAGAGTATCTAGACAATTGGATCTTGCCTTTTATGCAGTAGCCAAAGCTTGAGCTTGCTCGGCAAGTTATGGAGGAGAGAAAGGTTGCTCAGAAAGTTATGGATTGTGATTACACACACACACACACACACACATACACTCTGTCTCTCTCTCTCACATGAGGATTCCTATGTTGCTTGGTTGCAAGTTATAATGGAGAAGCAAGTTGTGACCGAAGGTGAGGTCAAGCATACCACTACTCCTCCTCCCCTTGCCATCACCAAAGAAGAGGTCAAGTAGGACCAAGCTATGATTGTCAGGACCTAAAATGGGCCCAACAACGACTCTCTCTCTTTAATCCTTGACACATTGTGTTGTAGTCCAATCTCTTAATTGTTTGCCCTAAACTCCAAGCAAGAGTGCCCAAATTGAAGGTGTCTAGTACACCACACAAACATCACAACCTACTCAACTAATTATTGTGCTCTATGAGTGATCTACCTGGTTAGGGATTTGACCCATTGATCCTTGTCTTTTAGGACAAATGTAATACTTACTGTCCCCTCATCCTCACTAGAACCTCATTTGAATCCTGAAGACCAATCGACTTAGATCGCCTGACCCACTCAATCAATATAGAAACCAATTGCTATGCAACACTATATACATAAAAATGCTTCAATGCATATTGTTCATGAAAGTGCATAATAATTTTTAATGTGAGAAAACAAGAAGTGGGTGTAACAAAAACAAGTCTTTATATCATTTCATGACTTTCAACTTTGTGTTGCATTAGTGTTACACACCCCCCAAAAGTATCGAGTGTTCACCAATTGTGTTACTTTTGGGTACATATTTCACACATAATTACCCTAGATATGATATGCAAATAAGAAAATATAATTCTCAACATTCTTATCCAAATTCAATGTGGTTTTTCTTTTAGATTACTATGCATGGCACTGGGGCCAACTCTGTGCTACTAGCATGCATGTTTCGTGCTTAAAGACCTTAAATTTCTAAAAATTTGAAAAGAAAAGTGTGGTGTTTTTGAATTTCCAAGTTTAATAGGTTATTTTTAGTGTTTTTCTATTTATTGGTAATTTTGCCTACTCGTCATGATATGAACAAGATGCTGAGTGGTTCCCAAGGCTGTTAATGTTTACCATAGCTACTGATGCACTTGAGGAGCCCTCCATGGAGACCAGTAACATGCCACAAACTATTTTTTTCACATAACTCTCACCTCTCCCTCTCTTTTACCCATGCCCCTTCTCTCATCAGAAGAGTCACTATGCAAGAGGAAAGGGAGGAGAGAGAAATACAATAAAATCAACATCTCTATTTCTTCAAATCAATCCATGAAATTCACATGAGCGCATAGAGAAGGGTGAGGAGGCTTTATTTCTCCTATTAATTGCAAAGAAGGTTGAGCAAGCTCTGTACAATGATCAATGAAAGCATGAAAACATGGTGCTCAATTTCTACACAGACTTCTCTCTCTCTCTCCTACGATTCATCCTCATTAGTTATTTCTTTTGGTCATATCCTTTTAAATTTGGCCATTGTCCAATTAAATTGGTCCAACCCTTCACATTTTGGCCTATTTCTAGCCTCCATGGCTGCTCGGACCATATTCCTCCACAAATTAAGGTCTTGCAGTCTCAAAATTTACCCCAAATATGTAGAATCAATGCTTAAGTGATGGTTGAATGCTTCTTTATTATTTGTAGACTTGACTTGGTGCTTTGTTGCGTCTCAAACTTCAAAATGCTTTGTCTCTTGCACCTTGACTGCTTTGCACCACAAGACCACTTTTGAGCCTAAAATCTTCATCTTCGCTCACAAATGCCTTGTGGATCTACCTAAAATTGTCAAAAATCTTGAGAAACATGCCTTTAGATTCACCTCTCAACGACTGAAGAAAAGGTCAAGCAGGCAAAGCTAGTGTGAGGTACACTCAAGCAACAGCTTGGCTCCTAGAACTCCCTCCCCCTTGTGACTTGACGTGTTTGTTTTTTCATCTTTTTTGTTTTTTAAATTGATGCATTCGAAAATTGTGATGATGCCTTGGTTGTAGCATTTGCAGTTTACCCTGTAAGATAAAAGTTTGTCACAATGCTTGTTTGTGCACTTGACCTCCCTCATACCCTTTGTCTGTGTGTGTGTGTGTGTACATATATATGAGGGTATGAGGGAGGTCAAGTGCACAAACAAGCATTGTGACAAACTTAGCACGACTTCTAACAATTAATAGCTTGAGGGAAGTGCACAAACAAGCATTGTGACAAACTTAGCAAGACTTCTAACAAGTAATAGCTTGTCGCGGACGTTTGCAAGACAAAAGTTTGTCACAATGCTTGTTTGTGCATTCGACCTCCCTTTTATATATATATATATATATATTAGGCAAGCTATTACTTGTTAGAGGTCGTGTTTGATAGAGGTACTGAACATACATTCACGTCACCTCTGCCACTCTGCGTTTGTTTTTCGTTTTCAGGCATGGCAGGCAGGGAGGTCCGAGAATACACGAATCTGAGCGACCCGAAAGGTATTTTTCTCTCTCGTGCACACGCGTCTACAGAAGCAGACAGACACACACACACACACACGTGGTTGCGCGCGCGCGCGCGCGCACACACACACACACACAAAGAGGGGGGGGAGAGAGAGAGAGGTGTGTGTTTTAATCGAATAAGAAAATTTCAAATGACGTTTAGAGCCATAGATTGCATCGTCGGGCCTTTGGAAGCGTCACCTTGGCTTATTTTCAGAAGCCTCACTCAAATTTGGTCCAGTTCCATCGAATTCAGGGTGGTTTTATGGATCTTAAGATTGATAACGAGGTTTTTGGATGTATTGGTATCCGGTTCTTGCAGATTTAGGTCAAATTAATTTAGGGCTAGGCTGCAAGAATTTTTATTTAAATCGAGAGCCATATATTGCATTGTCACACTTGCACAAGCCTCACTTTGTCTTACTTTTTAGAAGTCTCACACAAATTTGGTCCAGTTCATTCAATTCAGGGTGGTTTTGTAGAGCTGAAGGTTGACAAGTAGGGTTTGGTATGTACTGCTATCCATTTCCTGCAAACTCAGAATAAATTCGCAGACCCAACAGCAAAGATTGCAGTTTGGGTTTTGCATGGAACCTTAAACACACATATTTTTGCCTGTTGAACATTCCTCAACGTGTGTGACTACAATACGTAGAACATGACAGCAGCCTAACTGGGGTTGCCAGTAATCATCTAATTTCAAAAAAAATTGCACAAATGCACAGTGAAGATAAGATATTGTACTTTACCCATGAATCAGTTAAAATCATAGCCTTCCAGTCAATCAGCATGTAAGGGGCCATCGATCTTTCAGCTCATTGTGCTTAGTGTGACATTTCAAAGTCACACATTCAGGCTGGTTGTGAGAAGCTTTCTTGCACACTAGCTTTTCCAAAAAGCTTTTCGTTATAGTACTTCACAAAGGAGCTTTAATTCGCAATACTTTCACCTTATAATAGCAGCTTTATTACTAGGCCTCATTCATGTCCTTTGGTATGATCAAATAAAGAAGTCAATAAGTAAGTAAGTAATCAAACAAACAAGTCAATAAGTGAGTAAGTAATCAAACAAACAAGTAAATAAATAAATGATAAGTGAGTAAGTAATCAAACAAACAAGTAAATAAATAAATGATTTGGCTTCACCGTCTCCTCCAATGAAATTGGTCAATCATGATGTTGGAGTAAAAAGATGTCCAAGTAGATTGTGATGGTTTTGAGTTTTCCATGAAGAACAAAGAAGGCCATTGTTTGCATTTTTGGGAGCATTCCAAGGATCTCTACTTGTGATTCCACCAAAGTTTGGGGATGTTAGAGTGCCATGGGCTAGGTTTCTTTTTGGGCACTTTGGCTAGTTATGTGGCCATCCATCTTGGGTGATTGGTTAGTCTTGTATCATGTGTGGCATCTTGCATTTATCTATGTATAGGCATCCTTGTACTCCCTCATTTTGTCACAAGGATGTGAAATTTTGATGATTTGCTTTAGCATTTGATTAAGTTTTAATTGAATGATATGCTTCCACATTTGCTACACTCTAACATGGTATTAGAGCAGTGTAGAAGGGCTGATTAATGTGGGCAAACTTTTTGGGAGAATTCTTTCTAACAAAAGTTTGGGTTTTTAGCCTTTTGAGACTGAGGTAAACAGGTAGAGCATGGACAAGGAGGAAAGATGCTATTTTTTGCATGTTTTTCTTGCTAGTGAAGAAAAAAAGGTTGCGTTTTCAGCCATTTGTAGCAGACTTCGAGTTTCATTGCCTTTGGCGGGTGAACTCTTTGTGAGTGGAGGAAGCCCTAGCAAGCACTAGCATTGTGTGCGGAGTCAAAAGGGGTTGTCCTTGTTTTTGTGTAGGTCATTTCATTTACAATGTTGACCGAAATTGATGTGAAGTTTTAGGCTATTATGGACCATAAGGTCCCTATGTTGTCGGCTTTTTCTTCATATCAAAAGCTCAATGGGGAGAATTAGCGCCTTGGCATGTTATTATACTTGCCATATCGGAGTCTTATGATTTGGCAAAGCTCGTGATCGAGGCTATAGATTGTCGTATAGCGTGTGATGCCTTGAAGCTTTCTGCATTGACTTCTTGTTCTTCTTCTTAGTGTTGTTTTTTTCCTTTTGTTGAGAAGATTGACTAGTCAAAGCCAAGGAGTTTACTCACCACATTTGTGGCAAGATAGGCATTGGAAGAAAGATTGCTGTCATGGGGATGTGAAATTTTGAGAAGCTCTAATCGTGCTGGTCACATTTGATTAATGTATTAATCAAATATGCAAGGTTGTTTAGCACATGGCAGTTATTTCATGGTAACAGGCCAATGACCTTAAGGATGCAGTGGGTGTTAAAGGTAAAAGTAATAATAAGTTATGCTTGCTAGGTACTAGGTGGTACTTGATTCCAGATTTGAGCCTAGCCAATTTATTGGCTGCTAATGTTAGTGGTAATGTTAGAGACTAGGTATTAATTAATTAACTAATGCTAGTCTAAGGGTCAGTAACTACTCAAGGATACTTGAAAGACAAATTAAAATTGGCTTGGCCAATTTAATTATTGGTTGGTTAGATTTATTTTTTGGAGCACTAGAATAAATATTATATTAATTTTTAAAATTAATATATTGAAAATTAATTTTAAAAGCTGGGTAATATTGAAAAATGAGATTAGAAGGCTGTCACTTGGCAAAACTTGCCCATGCAAGTGGAAAAAACGTTTTTAAGGGTTGGTGAAAGTCTATTCTAGCCATTGTGAGAGAGGAGGAGGCTGTTAGAGAGCAAGGAGAGGCTATTGATGTGATTTGTAGGCATGAGGGATCAGTTCTACAGTATGTGACAGCAGTTTAGAGTCCTCTAGGAGCAAGTGATAGCAGCCCAAGGTCCTTTTGGTGCAGATGACAGTATATAGGATGGGGCATCAGTCTTTTTGGTGGTCCTAAGCTGTAGGTGATTGCTTCTATGGTTGTTTGAGCAGGGCAGCGGTAGTTTTTTAGCATTTCTCGCGGTGAAACTCTGAAATTTCTCTCTCTACCGCATTCTCTCTTATCTCCCAGCTACTCTCAAGTTATCTTAGTATTTTCCAGCAGTTCAAGCCATTAGAGGAAGAGATTTCAGTTAATCTTTATTGTAAACCCTAATTTACAACAAAATTAGGGTTTGATAGCTGCCTGGGGATGCGTGCTTAGAATTGAGAGCCTAGGACTTAAATTTTAGCAATTGAAATTGAGGAATTTCAAGAAGATTTAAGAGGCTCACTAGCTAATATCAGATTTGGGACTGAATCTTTTAAGAAGCACGGTGAAGGCTAATCCTTAAGCAAACTAAGGGGCAAATTGGTTTGAAGGCTTGCTGATAATTTGTGGCAGCAAGGGGCATTTGGATTAGCAGGGGATAATAAGGAATCTCAGTTGTACTCCATCCAATTGCAATTTAAGTTAAAGAAATACCGAAAGAATGTCGGTTTTGGTGCCAATAGACTGTCCAATATCCAAGATTATTAAAGGTGATGTGTGAATTTCAGTTTATGCTCACTTTTTAATTGCAATAATTAGTGCTTAATTTGGTTATTTACTTCTCTATATGAGGAGGAAGGTTGGTTTCATGGTTTCGTTACTGGGACATACCATCAATTTTCTTGAATTGGTGGACTTGAGGCACGTGATTGAGGGTTAGAAGCTGTGCTCTAGCGGTGAAATTGTATTCAGCTGAGGATCGCAACAAGAATGTCTTCAGATAGTGAGATGGGATCAAGCAAGGATGATGCCTCTCAATCTGAAAGTTCGCAAAGTGTTGGGAAAAATGCAATGCCTGATCTTGGACAAGACACCGAGTATGGGTAGCAAGCTGAGAATGAGGGAATTGGACAAGAGGTGGGTCCTTCTAGGTCTCTTGAAGTTGATGACCAGCAAGAGGAAGACGAGTGCGATAACTAGTGTAAAGATCAGTTGAGGACAATAGCTGAAATGTTAATGCAATTGGTAAATGATCCTTAGCTCATACACTTTTTGAACCCCTTAAAGGAGAGTAACAAAGGTAAGAAGAGGAAATTGTCTTCAAGAGCTTTGGGACAATAAGATGCATCGAAGAAAGAGCCAATACAACAACATGATGTTCTAAATGTGGGTAGTGAGCATAAGCAAATGATGCTAGTGGGGCGATTGATACATATGCAAGGCCAACTTGGAAGTGCCAATCCAATGTTTTTTGGACAGCAAGGCATGCATGCAATTATGGGACAGCCAGGTGGTGGCACTAGTTTCCATGCTATGGTGGGTTAGGGATTGCATAGGGGATGTATGACACTAATCCATATGGTATGCAACAACCAATGCATGGTGTGCAAGGCCCGATGCATCTAGGTATGGTTGATAATATGTATAACCCCATGTATAACAATGTTGGCATGGGGTTGGGGAACAAAGTGGCAAGTTTGGTAATATATATATGAAGCCCACTGTGTTTGGGAGTCATGGGACTAATGCTGGTTATGCAGATGCTCCATATAGTGCTGGTTATGAGGAAAAATGTAGCTACTAATGCCCACATGAAGAAAAACACAACTATTCATGCATGCAATATATGGGAAAATGTATCTTGGTACGGTTGGTAGTATGTAAATTCCCATGTAGAGTCATTACAATGGTTCAAAATATGCAAATGAGAATGTTTGCTGATGCATCTGGTGCTCCTAGCATGTCATGTACACACGAGGGACTAGCCAATTGGATGCAATGTTGCATATTAGTTAAGTTGGAATCGTTAGCAGTTCTGTTTGCTATGCCGTGTCATCTCTTGCTTGTAAGTCTCAGTCTAAGTCGGACGAGGACTTTTGGAGCTTTGACAAGCTTGTCATGTGTTTTGATAGGGGAGGCTACCCATTCTAGAGTGGCTATCTAGGTGCATTTCTTTTGTTTGTTGGGTCCTAGTGTGTTTTCCATGAGCAGTTTATGCATTTCCTAGGCTGTCCACATTTGCTCGACATCGTCTTTACCGATCGGATTTTTTGGTGGCAATTTGGTATTTTTAAAGACATTTATTATGCCACAACTAGCATTAAATGCTGGTCGGCCAACATTTATGGCATTTTCAGATTTTAGCAGGCCAATTTAGGGGTTTTGTGGATATTTATAGCCATTCCCTACTTGGCAGTCATTCATATTATCATCTTTCTTCTTTCTTTGGCAGGTGCACACTCAGACTCCATCATCTTTCTCCATCTTTGGTGCTGCCCTCTCATCATTAGCTTGATCTGGTGCCCTCATTGATGTTGTGGGTTGCGTGAAGGGATTGATCAATCCATCATCATTGTATCAACATTCTTCTTTAGTAAGTGAAGTATTCTTCCCTCATCTTCTGCTTCCTCTCTCTCTCTCTCTCTCTTTCTGTTTATTTCTGTGTTCCTGTTTCTCTTTCGTTGTGCACTCTCACATGGTATCATCACTTAAGTGAGGATACAATTTGGAGATTTCTTGCAAAAGAGCAGGTTTTCATTGTGGAGGAGCAGCTCATATTCCAAAACGTAGATTTTTCAGCCTGCATTTTACTACATTTATAGCATGAACAGGTGGTTCACTGCCCCTTTGAATCCCCAGGCAACAAACGATAGTCTCTCCGGCCCAAGTGGCAGCTTTCTTGCATTGGGCAGCATCAACTTTTGTGTTTTGCGTGAAACACAAATTTGTGTTTTTGCATGTATCCATTTTGTGGAGCAGACGTCATCATATTTTTGCAAGCGATAGCTTCTTCAATCTTGGCGATAGGTTTTTGCTGTGGGCGACAGTTTTTTGTGCAAATGATAGCCTCTTGGTAGCAAGCGATTGTTGTTTCTTTGTCCAATGTAGCTTTTTGGGAGATTGTAGGTTTGAAGTTGTCTTATCATTGGCTCTTCGTTGACTCAGAGGATGAGGTTTCTATTTCTTCCTCTGAGAGAGAGAAAGATTTTTGTGCTAGTTAATGTGATGAACGGAGGTCTCCTAGCCTGTCTGTACGAGATCCGTCTCCTCCCCGTTGTCTTCATGTTTCACAAAAGGCTCGTTCTATTGGTCTTCATATGCCATTCATGGCACCCTCAATACAGGTGCCTGTACTCTCTTCTCTACCCTAAGAAGAGTGGCTTGATGGTTCCAACTACTCGCTTTGGTCGTGTAAAGTGGAGTGTACCTTTGATACCTTTGATTTTTGGGTTACCCACCCTATTCCTCTTCCAGTGGAGAATCCCACCATTGGTTTATCGATGGATCATGCGGCCTTATGGGATCGGTTAAACTCTAGAGCCTGATCTTTTCTCTTTATGAGCTTACAGGATTTTGTCCTAGTGTATATGCGCAGGTTGCGAAAAGCAATGGAAGTGTATACAAGCTTGCTTCTTTGTACCATCAGAAGACATTTGCCCACCGGATTACTCTTGAGAAGAAATTACAAATGCTCGATGTTGATGATTTTCCTTCCATGAAGGATCATATCAAGAGGTTGGAGGATATGAGGGATGAGCTTGTGTCCCTTGGGAGGATGATCTCTTCAGAGGATATGGCTATGATTCTTTTGACTCAGCTGCCAATTCCTTGGTTTGATGTCTTCTACACCAACCTTTTTACATCGAGGATCCGTGAGAAGCTTCTATGGGAGAAGCTTGACTTGCTTGTTTTGAATCATGACGAGTGCGCCAAAGAGGTTGCCAGTGGATCCACCTCCACCAAAGCTTTTGTTGCAGGTTCGGAAGGGAAGAAGACAAAGAAAGAGAAGTTAAAGGCTAAATGATATGAGAGTTCTTGAGGTTTTGACTCCAACTAATGGCTTCTTGAGATCTCATGGGATAAAGAGACAATTTACTCACATGTATAGCCCACAGTAAAATGAGGTTGCTCTATGCCATTCCGAGGGTTCTGTCACTGTTGGTGACATAGTTTGGATGCCTATTAGTGGTGTTGGCACTTTGCCTTTATTATCTCTTGCATGTGAGCCTTAGTCTAAGCCAGACGAGGACTTTTGGAGCTCTGATAGATCTGTCATGTGTTTTGATGGGGGAGGCTACTCATTCTAGAGTGGCTATCTGGGTGTATTTCTTTTGTTTGTCGGGTTCTAGTATGTTTTTCCATGAGTAGTTTTTGCATTTTCTAGGCTATCCACATCTGCCAAACATTGTGTTTACTAGTTGGATTTTTCGGTGGCCATCTGGCATTTTTAAGGTATTTATTGTGCCACGACCAGCATTAAATGTTGATTGGCCAACATTTATGGCATTTTTAGATTTTAGTAGGCTAGTTTAGGGGTTCTGTGGTTATTTATAGATATTTCTCACTTGGCAGTCATTTATATCATCATCTTCCTTCTTTCCTTGGCAGGTGCACACTCCGACTCTGTCATCTTCCTCCGTCTTCGGTATTGCCGTCATCATCAGCCTGATCTGGTGCCCTCAGTGACCTTGTGGGCTGCGTGCAGGGACCGATCAGTCCATCATCATTGTATTAGCATTCTTTTTCAGTCAGTGCAATATTCTTCCCTCATCTTTTGCTTCCTCTCTCTGTGCTTATTTCTGTGTATGTGTTTCTTTTCCGTTGTGTACTCTCACAGGAATTGCAATAGTGTGAAAGTATAAAGCATTGCAATGCTTAAGGGGAAAAAAGGCCTACAACCTAGTGGAGGTTTTAGGCAAGTAAAGTTAGAGGTAAAATTTCCATATGCTTCTTGGTGAAGCTTCAGCATTGTTTTACCAATAGGTGCAAAAGGATGGAAGAGGGTGACTTGCAGACCATCCTCAGTTGTTGCAACTTTACCTAGATGCCTTTTAGTTAAAGATGTGACTTTGGCTCGGGCTCAGTTAGGTTAAGCAAATCAAGATTCTAGAGCATTGCATGATGCTCAAGGGAGAGGTACCACATCCACTTGCATTGTGGACAGCTCTTGTATTTAGAGGAACTCAGATGTATTAAGCATGCATCCAAGGTACTGTGTTGACAATATGTTTGCCATGGGGTTACTAACTATACTTTTGTATAAGTTTGGGATTAATTCATGATTAGTTGGGCATGAACTTTTGCCTTAGTTTTGAGATCAATTTTTGATAAATTTTAGCTCAGTTTTTGATTAGTTTGAGAACCGTTTATGGTCACTTTTGGGATCAGTTCTGCATTAGTTACTGATTAGTTTTTGCAATCAGTTTGTGATCAATTTGGGGTCACATTTGCAGCAATTTGTGATCAGTTCTTAGATGAGCAAGTGATCAATTTATGATGAGATTATGCTCACATTTCAATGGTTTACAGTTGTTCCATGGACAACAACATGTTAGTAAATGCCATTGACAGTTTCAACCATGGTTTATACTGAGAATATGCTTTACCATGGTTATGAAGTTGTAACGGTTGAGAAACATGAGTTATGGATGCATCTAATGGGTTTCTAGTAGCAGTTCTGCACTAATTTGCAAATTTATGTTATGTATATGCTAGCTGGAAAATTTCAGCAGGTTTGGAGCATATGATATGCTTGGACAATAGTGACCAATGTTGTGACTGTGATGCCTTATGGAAATTCTAGTGCAATATGCTTTCCCTTTGGCACAATGCAATGTAATTGAGGATGATTGCAAGGATTTTAAGGGGGAGGTTTGTCATGGGGACATGAAATTTTGAGATGCTCTAATCTTGCTGATAGCCTTTCATTAAGATCAAATGTCCAAGGTTGTTTAGCACGTGATGCACATGGCACTTATTTCATAGTAACGGACCAAGGATCCCGAGGATGCAGTGGGTGTTCACCAAGGCTAAAGTTGTAATAAGTTATACCTGATAGGTACTAGGTGATATCCGATGTTAGATTTGGACCTAACCAAATTATTGGCTACTAATGTCAGTGGTGACATTAGAGAAGGCATTAATGAATTAATTAATGCTTGTCTAAGGGTTAGTAACTGCTTAGGGATACTTGGAAGACAAATTGGCCTAGCCAATTTAATTATTGGCTGGTGGGATTAATTTTTTGGAGTACTAGAATAATGATTAAATTAGTTTTTAAGATTAATATTTTGAAAATTAATTAAAAAAGCTGGATAATATTGAAAAATGAGATTAGAAGATTGCCACGTGGCAAAACTTGCCCATGCAAGTGGTTAAAACGTTTTTAGGGGTTGTTGGAAGTCTATTCCAGCCATTGTGAGAGAGGAGGAGGTTGTTAGAGAGTAAGGAGAGGTTGCTCGATGTGATTTGCAGCCACGAGGGAGCAGTCCTACAACATGTGATAGCAGTTTGAAGCCCTCCAAGAGTAGGTGACAACAGCCCAAGGTTCTTCTGGTGCAGATGACAGCATATAGGATGGGGCAACAATATTTTTGGTGGTCCTAAGCTATAGGTGATAGCTCCCATGGCTGTTTGACCAGGGCAGCGGCAGGTTTTCTGTCACGAGGACGTGAAAATTTGAAGCTTTGCTTATGTTTAATTGACATTTGATTAAAGGATTAATCAAATGTGCAATTAAAAGATGCACATGTGTTGCACATGTTAGGTGTAAGCTACTTTTTCACAGTTGAAGGCTGAAGGAGCCTATGAAAAAGATGGGTGTCAAAGGCAAAAGTTGTAACAAGTTACTCTTGTTAGATTCTAGGTGAATTTTGGTGTCAGTTTGCCCCTTCTTCAATCTATATACCAGTCTATCATATGAGGAAAAGCTTCATAGGTAGCGCAACATAGATTTTCTCCTTCAAATCACCATTAGGGAAGGTAGACTTCACATCAAGCTGATAAACTGGCCATCCTATGGTTGGCTAAGGCAAGAACGGCTCTAACGGTAGCTATTCGAGTTGTAGGTACAAAAGTATCATGGAAATCCACCCCTGGCCGCTGTGTGGAACCCTTTGCAACGAGCCGTGCCTTGGGCTTATTCAAAGTACCATCACTGTGATATTTGGTCTTGAAGACCCATTTGACACCAATCACCTTCCACAAGATCCAAAGTGCCATTTTGCTCAATAGCATCCAACTCCTGCTTCATAGCATTCTTCCAATGTTGTGACTGTAAAGTCTCCTCCACGGAGGTGGGCTCCCTATGCTGCATAAGATGAGTCATCAAACAATAGTTAGCACAAATAAGCTCGGCGAAATGTGCTTGGTTCCTCGAGAACTTTGCGGGCCATCCTACGACTGCCACTCCTTAGGGACCCCCTCAATCCCTGCAGCATGGAGTTTTATCACGTGCCAACGAGGAGGTTGGATCTCTCCTTGTCGCTCTCCATCTGCTAAAGTCAGTGGAACATCCACCAGCAGTGGCTCATGTGGGGTGGCCGGTGGTGAAATAGAATCCTCATCTAAGGAAGCATCCCCAAGAGGCACTTGCTCCAAAGGAAGAGTCTTTGGTGCGCAACTATCTCCGGGATCTCCAAGTATAGGGTGCTTCTCATGCCCTTCTGAAGTTGGAACCTCCACAAATCACACATCATGACTTGTGTAGACATCTCGCTTAATGGTGTCGTACAAGCAGTAGCCTTGGGATTGTGAGCTATAGCCCACAAACACCTATTTCTTTGAAGCCACTTCAAACTGATTCCTTTGAGTCTTCGAGATATGAACATAGGCATCACACCCAAAGACCTTGAAATAAGAAATATCAAGCTTGGCTCCAAAATAAGCCTCTTAAGGGGTTATACTAACCACAGTCGAAGTGGGTGATGGATTGAGGATGTGGACGTCAATAGCCACAGCCTTGGCCCATAGACACTGAGGTGTCTTACGATGCTCCATCCTAGTGTGAGTCATCTCAATCACACTCCTGTTCTTCCACTCCAATATGCCGTTCTTGTGAGGTGTGTTTGTGTTTGCAAACTCTTGGTGAATACCACAATTTGCTCAAAATTTAGTAAGCTTGTTAGAGACAAACTCTCCACCCTTGTCTAATTGTAAGGTCTTCAGCTTTCGGCCTGATCGGTTCTCCTCGAAGAGCTACCAATCCTTGAAGTTGAAGAAGGCCTTCAACTTCAGTGCCAAGAAGTACACCCATGTCATCCTGCTAAAATCGTCAACAATAAGCATGAAATACAAACTCCCCTTAAAGGGACTCTACCGTGTAGCTCCACAAAGATTTGTAGAAACAAGCTCCAAGGGTGCTGAAGACCACCTTGAAGCCTTGCTGGGAATGACATCACGATGCTGTTTTCCACGAATGCAAGATACACAAGGTTGTTGGCTCACCACTATGTTCGGCAAACCTTGGATAAGCTGTCCCCTAGACGCCTTCCGAAGGTAGTCATAATTCAAGTGACCAAACTGAGCATGCCAAAGCTTAAACTGTGTTTGTGAAGTAAGAAGAAGAGAAGTTAAGGTAGGAGGAGACCTCAACTTGTAGACTCCATTCTCCTCATAACCTGTAGAAAGCACCTTCCTCAAGCCACACTCAAGAATCGTGAAAGAGTCTTCATATCAAACTGAACAAGCAAGCCAAGACCACAAATCTTGTGCATGGAAAGCAAATGGTAACCCAAACTTGGCATATAAAGCACTTCAGAAGTGTGAGTACCACCGCGTCCATCTGGAATGAGCTGTATATCACCCCTACCCTATATGGAAATAGAAGAGCTATCTCCCATGAGAATCTGCCCATGCGAAGGCCGCAAATGGGCAACACTTGCAGAAGAAGGGGCCATGTGTTGAGAGGCACCACTATCAACAATCCATTCACGGGGGTGTGGGGTCGTCAACACAACATTAAAAGCGTTTGGGGTTGATGCCCGAACCACCTTCAGATGGAGACAAGTAGCTGATGAGTGAGCGGCAACCGCTCCGAAATCCTTTAAAGCCTTCTTCTCCTTGGTGTCCTTATCCTTGATAGGGCAATCCTTCTTCTAGTGACCTTTCTTGCCACAGATGTGACAAGTAGAGTTCTTCTCTTTGTCCTTCTTTGGTTTTGTAGTCCTTGTTGTCCTTTCCCTTCTTCTAAGAGGACTGACTTGTCAATGATGCCTCTGACTTGGAAGCATTCTACCCTTTAAATTTTTCCTCTTGGTCCAAGACCATAGGAACCAACTTCTCCCACTGAAGGGTTGACTCTTGCTGTGAAGCAATCAAGGTGGAGTAAAAAGCACTAAACCTAGGTGTGGCAACTATGACAGAAGAGTTATCGCCATGTCTTTGGATGTAATCACCTTCCCTGCATTTTGAACCTGGATTTAAGTCGCTGTAGCTGTTCACATGCTCCCGCATAGAAGATGGCTTGTTAGGGTTCAATGTCTTGATTTGCACCTCCAAAGACACCTGTTTCATAAGGGTCATTCGATTATACAACTGATTGAGCTCTAGCCATATGTCCCTAGCCATTGTCAAGTGCTCAATATGGACATTTACGGGTGTAGTACATGAAAGGAAGAGAAACGAGCAGATGTGAGCATTCAGTTTGTCCTAATGCGTTTGAGCCTTTGCCAAATCCACACGATCATTTGTAGAAAGTTTGGACTCTGCTCTCGATGCAGGACATTCAATGGCCTCCGTAAGAAGCTCCGCCAAATCATAGGACTCTAAGATGGCAAGCATCATAATACACCAAATGCCGTAGTTCTTGCCATCAAGCTTCTGATATGATGGAAGAGCTAGTAGGACGCACCTTCCAAACCATAATCCGCTTGAAACTCCATGTCAGCCTTAGAAGACATCTTCACTTGAAATGCTTGCAAAAACTCAAAAGCAACCCCCTCTGACTATGAAAAGGCAGCTTGCTAGGGCTCTTCTCCACTCGTCCTGCAGCTTCTTCACGCGCTAAAGGCGATGAAAATGTAAAATCTGCAATTGAAGACTCAAAACACAGCCTTCCTCCTTCCCAAATAGCAAAAATATGCAGCAAGATCAACAACTTTGCTTCTTTCTGGCACATCCATGGTCGCCTTAACCTTGTTATGATGTGCAGCCCTCCTACTCGCTCTCGAATGCTGAAAACGCAGCCTTGTGTTGTGCTGAAAACTCCTCTTCAAGTCTGCCCACGATCAATTAGTCTTTGCGCTGCTCTGATACCATGTTAGAGTGCAACAGTGCGGAAGCATATGAGAGAGAGAGAGAGAGAGAGAGAGAGAGAGAGAGAGAGAGATCTCTGCAATATGAAGAATGTTAAATAAGGAATCCAGATATGTTTCGGGCATTGTTCTTATGTCTGTATATCTCCACCTCGATGATGTCACCTTGCTGTACACCTCGAAGTCTACAGTATTCAGCACAATCGTTGCTCTGAACTGAGCTTAAAATTTGTGATCAAAATATAACTGAAAGTATGTTGGAAATCTGCTATATAAAGCAGAAAATAGGGGCCAGCCAAAATAGCAGTTGGCTTTAGCCGACTTGTGCCAAGAGGGCCGATTGAAGGAAATTTGGCCGATTGCTGACGTGGTGGATTATTGACGTGGCATTCTGCAATAAATGCGATGAATGTATAGATTGTTCAAACAGTTGTAGGGACACATGTTTGTCTAGGGGATGACTAGATGACCATATCTCTAACAACATCATGTCTCAAAGTTGGCTAATAAAATAAATGCTCCATTGCCTTGATTATGGCATCAATATCCCTATGTCTTGCATACAGGGAAGCATGACATTTAGTGATAACTCTAGGTCTCAAGTGCTTTGTGAGACACAATCGTCCATGCATCATCAGAAATCCATTTCTAAGCACAAAGTGCTCATGCCTCTGGCCATTGAAAAGCTGATCATAAACATTAGCAAAGTTAAAATCAATAGTATATTGCTTTTTCATGGAATCCAACTTAGTGTGATAAACCATGCTGATTATTGAAATTTGTCGCTTACGTGATAGTACAACATTCTTTTTACCATCAATATGTACAATTTGAAAATGAAACATAGAGAGAAAATTTGCCCATCTCATACGCTTCTCTAACTTTGCGTTAGAAAGTACCTTAAAGTCTAATGGTCTGTTTGCTCTATAAAATCAGCCCCCAATAGATTTTTCATGTAGACAGTGCATGAGTTACAACCTCTTTTTCATAGACTTGCAAATTCTTCTTTGTATTATGGAGAATTCGGCTCTCATAAGCCACAACTCGTCCATCCACTTGTCAAAAATGACCATGCAAGACTGAGAAACATCTTTAGAGGCTGGTGAGAGGCATTTTAGTTCATTCAGTTGGCACGAGAGAGAGAGAGAGAGAGAGAGAGAGAGAGAGAGAGAGAGAGAGAGAGAGAGAGAGAGAGAGAGAGAGAGAGAGAGAGAGGATGCTGTTGGTTTGATCTGTAGCCATTCGAGGACCTTCTGAGGGAGGCAAGGGCAGGAGAAGACCAATCAACAGCAGGTGACAACATCTACAAGCTATTGAGACAGGGCAGCAACAGTAAATGACTGATTTTCTTCAGTTCCTCGTGAAGAAAGTTTGAAAGTTCTCTCTTCTCAGCATTCTCTCTCATCTCCTAGCCTTTCTACAGCCTTGCTTTGAAATTACAACATTGAGATCACTAGAGGCTGAGAAAATTCAGATTTCTTTGCTGTGAAGCCCAACCTTGAGTAGAAATTAGGGTTAGCACCAGTCTCAAGAAGCATGGAGAAATTGGAAGTATTTTCCATCTCCATCAAAGCATGGGTGAAGGTCAAGTGATTGCCTGAATCAAGGGACAAATCAGACCGAAGACTTGCTGGTCATTTTGGACAGCAAGGGGATTTGGAATGGCGAAAGGGATTGGGAAAATTCCATTGCACATCTTCTTTTTCTTTAATTAAGTTAAAGAAATACTGAAAGGGTGGTCCAAGATTGTGAGTTGATTTTCATTTCTCAATTTTGTAATAAATATTGCTGCTATAGCTAAGTTGAAATCAGGGAATTACCAACCATCCACAGAAGGAAGGCCGGTTTCAAGAGCTTTCAACCTATCTTGTGTACCATTGAAGGACTCAAACTTCATTGCTTTTCCACCCTCATCATAATCTTTTGATATCCCTTTGGGTGTTAAATTGTCATTCATTGGTTGCTGCAAAAGGGTGCATGTGTTAAATTTACATTAAATCCAACATCAAACTGAGCATTGGCATAACCAACACTCATTCCTTGAGCTCCGTATATATTCAAGGGTGCATACGCATCACCAAACATTCTAATTTGTGCCCCAAGCATCAAGCTAATATTGCCATACATAGGGTTTTGCATATTTTCAGCCATACCTGAATACATTGGGCCTTGTACATTGTCACGGGGACGTGAAATTTTAAGATGCTCTAATCTTGCTAATAACATTTGATTAAGATATTTATCAAATGTGCAAGGTTGTTTAGCACTTGTGATTCACATGGCAGTTATTTCATGGTAATAGGCCAAGAATCTTGAGGATGCAGTGGGTGTTAAGGGCAAAAGTTGTGATAAGTTATGCCAATTGAGTTTTGGTAGTCAGTCGGTGCCAGTTTTGACCCTAGGACAGTTGTTTGGTCAATAAGTGTCACTGGTCACACTAGGGACTAGTATTAATCAATTAATTAACATGAGTCTAAGGGTCAAGAGAGGTTGGGGACCACTCGTTGCAAATGGCCTAGCCAATTTAATTATGGATGGGCACATTTAATTTTGGGCAGAGTTAGGGTTGAAATTAATTTTCAGGATTATTAATTAAATGAATGGATAATATTGAAAAATGGGTTTAGAAGGTTGCCACTTGGTAAAAATACCCATGCAAATTGAGAAAACGTTTTTGGAGGTTGGGTCTCAGCCATTAGTTTACAACCTGGGAGAGAGAGAGAGGGAGTCGTTGGTTCATTTTTCTGATAAAAAAACAACTATTTGTTGTAGAAGACAATCATTTGGGGGCCTCAGCATAGTAGGGATAGTAGGGAGATATCTTCTAGGGGCTGATAACAACATTGTTAATCAAGTGACAACATTTTGGAAGTGCATGGTAGTGGGTGATGCATTAAATGTAGGTAGGAGCAGGTAATAGATAGATTTTAGAGTATTCTCGCAAAGAATATCAGATTTCTCTCTCATCTTGGCTTTCTCTTATCTTCTTCAACCCATTCTTAGGAGATCTTAGCATTTCTCAGTCATTTTGAGCAAATCTCGGCCAAATTTGGTGGACAACAAAGGGACCTCTACTGTAAACCTTAAATTTCTATAGAAATTAGGGTTTAGCAGCCACCTTGGGACCTATGCCAACAATAAAAGGCATTGTACATTGAAATTAACACCTGTGATTTGTTGTATTGACAGGAATTTCAGATGCCGGGCCATCCATTGTGAATTTGGGTAGCATTTTGTCAGCTGGTGGTTCCATTTGTGCAAGTCCTGGGTGAAAATCAAGGGGCAATTGGCCCGAATTGCTTGCTGATTTTTTGTACAATAAGAGGCTTTTGGACTAGCTAAGGAGATCATGGAATCTCGGCTTGTAATACATTTATTTGCAATGGAAGTTAAAGAAATACCAAAAGTGGTGCCAATTTTGTGGCCAATAGAGTGTCTGTTGTCCAAGATTATTAAGGTAAAATTGTGCATTTCAATTTATGTTTATTTTTTGATCGTTGTAATTAGTGCTTAATTAGGTTATTTACCACCCTATCCGAGGAGGAAGGTTGGTTTCATGGTTTCATTACCGGGATAACATCAAATCCCTTGAATTGGTGGCCCAAGGGATGTGATTGAAGGTTAGAAGCTTTGTTCTAGTGTTGAAATTGTCTTCAAATGAGCATTACACCAAGAATGTCTTCGGATAGTGAGATGGAATCAAGTAGGGATGATACCTCTCGATTTGAAAATTCACAAAGTGTTTGGAAAAATGCAATGCCTGATCTTGGACAAAGCATGTAGCATAGACAGCAAGTTGATAATGTTGGCTTAGATGAAAATGTGGGTCCTTCTAGGCTTTTAGAAGTTGATGATTAGCAAGAGGAAGAGGAATTAGACGACCAATTTAAATATTAGCTGAGGACAACAGTTGAAATGTTCATGCAATTGGCAAATGATTCTCAGTTCATGTGCTTTTTGAACCCTTAAAGGAGGGTAGCAAAGGTAGGAAGAGAAAATAGTCTTCAAGAGTTTCAAGACAAGGAGATGCACCGAAGGAACAACCAATACAATAGCATGATGTTCCAAACGTGGCTAGTGAGCATAAGCAAATGATGCTAGTGGGCAATCGATGCATATGCAAGGCCAACTTGGAAGTGTCAATTCATTGTTTTTTGGATAGTAGGGCATGCATGCAATGATGGGGTGGCCAAGGTACTTTCGTGGTGGCACTAGTTTCCATGCTATGGTGAGTCAGGGACCACATATTGGGATGCATGGCACAACTCCTTATAATATGCAGCAACAGATGTGTGGTGTGCAAGGCCCAATGTATACATGCATGATTGGTAATATGCATAACCCCATGTATAACAATGTTGGCATGATGCTATGGCACAGAGTGGCAAGTTTGGCAATGCATATATGCAGTCCATTGTGTTTTGGACTCATGGTATTAATGCTGATCATGCAAATGCTCCATATGGTGTTGGTCATGAGGAAAAATGCAACTAATAATGCATGCAACGTATGGGAAAATCTGTCTTGGATGGTTGGTAGTATGTAAATTCTCATGCATAGTGACATTGCAATGGCCCAAAGAATACAAATAAGAACGTTTTCTAATGCATCTTGTGCTCCTAGCATGTTAGGTACGCGAGGGGCTAGTCAATTGGATACTATATTGTATATTAGTTAAGTTGGAATTGTAGCAATGTGAAAGTACAAAGTATCACTATGCTTAAGGGGAAGAAAGGCCTATAACCTAGTGGAGGTTTCGAGGCAAGTAAAGTTAGAGGTAAAAGTTTCCATATGCTTCTTGGTGAAGCTTCTACATTATTTCACCAATAGATGCAAAGTAAATAGAAGAGGATGACTTGATAGGCCATCTTGAGTTGTTGCAACTTTACTGGCATGCCTTTCAGTTAGAGCCACGACTTTAGTTTAGGCTTGGTTAGGTTCAGTAGAGTAGGGGTCCAGAGCATTGCTTGATGCTCAAGGAGTAGGTAGCACTTGCACTTCACTAGTTGTGGACAGCTTTGGTATGTGGTGGATCTCGTATGTATTCAGTATGTATCCAAGGTACTATGCCAACAACATGTCTGCCATGGGGTCACTACTCAGTGTATTAGTCACTGTGAGATGTATGCAAATGAGTATGGTTGTTACCGCGGCTTTGAGACTATACTTGCATTAGTTTAATTAGTTCATGACTAGTTGGGCATGAGCTTTTACCTCAGTTTTGAGATCAAATTCTAATAAGTTTCAGCTCAGTTTTTGATCAGTTTGAGAATTGTTTATGGCCACTTTTGGGATTAGTTTTACATAGGTTTTTGTATCAATATTGATCAATTTTTGCAATCAGTTTGTGATTAGTTTGAGATCATATTTACACTGATTTGTGATATGATCAATTTATGCTAGGTTTTTAATTATTTACAGCTGGTTCCATGGACAGTAGCATGTTAGTGAATGCCATTCATAGTTTCAACCATGGTTTATGCTGAGAATATGCTTTACTATAGTCGTGAAGTCAGAACAGTTGAGAAACATGAGTTATAGATGCATCGAATGTGCATTCAATGGGTTTCTAGCAATAGTTTTGGACTGTTTATGCTGGCTGGAAATTTCCAGCAAGATTTGGAGCATGTGGCATGGTTGGACAAGAGTGGTCAATGTTGTGAGTGTAATGCCTTATTTAAAATTCTAGTGTAGTATGCTTTTTCTTTTGCACAATGTAGTGCAATCGAGGATGATTACAAGGATTCCAAGGGGGAGGGCATGTGGCATGGTTGGACAAGATTGGTCAATGTTGTGAGTGTAATGCCTTATTTAAAATTCTAGTGTAGTATGCTTTTTCTTTGGCACAATGTAGTGCAATCGAGGATGATTACAAGGATTTCAAGGGGGAGGTCTGTCACGGGGACATGAAATTTTGAAGATGCGCTAATCTTGTTGATAACATTTGATTAAGATATTAATCAAATATGCAAGGTTGTTTAGTATATGTGATGCACATGGCAGTTATTTCATGGTAACAGGCCAAGGACCTCGAGGATACAATGGGCATCAAAGGCAAAAGTTGTGAGAAGTTATGCCAACTTGGTTTTGGTTGTCAGTTGTTGTCAATTTTGATTCTAGGATAGTTGTTTGGCCAATAAGTATCAGTGGTGATACTAGGGACTAGCATTAATCAATTAATTAACACCAGTCTAAGGATCAAGAGAGGTTGGGGACCTCTCTAGGTTGCAAATGGCCTAGCCAATTTAATTATGGATAGGCACATTTAATTTTGGATAGGGTTAGAAGGGATGAAACCAATTTTCAAGAATATTTAATTTTAAAAATTAATTAAATGGATTGATAATGCTGAAAAATGGATTTAGAAGGTTGCCACTTAGCAAAAATGCCCATACAAACTAAGAAAACGTTTTTGGGGATTGGGTCTCAATCATTCAGCTAGTTTACAACTTGGGAGGGAGAGAGAGGGGGAGCTGTTGGTCCATTTTTCTGGTTAAAGAACAACAATTTGCTGTAGAAGACAGACATCTGGGGACCTCTGTAGGCAGGGGACCACAGGGAGATACCTTCTAGGGGCTGGTAATACCATTGCTGATCAGGTGATAGCATAGAAATAGAGAAAGGCCATTCCGGCTTGTAGGAATAGCCTAACACGTTCCAAACCCTCCGAGGAGGTGAAATGACCAAGGGATGCTCCTTGTCGTTCCCAAGCCGATTCCCTACCGTTTCTTCCCTTTCCCTTGCCATTCCTTGTTTGGAATTGCCATTCCAAGCTTGTTGACAAAAAATTGACATTTTTTCTACTTTTTTTAATTATTGGTGTCACACGTTTTCTACCACATGTTCATCCATCTTCATTGCCTAATGTGCATGCACTAATCTCTCTCTCTCTCTTTCTCACTCTCTCTCTCTCTCTCTCTTTGTGGTTGAAGATTCAAAGTGTCAAGACAAGCCACAAGCCAATCATGAGTCCATGCAAAGTTCGAATTTGATGCATTATCAACTCTTGCAAATCACAATCAAATTTCAGCCTTGTTCTCGATTCCAAGGTAATTATTCATTTATATAGTCTAATTTCAAGGGCATAGAAATAGGAAATTGTCAGAACGGCCCCCCAATACATCGAAATATCATCCCTATTGTTGCAAATCCCTCACGAACTATGTCCTTGTCTTGTGAAACGGTCCCTGTTCTATTTCAAACGTCTGAAATGGGATAGGGAACGCCACGTGGCATGCCACTTATTTGGTTGGTTTCTGTTCGTGTGTCTCGTTTCGCTCGTGCCTCCTTGTTTTGCTCCAACAATAGCCTTTAGCCCGTCCGGTGTGCTGCCCTCATCGTGTTTGCTCTAGCCTCCCCCGGTCTGCTCCCGCTTGTAGCTGCCAACACCATCATCTCCTCTTCTCTTCCTTTTTTTTCAACTTTCAACTTTCCACTTCCCTCTTCCTTCTTTCTCTACTTCCCTCTTCTCTCTCTTCTCCATTCTTCTTCTCATCTCTTCTTCCTTTTCTCTTCCCTCTTCTAAGTTCTCAACTTCTCCCTCACTCTTGAGCCTTCTCCCTTCTCTCAAGTCTCTTCGCAGTAGCTAGTTCTTTAGGCTTTTCTTCAGCCATTCTTTTTTCAGTTTTATGCCTGAAATGGCTTCATCTTTCCGCCCTGCTCGTCATGCTGAGGGTTGAGGAAGAAGTTTTGATGATTGGTCATGGTGGGAAGAAGTAAATGCTAATTGCCCATTGAGTGGTGGAGGATCTTGACCATGGGATTGGAAGCTTTGCCTATACAAGTGAATTAGTGGAGCAAACAAGGTAATCCGTTGAACTAAGCATTTCTATTTTGAATTTTTATTGATTTTAATTTTTCAAAGTTATTTAAATATTAGATTATGGAATACCAATTGCCAGTTGTTGTGTCTTATTTTTAATTAGATCCGAGATCATCTCCTACATGAACCAAATTCAGAGGTATAGATTTGTCCTAATGTGACCCTGAGAAGTAAACCTAAGGTATCTCATGATACTCTTCATTGCTTCCCAATGCTTTTTGCTAGGATATGCCATGTATCTGCTAACCACTCCTACCGCAAATGCAATGTCAGGACATGTAGCAACCATAGCATACATCAAACTACGAATAGCTGAAGCATAGGGTATCTTGGCCATTTCAGCCTTTCCATCATCTGATGTAGGGCTGTCATCTGCACTAAGTTTCACATATAGAGGCAATGATACACTAATGGCTTTTCCCCTTTCCATATTGAAATGTTGCAAAACTTTCGTGACATACTCTTGCTGTGACAAATAAAGAAGACCCTTTGATTTGTCTCTGAGTATACGCATGCCAAGAATGTGATTGGCCTCACCAAGATCTTTCATATCAAAACTATTGTGTAAACTCAGCTTCAAGGAGTCCAAGGCACGAACATTCTTACTTGCAATCAGTATGTCATCCACATACAAAACCAAGAGAATAAGATTGCCATCTGCTGCCTTCTTGGTGTATAAGTAGTGATAAACTTGAGAATGATGAAATCCCTGAGATTGCATGAATGTATCAAATTTGTGATACCATTCTCGTGGTGCGTGCTTCAGCCCATATAAACTCTTGTTGAGTTTATATACTATGTGCTCTTTTCCCTTTGCAGTGAAACCTTCAGGCTGCTGCATATAAATCTCCTCATTCAAATCACCATGTAAAAATGTGGTTTTTACATCCATCTGTATGAGTTCCATGTCTTCTTATGCAACCAAGCTCAAGATGGTTCGCAAAGTAGTCATTTTGACTACATTAGAAAATATTTCATCAAAATCAATTCCATGTTCTTGCTTGTACCCTTTAGCAACCAAGCGTACCTTGTACTTTAGCAAAGAACCAGAAGTGACTTTCATTTTGTAAACCCATTTGTAGAGTAGCACTTTTTGTTCATTTGGCAAATGTACCAAATCCCAAGTGCCATTCTTCACAAGGGATTCCATCTTTGATAGCGTTGCTTTGTGCCATTTCTTACTATCCTGTTTGTTCATTGCTTCCTGGAAGCATGACGGTTCACCACAATCTGTTAACATGACATAATCAACCACATAGTCTACACTAGGAATGAACCTATCTAGCTGTTTTTGCACTTTGGTCGACCTACGGACCCAATGGTCAAGATTTGTTGGCTGTTTAGCTTGCAAATCTGCATTAACAGCATGCTGTACAGCTGGTTCAGGTTGTTCCAAAAGCACATGTTCTTGTTGAATTTGTGGAAAATCATGGGCAAGATCCTAGTGATCATTTTCAGCATCATTCCTTGCATTTCCAGGGACATTTACAGCAGGTATTTATTGCTGTCTAATGGGCATTCTTTGTTGTTCTATTGATACGTCCTCTCGGAATACAACCGTTCTGACCTCCTCTGTTCTTTCGGGCTGTTTGTGCATGCGATCTTCCTGGAAGATAACATCATTGTTGCGTACTACTTTTCTTTTCTCGGGATCCCATAATTGATACCCCATCTCACCTTCATCACCTTATCCTAGGAAAATACATTTACAGGACTTTGGCTCAAGTTTGTTGCGTTCTTCCTTGCGAATGTGCACAAATGCCTTGCAACCAAACATTCTCAAGTGAGCATACGAAGGTGGCTTGCCCGACCACTCTTCTTGAGGAACTCCCTCTCCCAAAGACATGTTCGGTGACTGATAAGTGTACGGCTATCATAATAGCCTTTGTTCAAAATCCATGGGATAAAGCAGCATGTGACAGCATTGTACGGACCTTGTCTTGAATGGTCCTTTTCATATGCTATGCAACACCGTTTTGGGGCAGATTATGAGGGGCAGTAAGCTCCCTTTTAATCCCTTTGCTGTCACAAAAGTCTTGAAAGACTCTGGACACATTCCCCACCATTGTCAGAGCAAAGGCATTTAGTCTTGTTGGTCTGATTTTCAACAAGTGCCAGGAATTTTTTAAATTTATCTAAGGCCTCGTCTTTGCGACGGATTGGATAAACCCATACTTTGCGTGTGGCATCATCAACAAAGGTAATTAAATACTTCTTTCCCCCTAAAGATAATCCTGGCATTTGACATACATCTGAATGTACCAACTCTAAGGGTAAAGACTTTAGAGAAAGAGATTTTTTGTGTCACGTTTGAGGATGTTTACCATAAATACAACGATCGCACTGTTCAAAATCATCATACCTCAAAGAAGGTAAATAACCCAACATTCTAAATTGACTCACGTGTCCCAACCGGCTATGCCACAAAGAAACATTTGGTTGCTCAGTTATGGTGACTACATGGTCACACGCACTAGATACATGCAAAGGATACAAGGTATCACTTTTGGACCCCTTGGCAACAATGTGAGAGCCCTTACAGATTTTCCATTTGCTATCCCCAAAGGTGGTGCGATAGCCTTCATCTTCTAGTTGCCCTGTGCTTATTAAGCTTTTCTTGAGCTGAGATACACGTCTCACATTATGCAAAACAAACACGGAGCCATGCTGAAATTCCAATTTCACACTGCCAATGCCTGCAATTTTGCATGCATAGTTATCCCCCAAGTGGACAACACCATGTACACCACCATTGTAGTTAAAGAACCACTCGTGATGTGGTGTAACATGAAAGGACGCACCTGAATCAAGTATCCAAGTGTGCATATCATCCTCAGAATCTGTTTTCAATGCATGTGCACTCATAGAAGAAGCAAGAAGTACATCACCATCATTGTCATTATCATGAGTGACTATACTAACCTCTTCTATTTTCACATTGCTCTTTTTGGCAGGTTGGCTGTCCTTGTTTTTAGCCCTGTTGGCTTCAGTGTTTTTGTTTTTACCTTTCTCTTTCTTCAATTGAAAGCAATCCCGTTTGTAGTGCCCTTTTTTGCCACAATGATGACATTCCAAATTTTTTTCACGAGATTTGTTGCATGCTCTATTTTCAGAATTGCTCTTATACTGAAATGTGCCTCTAGTGTGTAATGCATTTGAAGACTTGTTTGCTGAGTTATGCTGCCTATTGAGTTTTTCCATCAGCAAAGAACTCTCCACATCAGAGTATAATAGTTGAGCATTCGAATTACTCAAAGCTGTCCTGAAAGTATTCCAACTTTCAAGTAGAGTGCATAGCAAGAAAATACCTTTGAACTCTTCATCAATATGGAAATCCAAAGCAATCAGCTGATTGAAAATTGAGTTAAACTCATTTAAATGTACAATCATGGCTGTACCTTCTTTCATGTGAAAGTTCATCAGTTTTTTCAAACCTTGCTGACTGCACTTTTTTGAGCATACAGTTCTTCAAGCCTTTGCCACATTGCATATATTGAATTTAGCTTCTTAATGTTAAAGAGCAAGTTGTCTGACACTGAGAGCTAAATGTTAGAGTGAGCAAGCTTGTCCAAGTCATCCCACTCGTCTTGTTCCATGTTTGCTGGTTTGATGCCCTTTGTTTTGATGGGCTTTACATGTTTCTCCTGCACCAAGACGTTGTAGCATTGTTTTTGCCAAATTGCAAAATTATGTGCACCCTCAAGCTTCTTAATGTGCAAAAGATTGCTGCTATTACTATTTCCAGCCATAGTTTGCAATCCCAAATTGACTAACCAATCACCAAAAGGCAAGCCCAAATGTGACACAAGTAACCACGGTACACAAGAGTACCAACTAGCAATGAAAATCCCAAGGTTGCAGAAATTTCAGATTTGCAAATAGATTTTCAGAATTAAAAGGTGTCTTTTGTTGCACTCCTCAAGCAATTTTTGACACATTTAGAGACCAAGTCACTAGTTACATGTGAAATCTCTAAAATTTCACTGCAATTTTTGCTCCAAAAGCATTCACAGGCACAAATTTGACAATTTTGATCAAAAGCCCCAAAATTTTAGAGGATAACTTGTTTAGATTGCATCAATACATGTACCCAAGTGCATATACCAAGCAATTCTTGCACATATTGATGAAATTTTGCAAAAGCCCCAAATTTCTCGAGTCTGATGTACACAAATTTAATTGAAATTGAAACAAAATCACTAAAATGTGAAAAGTCCCAAAATTTCATGGGCAAATGTGCACCGATTTTGCAATTTTTGAGTCAGATTGTCCAATTCTGCATTAAAGTCCATAAATTCGGGAAAAGCCGCAAATTTTCCAAGTCAAGCTTGCACACTGTGTATGTGTGCGTGAACACCGAGTTGTGAGAGATGAACAAATTTGAAATAATTAAAAAAATGATAGCGTTGACTATCAAGACGGATTCGTGACTCGTTTGGTTACGAGTGACCTATTGAACTGGTCACCGCTTGTTCCGTGAGCCCGTCCTTCATCGCGTGTTGGGTGCAACGTGTCGCCTGTAGCTTGGTTACGTGTCGCGTGTCGTTATGTGTTGCGTGAGCCTAGTCGGGTGTCACCTGCAGCATCTGCGATGTGCTAATTACTATCCGTTGAGCCCGTCTCCAACTCCTACGACACTGCCTGTTGGTCCGACTGCCTCTCTTGCACCTGCTTAACGTCGACTATTGCTACCGACACCTCTCACCTGAGGTCGCCTGACTAGCATGTCCAACTTTGGGAAGCATACACTCCTTGTTTTTTGACACCAATTTGATGGAGAGTTTGCTGAGCTGAGAGTGAATGTGCAGAGAGTTGAGAGCAATAGAGAGGAGAGTGAGCACGACACTTGATGTTTAGTATAAAGACTAGTGTACCACTTTTTAGGTTTTGATAATATATATAAAGCACAAGAAATGTAAGGCTGCATTTACACTCGAATACAGTAAAAGGCACAACGAGCCTTTATTCCCAACAAGAAAGAGGTGGATACATCAATGGCATATTTTTTCTATCATGACCACATTCAGTTTCGTACAGCTAGATCAGAGTATTTTAAATTGATGTGTAGGACAATTGGTGAATATGGCCCTTCGTATGTACCTCCATCATTAGAGACCTTACGCACCACTTGATTTGACAAGGAAAAGTGCCTTGTTGAGCAAGTAGTAGTAACTAGAAAGAGCCAGTGGGCTAAAAATGGAGTTTCATTGATTGCTGATGGTTAGAGTGATACACGCAAGCGATCCATTCATGGCATGGTTGCTTATTCTCGTGGGGACATGCGTTTCATATCTTTAGGTGATGCATCAGGGATAGGAAAGTTGGCAGATGTACTTGCAACAAAGTGGATTACATGTATTGAGCTTATTGGCCCAAAGCATGTTGTGGGATTTGTTGTAGATGGAGAGTCTACAAATAGGGCAGCGGGTGCTACTATCCAGGGATATTATCCACATATCACAATTTCATTATATGATCCATTGCTCGAATAACCTACTAAAGGATATTGGTAACCTGTCATGGATTGCACCTCTATTGTAGAGCAAGAAGCTCAAATGGTTGGCTTTGTTTTGAATCACTAGTTTCTTTGCCATTAGTTCTCTTTGCGGTCGAAGAAGACACTTTTCAAATACTGTGATACCAGATTTGCCTCTAACTTCTTGATGCTAGAAAAACTAAGAGAATGTAGTGGTGTCTTGAGGCAGTTATTTCTTAGTGATGAGTTTATCCCATTAGCATTGGCGGATACTCCTACAGGTATCTTATGCTTGGAGAAAGCAAATAACTCCGCTTTTTGGGATGATGTAAAGCGGATGATGCTATGGTATCACCTATTGTGCATTTATTGAGGGTTACGGATGCTATGTAGCCTTGCATTGGCAAGGTATACGAGGCTATGGATAGGCTGAATGAAAAGTTGCAGGAGTTGACACCAAATGATGAAGCATATAAGGAGATATGCCATTTAGTTGTGACAAGGTGGAACTCATGTAGCTCACCCATGCATACAACTGCATTTGTTATGGATCCTAAGTTTTAAGGCAAGGGTCAGAAGAATGACACTGAGTTTATGGATACATGGAGACTTATATTGTCTCGTGTAGTGCAGCAAATAACTCCGCTTTTTGGGATGATGTAAAGCGGATGGATGTTATGGTATCACCTATTGTGCATTTATTGAGGGTTATTGATTCTATGTAGCCTTGCATTGGCAAGGTATATGAGGCTATGGATGGGCTGAATGAAAAGCTGTAGGAGTTGGCACCAAATGATGAAGCATATGAGGAGGTACACCATTTAGTTGTGACGAGGTGGAACTCGTGTAGCTCACCCATGTATACATCTGCATTTGTTGTGGATCCTAAGTTTCAAGGCAAGGGTCAGGAGAATGATATTGAGGTTATGGATACATGGAGACTTATATTGTTTCGTCTAGTGCATGATCATGGCGGTGAAAGATCATACACCAGCTTCAAGAAGAGGAGACACATGCTGATGTTGAGAGAGATGTAGTAGTTCATGGTACACATGATAATGATGCTAGCACTTTAGAAGTAGCTAGAGTAGCGTCAGATCATGATGATGATCTTTGATTCAATTTGCTTATTATGAGTCTCATGACACATGTACATTGTATATGATATTATGATCATTGATGATAGTGTGACATTTGGGCGGTTGTGCTATGCCGACATTATATTTGTACTTGCAATCTTGCAGTTGCCCTTTGGGCTATTTTGGCATGCCCCATTTTGCTTCAGTCTAGATATTAGACTTCATATTTGTAGTCTTTTTTGGGGCAATGAGCATATTCTTTTAGAGATTAGACTTTATATTTGTAGTCTTTAAGTTTTTGGCAATGGGTATGCTCTTTCAGCTTAGACTTTAAAGTTTAGCTCATTGTTCATTGTTTTATGGGATATATATTATGTGTTTAATAATTGACTAGCTTGACTCTTGAGCCTTGTAAGTTGTTATTCAATTTGTAATAACTAGTTTTAGAATGATGCATGATATCTTTAAAGTTAAAACTTAAATGATTTGCCCTTGTGGATTATATACCTTGGTTTTAATGCTCCACATGGATTATGAGTGAAATATTAAATTTTTTTCATGAGTTTTAAAGTTTTAAATGCCTTTTCCATTTCCATGTTCCCATTTTTTAGGTTTGGCGTCCCTGTTTCCGTCCTCGTCCCTGTTTCATGTTCCTGTTCTCCATTTCATGTTTCTATGTTTAAGGGACATTGGGGCATTTGGGGTAATTCAACACAATTTGGAGCTATGGGGATAATCGAGTTAATTTTGGGACATTTTGGTCATTTTGGAGCATGGAGGGTTATTTGTGGAAATTTGTGGCATTTCTGGGGTGTTTAGAGCAATTTGGGGCAATTTTGGGGCATTTAAGGCAATTTGGGTGATTTGTAGCATTGGGAGGCTATTGGGGCAACTCTAATCCATTCTTTGGAGATCTTAGCATTTCTCAGCCAAATCTGGTGGATAGCATAGGGACCTCTGTTGTAAACCGTAAATTTTTGTAGAAATTAGGGTTTAGCAACTACCTCGGGACCCGTGCCAACAAGAGAAGGCATCATACACTGAAATCAATACCTATAATTTGTTGTATTGATTGGGATTTCGGATGCCAGGCCATCCATTGTGAATTGGGGTAGCATTTAGCCGGTTGGTGGTTCCATCTGTGTAAGTCCTGGGTGAAAATCAAGGTGCAATCGGCCCCAATTTGCTTGCTAATTGTTTGTAGAGCAAGGGGTATTTGGATTAGCCAAGGAGATTGTGGAATCTCGGCTTATAATACATCCATTGGCAATTGAAGTTAAAGAAATATCGAAAGGGGTGCTAGTTTTGGGGTCAACAGGGTATCTACTGTCCAAGATTATTAAGATAAATTGTGCATTTCAATTTATGTTTGTTTGCTGATTGCTGTAACTAGTGTGTATTAGGTTATCTACCACCCTATCCGAGGAGGGGTTTCACACACCATGCATTGGTTGCTGTGTACCATAGGGATTTGTGACATACATTCTTGTATATGTGGTCCTTGTGCAATCATAGCATGAAAAATTGTGCTACCACCAAAGTATCTTGGCTGCCCCATCATAGCATGCATATTCGACTGTCCAAAATGCGGTGGATTGGCACTTCCATGATGGCCTTGCATTTGCATTCATTGCCTCGTAGGTATCAACTGTTTGGCTTCAATAGCATCTTTGGGAGCTTTATGTGAAGGCTTTGGCATTACATTTGGTGTACCTTGCTATTCCGAAGGTGTGAAAGATGACTTCTTCTTTTGGTCCTTGCTGTCCTTCTTCGAAGCATTCAAAAATCGGGTAAACTAAGGATCCTCTGTCAATTTGGCAAAGAGATTTGCTACTGTCCTCATTTGATTCTTGAACAGGTTATTAGATTTCTCTTCACTTTTGTGATCATCAGCCACATTATGCCTTGAAGGCCCTACATCTTGCCCAATAGCAACATTTTCAGCTTGTTATTCATGGTTTGAGCCTTGTCCAAGATTAGACATTGCATTTCCTTCTTCCCTATGTGAGTGTTCATATTAAGAGGCATCATCATTACTTGATTCCATCCACTATATGAAGACATATTGCTGTAAAGCACAAAGCTTTGGCTTGCAATCAGGTGTCTCGGGCCCCCCAAATCAAGGGATTGAGTGGTATCCCAACAATGGAACCATGAAACCAGTCTTCTTGATGTGGGTGGTAAAACTTGATCAAGCACTTAATAACAACTATTAAAAATTGAGTATAAACCGAAATGCACACATTACCTTATCAATCTTGGACAATTACCTTATCAATCTTGGACAATAGACACCTTGTTGGCCCAAAAATTGGCACCGCACCTCTTTCAGTATTTCATTAACTTCAATTGCCAATGGATTAATTACAACCCAAGATTCTCTAATCTCCTTGACTAATCCAAAAGCCCCTTGCCGTACAAATAATTAGCAAGCAATTTGGGCGAATTGCCCCTTGATTTTAACCCACGACTTGCATAAATGAAACCACCAAATTGGCGAAATGCTGCCACATTTCACAATAGATGGCTTGACATTTGAAATCTCTATCAATACAACAAATAGCAGGTGCTGATTTCAGTGTACGATGACTTCTCCTCTTGGCATGGGGTTCGAGGTAGCTGCTAAACCCTAATTTCTACAAAAATTTTACAGCAGAATTTTCATTGTTGTCTACCAAATTTGGTTGAGTTCTGCTAAGAATGATTGGGAAATGCTAAGATCTTTTAAGAGAATGTGAGAGAAAGCTAGAGAGAGAGAATTCCTTGATTTTCCACGTGGGAAAGAGCTTAAATCTGATTGCTGTATGCACTAGATTGCATTCAATACAGTAGTTTGCTGCTAGGAGGGCAATAAATGCTATCGTTAGCTTGACTGTTGTCACTTGCACTTGGGAGGGTTGAAATTGATGTCGCCTACTCTTGAATGGTTTTCTCCTATTTGTGGTTGCCTAAAAAATTGCTCCAATGGTTGGAAATCAAACGAGCAGTATCTCCTTCCTCTCTCTTGTAGGTTGAAAGCATAAAGTAGCTCAAACTAGGCCCAAAGAAGTTTTTTGTCAGTTGCATGGCTAATTGCGCCACATGGCAGTCTTCTAAACCCATTTTCTAGCATTATCGAGCTATTAAATTAAAATTTTAAATTAAATAATTTTAAAAATTAATTTCAGCCATTTTGACCTTGCCTAAAATTAAATGTTCGCATCCATAATTAAATTGACCAGGCCATTTGCAACTTGGAGTGGTTTCTAATCTATGTTTACCCTTAGATTGGTATTAATTAATTAGTTAATGTGAGTTCCTAGTATCACCATTGACACTTATTGACCAAACAATTGTCCTCATGTCAAAATCGACCACCAAAACCTAGTTGGCATAACTTATCATAACTTTTCCCTTTGACACTAATTGCATCCTCATGGTCGTTGGCTTGCTACTATGAAATAATTGCCATGTTGCACACGTGCTAAACAACCTTGGACATTTGATTAATAACTTGATCAAATGTTATCAGCAAGATTAAAACATCTCAAAATTTCACCTCTTGTGATAATAACTCAGTCCCAATGCTACAAACTTTATGATCTCACTTATCGGGAGGTGTACACAAGTTGAGATGTTTGGTTCGTGGAGTTTCTAGCTGCAAAGGGGGGTGTTGAGCATCCTGTTCTTGGAGATCGAGGTGTGTCACAACTCTATAGAAACAGAATTTGTATCCTTTTTCATTAATTTGTCTATATAATGATTTATTAGATTTGTTTTCTTTGCACTAATTAGATATAAAGAAAAGTGCATTGGAGCTGGCCACTGATGAGTGGTCACAAGTTATGGTGGACCCATGCAGTGGGTTAGAGAAAAGATAGTTCACACTTCCACCTATATGGCCGATTGGGCGCGTGTGACCAGAACTTACGCATATGAGGGTTAGACTCGCACAAAGAAAGGATTGATGCCTTGAAGTGTGGGCTAGATCTGCCATAATTGACAGTTACAATCAACAAGATGGCATGATTATGAAATGCTTGTACAATGTGCATGTGTGGGCTGAAAGCTTGAAATGCACATTTCTTTGCATAAGAAAGTCACATGAAGATTCTAATACCATTTTTGCGATGTACACGGAAAAAGCTTTCATATGACACCCATATTTAGGAGCCTCGAATTAGCCTTAAAATGCTTCACATGAAAATTTAGGAGCCTCGAATTAGCCTTAAAATGCTAGTCCTAAAAAATAGGGATGTCATTCTAAACATAGTAAATTTTGTACTCTGACCGTGCTTACTAAATTTGGTTGTTTCTATTCTTGACAGTATTCAGCCCAAAAAGGAAGGCCATAGAGAAGATACAAGTGTCAAGACACTTGTCACACAAGTTTCCAAGTGTCCCATCGCTTGTCACATCTCATGTCATGTGGTTGGACACTTGTCTTGTGCTACTCCACTTTCCCCTCTTTCTTCTCTCATACTGTCAAAAAATCAGTTCTTATCATTGCATAATAGATAATGCATATGTGTTTGTACATCTTTGCATGATCTTGTGAGAGTGAGAATTACTTCTCCTCACTCTCAGGTTGATTGCAACTAAGCTCTTCCCTAAGGGACTTGGGTTGAGCAGAAATACATTCCTTTGGGGGGGGGGGGGGGGGGGGGGTTTACCCATCTTCAACCCTCAATCTTGTCTCCATTACTTTTACATTTTCATGGCTGTAATTTTGTGAGTAATTTTCATTTTCAACTTTAAGTGTCCATTCTCTTTTATATTAAATCTCGCCTTCATAGCCTCTGCTTGTTAAGGATCCACTCTTAGTGGAGGGCGGGGATTGCTTTCCCTCTAGATTTGCCCCTTAGGTTGGCCCTGATGGATCTTCCAGAGACTTCGGCAGAAGGTCTCCTCCTCATTTGGCTGGTGATACACTCCATGATGTAGGTATTGAGGGAGTTTATGAGGAGTGACTGTTGTAGGATGGTGCGTGGCATTCTTGGAGGAGCTAGACACATTCCACCAAGCTTGTTTGTACGAACTTTTGTTTTATGATTTATGCCATGAAGATAGGGAGCCCATGACCATGAAGGAGGCTTTGGAGCCACGGCTTTTGAAGAAGACTATGGAGCAGAAGTTGGATGCTATTGAGCGGAATGACACTTGGGATCTTGTGCCTCAACTCGTTCATAGGAAGGTGAATGGTGTTGAACGGGTCTTTAAGACCAAATACCACAGTGATGGCACTCTAGATAAGTAGCGGGGCTCGTTGCAAAGAGCTTTACATAGTGGATAGGGGTGGATTTCCATGACACCTTTGCACCTATAGCTTGGATGGCTACCATTAGGGTCGTTTTTGTCTTAGCCAGTTATAGGAGATGGTTGGTTTATCAGGTTGATGTGAAGTTTGCCTTCCTTAATGGTGATTTGAAGGAGGAGATCTATGTTGAACAACCTCTTAGCTTTTTCTCATTAGATGGATAGGTGTATAGGTTGAAGAAGGCCCTTTACTACCTCATATAAGATCCACAATGCTTTGAAGGAGAAGATAGACTTGTTTCTCCAAGGGAAGTTGAGTTATTAGCGTTCCTCTTCCGATCCCAAGTTGTATGTCCACACCTTAGTTCGAGGGCATGCGTTGTTTGTGCTTTATGTGGATGATTTTATCTTGACAGGTGACCATGCCCAAAAGGTCAAGTAGACAAAGAAGGCACTACACGAGGGGTTTGAGATGACGGATATGGGCTTTCTCCATTTCTTTTTAGGCCATGAGATTCACCAGACTTAGAGGGGGATTTTCATCTCCCGATAGCGGTTACATGTAGGAGCTTTTGACCATGTTTGGGATGGAGGTATATATATCCATTTCTACTCCTATGGATCCAAACTAGAAGGCTACAACCCATGTAGATTCACCAATAGTTGGAGGGAGAGAAGAGAGAATAGGAAGAGGAGAAATCTGCATTGGATGATGAAGGAAAGCTGAATACAATTAGGCTGATCAATCCCTACACGCAGCCCCAAGGCATCAGTGAGGGCACCGGATCAAGCTGGGAAATGATGGCAGCACCTATAACGATGATGGAGATAGTGACCTTGAGAAAGACTGAGTGTGTGCACTGTGTAGACAGCAGTCCTCGTCAGAGATGGAGAAGAAAACAACAATCTAAATGTGCGCAAACTTGCCAAAAGGAAGAATGATCTGCCCCCAGGCAGCAGATGGCTATATAGCCAAAGATGGCCAAATCTGGTCGACTGCTCCAACCACCACTAAAAATGGCTGGCCAACTGGCAATAAATGCGGGTGACAGCTCATAAATGCTGGCCGACTACTGAAAATGCTGGCATGGCAGCAACATGGCAGATTGTAGCCATCTGGGGCTGATCACAATCAATCAGGGCAGCACAGGCTACTAGGTGCCCGACAAAGACAAGAAATGCACACTAAAACTTGATTGGAAGAAGAAATGCATGCTCTAAAATAAGCTGTCTCCACCATCAAAACACATGATAGATATGTTAGAGCTCCTAATGTCCCCATCTAACTCAAATTGAGACTCATAGATAGGAGATGACAGTGCATGACAAATATGACTACTAATAGCTTGATTGGCTTCTCCCAAACACAAACACACACACGGGTATTGTCCAAAAGGATCTTCTTCCATCATGTCTAATGTAGACTATGTGGAGCAACGTAAGTCATTAAGTGCTTTGTATTCTATTAATTCCTATTTTGGTTCCCATTTACAATTATTAGCTTCTAGGAGCCATCCAAGACAATTCAATGACTCATGTGGCTATAAATGGGATATGGGTATTCATCACTTTACCCCTCGCTCTCTCATTCTTTAGTCAATCTCCCTCTTCATTGATTGTTGATCAACTTCACCTCTCCAGCACCTTCTAGAGCTGATCTAATCCACCTTGATTCAGCTTGCTACTGCCTAGCCTACCACCTTGTCATGTGAGCTTCCCAACGTGTGTTTTGGTGCATTAGCTATCACTTGCTCTTTTCCTGAGAGAACTCCACAGTTTGTTGCTCGTATGTAAATCATTGATTGAGCTCCCTACTACAGCGTTTGCTGTTGCTAGACATACTGGGAGGTTGTCTATTGCATTTTGGGATCCATCAAAGTACGGCACACTCTCTAGCTCATACTCTCTGCCCTGATCCTTGAGTTATAGGAGTTTGGGGGTTAGTATTTCATCTTTGCATAGTGTGTTTGTTGCATTAAACATCATACACATATTCAACATTCATTCATTCATTATCTTCTACAATTTTAATGTCTCTAAGTTACACTAACCCTAACAGTGTTCTTTATCAGTCAGTGCTTCGTCATACGATTGGTTTTGCTATCTGTAGACAAGTATTTCTTTACAATTGTTATGTCCCTAGATATCCAAATGGACGCTAGTAGCATTAGTCACAATGGTTATGAAGTAACTTGGTTTGAATGCACTAAGGACACTTTCGGGTTAGAGCAACTAAGTATGATTTATTAGACTTGAGGTCTTATTGTACGTATCATTGTGTGTTCACCACTCTTGGACTCTTTGCCCATTGGTCGATACATCTGTACATCGGGATGGTGTGGGTTGGTGGTATAGGACACTAATTCTTGGATGTGGTCATGACCCAAAGTGCTACTAGCTCCTAGGCTCGAAGGTGAGCCTGTTTAGCTCTATGCATGGGAGGTAAGTCTGATGTCTAGTTTCTTTATATTTGTGGATATAGCTTGTGTCGTGTCTCGTATGCAAGTTGTACAAAAAACCACTTTTGCTCACAGAAGTGTGATGGTTCACACCTAACACGTATGCTTTTATCTCGTTTAGGGTGGTATGGGACACTCCTAGTGAGAGGGGCATACACGGGGGGGCACATGTTTCAAGTGCTAGATATGACAAGGTAAGTTTCTTGTTTGATACTTGTGTTTGGATTTTGGTGTTAAGGTGATGCTTGTGCGCAAGGGTTTTCGATGGTACTAGTGATTGGAGTTCGGGGAGCTGCCACTCCAAGGCTATGGCAAACCATCTTTGGTAGCAAAACTCTTGTAGCACATTTTGGGATCCATCAAAGTACTTCACACTCTCTAGCTCATACTCTCAGCCCCAATCCTTGAGTTACAGGAGATTGGGGGTCAGTATTTCATCTTTGCATAGTGTGTTTGCTGCAATCATCATACATATATTCAACATTCATTCATTCATTCATTATCTTCTACAATTTTCATGTCTCTGAGTTACGCTAACCTTAACTGTGTTCTTTATCAATTAGTGCTTCGTCATACGATTGTGTTTGCTATCTGTAGACAAGTATTTCTTTACAATTGTTATGTTCCTAGACATTTAAATGGGCGCTAGTAGCATTGGTCACAATGGTTATGAAGTAACTTGGTTTGAATGCACTAAGGACACTTTCGGGTTAGAGCTATGTCTGATTTATTAGACTTGAGGTCTTATTGTACGTATCATTGTGTGTTCACCACTCTTGGACTCTTTGCCCTTTGGCCGATACATATGTACGTCAGGATGGTGTGGGCTGGTGGTATAGGACACTAATTCTTGGATGTGGTCATGACCCGAAGTGCTACTAGCTCCTAGGCTCGAAGGTGAGCCTGTTTGGCTCTATGCATGGGAGGTAAGTCTGATGTCCAGTTTCTTTATATTTGTGGATATAGCTTGTGTCGTGTCTCGTGTGCAAGTTGTACACAAAACCACTTTCGTTCACGGAAGTGTGACGGTTCACACCTAACACATATACTTTTATCCCGTTTAGGGTGGTATGGGACACTCCTAGTGAGAGGGGCATACACAGGGGGGCACATGTTTCAAGTGCTAGATACGACAAGGTAATTTTCTGGTTTGATATTTGTGTTTGGATTTTGGTGTTAAGGTGATGCTTGTGCGCAAGGGTTTTCGATGGTACTAGTGATTGGAGTCCGGGGAGTTGCCACTCCAAGGCTATGGCAAACCATCTTTGGTAGCAAAACTCTTGTAGCCCATTTAGGCATCAACATTTTTGCTTTGACAATGACATTTAATATTAATTTGACTATTGCATCTAATGGCGATTTAACATTTAATGTTAATGTGATGATACTGAAATTTAATGTCAATGTCACTGTTTATAACAATGTTAAAGTTATTAACATTATCTTTGATATTAATATTGATTATTCAATCGTGGAGAGAAATAATGCAACTATCATTGAGAGAAAGTGTAGCCATAGTTGTCATGAAGGGAGAAAGTCAGAGAATCACACATTGGCTGCATTGATTGCATCATGGAAAGAAAGAGTAGTCGTGTGAGAAGATTTCAAAGAGAGAGAAAGAGTATCAATGGTGGCAGGGTGGCCAAGCCCCAAATGTCTGCTGGCTGAATTGCCACTTGAATCACTTGAAATTGCCCCAATTTCAATGACTGAAATTCAAGTCTCTAAGCTTCGATTTCTGAGCACATTTCTCAAGTGGCTATCAAACCCTAATTTTTGCTATAAATTAGGGTTTATAGCAGAGATTAGTCAAAATCTCCATGTCCAATGGTTGATTTCTGGAAATTGCTTGAGGATGAATGGGAATAGGTTGGACAATGAGATAGAATGCTGAAGATAAAGAAAATTCTGATTTCTATCGCAAAAAATTGGTGACAGTTAGCTACTGTCTTGTTTAGACAGCCATGGAGGCTATCACAATATCAAGATCTCCCAAAATCATTGTTGCATAGAACTAGAGGCTGTCGCCTACATCCATAGGGCCTTAAGCTGCAGTTGCGTAGTCGAGAAGCCTTTGTCGGTGGTTGCAAATGCCCCTGACTGCTAGTGGCTGCAGCAAACAGCTGCTCCATTGATTCTCCACCTTCAAAATGTTCTCTCTCTCTCTCTCTCTCTCTCCCCCCCCCCCCAACCCCACCCCGCCTCGCCCCCCTTCCAAAAACGTTTTTCCCACTTGCATGGGCATGTTTTGCCAAGTGGTAGCCTTCCAAAACAATTTCCAGCATTATTTAACCTCATCAAATTAATTTTCAGAATATTAAATTTTGAAAACTAATTTTATAATTATTTGTGGCTCAAAAAAATAATATTATTGGCCAAGTTATTATCCAAGTGATCCCGAGTACTCATTAGCTTGGGAGCATAGTTGCCTTCGTACGTGGTACGGGCTGGTTCGTACCATACGAACCGTACCGTATCGTACGGTACGTATCCGTATGAATTCGTACGTGATTTTGCACCTTTTTTGGCCACGTCTCCTGGATTCCACGTTTTCTGCACCTCTTGGATCCACTTTTTCTGTGCATGCCCACGTGGCACTTTTTGGGGGGTGGGAAGCCTTGGATACCTCACCCCACCCCCTTTTCCAGCCATGCACTCCCCTCCCCAGCCCTCTTTGGATTCCTTCTAGCTGGCAGCTCTCTCTTTGACTGAACTTTGACCCTTCTCTCATCTACAAAAGGTGCTCCTCTCCTCCAATCTTCCATACCAATTCAGCAAGCACTTGTGACTTACCATTCTCATCTTCCTCTCTTGGATCTCGTCGCTCGATTCTTGAATGGACATGTGATTTGTCATTCTTGAATCTCATGAGTCACCTCCCATCTCCTCTTTCCCACACCCTATCGAAGCATTTGCTATTCTCAAATCTCATCTCCCATCCCCTATATCCCGCATGGTGCACCCTATCAAAGCATTTGCCATTCTCATCTCCCATCCTCTCTCTCTCACTCTTGCTCTTTCATTTTTACCCCAACCCTCGGGTCTCTCAAGTCTCCCTCTCAACTTTCAAGAGTCGAGACTCAAGCATCTCTTTCTCTCTCTCTCTCTCTCTCTCGGCTCTCTTTATCTGTCATTGGCACCATGACTCGTGAGAAGCACGAGGCCTTCAATTTGCATGCGATCCATGTGGAGAGGGACACAAAGAAGTCCAACTCCCACCATTGGACATGCAAGTATTGCGGGAAGCGCGCTATACAAGTGGTGCAACTCGGCTTCTCCAACATCTTTCCAAGACGGGGGGCCAAGTTGCTCAATGCAAGGAGATCCCTCAAAACATTGCAGAGGAGATTCTTGCCAAGATAAGAGGGGGATCCACAAGAGGAGGAGGAAGTGGCTTATCAGCACCAACTCCTATGCCTACTAATGAGGAAGCATCCAATGTGGGCGTATCTTCAACCGATGCGGGAGAGGCCTTTACCATTGGTGGTGGGGGCTCCACATCTGCATCCGGCTCTGGTAAAAGACAAAGAGTGGAGGCTCATGCGATGTTGGAGAGACAATCGTCTCTCTCTCAAGCTCCCTTTCACGTACGTGGATCGATTGCCTTTCTTAGAGAAAGGCAACAATTTGTGGACATTGAAATTGCATGCATGGTGATTGAGTGCAATCTTGCATTCAATGTCCTAAAGCAAGAGCAATGGAAGAAGATGGTAAAAGCCATTGCCAATGTGGGTCCATGTGAAGGATGGACCAGTGTCACATACAACGACATGAGGACGAGAAAGATTGATGAAGAGAAGGAGAGGATTGATAGAGCCCTTGATCCTATTCGGGCCGCATGGATAAAAACCGCTCAATTCTCACCAACGGATGAAGTGATTGTAAGAAATGGGGCATCATCAACATACTCTTCTCATGTCCACTTAGCACTTACTTTTTGCGCGCCGTAGATACCGGCAAGAGAGAGAGAAAAACGACGGGCGCATTCATCTACCGCCCCATTCGACAAGCTATCATTGAGGTATACATTGAAATTTGCGTTTTAAATTTTTTTCACTTTCTTTCATTATGATAATATCACGATTCATGATTGAAATTTGATTTATACATAGCTTGTAATTTGTAAATTGTGGTTGTAGGTGGACCCCTCAAATGTGGTGCAAGTTGTTACCGACAATGCATTGAATTGTCGACGCATGGGCCGTTTGCTTGAGGCCGAGTTCCCTACAATTATGTGGACTCCATGTGCAAGTCATTGTTTGGACTTGCTCATGGAGGACATTGGGAAGCTTAAGTGGATGAAGAGGGTGGTCCACAAAGGTACATCAATTGTCACATTCTTCACAGTAAAGGTAAAGGTGCTTTCGATGTATTGTGAGCATAGCACATTGGAGTTGAAGAAGCATTCTTCAACTCACTTTGCTTACATGTGGTTGCTTCTGGAGCGCCTTTATGAGGTGCGGTCCACCTTGCGCCACACAGTGGTGTCCACTCTATGGAATGAGTGGGATGAGCATGAGATGGAGGAGGCCAAAGCCATGTAGCGCTTGTGCCTTAATGAGCAGTTTTGGCAAAAAGTCCGTGCCGTTGTCATTGTTGTGACTCTCTTTTATAGGGTGTTACTGTTAGCGATATCAGGTCCTGGCCGGCCGTACAGGCGTCACGTGGCAGCTTGGTCGGATTGACCAGTCGGACAGCCATGTGGCAGTCCGACTGTACTGTACCAGTCGGCTGCATTTAATGCAGCCGACCTGCCATTTCTGGGCGCATTATTGCTGGCTATTTATAGCCGATGTTCTGCACAGTTTTCCACACTTTCTGTTTGCAGATTACAGGTTGGAGATCGTGCAGACTACAGCGGACTTCGACGTAAATAGCAGGTTGCATCGTCGAGGTGGAGACACGCAGTCCCACGCACTGCGCCCGTGTACATATCTGCATATCTTTGTATACAGCACACTTTATACAGCAGATCTTCATCTTCCACTGTCTCTTTCTCTCTCTCTCTTCTCTCTGTGTTCTCTCTCTCTCTCTCTCTCTCAGTCTTGGTCCCACGCTTCCGCATCGTTGCACTCTGACATGGTATCAGAGCAGCGAAGAAGGGCTGACTGAGTGAAGAACCTATCTGAAGAGGAGATTCCATCGTGACACAAGGCTGCGTTTCCAGCGTTCGAGGGCAAGCGGGAGGGCTGCGCATCGGAACAAGGCTGAAGCGAGTGTGGGCGCGCGGGAAAGGAGTCCAGTTGGTGAATTTGTTGCTGTTTGCTGCTGTCTGAAGAGGAAGAAGGCGGATTGCCCCGACAAAGATAAGGACACAAACAAGGACACGAAGGATTCTGGAGGGGTGGTTGCACCCTTATCAGCTGCGTTTCTTCATCTAATAGTCATTGATGACTCTACATCGAAGGCCTCTGATGCTGCGATGACAGCTCCCCAGGCTCGAGAGTGGATCGTTGATAGTGGTGCCTCCCGGCATATGACTCCTTCATCAATTGGTGTTGCCCAGTTGCGACCTTCGCGTGGGCAGATTCTCATTGGAGATAGCTCTTTGGTGTCTATTGCAGGATGGGGTGAGATGCAGCTTATTCCAAATGGACGTGGTGGTACCCATACCTCAGAGGTCTTGCATGTGTCAGGTTTAGGGTATCATCTACTTTTGGTTCATAAGATTTGTTCACTTGGACTTTTGGTGGAGTTTGACAGTGATTCGGTGCGAGTCCTTGATCGTGCGTCAAGGAAGGTTCTCTCATCAGGATATGAGGAGAACGGCATCTACAAATTGACGTCTTCTACCGCTATCCCTACTCTTCTTCTTACCTCTCAGACACAGTCAGAGCTATGGCATGCTTGGTTTGGTCATCTCAACTATGATTATCGTCGGAGGGCGTCACGTGGACAGCTTGTTCGAGGGTTGCCGGACATAGTGGTGAGCCAGCAGCCATGCGTCTCTTGCATTCGTGGGAAGCAGCATAGGAATGTGATTCCCAACAAAGCTTTGCGGCGGTCTACTTCCCCGATGGAGCTTGTATCTACGGATCTTTGTGGCCCTATGAGGAATGAGTCCTTGAAAGGGAGCTCGTACTTCATGTTGATCGTAGATGACTACAGCAGGATGACTTGGGCCTATTTCTTGGCGTTGAAGTTGGAGGCTTTCTCCCACTTTAAGGATTGGCTTCTCTTTGAGGAGAACCGATCCGGCCGGCGATTGAAGACCTTGCGATCCAACAAGGGTAGTGAATTTGTTTCTAATGAGTTTGCTCGTTTGTGTGCAGATAAAGGTATTCACCAGGAGTTTGCTAACACCAACACTTCTCAAGAAAATGGCATTCTTGAACGGAAGAACCGAAGTGTGATCGAGATGGCGCGCACCATGATGGAGCACCGACAGATACCTCAGTTTTTGTGGGCCGAGGCTGTGGCTACTGGCGTTCACATCCTTAACCGATCCCCCACTTCGGCCGTTGATGGGATGACACCTTTTGAGGCTTACTTTGGGACTAAGCCCGATGTTTCTTATTTCAGGGTTTTTGGGTGTGATGCCTATGTTCACATTTCCAAGACTCATCGTGATAAATTTGAAGCGGCTTCCCGCAGATAGGTGTTTGTTGGCTACAGCTCTCAGTCCCAAGGCTATCGTTTGTATGATCCCGTCAAGCGGGATGTGTACACCAGTCGAGATGTGCGGTTCGTGGAGGTTCCGGCCATAGCAGCGAGTGAGGAGCATTCCGTTCTTGGAGATCTAGGGGAGAGTTGGGCTCCCGAGACAGTTCCTTTGGAGCCCGCGCCTTTTGATTCTGATTCTGTTTCCGATACAGAGTCTACTGTTCCACCGGTCACCCTCGAGGAGTTACCACTGGTGGATATTCTAGAGTCTTTAGCTGATGGAGAGAGACGAGGAGAGGTCTGGTCTCCTCCTCGTTGGGCCCGTGACACACTCCGTGATTCAGGGATCGAGGGGATCCCTGAGGAGTGGGGACTGAAGGATGGTCTACGGCGGTCACGGAGGCACCAAGCACATTCTACAGAGCTTGTTTGCTCTAACTATTGTTTGATGACCCGTGTTATGCAGGATCGAGAGCCCACCTCCGTGAAGGAGGCTTTACAGTCCGCACCATGGAAGAAAGCTATGGAAGCCGAATTGGAGGCTATTGAGAGGAATGGGACTTGGTATCTCGTGCCTCGCCCCTCGAATAAGAAGGTGATTGGTGTCAAATGGGTCTTCAAGACGAAGTACCTTAGCGATGGTTCTTTGGACAAGCACAAGGCTCGCCTTGTTGCTAAAGGTTTTGCACAGCGCCCAGGGATTGATTGTCATGATACTTTTGCCCCCACTGCTCGTATGGCGACTATTCGAGCTATTCTTGCCCTGGCTGGCCATAGGAGATGGCCTGTCTACTGATTGGATGTGAAGTCCGCCTTCCTCAATGGTGATTTGAAGGAGGAGATCTATGTCGAGTAGCCTCCTAGCTTTGGATCTTCAGATGAGCAAGTCTATAGGTTGAAGAAGGCTTTGTATGGCCTCAAGCAGGCTCCGCGTGCATGGAACGAGAAGATTGACTCGTTCCTTCAGTCACAGTTGGGATATCGGCGTTCCCAGGCCGATCCGCAGCTTTATGTACACACTTCCGAGGCTTGTTGTGTGCTTTTTGTGTTGTATGTTGACGATTTGATTGTCATAGGTGATCATGCACAGAAGGTCAAAGAGACGAAGGCAACTTTACATTAGGCGTTCGAGATGACGAACTTGGGTCTACTCCACTTCTTCTTGGGCCATGAGATTTATTAGTCTTCAGAGGATACTTCTGTATTTGAAGGGGACATCTGACTTAGGGATTCATTATCCAGCAGGCATAGGTGGTTTAGATCTTGTACTTGCAGGTTGGAGCGACTCGGATTGGGTTGGCGATGTGGACCAGAGGCGGTCTACTACAGGCTACTGTTTTACCTTGGGTGCAGGTGTTATCTTGTGGAGTAGCAAGAAGCAGCCCACGGTAGCCCTTTCATCTATTGAGGCGGAGTATTGGGCTGCGTCTTCCACCACATGTGAGGCTGTGTGGCTTCGGAGATTGTTGGAGGACTTGGCTGCCCCCAGACTCGTCCTACTTTGCTGCAATGCGACAATGAGAGTTGCATTGCCTTGGCACGGAATCCTGTTTTCCATGCCCGGACGAAGCACAGAGAGATCTAGTACCACTTCATCAGAGAGAAGCTTCTCGATGAGACCATAGCTGTGGAGTATTGCAAGATGGAGGACAATCTTGCAGATTTGTTTACGAAGGCGCTTCCCCAGGCTCTACTTCGGAGACATGCCAGATCCCTCAGGCTTCTGCCCCGTCCAGGCTCTGAGAGGGGGTGTTAGCGATATCAGGTCTTGGCCGGCCGTACAGGCGCCACGTGGCAGCCTGGTCGGACTGACCAGTCGGACAGCCACGTGGCAGTCCGACTGTACTGTACCAGTTGGCTGCTTTTAATGCAGCCGACCTGCCATTTCTGGGCGCATTATTGCTGGCTATTTATAGCCAATGTTCTGCATAGTTTTCCACACTTTCTATTTGCAGATTACAGGCTGGAGATCGTGCAGACTGCAGCGGACTTCGAGGTGAACAGCAGGTTGCATCGTCGAGGTGGAGACACACAGTCCCGCGCTCTGCGCCCGTGTACATATCTGCATATCTTTGTATATAGCACACTTTATACAGTAGATCTTCATCTTTCACTGTCTCTTTCTCTCTCTCTCTTCTCTCTGCGTTCTTTCTCTCTCTCTCAGTCTTGGTCCCACGCTTCTGCATCGCTGCACTCTGACAGTTACATATGAGTGATTGTGAGGGGTCCAGCATGGGCCTTCTCGTTCACTTCTTTAGAGCGGCATTGGCGGAGGCACGTGCTTGTACAGTGATCACAGAGACACAATGTGCACATGTTTTAGAGGTAGCAAAGAGGAGATGGGCGTGGATGCATAAGCCCATCCATGGTTTTACCGCATTGGTACATCTAGCCTACAAGTCACCGGCGGTCATGGATGATAGAGAGTTGCGTTCAGACCAACTTGCTTATTTAACTTGTATGGTCCACGTGGATGACCACAATGCAATGCTAGAGGAGCTAGGATGCTTTGCAGATCAGAGAGGGTTGTGGCTTTTGCTTCTTCCACTTGTTGGAGGAGAGAGTCACTTGTGAAGCCTTTATTTTGGTGGCAAAACTTGAGATACGCACTGGAGACCCTTCAGCCCTTAGCCATGAGGATCCTTGCCCAGGATTGCTCTTCGGATGCATGTGAGAGAAATTGGAGTGCCTATTCTCTCATTCACATTCATAATCGGCTTAGCATACGACAGCTAGAGCGGCTAGTCTATTGCCACACTAACTTACGCATGATGAGGGCTATGATGAGCATGGGTAGTCCAAAGCAGATAAAGTTTAAACACTTAACCGTAACATCTAAAATTTGTTGTTTTAACTTTTAAACTTTGAACTTTGAAGTTTAAACTTTATTCTTTACAATTTAGACTTTAGCATTTACAATGATCAATGATCAATGATCAATCTTACATGCATCACTACATTGTGTAGGTGAATGTTGATACATTTAAGTTGACGGGCGACACTCTTTCGAGTATACATAAGGAGATAGAGGAGGAGGAGGAGGAGATGATTTTCACAGAGCTCTATAGAGAGCTTATAGCAGCAGATACTCGTGACACTCGTAGCCAATGTGCTTGTGGGCGAGGAGTTCGAGTAGGTGGTAGTAGGGGCATGGTCATTCGACGCCCTCCATCATCGAGGAGAGGTGGTTCGAGTGGCTTGCAGACATATGTAAGGCGGGGCTCTAGTAGCTCACGTCCAGTGTCTCGTGATGACATCTCCCCCTTGTCTACACAGTCGCCATCTAGGGAGCCATCATTTGATGATGATGGTAACCTCATCAATGAGGATGAGTATGAATGTGTCTCATCATCGGATGCCGAGGAGTCATCTTCAGACTCTCTTGATGAGCACTCAGATGGTTCTAATGATGATGATGATGATGATAGTGATGCCTCATCATAGATTCATATGACATAGGTCTCTCTTTTTTTTGTATCAGATATACTAGACTGTAGTGTGTAGTTGTATCTCATGTTTTGCGTAGCTCATGTGACCGCGATGGTCACCCTCATGTATTTATCTTATTTTGTAATGAAATTGCTAGTTCCACTTTAAACATGTATTCTATGATCTATCTTTTAATGTTTTATGATTTTTGTTATTTAAAAAATCATCTTAATTTTTTTTGTACTAATATCATACCGTACCTTATCAAATCATAAGGTACCAATTAGTACCGTATTTTATCGTACTGTACCGTACCGTACCTTTCGTAGTTGACAACTATGCTTGGGAGTTGGCATTAATTAATTAATTAATTAATGCTGATTCTATAGTGTCACCGTTGACACTTAAGACTAATTATATGGTTTAGGCAAGATTTTGACACCAAGTACCACCTTGTACCTATCCAGTATAACTTGTTATACCTTTTACCTTTGGCACCAACTAATATCTTAGGGTCCCAAGTCCCACATTGTCCACGAGTCTATGTTCCTTCATATCCATATGTTGGAGTCTTCTTCTACAGTGGATGCTTTACTCCACAAGGAGATTTGCTACAGGCTTCTCATCCATCTGAGGGTCTTGTCATTGTTGGTGGCATTTGTATGGTGCCTATGAAATTTTGTAAACGCAATCGTGTATCATCGATTGAAAGCTGGAAATTGATAATCAAGGCTGTAAATAGCAGGGTGCCAATTGAGAAAGGTCAGTCAAAGGATATAGGGGCTTGCATTGTAAATGCAAGCTGGCTGATGCAGACAATGATGTTGATCAATAGGGTAGCCGGCTAGGATAGCAAACGCAACAGTGCCGGGGGATAGTCATCATAAGCAGCTAGAAATTGACGCCAACAGTAGTGGATGGAGGCTTGATGAAGGGGCTATAGTTGATGATGGTTGGACAGCAGATGATGTAGTAGCAGTTACGTGAAGTTGGATAGCCACTATGTGAGAGAGGAGGGCAGGATCAAAGCTCAACACAGAAAACAATAGACAGTTTGAGAGTGAAGCACAACACCCAATGCAATAGCTAAAAGAGTGTAAGCTGAAAGTACAAGGTACAACCCTTAAACCTTAGGGTTGTAGGGGGTGTTCACACCCGAACACGGTAAGTGCCTGTAAGTGTGTTTCATAAGCACGTATGAAATAATACCATAAGTCTGGGGGAAAAAACCTCTCGTATCGAGAGTAGAAAGTGCCCCGGTGTCCTATTGATCACCGACACTCCTATGTGAGCATAGGCGTAAGTGAGGTGCGAGTGAAATATCCAACAAACCCCCATTGGAGTGAAGAGTGATCAAGAGTACAAGGATCATCTGCCACCAAAGGAGATCAAATTTAAAGCATTGTGAAATGCTTCAAATTTTTCACGAGGAAGAGCTTTGGTGAAGATGTTTGCCACATTATTGGTGGTAGGACAATAGACAAGGTTTATATCACTTGCATGTAGCCTCTCTTTGACAAAGTGATAGTGTATCTCAATGTGTTTCGTGCGTATATGAAACATTGGGTTTTGTGCCATTGCAATGGCACTTTGACTGTCACTAAACAAAGGAGTAGGCTCCGTAACAGATACATCTAGCTCAACTAGCAAGCGTCTAATCCATACGCATTCAACTGTGGTAGTGAAAGCTGCCTTGTATTCAGCTTCATATGATGATGTGGCAACGGTGGACTATTTCTTGCTAAGCCAAGATATGCAAGATGAGCCAAGAAAGAAACAATTACCACTAGTGGAGTGACGTGAATCATAATCACTAGCCCAATTAGAATCACTGTAAGCATGTAACTGCAATGGTTCCTCCTTGGTGTAAAGCAATCCAAGAGATCTAGTACCCTGCGAGTAATGGAAGACACGCTTAAGAGCTTGCCAATGTGACATGCGTGGCTGATGCATATATTTGCTTAGGGCTGAAACTGTAAACTATATGTCTGGCCTAGTGTTGCATAAGTAAATAAGACATCCAACTGCTGGAGCATGTGTGTGTGTATCAAACAAATCATTGCCATTATGTAATGATAGCTTAAGTCCAGGTTCCATTGGTGTACAGACTGGCTTTCAATCCTGTAAGCCAAACTTCTCAAGAAGTTTACCAATGTATCTTGACCGTGATAATCCAATATCTCTAGTATCATGTATGAACTGAATGCCCAAGTAATAATGCAAAAACCCCAAGTTTGACATGTCAAAAGTTTACTGCAAATTTTGTTTAAATGCTGAAATCTGATCAGCATGTGTCCCTGTAAGCAAGAGATCATCAACATAAAGACAAATGATCAGTATGGATCCCCCCTCTTTACATACATAAAGGGTAGACTCAGATGAGCTGTTTATGAACCCTTGGCTAAGCAAGAAAGCATCTATCTTTGCATACCAAGCTCTAGGAGCTTGTTTCAAACCTTATAAAACTTTTTTCAGCTTGCAAACCAAGTGTTCCAAGCCCTCAACTGCAAAACCAATGGGCTGTTGTACATATACTTCCTCATGAAGTTCCCCATGTAAAAATGCAATTTTAATATCCAATTGATGCACAATCCATCCATAATGAGCAGCCAAATCAACCGCAGACTTGATGGTCGTCATGCGGGAAGTAGGGAGCAAATGTCTCCTCATAGTCAATGCCTTTCTTCTGTGCATAGCCTTTAGCTACAAGCCTTGCCTTGTATTTGTCGATGGATCCATCTGTATTCTGTTTCAGCTTGTAGACCCATTTTGTTCCAATGGCTTTCTTCCCAAATGAGCCATGGTAAAGACACCAAATCCGTGTTTGATTCTTAGTGATAAAATCCAATTCAGCTTGCATTGTTGCCATCCAATGCACACTGTTGTGCATTCTCAAAACATTCAAGCTCTTCATCATCAAGGGTGCTTGCTGCCACAACAAACTCCATGGTATGTGCAGTATCATGCATACGAGTTTGCCTTCTAGTACGATGAGCCATGGGTGTATCCAGATGACTATCTTTCATAGTCTGTAAATACCATCTAGGCATTTGTCTTGCCTCTTGACTATGCATAAGCTCTTACTGAATTTCAGTTTCAGCACTTTGCTGAATATTCAGATTAGCCAATGGCTGATTTTCTGCATTTTCCAAAGGAGCAGCTGGCTGAACATTGAGTTCACTTGCTGAAACTCCAGTTGAATCACCAAATGTAATGGGCAGCAGCCCTTCAAACACATCTTGGGCAGCCTGATATGTGTCTAAACCAGCCAAGGACAATTCTGATTTTTCATCAAATAGTACATCGCTACTGACAAACACCTTTTTAGAAACAAGATCATAGAGTCTGTAGCCTTTGCTCTCATTGCTGTATCCCACAAAAACAACCTTGTCATTCAACTTTTTTCTGAGTACCTTTGGAATATGTGTAAATACAAGGCACCTAAAGGTACGAAAGTGTCCAACAGAAGGTTTTCGGCTATTCCAAGCCTCAAAAGCTGTGATTTTCTTCCAAGATTTGGTGGGGCGTTTGTTCAAAACATGGCAAGTACACATGACGGCTTCTATCCAAAAGCTGTGAGGCAAGCTCTTTGCCTTCAGCATACATCTGGCCATTTCCATGAGTGACCGATTCTTTCTTTTGCAACCCCATTTTACTGTGAAGTATAAGCAGTAGTGTACTGATGGACAATGCCCTTGTGCTTCAGAAAAGAATTCAACATAGAGGACATGTAATTCCCCCCCTCGATCCGAACGGAGAGTTTTAACTTTACAACCAGAGTGGTTTTCAACAAGTGCAATGAAAGCCAAAAATGCATCATACACTTCTGACTTTTTGACCAAAGAGTAGACCCAACAAAATCGAGTAAAGTCATCAATAAAAGTCACAAAATAGTAACATCCTTCCAATGACTTTGTCCGGTAGGCCCATATACATCTGAATGCACTAACTGCAACCCGGCTATTACTCTAAAAGCAACATCACGGGGAAATGAAAAACGATGCATTTTTCCCAAAATACATCCTTTGCACAAGTGGTTAAAAGGTCTCTCCAATAGAGGTAAGCCATCTAGCATCTGCGTACGCTATAAGAGCATCAAGCTGCCAAAGTTCACATGTCCCATCCTAGCATGCCATAACTCTGCCTATATCATAGTAGGAGTAAGAGTGAATGCCAAATACGTTGATTGATCAACTGAAAGAGCATCCAACTCGTATAACCCATGACATAAAGTGCCTGTCAAGACCAAAGTCATGTGTTCTTTGTCTCTCACCATGCATCTGTCATCATCAAATGTGACTTGCAATCCACAACGTGCCAAAGAAGAAATAGAGAGCCAATTCTTCTTTATGCTTGGCACAAATAAAGCATCCTGTAGGTGGAGAATAGAGCCATCAATGGTTGTGAGCACAATCTCCCTAATACCTCGAATAGGGTATGATGCATTGTTGGCACACTGTATAGACTTGCCAACTGGAGGTGCACTAACAGAAGCAAATAAATCTCTGCAAGATGTAATATGCCTAGAAGCACCATTGTCAAAAAAGCAAGTGTCTGCATCCTCAGTAGAGCTAAATGCTCGATCAGCCCAAGAAGTGTGATAACTGTATGTGTAAAAACAATAGTCCCTGTTTGCAAAACAAATGACACAGACTTGGTAGCAGAAGAGGGAGCGTTAGTAATAGACATTCTTGACTTCTTTTTCTTCTCCTTGGCAATGCGCTTTCTGCACTCGGTGATGTAGTGGCATGGCTTCTTGTAATAATGGCATTTGCCCTTTTTGACTTGCATGTCCCCTTGTTTTTGATTTGTCTGTGATGTGCCAGAAGTCCCATGTGCGGAGCATTTTTCATTTGGTTGCCTTTGCCCTTCTGTCTAGCCATAAAAGCCTGCTCAAAGGCTATAGCATCCACACCACTATTTCTTTTTGTTTGCTCTTTCTCTAGAAGCAAACTGACTAACTGAAGAAAAGTGATTGGCTGCGCGGTAATCCTCATGGTGAGGTTTAAGGCTGTATGAAAAGCCAAGTACGAAGGATGTAATGAGTTCAAAGTGGTAGATATCATCTGTGCATCCGAATAGTACTCATCAAAATTCATGAGTTGCTCTCGCAAGTCTTGAATTTTGTTTAAGTGATCTTGAATAGAATCACCTTCATCCATTTTCAATGTTTCTAGCTCTTTCTTTAAGAAAGAGATGCGAGTTTTATTCTTGCCTGCAAACATCTACTCCAAAGTTAGCCAAGCTTCCCGTGAAGAAGCTATTGAACGAATGTGGGGGATGATTGACCGCTGAACTGCCAATGCAACCAACGACAAAGCCTGTGCATCCCGTGTATCCCATGCTTTTTGAGCTGCTGTTTTTGGGAATGTGGCTGAAGTGGAGCAAACTGAGGTGCCCGTTGTGCACGTCTTTCTGGAGGAGGAGTAGCTGGAGCCACAACTCTAGGTCTAGCTTCTTCTCCACTGACGTAATCCCAAAGATTTTTCGCCACTAGTACTTTCTTCATCATGAAGGACCAAAGTGAATAGTTATTTCCGTCCGATCTGGCCTCCTTGGATACATAGGTGAAGACATCTCCTCCCTGATTTGCCATGATTATCAATCACCAAAAAAAGCAAAAGACCAATGTCAAAGTAGGACCACACTAGAATTCTGAAAATTTCTAGAAATTTTAGGAAATAACTTTCTGCAATTAGTGTACAGAGGTGCACTCTATCAAAATTATCTGTAATGCACACAGTCCAACGTGCAATCAGTGTTCAGCAACACTATACCAGCAAAATCCCCAAAATTTCTTGCCTCAAATTTATTCAAAACAATCTTTTTGTGATTGTAACTGTAGTGTGTATGCCAATGTCCTCAGAAAACATGAAAACCCCAAAATTTTGATGAATGTGCCCAAAAAAATTTGCTTCCAATGTGTCCCAGACATGTTTTTGAATGCTGTGCCTACTGCGTAGGAACCCTTGCTTCTAGAAATTTATGCTGGAATTAAAATTAAAAAAATGTTTACCACAAAAATTATGGGTTGACTGGCGTAGAGTCGTCAGGCGGATACAGTCGGCGACTCGGCGCTTCAGACGGGCTGTCTGCGAGTGATGTGGCGAGGTAGTGTGACAGGTGGCCGTTCTCAAGCGCAGGCAGCATGACTAACGGGCAGGGCGTGCAACAACTGACAAGGCGTACAGCAGGTGGCGGGATGTCTGAAGACTGGATAGGCCTAGATGGTGCAGCAGGCGAGGGCCCAGGAGACTGGCGACAGTTGACGTCTGGCAGAAACTGACGACTGTTTGAAGAGATGTTTGGCGAGGCACGATAGTCTGGTAGGGCGTTTGGTGTGGCGTGCTGCTGATGTGAAAAGAAGTAGGTTGAGCTGTTGCAGAAGAAGGCATTGCTGTGCAAGGCAGAGGAGCATGGCGTCTCCTTTTGAAGGTTGAGGCTGAGACCTGAGCAGAGAAGCTCCCAGAGGCTAAGCAGAGCTGAGCTAAACTAAGCCTCAACTGAACAGAGCCAATGCTCTGATACCAAATGTGAGAGAGGACGGCAAGATCGAAGTTCAACACAGAAAACAATGGATAGTCTGAGAGTGAAGCACGACACCCAATGCGATACTTGAAAGAGTGTAAGCTGAAAGTACAAGGTACAACCCTTAAACCTTAGGGTTGTAGGGGGTGTTTACACCCGAGCACGGTAAGTGCTCGTAAGTGTGTGTTATAAGCACATACAAAATAATACCATAAGTTTGGGGGAAAAGACCTCTCCTACCAAGAGTGAAAAGTGCCCCAGTGTCCTACTGATCACCGACACTCCTATGTGAGCGTAGGTGTGAGGCGTGAGTGAAATACCCAACACACTAGAGGCGGGCTGCAGGCAGGAAACTGGGCACCAACAGCAATAGAGAGGTTGTGGACTAGTGTAACTTGCAACACAAGGATTGGTTGAATGGTAGGCAGCTTGTCTATTTATAGATGCAAAAGGATCCTCCCAAGTTAGGGTTTCATTTATGGGACACAAAACTCCCTAGGAACGCATTTCTTTTTAATGAAAGTTTGGTAACATTTGAGTTTTTGGGTTATTTAAAAGAGCTAATTAGTTTCTAATGCATTTTTAGCTCAACAGAGTCAACAATAGTCTTGTTGCATTTCTTTTTCATCCCTTAGAGGGTTTTGGATGGAATTGAAGAGACAATGTACCCATTGCTGCTAACACAATGGGAAAATGGGGAGGGTGAAGCTTAGCAAGTAGTTGCATTTCTTTAAGCTGAGCTTGGAGAGTCGCCACAAGAGACGAATCCCCATAGGACATGAGAGAAGGAGACACTTTGGGATGATGCCCATGTGTTTGCTCGGGATTGGGAGAAGTCAATTGGATGTCCTCCATGTGTTGGAGTTCGCTTGATTGGAGCCCAAGGTTGTCTTTGTACGTAGTATGAATTGATTTGTATGGTACAGTATGTATTCGTACGATTTAGTACGAAAAAGTAGGCACTTCTTGGCCGCTCTTTCTCAAGCCTACAACCTTTTTTTTTCTTTCTCCTTTCTTTGTTTTTCTTCTTTCTTTCTTATTTCTCTCCCCCCTAAGTACCCCCCCTCTCTCTCTCTAGCTTCTCACACCCTCTTTCTCTCTCAAGCCTCTCTCTCTCTCTCTTTTAACCTTCTCTCTCTCCCTAGCCTCTCCCTCTCTCTCAAGCCCACACTTCTCTTATTTATATGATCATTCATGTATGTGTGTCCACTCCTATCTATGAAGTCGTAAGTTGTAGGTAGCAGTAGTGCATGTTGCGCATGCAACATCAAGTTAATTTTTTTCGTACTAATATTGTATTGTACCTTATAAAATCTTAAGGTACCATTTAGTACTGTATTTTATCCTACTGTACATACCTTTTGTACTTGACAACTATGTTGGAGCCTTAGATGAGACGTGCCATGAAAAGCCATGATGATGAGAGGAGATGGTGGTACTGAGTGATGAGAAGGTAGAAGAACAGCTATGAGAGAGAAAGTTATTGTCAGGTGTTTGAGTTGATGCACGGGGGAGAAAATGCATGGAAGAATAGGTGATTTTTGGAGGGTGGTGGTTCTATACAATAGTAGAAAATGGTTGTTTTAAAAGTAGATGTAGGGTGGCAATTAATCTAGTTTGGGTGGGGGTTGATTTAAATGGGCATTGGTAGGTAATCAAGGTTGTGCACCCTTTATCTTGGGCCCATGTGGAATTCCCATCCTTCGCCACATAGCCATTTATTAGAAGTGGATGCAGTGATTGAAGTGTAGAAAACTGCTGTAATAGACTGTATGACACTAGAGAAGAAAAACACTGCAAAAGAAGAACACTGCACAGAGAACTCAAAAGAAAAGAGAGCTCGGGAAATGGAATCCATATACCAAGACATGAGACATTACAAAAATAACGTGAGTCATTGGCTGTGTGAGCATTAGCACCAGCTCCCTCTCTGCAACAACTGCAGTAAAGGTGTATGCAGAACTGACTGGAGGAGGGAGCGACTGGCCAATAAATAGGCCATAAATCTGATCAGGTCAGCTAGTAATAATGAGCCCAATAAATGCAGGTCACCCAGTACAAAAAGCTGACGCAAAAATGGAGCCATCAAGCACCAGCTCCCTCTCTGCAACAACTGCAGTAAAGGTGTATGCAGAACTGACTGGAGGAGGGAGCGACTGGCCAATAAATAGACCATAAATCTGATCGGGTCAGCTAGTAATAATGAGCCCAATAAATGCAGGTCACCCAGTACAAAAAGCTGATGCAAAAATGGAGCCATCATAATACCAGTCAGTCATAAACTGGGGCCAATAAATCAGGTGCCCACAAAATAATGTGCCCAGCCCACATAACCCAACACAGACTCACACATGAATTGACTAATTTGCTAACACCATCCCAGGGGCTTACCAGCAAACTACATGAGCTGGAACCCCACGTGTGTGTGTTGTTTTAGCACTATGATTTGTGCCATTTTAGCTGGGTGTTGCTATAGTCCAATGTCCATTTGAACAAAATGTTTGTGTCTGTGTTGACTTATCTCGTTTCTCTTTGTCTCTGCAACCAAGTTTTGTGGTTAAAATCTGTCAAGTCTCAAACAACTGTTGCCAAGCTACTACTGCTCAAACTTGGAAGCATTTGAGATGAATCAATCAATTTAACTGGACTGATTTTATGTCCAAAAGCTTGCATCGGTGACAGCAAGGATTTTTTGAAAAACAAATATTACAACATTGTCTTTGTTAGTCCAGAATGACTTTATTTATTCCATTTTTACATGAGAACCTCAAATTTGGTATTTAGCAGTTTATGATCGAGAGATCCTCACCTTATACTGTGAGAGTACACAGCTTACTGTTTTTTTCATTTTCAGCTTGTCTGAATCTACTAAAAATTGAGCATCTAAATTTCTTCAATGGGGATTGTTGATGTAATCACTTGATGTTTCCCGCAGATAAAAAATGGGGTGGAAAGGGTAGCAAAGACAAGGTTGATGATGAGGATGTGGCTTTCAAAAGGATGGTGGCTAAGGTTAGTGGATCGGGCTTGCTAATCTCTTTAATCATGATTAGCTGTGAACGAGTGTTGGACTTTGAAATAACTCTGCTACTTCTGCACCCCTGGCTATTCTTGCTCTTCTTGTGTTTTGGCAAGAAGTCAAATAGTCAACATATTAAGGTTGTATTGCTTTTTGAGAGGCACTATACACCCTCATAAATCGGATCTAATGACCAATGCTAACCACATATCAAATGGCTAAGCATCAGAGAAGGTGATTGTGGTTCTTGTTCACAATCTGAGCCTGGGCAAGAATCCCTGCATAAGATCTATTGTTCCATCCATCTGATATCTAAATCATGGAGCTTCTGTTATTCTCTGTCTTGACAGTTCATCATGGTTGTCTAAATCTTTGATTATGTGGATGCCATCAACTATTCTGTGCTATCAAATCTGAAGTTGGGCCTTCCTTTCATGTTTGCCTATCTACTCATGTTAACACTGCTCAGTTATTTATGAGCCAGCCAGGCTGTTTCAAAGTATGTCCAGCCTAAGGCCAAGTTCGAGCATGTTGACACCTGCACACTCAAAATTTCTGCATTCTGATGTTGGTATTAGTCCACCTGTGCTTCTCTCTCGCCGTCCAGCCTTTGTTAATTCACATCCGTCTATGAAGGAACTGATAAACCAAATATGCTTAGCAGATGAGAAGTCAGCTGAGAGAGCCTTCTTGACAGGAGGATTTGAATCCTTAGTTCAATTGCATATTGTTTTGATTGAGGGCTTGTTTCCCTCTTTAATATGGTACCTTTTTTGATTCTGCCCCTTTTAAGTTTGCATTTGGGTCTGCCCAGTTTAATTGGGCTTATTCATGTGGCTTGGCAGCAATTTAGCACTTTTGCATAATATCATAATTTAGCAAACTACAAATATCATAATTTAGCAAATTACACTTACAAAACCTTCCCAAATGGTATGTTGATCTCTCCGTCTGGACGTTCATGGGCACTATGCTCTACATAGCTCTCCTGCAGTGTGTATGGTGAATCCTCTGAGGTGGCTGAATGGGTCCAGGTATTTGCTGATCATTTATGTCTGGATTGGAGTCATTGCTGATCTGAAGAAATCAGTGAGAGTGCACTAGCTCGTGTCTTGGGCCTGGCCCCTGTCTCAATTGTAGTGTGCTGGTCTGAGAAGTCCATCAATTTGCATAGAGGCCAAAACATCTTGAAAGAGGCAATGGAATTGTTCTCAGATCTCATAGTATACTGGGCAACGACATATATAGCACTCCTCAGACTCCGTCTCTAACTAGCATCCCGTCCTCAAGAGCAAGGTGGGTCTCTGCATAGTAGCCAATCTCTATCTAAGTCCATGGGATAGGTGGGTGTCCATTTACCTCGGCAAGTGGGCAACAATCCATTAGGAGATTGGTGGAGAACATACTCTTGGTGGAAAGCCATCTTTGTCTCTAAGGAGTGCAAGCTGTATTGTAGGGGTGGAGATGGCCCATTCCTTTGTGCCTATGGGAGGCTCCACAATCTTTCTATGAAGGTGTTTGTTTGGAAGAGTGCCTTTGTTACCATTGGCAAGTCTCCCATCTTTGCTCGTACTATCTCATGTGGTATTGATGGTTTACTCTTGATTGTGTGGGAAATCATCATCCCCATTGGTCTCTCTGTCTACTTCCGTTTGTCATAAACTCCTCTTTTGCCTAACATTGGCTGCTTTGCTGATGACTCCATCTCTAATAGAGACTCAACCCCCAAATGAGAGTACCACGGAGAATTGCGTGTGTGATCACCAAATCAGCCTAGCAAAGCTTTGTTTGGGCTTTTGGAATTGTGTGTGTGTGCATCAGCTCTCCGTGGCTTCAAATGCAATATATCCCAGAGTCAGTCTAGCCTTCGTTGTGTTGGGAATAAAGGGCCCTTGTGCCTTTTATATGTGCTCGAGTGTGAACACACCCTTAGTACACTTGTACTTTCATATATATATATATCTATCTAAAAACCTAAAGAGGTACACTCGTCATTGTACCCACAAGTCGTGCTCACTCTCACTCTCTACTTTGCACTCTCTCTCTTTGTCTCTCTATTGTGTATAAGCACCGCGTGTCTCGATCCATGTGCTCCCTTGAAGCTCAACAAATTGGTATCAGAGCAGCAAGGAGTGTACGCTTCTCCAGACGTCAGGTGAGTAGGAGTCGCAGGCAAGCAAGAGTCGTTGATGGGCAACAATCGGCAGATTTGACGAGCAGCAGACTACAGTTTATAGTTGTCAGTGCAAGGCACACGACAGGTCGTGGATGCTATAGAATAGGCGACAGTTTCCGTCACGTGACAGTCAACTAGAGAGTAGGCGATGCGACGGGGTGGTGATGTGGTGACGACAGTCAACAAGAGCCACGCGTTGGGCAATGTCATGGCGGGACCAGCGGGGCATTGACAGACGGGACAATCGTGGGCGACGACCAGGTGGCGACCTGCACCGAGGCAACGGACCCCTCCCCCCGGTCACATATTTTAAAAGTCAGGTTTTTTTTTTCTTTAAAAATCTCTTTTATCCCCTTTTCCCTCTAACAGGGTTTCATGTGTGGAGGCATAGCTTCCACATATGTGTAATCTTTGCCTGAAAATTTGGGGCTTTTCCCGGATTTGGGGGTTGTGATGTAAAGCAAGATCATTTGTCTCGGAAATTGCAGGAATTTGTGACATTTGGCCTTCAACATTTGGGGCTTTTCATGTACATGCAAAAATTGGGCTGAAATTTACCCAATTTCTCGACATTGATGCACGTTGGACCCCGTGCAATTTGGGCCTTTTGTTGTTTGGGCAAAATTTGTGCGCCATTTGGTCATTTTATGTACATGCAGGTTTAATTCCATGCAATTTGGACATTTAGCACTTGGAAAAATTCGAGGGTTTTGCCGAAATTGCTCTATTTTGGTAAAATTGGTCTATTCTATGCATGTCAAAGACAGTGCAGATGCTTTGAGCACGAAAATTTTGGGGCTTTTGACTGTGCGTGTCAAATTTTGTGCCTGTGGGTGCATGTACAACAGAAATTGCAGCTAAAATTTGGGACTTCTCATGTAATGTGATGTATTTGTCCTTGGAACAGCTGTAATTAGGCGTGGAGTGCTGTAGCACATGGTTTGGTTCTTCTGAAAATTTATATGCAGATCTGAAATTTCTACTTCTACATGGTTATTTATTGCTGGTTGGTACTTGTTTGTAACTTGGTCACTTGTGTGCAGTTTGGGCCTGCATTTGCTGAATTTTTTTGTCACATTTGGGCTGAAAATCATGGCCGGCAGGAGTAATCTCATGCACATTAAGAAACTTGAAGGAGCACGTAACTTTGTAGTCTGGCAAAAACAGTGCTATAATATCCTATTGCAGAAGAAGCAGGCAAAGCCGATTAAGACCAAAGGGACAAAGCCCGCAGATATGGAATAGGAAGATTGGGATGAGTTAAATGAGCTTGCACGCTTAACCATTGAGCTGTCGATTTCTGATGCCTTGTTGTTTACCATTGAAGGTTTGGATTCTGCCTATGCTATTTGGACTTGACTAGAAGAACTATATGCACAAAAGAGTGCCAAAAGCAAAGGGTATTGGCTAAAAAAGCTTATGGATTTGCGTATGAAAGAGGGTATAGCAATGTCTACTCATTTGAGTGAGTTTAACTCCGTTTTCAGCCAGATGGTTGCCTTGAAGTTCTTGATTGATGAAGAATTTAAGACTACATTCTTGCTTTGCACTCTGCCAGAGAGTTGGGATACATTCAGGATTGCTATGAGTAATTCTAATGCAATTCATTTGTATGCTGATGAGAATACACAAGTTGTATGCTAAGAAGGAGAAGTGTGTGTTCTTCAAAACGAAGATTGAATACTTGGAATTCATAGTATCTGTTGAAGGTATATCAGTAGATCCTGCCAAGGTCAAGGATGTTCAAGATTGGCCACCCCAACCACTATCAAGGAAGTGAGAAGTTTTCTAGGTCTAACAGGATGGTATAGGGTATTCATCAAAAACTATGCTCAAATTACAACACCTTTTACATACTTAAGAAGCAAGTTGCTATTATTTGGACGCCAATCGAACAGTCTAGCTTTGAGCAACTAAAGCATAGTTTGGTAACTACTCCTATCTTAAGGCTACTTGACTTAAGCAAGGAATTTGAAGTTGTCACAGATGCCAGCTCTCTTGCATTGGGATGCGTACTAATGCAGGAAGGACATCTTGGAGTGCTCTACTCATGGAAGAAAAGAATCGGCAAAACAATGCATCCAGTGCTTTGCATACTAGAGGCAGATCACAACAGAAAGGCAAACCTGATAGCAAGGAACGCAGTAAATCACGTGGCAAGGATGTTGAATGCCATCATTGTGGCAAGAAGGGTCACTTTAAACATGACTACTGCAAATGGAAAAAAGAGAAAGGAAAGTGCAAGAAGATAGATGATAACAAGGAAGAGAAGAAAGAGAGTCAGCCTAAGAAGAGCAGTGTCAAAATTGAAGAGGTGAATGTAGTCACTCATGACAGTGATAGTGGAAATGACGTACTCTTGGTCTCTTCACACTTTAGTACACATGCTTTACTTGTAGATACGGATGATGACATGCATACTTGGATTCTAGACTCAGGTGCTTCCTTTCATGTCACCCCTCATTGTGAGTGGTTTTCTGATTATATAGGGGGTCGACATGGTGTTGTCCATCTTGGGAATAACTATGCATGTGACATTGCAGGTATTGACAATGTGTAGTTGCAGTTTCAGCATGGTTCTGTCTTCACACTTCAACATGTACGGCATGTATCTCAGCTCAAGAAGAGCTTGATTACAAGGCAGCTAGATGATGATGGATTTCATATCACCTTTGGAGATGGGAAATGGAAGATCTGTAAGGGATCTAGCGTGATTGTCAGAGGTTGTAAAAGTGATACCTTGTATCCCCTCCATGTATCTAGTGTGAGTGATCATGTTGCCGTGATCAAGCAGCCAAGTGTTTCTTTGTGGCATGGCCAGTTGGGACACATGAGTTAAACTAGAATGAAAGTGCTTTCTTGTTTGGGTTACTTGCCTTGTCTTCATTATGCTGATTTTGAGCTTTGTGATAATTGTGTTTATGGTAAATATGCGCAGATGTCTCATAAGAAGTCTCTTTCGCTAAAATCTTCTCCTCTAGAGTTAGTATATTCCGATGTATGTTAGATGCCAAAGTTATCTTTAGGGGGAAATAAATACTTTGTCACCTTTGTCGACGATGCTACACGGAAGGTATAAGTTTACCCTATTCGTAGCAAGGATAAAGTGCTTGACAAGTTTAAAAAATTCTTGGCATTGGTTGAGAATTAGACTGATAAGACACTTAAGTGACTTCGCTCTGACAATGGTGGGAAATATGTATCCAAGGCCTTTCAAGCATTTTGTGACAGCAAAGGGATGAAAGGGGGGCTCACTACCCCTCATAATCCACCCCAAAATGGAGTTGCAGAGCATATGAATCGGACTATACAGGATAAGGTATGTATGATGCTATCTCAAGCTGCATTACCCCATGGTTTTTGGGCAAAGGTTGTTATGACAACCATACACTTGATTAATCGGTCACCAAACAAGTCTTTGGAGGGGGGCAAGGGGGGAGGAGTTTCCCAAGAAGTGTGCTTGGGCAAACCACCTTCGTATACACACTTGAAAGTGTTTGGCTGCGAAGCATTTGTATACATTCGTAAAGAAAAACACAGCAAACTTGAGCCAAAGTCCTGTAAATGCATTTTCCTAGGATATGGTGACGAGGGTGAAATGGGGTATAGATTATGGGATCCCGAGGAAAGGACAGTAGTACTTTGCAACGATGTTATCTTCCGAGAAGATTGCATGCATAAACAACCCGAAAAGACTAAGGAGGTTCGTAGGGTTGTATTCCGAGAAGACACACCTTTTGGACAACAAAATGTGTACGTTGCACAACAACAAATACCTACTATAAATGAACTTGCAAATGCAGAAAATAACACTGGAAATGATCAGCCAGCTATTGTCCATAATAATGAGTCAGTAGATATGCAAGAACAGCCCAACTATGTCTTTGGATCTAGTTTTTCTAGAATCAAAGTTGACTTAGGTTCTCTATGTATGTGACATTGGATTAGCTTGAAAGATTTGTAATAGCAAGTGCCCTTCCCCATGAGATGCTTGAGAGAAACTACCCACATGAGGATTCAAGCCATTATCACATACCACAAGAGCCAACGATAAGGTACTTTGCCTCAACTATCTTATTCTCTATATTGAAGGACCAATGAGAGAAATTCTAGAATGGCAGCCATATATTCTAGATAAATAACTCTTTATTTGGGATAATACTAAACAATGTCAATGAGAGAAATCCTAGAATGGCAACCATGCAATCGAGAGAAACAACTCTTTATTTGGGATGATAGTAGACAATATCAATGCATTTTTAATATATTTTGCTTTTCATCTTTCATTTGTGCCATTTAATTAGTATACCCTTCATTACATTATACACACAACAATGTGGACTTCTTATGTCATTTGAGGTTTCTGAAGACATTAACATAATGCTCTCTCATGTGTTGAAAATAAGAGTAAACAACGAGTTAATCTCATATGGATTGCCTCTAGTAGAGCCATTCACAATTATGTCTTAAAGACCTTACAAACTTTTCAATACAAAAAAATGAGTGATATGATACCTAGCTTTGTTGAAAATAATGTTTATATAACATCGATAGTTATATATTCTATCCAATTTAACCATAAAAATAGAACTAATGCAAGAAGTTACGAATGGACACACGTGTGTTTAAATGCATTATATGAGTTGCGACTTACTTTTAGTCACTTTGATCAAGGATAAGTCCCAATGCCAACATTCCTTGTTTATTATCACTATTAATGGTGTCCCTACCAAGACAATGATGGAGCTCCAAAGGTTAAGAAAGAATGACACATAATAGCATTGGTTGTATGTGGAGTGCTTCAATCCATGGAAAGTTCAAATGGAACGAAGTTGCTCAAAATTAAGTGAAAATATATATAATGACAAAGGCAATGCCCTCCCTTGTTCACCAACATGCACATCATCCTAATCTATAGGCCTTGAACTTGGTTTGGATATTTCCTTAAAGAAAATTAGATTTAAAAAGATAATAGGTTCATAAGTTAAATATGGAAGAAAATTGGGCTACTTTAGCCCATTTTGAATATAACATTAAGCTAGGTACAATCTAAGATTATGTAAGTGAAATAAGAGGGATATATAGTCCCAACCAAACTAAAGAACTTCAAATGTTGTTTATAAATCCATTTTATCAAGGCCTAGTCATAGAAGAGTTAGTTGAGGAAAGTAAGTACATCCTAATCAAAGGGATGTTATTTCCTTCTACTAGTAAGGTGTAATACTCACTAGGAAACCCAAGATAAAGGATAAATAAGGTAGATTAGTCCAATAAAGATTTAAAGAATTATACATACCTAAAGGATCACCTTCCAAAATCCTTGTGAAAGGAAACTCCCAGTCTCTTAAGAAATCATGAAGTGAAACTTCTATATCCACAAGAGGGGACTATGGTCCAAAGGAAATATAAAGATCCTTATAATTTAACTAGTGAGTTTAGAAAAATTGAAGACTCCCAAGGAAGGGGAATTTAAGTTGGATTGAGATGCCAAAGTTAAATTCTCTACAAGGGATTAGGTTGACGTCTTCCTTACGTTCATGATAACTTAGTAAGACTACTGGAATCTCAACCTAGAAAAATCACGCCTAGAATGAATTCCAATACATAGATTATATTCTAAAAGTTTGATTGATGCATTTAGGAAAGGCTAATTGTTGATTGTGTATTTTGATTAAGTTTGTATCAACATAGTTTAAGCTATGGAAGTATGCTAGGCCCCCCACAAGGCTAGTTGTAGAGCCCTTCACCAAAGGGTTGTTTCGTGTGCTCCGGATGCTAGGATCAATATTGGATATAAGAGGTCACTCCATAGGGATTAGCTATTAGCTAAGAAGCAACAATGAGACAAGGGGGGCTGTGGTTGTAAACTTGTTGGGCACTTGGGATTAATATAATCCCCTACAAGCCTAGGATGGTTCTCCTAGAAGGCCCCAATGCTAGCTAAGGGTGGATTGGTGGTTCTCACCTTTGGCAGAATCCTGAACATGGACTCTTAAATTGATATAATAAGACAATATTTCCTAGCTTGGAATAGAATATATGTTTTCTAGAAGAATTGTTATCTATTGTTTTCGTATTTGTGATTAAGTTACTTGAAATCTTATTCTTAATGGGTAAATGTTAAACTAAATATGATAGGTAATTAGATAACTAAGAAAACCCATCACAAAAGGAAAGCGAGAGGGTGGATCCCCCATGGATTTGTCCTATGGTAGGGTGTTCTCAACTAGTTGAGAGGTTTCCCTTAGAAGCGATAGATTAGAAGAATTTAAAAAAGGCCAAACACTAACTATAATAAGAAATTATCATAGATCCAAACCTCATGTCTTTCTAGGGGTCGCATTAGCTCCCCCTTGTTTCTCCTTTAAACCAAGTGTGGCACATGTTAGCTTTGGTTTGGGTTGACTTCTATAAACAATTGCCCATAATCGATGCTAGAAAATTATTAGGTGACCTCAAAAGTTATTACGAACCTTATTACAAGTCGATCCTTGTGGAAACAAAGGGAGCTTTCTTTGCGAGGGTTGTTGAGCCAAACGCACCAACAGTCGAGACTTTGAACGGACGCATTAGGTACTTACCCAAACCGGTAGGTCCCTGAGCAGCGACAAGTCGAAGAACACCATGCATTGATGGGTCGGGAAACTTTTTCTAGTTGCGAACCGGGTTATTGTTTCAAAAGCTGCAACTCACTTCTTCGGTGACAATCTCTCAACACTCCACTCTAACTAACCAAGCATTCTCCTCTCCAACCCAAGAAAACAAGAACAAAGGACTAGCTTGAGTTGTAGGAACTAACCTAACTTACCTTTCAAAGGCTCGACGATGGTTCCATGATCACGATCAACACAATCTAATGTCGTCACTCCTTCGCATCCACCACCAAGCATACCAACAAGTCAAAGAGCTGGTAGAGAAGACAAGAAAAGTGAGACGAAGATGAAGAGCTTCACCTTCCCTCAGTCCCTCGCTCAACACACCTCTCCCTCTCAACCACTCTCAACACAATAGAAGCAAGATGATAGAATGGAAAAATAGAATAGAAAGCTTGAGTAGTCACACACTGATGAGCTTTTGTAGCATGGATGTGCCAAAAGGGTGAATACAACTGAGACCTCCCACCCTTACATAGATCAAGAATTCAGGTTAGGCTTAGAGTTTGCGCCCCTTTTGCATTTTGCATTTAGGATTTGCGTCTCTTTTGGGTTTAGGGTTTCCACAATTGTGAATTAGGGTTTGCACCCTCTCTTGGCATCCTACTCACTTTGTGGGCTCTAGGCGTGGGCTCTAGGCCGGTCAATCCTTGAAGCATGCCTCAACTTAGCCTAAATAGACCAAGCCTATGCTAATCTAATCACAAATTCATGCGCCCAACCCACGCAACACTTACAGGTGTGACAAATACAACTACGAAAGATAAATACAATGTGCATGGGAGGGAGCCTGGCTCTCATAAAATAATATATCCATGATAATATGATGATGCCCATGAGTACAAAATAATTACCAAGTGTCCAAAATAATACATTGAAGCTCCATAAAATAATAATCCACCAAAAAAATAGTATTTGGTACTTCCGCTTTTGACGTCTTCTCAAAATACTCTTAACATTATTCCTAGATGAGTGCCAGTCCCATGGCACTCACATCGTAGTAGGTAGCATATAGTAGCTTGCACCGAAGACGCAGAATGATAAGAGCAATCTTGGAAGTAGTGGTCCTGATTGAGAAGTACAAAGATTGTTGATGAAGAACTTTGGTTGCGGAAGATCATGATATTCTTTTTGTTGTGGTTGGGAGAGATGATGTTGCTGGTACAATGGTAGATGGTGACTAACGTTGTTATTGGTGACAATCCTGTAGAAGTTGGTGATTCTGAAGATACACTTGAGCATTGATCCTGTTGATGGAGACAACTTGAATGGTCATTAGAAATGGCTGGGATATTGCAAAAGATGGGTGATGTGATATTAATGTAGAAGTGATGGCTCATAATTCTTCATGAACTTTTGTACTTGCAAAGTAAAACCTCACGTGTAATCACTTCCTAGGGGAAAGTGCTAGACGTCTATTCATGCATAGGACATATGATGTTGTTGGTTTGGGAGATGGGTCGAACTCCAAGCAAGCTTAAAGTGTTGTCCCACACTTGAGGACCCAAAATCGTGAATAGGTTATTGTGCAAATATATGATAGTGAGTGTGTGTGCATACATAGCCTAATACATAGTTAGAAGACTGCTGCACGGGTGCTTCTGATGATGTTGGTAGATAAACTAAGGAACCTTGAAGCTGATGAGGATGGAAAGAACTATCGTTGCTGAGGGAAAAGGGATTGTTGATGAAGCGAATGGTTCTCTGTTGGACAAACCACTAATGGTAGTTGATGCAATTGTGATCTCTAGATTGAAGAACCTTTTCCACCTTGTGTTGGAGTTGAGTTGTGGGTACTATGATGAAATGGAGTGAAAAGGGAAAAAGTGGAAGTGACTCAAGGAGGCATGTCTAACCGAGGTGAGCTGAGACATCCAACTTGAGGACCCCTAGGTGCGGTGCAGTGCATGTGAGTGCTTTTTTTTTTCTCTCTCTCTTTTTGTCTTTTTTTTTCTTTTGGCTAGCCAAGTAACAACAACGATATACAATAAGGCATGTTGCCTTACAAGGAGAAATTGAAGTATGAGATCAGAAGGCTGACTGTAAATAATAAAACTTGGTGCACAAGATGATTGGTGCAATGAGGTGTGTAAAAATGAAGATTTGAACATTGAGCATGGACATGGAAGCACATTGCCGCATTGTTGATGAAGCTGTTGTTGAAGAAGAACTTGAACTTGTTGATGAAGACTGGTATGCTCATTAATGAAGCAATTTGCAACTACTCCTAAGGAAGTAGATGACCATTAGATGTTGTAGTAAATGTATGGCATCATTGAAGAAAGTGGAACCTCATTGTTGATGGTTCATTAAGCTCTATGTTTCTTCACAGAAGCTCCATAATAAACTTGTTGTCTTGATTGGCCTTTGATGTCTTGACATGATGTCTCTTGATCTTGAGATTTTTAGAAAGGTTCTGATGCTAGTGTCAGGATCAAGTCTTTAACGTTGTTGCAGTGTAGGATATTCATAGAAAGCTTATATTGCTAATGATATTGTCTTCATTGAGAATTTGGCAATCAAGCTTGCTTGTATGCCTCTTTGTATGGAGTAGTGGACAAGAAAATCACTAGCAGTCTAGTAAGAGGTCTTGAATCCCATAAGCACAATGGTGCAGAATGCTACCTATGGAGCCTCTATGAAGCATTGTACTTGACTCACTTTCACAATGAGTAATGCAATATCATGATGCTTTCCTCTTTCAATTAGTGTCGTTGTCATTGTCAGTCCAATACACAAGATTGTCTTTTTGAGTCCAAGCTTCCACCTTGGAACCTAATTCACTTGTGTAACAGTTGTCTACTCATTGTCTATGTCAACATGAATCTAGCCTTCATCTTCCATCCACCATAGCTCCTGCCATGCTCTAGATCCGACATTCTAATAGTCTTCAAGCCTCAAGGTTCATTGCATTGCTTTGTCACTTATTGTTTTCTCGCATTCACTTGGCGAAACTTTGAGAGTACCATCATGTAGTGGATTCAAGGGAAAAAGATAGAAAGAAATATGAACAACTTTTTCTTTGAATTTCACCATCACACAAGGAGCGAAAGGGTTTGAGCTTATACCTCTTGTTTTTATTTTTGTGCCCTCGCATAAGATGTAGCATTGTTTCTAAAGTCGGAGGGACTTTTGCTCGTGCCAGTGTAACAAATTGAGCTAAAGAAACTTATGTACAAAGAAACTAAGACTAAAAAGGAAAAAAGAGTTCGTAATCTACAGTTTTTGGGATCCACCAGTCATAGAAATTCGGATTGTGCTCCAATTCAGCAAAAGGATCCAAGTCAAGTGGTTTGGTAACCAGTCCACAAATGCAGGTAATCGGATCACCAAGCAAAGAGGGTCCTTCAAAGCAACTAGCAATATGTAGTTCCTCTTTGATTTGAATCTTGTTGAGCAAGGGGTGATATATCAACTTTTGTAACAAGGAGAGATTCTAAGCTAGAATGATAGAGCACAGTGAAGTGGTCTCATAGTAAGTTGGGTTAGCTTGAAGTGCACTGACTATACGACGTTGCTTCAAGCTTGGTTGCAGTCATAAGACGACTGCCATTGCAAGCAATCTCAAGTCGATGAGAAAACCACTTCTACAAGAACAAACTTGAGGAATGACAATTCTACTCAAGCTCATCAAGTTACTAATTGGTCTTGGATTTTGGTCATAGAAGCAAAAGGAATAAATCGACATGATAGCAAGTGCTCTTGAGGGAGAGTCCTAACATATTCCTCCTAAATCAAGAGGCTTTTATCAAAAAGATGCTCATTGTCCTCCCGAGTGGAATGCCATTTAGAAGCTACTTGAATTGCCTCATCATCAATAACAAGGCCAAGATCAATCATTGCAAACAACTTGGCATAAGTAGTGTATATGGCCTCAAATTGTAGATATTTTGTTTCAGAGGAATTGAATTTCTTTGCCAAATGAGCAGCCATGATACTCAATGGTCGACGTACTAGCAAAAGCTTGATGGTTGGCTCAATTGGGACTAATTGGTGGGGTGAGTTAGTAGGGACATCAATAGCGTTGGGCCTAGGATCTGGAGTCGCAAGCATACTTCTTCCCGCCACTGTATCTAGGTTAGTAGAAGGTTTATATACATCACTCTTTGTCACATCATTTGATGAAGATTCAATCATTGTAGTACTAGAAGTAGAGGTAAGATTTGGTGTTGTGTCATGCAGCCTTGGAACAATCCATTCATTAGAAATTAGGATTGTATTTAAATGATGCATGCTCATCAAGAAGTTGTGGGTCATGGGTGAGGCAAAAGATATATCTAGTGACATCAATCATCATGTATCATTGTCCTAATCGACTTGCAATGTGTAGCTCTTCCTCTAAAAGAAGTTTGTCATGCAAGGGATTAAGTTTAGCCAATTTAGAAATGTTAACACCATGGACAAGTGCAAGCACTCAGAGAGATGTAGAAGCAACATATGTAGGATCATGCATTGAAGTCCAAAGTGCATTTATTTGCTCAGCAATAGTCATTTGGTGGCTACCATATCGTGCAGCTAACCCTCGACTGGAATACCATTTCCATTCAAAGTCACTTTGTCCTGTTGCTTTCTTGGCCAATGGTACATCTTTCCCTACTTGTTGTGTGCTTCCTAGAGTAGAACACAAGAATTAAGCGATGCTTCTCTTGCCCTACCTTGGTCATTTTCTTTATAACTTCTCCCATGACTATTCGGTAAATCCAACAAATTTGTGATTGCTCTAACCATGTCAAAGGCTTTTCTAAGAGTTTTTGATGCTCAACAGTCTGAATTCCAAGGTCGATGTGAATATATGCACGAGCAAGTGAAGTCAAGAGAGTTTCACCTAGTTCTTGAGAATTGTAGTCAAGATGATTACATTGAGAATCATTTTGGGCTTGGTTGCAACTGAAGATATGAAGCTTACACAGACGGATGTAAAGACTGCATTCTTACTTGGTGGTCTGCATGAAGACATATGTATGTAGCAGCCTGAAGGATTTGTGGAAAAAGGGAAAGAGAAGATGGTATGTAAACTCAAAAGGAGTTTGTATGGGCTGAAACAAGCACCAAGAGAACGGTATCATAAGTTTGATACATTTATGCAGTCTCAAGGTTTTCATAGAAGTCAAGTAGATCACTGCTTGTACACCAAGAAGGTAGCAGATGGCAACATGATTATCTTGGTTCTGTATGTTGATGGCATGCTGATTGCTGGCAAGGATACTCATGCCTTGGACTCACTGAAGCAAAGTCTTCATGGCAGCTTTGACCTTGGTGATGGAAATCACATTCTTGGCATGCGAATACTCAGAGATAGGTCAAAAGGATTACTCTAAATATCTCAATAGGAGTATATCTCCAAGGTTTTGCAGCTTTTCAATATGGAGGGGGGGGGGGAAACGATTGGGGTTCCATTGCCTCTATATGTGAAACTTAGTGCAGAGGACAGCCCTACATCTGATGATGAGAAGGCTGAAATGGCTAAGATACCATAATGCTTCAGTTGTTGGTAGTTTGATGTATACTATGGTTGCTACACGTCCTGACATTGTCTTTGCAGTGTGAGTGGTTAGCAGATACATGGCAAACCCTAGTAAAAAGCATTGGCAAGCAATGAAAGGTATTATGAGATACCTCAAAGGCACAAAGGATTTGTGCATTTGCTTTGGAAAGCAGAAGGCATCTATCGTTGGCTTTACGGATGCAGACTATGTTGGTCATGTAGATTGCAGAAAGTCCACTTCTGGGTATGTGCTTACCTTCACAGGAGGAGCAGTCTCTTGGATCTCTAGGCTATAAAAGTGTGTGCATTGTCTACTACAGAGGCAGATTATGTGGTTGCCACTGTGGCATGCAAGGAGGCTTTATGGCTTTTACGTTTGGTGGGAGAGCTTGGCATTACAAAGTTACTTGTTCTCCATTGTGATAGTCAGAGTGCTATCATGCTAGCATGGAATCCGGTCTTTTATGCAAAGACAAAGCACATACATGTGAAATACTACTTCATTAGAGATGTACTTGATAGCAATAGCATTGAGCTTGTCAAAGTGCATACAGATGATAATTCTACAGACCTTCTCACAAAGAGACTTCCAACAGAGCGGTTTGCTCATTGCTGCCAGATGATGGGAGTTGGATAGATATATGTATTTCAACTTTGTACATACCTAGACTTAGTTGATTCTTTTCTCCTCTTAAGGCACATTGCCTTTAGGTGGGAGGTTGTTGGGAATAAAGGACCCTCGTGTCTTTTATATATGCTCAGGTGTGAACACACCCTTAGCACACTTGTACTTATATTTATATATATATATATATATATATATATATATAAACTTAAAGAGGTACACTCGTCATTGTACCCACAAGTCATGCTCACTTTCACTCTCTACTCTGCACTCTCTCTCTGTCTCTTTGTTGTTTGTAAGTACTAGATGTCTCGATCCTCGCGCTCCCTCGAAGCTTAACAAACGTTGTTGGGAATAAAGGGCTCTCGTGCCTTTTATTTGTGCTCAAGTGTGAATAGACCCTTAGCACACTTGTACTTTCATATATATATCTATCTAAAAACCTAAAGAGGTACACTCATCATTGTACTCACAAGTCATACTCATTCTCACTCTCTACTTTGCACTCTCTCTCTCTGTCTCTTTGCTGTGTGTAAGCACTGCATGTCTCGATCCTCGCACTCCCTTGGAGCTCAACACGTTGCTCTTCTCATAGTGAAGTGTGGTCAAGCAAAAGTGAATCCCAAATACCCCTCTCCTCACTCTCTATATTGTCTCGCCGCTCCAAGTAAAATCAGGTAATCTATCAGCCCTTTGTTGGGGGGTGCTAAATGCCATTACCTTGGTCTACCCAAGGCTGATTGCAAGGTCTCTATCCTAGTCTCTACAACCCCTTTGGTGTATCTGAGATGAGTACAATATCACTCAATATAGAAAAAAAGGGGAATCAATGCTCCAAAAATGGCTCTCAACTCTCCCAGCCTATCAATGTAACCGGCAATGTCATTAATATATCTTCCGAAGAGTGTAGATAATAGCAAGCAGGCCTACTTCACCCCAAGGGTGTTTACAACCTCCCCTAACATCCCCTCCTAGGTCTCAGACTCACCCTTTGATTTGCACCAGCCTCCCTTGTGGCATTGTGTTAAACCCATTGTAGAAGTTCAGAAAGCAACAATAGACTTTCCTCCCATGAGCTCTATCCGCCTCAATGATGCTTGAAGTGTGAAGATGTTATCTAGGTAGAGTATCTTCTCCTAAACCCAAGCATGTCCACATGCTTGATGTTAGTGTCTCTTTGCTCACTTGCCTCAACTTATGCTCTAGTACCAATCCATAAAAACTTGGCTAGAACATGGCCAACCATGATACTACTATAGTTACTCGGAACTATTGAGCCACTTGGTTTCAGAATCAAGATTCAGTACTATAGTATTCACCAAGCAGTTGGCAAGGGAATCTTCACAAAGGGCCTGGTTGAATAGGTGACTAGGACTCCGGAGTAGTGTAAGCACATCAGACATCTTGTGTGTGCAAAGGATACTTTGGCACTAAAACTTCACAAAGGGTCTGGTTGAAGAGGTGAGCTAGGAGTAGTGCAAGCACATCTTATGGGTGCATAAGTTGATTTGCAACTAAAGCATTATGGTCTTGGTTCAACCATTCTACAACTTGTCTATAGTGTATTTGTTTGTATTGACAAAGAAGGTGGAAGTGGTGGGTTGGCTCCATGACAACGGAGGAAGGGGTGGCTGTCTAGATGCATGGTAACAGAGGTGGCATAGTCATGTCAACCTCTTGTGGTAAACTATCATTTTGGTTCTTTGTCTATGCCAACCTCTCATGGTAAACTGTCTTTGTGGTTCTTTGTCTTGAACACTCACTTCACTCCAATGACTTTGCATTTGGCTGGTCTAGGAACCCACGTGAAATTTTTCTCAATGCCCTCTCTTGCTCCATGGCTCTTTACCAATGGTCATGCTGCATAGCTTCTCCAATTGAAGTCAGGTCCCTGTTTGCCATGGCACAAGTCATCAACTCAGTGTGTGTGTGTGGATTGAGTTCATGGTTGAGTTTGTGCATGTGATCTAGTGGGCTAAGGCATCACGATATTATCCTGTGTATTTAGGCATTTTTATTTGGCCATTATGATGTGGTTTTTGGCATTTTTCAGTCAGTTGGCCATATTCTTGGCATTTATTTTGTCCTATTTCAAGCACTCCCCCACAACCTTTATCACTCATCTATCATCCACAGGTCCTTGTTGGAGAGAGGACCCAGTACGAGTGCCTTCACAGCTAGTGACTCACATTGGTTTTGTATTGTCTCGTATCGTGGTATATGGATTTCATTTCCTGAGCATTCTTGTGAGTTCTCTTCTTTTGCAGTGTTCTTCTTTTTTCTGTGTCTTGTTTAGTAGTCTATTTCAGCATACATCTACACTTCCATTGTTACATCCACTTTTGACATGCTATCAGACTACAGGATCTATGTTCTTGCTGATGTTTTTCTGCTGATTACAGGTATTTTTTACCTCTTCTAATTAGGCAACCTGCTGCTAATTGGTTCTAGCCTGTTTGTCATCTATTGTAGGCTATGTTTGTGCACGGGACTCTACGTTTTCAGCCTGCGTAAGCATTCTGCCCTATTTTCGTCAATTTGCTGCATTTATTGCTTCATTCAGCCTGTGTTTTGGTTTTCTAACCTTGCCTACTGGTTGGGCAACTGTGTGAACAGGTCGCTTTTGCTGTTTTTGGCATTTTTTACTGTGTTTTTCACTTATTGCAGTAGTCACCCTCCTCTTCTGATCAAATTTTTGGTTTCCATTGCGTGTGAACTCTCATTTTGTGCAAAGTTTGTTGCCGGTTTGGTTGTCTTCTCTCTTTGTCCACCTTCTATCGTCTATATTCTCTCCTCTATGCACTTCTACTAATAAGTTATATGGCTATGACTATCTAACTTGGAGTGTTGTTATGAAAGCTTGGTTCGTGTAGAAGCGGTTATGGTACATTGTTTGTGGAGCTATACTGCGTCTTGAGCGTCCTTTTCTAGTTCTAGATGATTTTGATGAGGAAAATCATGAGGAAGTTGTGCTTACATGGGATATGGATGATTTGTGTGCCTATTGTGCTATTCTTTGATGTATTTCTAAAGAAGTTCTACCAGTAGTTACCTCTTGTAGGACATCTCAAGAAGTATGTTCGAAGCTTTAGATGTTGTATGAGGAACCTTCCACCATGCATGCTGTGATACTTGATTGACAGCTCTAGTAGATGAAGTTCAAGCGTAAGGACACTATTCGGTTATTTTTGCTTTGTATTACATATGTTCAAGACTAGCTTCCACACATGTAGTTTGCTCTTTCAAAGGCACACCTTGTAGGGATAGTCCTCTACATGTTTCCCCCGGAGTTTATTGGAGTAGCCAATGCTTTTAGGATATAGATATCCTTGATACCTATGAGTTTTATCCATATACCATCCATTTTGCTTGACCATGAGGTATCATTCTGTCTACAGGGTGGCTTTCGTCTCATTATACAAGTTTGGTGAGGGTCTTGTGGCTAGAGAGAGGGGTGATAGAAAGAAGTTAAAGGCCTAGTGTTATCAGTGTGGTAAGAAGGCACACTTGCGAAAAGACAATAAAGAGTTAGTGGCTTCGCAAAAGAAAAAGAAGAAGAGGAAGAAGTGGGTTTTGGAATCTTCTAACGAGTCATCTGTTAGAATATTATGTGTGTGACCGACATTAGCTGGATACAGTTGTATACGTGTGTGGCATTCAATAAGTCGGTATAGTCAGTGACTTAACCATAGTTAGTATTGGTTAATCATACCTATGTATGTAAGTCTCTTTCAGTTAGTATGATGGAAGAATAATGGAAGAAGAACAACAATGAGCTAAGGCTCATATTTCGCTCCACTTTGTCTCTCTCCCTCTCTTCCAATATGGTATCAGAGCTTGAATGCTTGAAGCTTGAAGGCTTGGCAATGGCCATTTGATATTAAGACATCAAATCTGAAGAAAACGTCATCAAAGAAGATTGTGCCTGTAGTCCGTTTTTTTGCAGAAGCTATATCTTACTATAGAAATGGTTTTCGGAGAAATGGCCCGCTATTCCTGACCGTGTCGACGTGGTCTACAACTTTGCAAAAGAAAGTTTTTTCAAATTTCTCACAGATTTTGAGATATATAACACAAACCTGTACAAACTGGTTGTTTAGTGTAGTAAGCAACAGATGATTCCAAGGCAGTGGTAGCTTTCATCCTAATAATGTATATACCCTTATTATCATGCATTTGAGCATGATATTGGAGTGTTAAATTGTCACAAGACTGTGACAACTATTACCTTTTTGTTGATTTCTTTATTACATACTTTATTTGGTTTTCTTTTTGGAAGGATCCCTTTTCAAATCTAAACGCCTGAGTTGCATGGCCAATATGTGAAACAGAGAGGAATGTCTAGTGAGTCAAGACTGGACAGTTAAGGTCCAATATAAGTCTGGAAGAGACTAATGGCACTGTAGATTGACAAGTCTGGAAGAGACTTGTGAAAGTGTATATGGACAAGTGTGTTGAAGAACTAGCCTGGAAGAGACTAATTCAAAGTGAAGATGGACAAATCTTCAAGAGATTAGTCCATGTGGGGTCATCAGTGGAAATTCACTTCCAGTTGAGCTACATTGCAAATCTGGATGTAGCCATAGTCTGCAAAGATGGTCAGAAGACTAGTGGGATGCAATGGAAGCAACTCCTAAAATTTAGGGAGTTACTATTTTTGGACCTCAGAATCTGTTCGCGTCATTATCTTCGTTTTTGCACGAGGATCAATCTTCTGGTCTGTGCCGAGGTCAAATTCTGCACCGAGGATGGAGAATTTTAGACCGGAAGGCTGGAGTGGGAAATATCTTCCAGTGCCGCCACTTGGCACAAATTTGTGCACTTACCTCTTTAAAGAGGGACTGGCGTGCAGTTTTTTGATAGTTGGGGGCTCATTTGTGAAAGGGGAAATGGATTGCTGCAGATGGAGAGCTCTTGAGAGCTGGTCTACCTTGTCTATGATGCACAAAGGGCTGAGCTTGCTTCCTATTCTCTCTCTTTCTCTCCCTGACAGTATGGTTATGCTGCAGAATCAAGGCACTTTCTTCTGATTTAGGTACAGTTGTGTGGAATATGCTGTGTTTGCATGAGGCAAGAGCCTCCTTTCTCCAAGAATAGGAGCAATTGTTGGCTGTCCCAGCAGGGACAGGTGAGGGTGGTAACCTCACCAAGCAATTGTCTGAAACAGCATTAAATCAGTTCTGATTCTGGACTGTTCAGAGGTTATTTCAGAGCCCAATTGATGTCAGAATCAAGGGGCACTTGGCCTAGATGATGCAGGACAGTGCAGGGAACAATATGGGCTGAGAACAGGTGTCAAAACAGGTCTGAACCAGTAATTACAGTGGGCTGAACAGTACAGGGAACAGTATGAGTTGAAAACAGGTTTCAGAACAGGTCTGAACCAGTAATTACAGCCGACTGAAATGGTCAATTCTGCACTCCAACCCGAAGTTTCATACTTGGGCAGAGTTTCCCCTCCTGGTCAACTTGTTTTGGGTCAGTAATTGTACTGTTATGTTGTCAAATTTCACACAGAATAGGTGAAAGACAGCCCATTGTACCTTCTCTCTTTAAAAATAAAGAAATACCGCAAGGGGCGCCTGACTTAGGGGCCAACAGGGTGTCTGTGTTGCATCAGGAGCATTCTAGCTTCCCGTTTTTCTTCTTGATTCTGTGTCTTTAAGTTCAGGTAAAGTGGACGATTGTAAATTGGGTGAAAGCATTTATGTATTTTTGTTGTACACTACCGCCCTTTCCAGTGAACAGGCCGGTTACATAAATCCTTAGTTTTGGAGCTTATTCGTAGGCTAGAAATAGTGAACTGGTTGTTGTCCTGAATTTGGAGGCAATATACCTACAAAGTTGAAGTATTTGTGATGCTTATTTGCTATTGAGAAATGCTTGGATCATAGCATTTGAGTGGTAGATTCTTTTTGGGATATTGTGAGTGTTGAAAGTTTAAAGTTTGGATTGATTTGTTGCTGGTTATACCAAGATATTGACTGGTTATTGTCTGGAGATAGAATACCTATAGTCTTCACTTGACATACATGCAATATATTCTGATCGATTGGACATGTATCAACTTTTGCATAGAGTGACAACTGAATGAGATGTTTTGGGACTGTTTTGAGGTTTGAATACTCTTGTTTTAATAGAGAAAATAATGCTGGTTATAGCAGTGGGTTGACTGTATTTGGTATTGCTACTTGCATATATTACAAGCATTGATATTTGTATGGACATAGTTTGTTGTTGGGATGTTTTGCCACTATCATAAAATGTTTTGAACTGATTTGAGCTTGGTTTATGCTCAGTTGACTGTGTTTTTTCATTGTTCGAATACAGTTTACAACAAGCAAGTTGTCAGGAAATTGTCTTGAATTGCAAGAAATTAGTCCTGAATTGTAGAAAAAGGAATCAGATACTTATAAGTTCTATACATCACTGAATACCTAAGCTGCAACTATGGCAAATGCTCAAGGTACTGACAATATCACTCAAATTGTGGAAGAAAAGCTGGACAATAAAAATTTTGCTTTATGGAAGTTTCGTATGAAGAATTTTTTGGTTGGCAAAGATTATTGAGACTTATGTATAGGTAGTGAGGCTGAACCTGAAATACATGAAAGGAATCCGACAAATGATTAGAAAAGGGCTCATAAGTTATGGAATAGTCTAGCATGCAAGGTGTTATATTGGTTTTTCTTATGTATATTAGATGCTATGGTTATACAGATTACTAGATACAGTTCTCCAAAGGATGCATGGGACATACTCATGAAGAATTATGGAAATGTAACACATACAAGAAAGATTCAGCTAAAGCAACAGTTCAATAACATGTCTAGGAATGACAGAAGCATTCAGGCTTACACTACAGAGATCAAGAACATAGCGGATCAGCTTGCCACCATTGGATCTTCAGTGTCTTGAGGATGATATAATTGCAATGACATTTAATGGACTTGGCAAAGAGTATAAAGCATTTGATACGTCTATTTCTATGAGAGCTGAATCCCCTGATTGGGATAGTCAAACAGAGATAATGATTGTCATTACTGTGGCAGATATGGACACATTGCAAAGGATTGTTATAAGAAGCAGAGAGATATGAAGACAAAGAGCAAACAATATGGGCACTATGCATCTTCTAGCGGTGCTCATAATGAGCAGGTTGACAGATTGTTTGCCATGCAGCATATATCTAAGAATGCATCTAGGCAGAAAAGAGACGAGAGATGATACATTGATTGAGGGGCTTCAAATCATACGACGCCCTATGGAGAATAATTTGATGAGATGGTTGCAGGTTCACATGGTTATGTGTATACTGGGGATGACACCTAACATGACATTCAGCACACAAGAATTGTTTCGTTGTTTATGCTTGATGGCAAGAAAAAGAGTGTACATGATGTACTACATGTATCTACAATAACCAAGAATATTTTGTCAGTTGGACAGATAGCAGAACAGAATCTGTAGATGAGATTTAATAGAGATGGATGCTTTGTTGAAGAATATGATAATAGTTGCAAATTGATTGCTAGAGGTCGAAGAGATGGCAGAATGTTTACTCTTAATGCATCAATTCTAGAATTGAAAGTAGTCATGTTTACACATGATGATAGTGCTATACGGAATGTTGAGATATGGCATAAGCAGATTGGCCATATGAATGTACAAAAGCTGAAATCTATGCAGCAGAAAGAGATTTGTGCTTGGACTACCTACGTTCAAGTATCATGACTTTGGACATATATGTGATGCATGTTAGTTTGAAAAGCAGACACAGTTTTCATTTATGAGACATGTACGGAATAGCTCACGACCCTTGCAGTTGGTACATTCAAATGTATGGGATCCGTCTCATAATGCTTCGTTTGGTGGTGCTCGTTACTATGTATCCTTCATTGATGATTTTACCATGTATACTTGGCTTTACATACTAAAACATAAGGATGATGTGTTTGATGCATTCAAGGACTTCAAGAAGCATGCTGAAAATGAGTTGAGCTGTATAATTTCATATCTTAGATCAAATGGAGGTGGAGAATATGTCTCTAATTATTTTGACAGGTACCGTGCTAAACATGGGATTAGAAGATTGTTAACTTGTAGCTATACACCGTAGCAAAATGATGTAGCAGAAAGAAAAAATAGGATACTAATGGAATCGGCAAGAGCTATGCTGAATGAGAAGAGTTTGCCAAATGGTTATTGGGCTGAAGCAGTAGTTTGTTGTCTTTGTGCTGAATAGAACCCCTACAATAGGGATTCATGATGTAACTCCATATGAGAGGTTGTATGGTCATAAGCTTGACATTTTACACTTAAAGGTATTTGGTAGCATTGCATATGTATATGTTCCTGATGAAAAGAGGAAGAAATTGGATCCTAAAGCTGTCAAGAGTATGTTCCTTGGTTGGTCTTGTGCATGTGTTATGTACCATCTACACATGAGACATTGATTAGCAGAGATATATTTTATGAGGTGGCATCGTGGTATGGTAATCCGGTTGCAGTGGCTACTGATGGATCCGTTAGCACTAGTAATGCTAAAAATACACCTACAGTAAGTACATCTATGAGTGGTCCTACACGTGATGGGTCACCTATAGTAAGTCCTTGATTAGGACACTTATAGAGTCTTATAGAGTCGTACTCTTACATCCACTGACACATATGTTAGTGAGGGGGAGATTAGATAAGGGAAAAGAAAATATGCTTAAGGATGTAACAAGTCTACTTACAGTAGGTTATGAGTAATCCAGCAGTGATAGTTTGGATAGTAAGTTGGGCATTTCGTCTATTATAACGCCTGGAGCAAGGCAAAGTCGTTATGTACCGCCTCATGAGAGGCAAGCTCAGAGCGTGAGCCATAGTTACAGAGATCTGAGAGAGTCAAAAAACCAATTGACAAGTTTACATACACTAGTTATTCAGTCCGTCATTATGTATATATGGCTAGTGTGACAGGTTACAAAGAACCTACAAAGTTTGATGATGCAGTTACAGATGATAACTAGTGTGCTACCATGGATGAGGAGTATGCAGCCCTGGCTGAAAATGAGACATAGAAATTGGTTGAGTTGCCTGAAGGCAAAGTCCCCATTGGTTGCAAATGGATTTACAAGGTTAAGTACAAGTCAGATGGTTCGTTAGAACGCTATAAGGCCAGGTTGGTTGCAAAAGGGTATGCGTAGCAATATTGCCTTGATTATGAGGAGACTTCCAATCCGGTGGCTAAAATGGCAATAGTCAGAATTGTCATTGCTTTTGCAGCATACAAAGGCTAGAAATTATGGCAAATGGACATCAAGAATACTTTCTTAAACGGTGATTTAGTTGAGGAAGTATATATGGAGCAGCCTAAAGGCTATGTTCACCCGGACTTTTCTACACATGTATATAAGCTGAAAAATGCTTTATATGGACTGAAACAGACACCTAGAGTATGGAATACTCGGATTAGTAATTATTTACAGCAACATGGATTTAGATTGGGTGATGCAGATCATAGTTTGTTCACGAATAAGACAAATCATGGATATGTGTTTCTAGTGGTTTATGTAGATGATCTTATCATCACTGGAGATGATGAAGAGGGCATTGCTGAAATTAAATCATGTTTACAGGCTGAATTCAGAGTCAAAGACCTTGGTGAACTAAAGTATTTTCTTGGGATTGAGGTAGTCTCTACACCTCAAGGTATATGGCTGCTACAGAAGCAGTACACTCATGACATGTTACAGAAGTATGGTATGATTGAATGCAAGCCTATAGAGACACCTCTTGATCAAAATGTCAAGCTGCAGATTGATGTTGGGAATGACATAGAGAATGTGACCATGTATCAACAGATGGTGGGCAGCTTAATATACTTGACTATTACTCGTCCTGACTTATGTTATGCAGTGGGGCTGATTAGTCAGTTCATGCAGAAGCCTTACAAACTACATTTAAATGCAGTTAGAAGGATCATGAGATATGTAAAGGATACTATAGATTATGGGTTGTTTTATGCATATGGAAAATCTCTTGACTTGACAGGGTTTACTGATGTCGATTGGGCTGGTTCTATGACAGAAGGTCAACCAGTGGTTATGCATTTGGATTGGGCAGCTGTATGATTAGTGGCAGAGTAAGAAACAGCCTACTGTTGCATTGTCTAGTACAGAAGCTGAGTACACAGGAGCTGCCTTAGCGGCTAGCGAAGCAGTTTGGTTGATGAAACTGTTGAAAGACTTGGGAATATAGCTGGAAAGCAAAGTGAGATTGCATTGTGATAACCTCAGCAGTGTTATGTTGGCTTAGCAATCCTGTCTACCATGCTAGGTCCAAGCATATTGAGGTTCACTACCATTTCATCAGAGAAATGGTTCTTACAAGGCAGATTGACTTTATTCATGTGAAGACTAAAGACTAAGTAGTAGACATATTTACCAAGTCACTTGGTAAAGAAAAGTTCATATACTTCAAACAGCTACTTGGAGTTTATCAGATGGTTTGAGCTTGAGGGGGAGTGTTAGAATATCAAGCTCCCGTTACTCTTCGGTCGATCTATCTTTATGTGTGTGACTAACATTAGCTGGATACAGTTGTACATGTGTGTGACATTTAGTAAGTCGATGTAGTCAGTGACTTAACCATAGTTAGTCTTGGTTAGTCATACCTATATGTAAGTCTCTTTTAGTTAGTATGATGGAAAAATAATGGAAAAAGAACAACAATGAGGTGAGGGTCATCTTCCGCTCCACTCTATCTCTCTCCTTCTCTTCCAACATTATCCTCTTCCTCAAACTCTGATTTAGATTCTTCGGCCCAAGCAATGCAAAAGGAATCCTTGTCTTCAAATGAGGAATGGGCTTGGGTGCCCCTTTCTTTGCTACTTTCTAGTACAGGTGATGCGGTCATCCCTAAGGACTCTTCTATGCTAGAGGGAGTGTGAGAGGGTGGTGAGATAGGGTAGGTGAACCTCATCTATACAGGTATACCAGTGCACAGGCTTTAGAGAGCAACGTTTGTGATGCATCGACTGAAGTCTAGCAAGTTCAAATCCTAGAGTTGGGATTGACATCTAGGTTCACGATGGGCTGGTATTCGATAGAGTGTGGGATTGGCTCTTAGTTTGAGCTCACATGAGGGGACTCTTTGGCGAACTGGCTAAAGGTGGGGATTCCGTGGTCACATATGTTCAAAGGCATTTTTTATAAGATGGTCTTGTATGCTATTGCAAGACATTGTTGTCAGACATTGAAAGTTGCTTTTATTCTTCTCTATTTTTAAGTGTTGATACAATCGTCATTGACATGAGGTTCTCTTTAAGGCACCTTGGTGGTGGGTTGCACACCCACTACTTGGGTATCTATGGTTCTACTGTGGTGGACATTGTTGTATGTGTTATGATGGGACATTATCATTGTATATTGTATTGTATCAGATCACGCGTGATCCAAGAGGGTGTTAGCAGATATGTTAGTTCATGGTTGAGTCTGTGCATGTGATCGTAGGCTAGGGCACTAGGATATTATCTTGTGTATTTAGGCATTTTTATTTGGCCATTATGATGTGGTTTTGGGCATTTTTCAGTCAGTTGGCTGTATTCTTGGCATTTATTTTGCCGCATTTCAAGCAATCCTCCTTCATAGTCATTATCACTCAACTATCATCCACATGTCCTTGCTATAGAGAGGAGTCGGTGCCAATGCCTACACAGCTAGTGACTCGCATCGGTTCTGTACTATCTCATTTCTTGGTATATGGATTCCATTTCGAGTTCTCTTCTTTTGTTGTGTTCTTCCTTTCTCTTTTTCTTGTGTTTGGCAGTCTATTTCAGCACATGTGTACGCTTCCATTGCTGCAATCCACTTTTGACACTTTGGGACATGCATGGTGCTTGGGGTGGTATGTTGCAGACCTGTTAGGCCTCCTTGCAGTTCTGTCCTAGGAAAGTCGGTACAAACTTTCACTCTGGTCTCATCGGGTAAGCTTGCCTCTTTCTTCATGGGATAACTATGGATTGGCCATTAAAACTCACAAGTCTTAGAATCTCAATGTCCTTATGTCCTTTGGATATCGTTAAGAAATTCCAGCATATAGAGAGGTTCAATTTTGGAAAACTAATTCAGCATATGGATGATGCAACTTTCCCTTGAAAACATTTCAACCTACGAGGCTTATGAGATGAACAATTCATTGTTAAATAGTTAATAGTGTCAAATTAGTTCCTCCAGGGCTGACAGTGAGCACTTATGGGTCCAAGCAGCTGTGCTACTGAATTTGGTTCTGTATGTCTTTGACTTGCTACAGAGGTCATGGCGTCATCTTAAATGATGCATCTTTCAACAACCTACCATGAGTGTTTGTCATAGCATCCTTGTGTCAAGCATCTTTTCCATACTGCCCCCATGTTTGCCATTCTAATCCTATGTTAAACATTTTTCGTGTATTAATAGTGGTGATATATTTAAAGATTAAAGATGCAGAGACTGATATATACAATAGGTTTGTATGTGTCATGATTAAATTGTTATGAAATTTGGCCTGTAAATGGATTTTGTCAAGAGGTTTGAATAGCTGTGACATTTGAAAGCAAAGTACAGCAGAAACTACACTACAGCTCCATTCGCAAGTCAGTTTCTGAGAACTTGCCCTGACAGGGTTTATGGCGTGGCACCTGGGCGAACTGTTTGACAACAGATGCAAGAGGTGGCTGGAGAACGTGGTGGCTATCTACATGGTCGAGGGGGTATCACACCCATGCCTTATACTTAAATCTGAATTTGAAAGTGGTTGAACTCTTCTAATGTGAATTGGTGGGAAATTGTTTTACAGCTCTCGATAGTGATGATTTGTTGTATTTGAAAGAGCAAATGGAAGCAGAAGAGGATGCCGAGCGCCTTCGTCGTCGCACAGAGAAAAGAGCATTTGCGGCATTTAGAATATCCATTGCTTTAATACAACATGTTTCCATGTCTGTTTGTGTGTATAATTGACAATTCATAGTGTGCCCTTGGATTCTTCTTGACTCTCCTTTTACAGAGCTGCGAGTTTAGCAGATGCGTCAGCATCAACTGTTCCACTACCGCTTAGAGTAGAACCAAAAGTCCGCAGTGGTATAAGGTCAGTTTCAGTGTTGAATATAAATTTTGTCATTGACTATAAGATTTTTCAGTGAGTTTTATGCAAATATTGTTATCAAACTTTCCTGTTCTGTTATTAGTAGGCAGCAAGTGCTACTGAAGAATATCAAGCCAAAAAGCAAACCCTCCCCTCATGGCAGTAGCGGTTCGAAGGGTTACAGCTCAAGTTCTGATGACAATGTGTCAAGTAAGACAACTAATAAAGATATCGCTGTTGGAGATTCAAAACAAACGAGTTCTATGGCTGAAACTAAAAGTGGGGCTGGCTTGCTCGGCTTGGCTTATGAAAGTTCAGAAGAAAGTGAATGAAGAATGTGTGTGTGGACAGAGAGAAACCTGTTTGAGCATCAGGATGCAGCCTGTGTGTGTAGATGATTTAAACGGCATATTTTCATTCTCAAAACTGTTACAAGCTTCAGACCCTGTCAGCCCATGTGTAGTATTGCTCAACAAACTTAAGGGGGGCAAAAACTGCTTAGATTTAGACGACAAGGCAGGGCTGTACAGAATGATTGTAGCTGTGATGTAAGTTGTAGGGTTCAAACAGCTCAAGGCTGATGTAAACAAACTTACTGGATACTTAAAATCTTTCTGCCATACTTGGCTGTATTGTCTCTAGATATTTACGGATTGTTTTTTCGCTTGACTTGAGCATTAGAACCTAGGTTACTGGATGAATCATTGTTAATCTCAGGTACTGTTAGGACCATGTTGAGAGCTAGCAATTTTTGCATGCTAGTAACATGTTGATCATGAGCCTTGTAGCATTTTAGTCATTCTTCAACTTTTTTAGAAATGATTGGCATGTTCTATGGATGATTATATATACCAGAAACTTGAGCTTGAAGTCTTTTACCAAGAAAGATTTTAGCTCAACATCTGCTTTGAGTGCAGCTAGTTTTGTTTTTGGATTGCTTGAAACGTACGTTTTCTTTGCAATCTTTTCCATTCCGGTTATACAGCATGGTCAGTTTAGTGGTCGCCGGCCATCTCTCGTTTGTCAATAGAAGCATGGTAATGATCATGTTAAAATGGAGAATGGTAAAGAAATGTGTGATTACATTTGCACTAATCGGTTATACAAGCGTTTTGCAGGTGTTTTCAATTGATCGAATTTGTATGGTGATGTAGACCAAGCAATGCGTTTTCCCCATCGATTTGTTTTTAGAAGTGAATCTTCAATTTCTTAACTATTTGTTTGAGTAAATCTAATGAGAAAACCAAGAGCATGTACACTTTCCAAGCCAAATTTCAATTCACTCATATCCAATCATCATAGTATGCTTGATCATAAAGACATGATCTTATCTCAAGTAAATTATTGCAACACATTTTTTGACCCAATTTCTTTTTTTCACCTTCCTTCACTAGGAGCACCCTCTTTCCTTCATTTATTGGAATCATTTCCTCCCCAAGCCGAAAAAGCAACTCATAGTCATGTCTATCCCAAAAATCCTCGAATCCTTAAACCTAGAAAATGCTTCTCAAGATATGTAATCGTCCACTACAACTAGTCTAAGAAATCCTAATGCTCTTCTATTTGGTTTTTGTGTCACCTCATAAGGGAAGTGTAGTTAGAATCCTAAAGCAATCTAGTCAAACTTTTGTTGTATCATTGGGTTTGGTTGGTGGACCATCTTGACAAACAAATCCCACATTTTGTTCATAAAGAGTTTGAAACAAGGGGAAGCAAGATCAAGCTCTTTGTCATAGCATAATCACATGATGTTCCCCCTAAATGGGATGAGCTTAGACTCTAAAACCCATCGAAAGTCCTATTAGCTTAAGTAAAATAGCCACATAACGATTTGGGTTTATCATCCATAGGTTGGGGTTGTTGAGATCTCCATCCACTTGATTTTTGTCCACTCACCTAAAGCTTTGGTTGTCCAAGCAAACTTATGTAAGTAACAACATTGTTTTGACGTATATAAATACCTTCCTTAATTGATTCATCACATAAAGTGTATAAGATGATTTTTTAAATCACAACACAACAATTAATCAATATACAAATGCTCTTTCACTAGCATTTAAAGAACATTTCATTTACATTAAGACCACCATCTCGTTGGCCAAAACAATGTCTTAGTATCCTAGCGTGCAATCTTCTAGTTCCAAACTATGTATGCCCTAAGGGACCTTACACCTCATCCTAGGCAACCAACAAGGCAATGACTTGGCCAATAACCTTATCCAATCCCACCACTTGATCTTCCCCCTCATTCGAGGATGTATCACCATAGGATTTAGCTATATTCACCATTTATCTCATGCCCTTGATGCTAGCTAGCTTTCAATCAACACAACCCACTCCTAATGACCACAAAGTCAAGGCTTAGTGGGTGTTTTACTTCAAAATAAGAGGGATATCTCACACATATTACAAACCAATCCCTAGTAACAATCCTCCTTGGCTTTATCAACTTGACGATGTAGGAGAAGCAAAAACAAAACAAATTATGATACAATTAAGCATGTAACCAAAAAATGAAGCAATATATTAAAACCATCATTATACGATTTAATTAACACATATCACAAGGTAATCAAATTAAACCTTAGTTACATAATTTGGTTTTGTGATGTGGAAAATTGGTTACGTCGCATGGGACGACGTTAGTAGTCTCCATGCTTGGGTTTGTCTCCACCTCATTGCTCACAACTATAGTAGTGGCAACACAAAAAACGATGGTGCGGAGCCATGGGTTATGAACCCCTGAATCAAAACTAGAGTAGATCCCCTCTACTTACAATAGAACAATGTATGATGTGATCATTGAGACACTTCAAAATTCTTGTGCAAATGCATTTCAAGGTCAATGTATCAAAGACTACTAGTCTAACCTAGCAACAAATATCAAGAAGGTGTTGATGGATGGGTTAATAGAGCAGCTAAATACCTTGAAGGTGAATACAATTAGTTCCATAAATGTTATAGGAGCACATGAAGATACTTTAAGGTCAAATAGGTGGTGCGAAAAATTACCATAAAGTGGGATATATAGTTGCCAAGTATACCCCAAAGCCAACAATTAAAGACTAAGATACTAGTTCCATAAATCCGACAGGGATATTCCAAGTTACATTAAGTTCAAATACATGGCATGAAAAGCACCATGAAATGGGCGTAGGCATCAAGTGTAGCTATATTAGAATGTAGGCCTCTTCAAGTTAAAATAAATTTCCCTAGGCAAAAAGGAATGTTTTGCATAACTTCCTTCTTCCAATTCCAAACCCTAACGACGCATATATCAATGGGAAGGTCTTGAGGAGTAGGTTCTAAAAATGCAATCCCCAATAAGTTTAGAGTTCATTTGTGAAATTTTTAATGTGTCTCCATTGTTCGAGGGAATATTTTGGTTAAACTCAGCTACAATGCCATTTTTTAACCTCAATTTTTCCCTAATAGGTACAACTATAAGAAACAATGGGGTATCATGTGCATTCCAAGGGTATTGGAAAATGCAATTTACTTATATGTTTATGGCAATAAAATGATGCCTTTTCCTTAATAGACATGTTTTTTAAAAAATTAAATACAAAAGCCCATTCTTTAAAATGCAACCCTATAAATTTATCTAAATTATGTTAAATAAAATAATTATTTTTCTGATTGCATGAGGTACACATATTTTTAAAGGTGCACCTCTTGAGGATGACCCTTCAGTTTGATTTGCAATGTTTTGAATCTTTGAAAATTTCTATTATAACAAACTAAGTTGTAGTTTTCTCTTTTGAGTAGTTTGATTTTTCAAAATTTAATGGAAGCATAGGCTTGACAACATTCTTTTTCATAAATTCATTTTTAGAAACAAAGCTTCATTTGTAAATACTTCTCTTTCAAGTTATAATCTTAATGCATTAAAAAAATTCACTTGTTTCTTTTAGAACCCAAAACCAATTTTAAATCCAAAAGCCCATATATTTTATTCTAGATATTGAAGATGTGAATTGCACTGGGAGCATTAAATCCAGTGGAAACTTGATCTATTTGGGCTTTGGTAATTTGTTAGATAAAATTTGAACATGGATAGCATTATAATCGATGAAAAATGGGGGCATCAAAATTGCATCATTATGCACTAATTATCCATGAGATTTATGTCCAAGGAATTGATTGAAAGGGAAATGTCACATTGCTAGCTTCATGTTGGGATATTTTCATTGAGGCCTCGGGAGATGAGAAGGCTTACTACTTTAGGACTATGCTTGGAGTTTATGAGCTTTCAATATCATGTCATAGTCCTCTGTTTTGACATAAACCAACTCAATATCATGTGTGAGAACCCACTCTCAAATGAAATGGTAATATATCTCTATGTGTTTGGTCTACACATGATATATTGGTTCCTAAACAGCTAAATTCTATTAAGGTTATCACAATAGATGGTAACCTCCTTGTATACATGCGACCCCAAATCACTTGTGTAACTAAGCTACCTCACATGTCATACCTGCAACACACTTCTACTATACTAGATGATGTAAATGTAAGTTTTTTCTTACTACTCTAACATTATCATCTCCAAAGAAAAAAGTAAACCCACTTGTAGGCCTTTTGTCTAATATATTAGTAGCCCCAATTTGCATCCATGAAACCATGCAAGTCCAATGATATACCTACATCATAAAATAAGGCATAATCTACATCCATGAAACCATGCAAGACCAATGATACACCTACATCATAAAATAAGGCATGATATAGTGTGGACACAACATCACGCAATGTACACTGTATTTAGTGGCATATCCATCCAATTGTGGTTTTTGTGGAAGTTACATAAATTAACTCTCCAATCCAATTGTGTAGCGTAGGTCTGTTATCCTAATAATTGTCAAATACATAAGGCTATCCACGATCTTTCTATACATTGTTAAATAGATCAGGTTGTCCATAATCTTTGTATACATCGTCCACTAAATAAGGTTGCCTTCAATCAAGTCATTTTTATGTGCACTAGTAATGCAAAATTGACTTACAATCCCTCATATCATAGTTTTTTGGCATATCCAAGGCATACTATCTTTTTGACAACCATATCACAGATCAAGATAACTCTCATCCACATAACTAGCTAGCTACTCCACATAAACTTCTTCTTGCAACTCTTATCCATCTGATGTATGATCCAACCCTTTGATGTAGCCATTGCTATGACAACCCTCACAATAGCAATCCTCAAACATTACAATCTTCATAGGACCTTGCACATCAAAATATATTGATTCAAGTGGCTTCTTACATACATTCTTTTCATGCAAAAATGCATGCTTTGCCTACTTTATAAATTGATATTCTTCATGTACTTTAATCAACCCATCAACTCCAAAATTTGGTAAGCCATCCACAATCTATTTTATTAAACCCATCAACTCTAAAATGCACTCACAAAAAGAACGAAATAACAATACTAATGATAGAAGAGGAGACCACCAAGAGGAAGGACCGAAGCCACCACAAGTAGAGGAAAAGAAAGCTTCGATCAGCTATTGGTCAAGAGGTAACGGTTTATTGAGAAGTTTTTGTAGAGCAATCAAGTCTGCCTGGTTGGCATCTCTCTATCAAGAGGGATTATTGTACATTAATAAAAGAGAAAGTGGGGGGGACACTACCTAACACTTGGCTTCTCTAACACCCACCCTATTCACAAGGGGGAGAGAGAGGGAGAGAGAGAGAGAGAGAGAGAGAGAAGATTTAATAGGAAAGAGGTGCCTCGTCTGCATTTGATGATTGCTTGACACATTGATTCTAAATTCTTGATTGATTAAGGTTGTTGAAGTTGAGATGCATTAAATTCTTTTCGCTGCCTATGAATCCATATCAGTGGATAAGACTGTGCACAACGCACATGTACACATGCATTGTGCACAAGGAGTATTCACACGTGCAAACACGAGTACATCATCCACTACACACACTAGATGTATTTTCCTCTTTCCTTTGTGTGCCTGCTACCCACCTTGTTCGCAAGGGAGAAACAAGGATAAAAATGAGAAAATAAGGTAGCATATGTAGTATCCACCCTATGCCCTATATCCTTGCATAGTGCACAGTGCACACGTGCATTGCACTCTCACACACACAATGCACATAACACATAATACTCTTGTACTTGTGGGGCCTCTCCATCCTTTTTTCTCTCTTTCGCTTGATGCCCACCCTATTCACAAGGGGGGACCAAGGGGAAATATGAGTTCATGGTGCATAATGCACATTGTACGATGCATAGTGCATAGTACATAGCGCACATATGCATGGCACCATCACACTTGCACATAACACTAAACCCATCAAGTCTTCCATCACCTCTTATCTACTAGTACTATGCATCTTGCATTAATCCGCCTAAGTGCATATGCACATAGACACCCAACCCCACTCATGTATACAAGTGCATACGTGTCTCCTCTTTTCTTTTTCCTCTTAACTAGCACTCGCCCTATATGTAAGGATGGTTGAATGGGTAGGAGGAAGTGAGAATGAGGCATCCATAGTGCCTTATCTACCATCTTACCACATCTAAAACCTTGGACTTAGCCATTTTGCACAAAAAATCCACCCCAATGCACATAGCTTGTGCATTGAACCCACCACAGGGCATGCCACTCTAGTGCATTACATCCTTGCATAGCCATATGCATTATGTATTGAACCAATCTACTAGTGTATCCTAATCAACTACATTGCACTCCACCCTCGTACACTACACATAAGGCACTACAAGTAGACACTCTATTTCCTATACATAACAGTGCACAAGCCCAATGTTGCATCCCACCTAATCATTCATCTAGACATTAGGGGAGTTTTGAGGTCTCGAAAATGCCCTGTAAGAGATCCTAGAGAGAGAAAACAATTTACGAAATAAAATCATTTTATAGAATTTTTAAAAGGTTTATATTTTGGTAAGTTAAAATATCAAAATTCGTTAATAAGTCATTGTCATGATATTCTCGTGGTCACATCAAACCTAGAAATCTAGGTCGCCATAAAGTTGGCAAGGTTGTCATAATGAAGATCTTACCTCTCCTCATTAAAGTGAAAAGTAATATTCAATTTGAATTTTGGTGGATACTCGATTGCCTCCCTCCATCGTTTCTCCATTGTTTCTCTCTTCTTTTTTTCTCCTCCTTATTAGTCTCTTCTTTGTTTTCGTTCTTGCTTCTAATCATATCCTTAGCTATGGATCAATCACCCAATGATCTCTGTAACTCAGCTATGGATCAATCATCTAATGATCTCTGTAGCTCTCATAAAAGACCTCTCTATCATCTTCATATTGAGTTGGACAGTGAGTATGAACCGATAAGAAAGAGAACAAAATCTATCACGGTTACAGAGCCTATGAAACATATACTGAGGTTTGAAGGAAAGAAGAATATTGATCTTTGGTTAGATGGAAAGCTATATCCCAAAGATCCTAGCAGAAATAGCACTCCTCCTTTCTATAATAGCTCATCATTAATGAGGTTTATTGGTGATGGCTACAATGGATTTTTAGGTTATACACTTAATCTTGTTGCAGAAAAGGATATCCTTGGACTAGAGAATCATCTTTTGATGAAACACAATATAGAGTTGTTGCAGAAGCTAGAGGATTGTCAACAAAAAATTCATTCATTGGAAAAGCGTATCAAAGCTTATCAACAAAAGCAAACTTTATTAGGCCTTTGAAATCGACAAAGAGCTCTTAAAAATATTGAGAATCTCAAACGAGGAGGAGGAGGCTATGGTAAAAGAATCCAAGCAGCAAGGTATATTTATTTTCACTTGAAAAATCTTAAATATGGCTTTATTTAAACTACTTGCATTGATTTGTGATGTTAATTTTGCTTAGATCTCTTCTACAACCAAATGCAAGTGAAAGAGATTCTTTAAAAGCAGCTCAGTTTTATTATCATCTTCTTCCTTCAGTAGTTTCAAAGGATATTTTGGAGAAGAAGAAATTTAAAAAGGCAAAGAAACAATGCTTGGAGTCATTTGTGAAGGATCGTTCTTTGGATTCTGAGTTAGTACAGAAGACACTGGATAGTATTGGTATCAGTCGAGATGCTTATATGCAACTTTTCCAACTTTTACAATTAAATATGAAGCAAGGACAAGTACACAATTGCATACTTCCGAAACCATTTGTGGTTAGGACTATCAGACAGAGAGTTAATAACAAAGTGATGGAGATTCTAGGTGAGCCTTTTCATATCAAGGCTAGCTTCAAGGGCAAGAAAAAGGAGGTTACATTCAATGAATTTAACAATATTTTCCTTGACTTGCCCACCCTACAATGCTTAATGATCTAATTTTATGACTTGTCAGTAGGAGAGGCACAGGGAGTGGCTAGATTTGTGATTAAACTTGATGAAAGTGAGATTTTGAAATAAAAAATTGGAGAGAATCTCTATCACCTTGATGAATAGAGCACTTTCGTCAAGTCATTGCAATCACTCAACATCATTTAGTGTTCAATCTGAATATAACATCTGGTGGCTAGGAGCATTTGAGGTAGATACTGAGAATTTTGATATACTATATTGGGTTTTTCATCAAACATCAATATCTAATGTTATTCAAAGGCAACAAGCAGGAGAAGAGCTATTTGTTGAAGGATTAGGGAACTACAGGATTGAGTGGCACATAGTTGGTGACCTAAAGACACTCAAATGTATGTATAATGTATTAAAGGGAGCTAACTCGAGATCTCCTTGCTTATACTGCATGTCACCAGCTGTAGAGTTAAACTCAAGCAATTGGAATAGAGCTCCCTCTAGGCACAATAAGGATCCACATTTTAAACCAGTCTTGGACATTCCTTTAGCGAATGCCCATATTTGTACACTTCATGCACTTTGCAGGATAATCGAAAAGCTTGCTCATCTCTATATAGGATTTGCATGGAAGTTGAAGCCATTATCAACTAGAACAGATGCTATAACAAAGGTTGAAAAAGTTCTCTCTGCAATTGGTTTGCATGGTGGCAATGTTGTTATTGAGCCAGATCTTCAAAAGTCTAAGGATGGTAATTGTGTCCCAAAAAAACCATCTATTGGTGGAGTGAAGGCTAGAAGGTTTCTAGGCTTTCATGGGAGACTTGGCAAGATAAACTCGAGAAATGGTGGCTCAACTATTAAATTTAATCAGTGGAAATCCCTATATAATGCAGTTAAGGATCACACTGATAATGGACAAGCTCGAAATAGAAAAGCTAAAGTTTGGGAAACACTAGACAGTGTTTTTTTATTGTGATAAGACTGAATGGAATGATGATGATCTCAAAGACTTTAAAAACCAATTAAACCTTTTCAAAAAGGCGATGACAGAAGGGGTGATCAACACTTTACTCACTATATGGTAAGAAGTTTGTATATGTTTGTTTCTTCATTGTTGAACTCATATAATGTTTTTTAATAACTTTCCTTATTTGTTGACTATGCAGCATATTCTATACAACCATGCTCCATACTTTATTAAACAATATGGATCTCTATCTATCTGGTCAACCCAAGGTATGGAAAAATCACATTATCAAGCAAGAACAAAATATTTCAGACATACAAGACTTGGAGGTGGAAGACACAAAGCCAACAGTTTATTAGAGGTCTTTCAATGGTTCTATCGACAAATTTGGCATAAATTCAAGCTTAAAGATACAACCACATCAAGCAATACATCATCTTTAGCAAGGACTATACAAATTGTTACCCAAAGAAGAAAATATAGATATTTAAATTCTTGCGCAAAGCAAAGATTTACAGAATGGTTACAAACCAAACAAAGAGTTGGGAAAATATGGGTTTCAAGAAACCCTTAATCTTTGGCATCTTCTAGTCTGATTGTGTTGCAGAAGAGTCCTTAGTTTCAGGCACCTCAATAGGGCCTTCAGAGGAGTCCTTGGTTTCAGGTAGCTCGACAGGGCCTCTAGAGGAATCTTTTGTTTCATCCCACTCAATAAGACCTCTGTATTTCAAAAACTCTTGTTTCCAATAGCCTGGAAGAAGCTTCAAATTCTTACTATCTCCTACATAAGAGAGCAAATAGGAGCCAAGAACTCCAAAATATCCAGCTCTAGATCCATTGTATCCAGGCATAAAGCCAAAAACTCTTATGGCTTCTTCCTTCTCCACCAAAATGATATTGTCCAAACCTCTGCTGAAAACTTGAGATCCAATTATCTTTGAGATAGCTCTCAAAGCCATCATTGGTAGACTTAGAGAGCTTGACAATCTACTATGATATATTACAATTATTTGATTATTTAAGTTTCCAATATAATGGCCAAGGCTTTGATTTTTTCCAAGCTTCATTGGCCTAGAGCCCTTGGCCCTTCCAAGAAAGTTGTCCAGATCTTCAATCTCAATCTATAGAATAAACCACAACAGTACAAGATATAAGATATTTATCTATAATGCATAATAAAGTCTAACATAAACTCAATGGATAACTTCGAATTATATTTCATACCTTAGGGTGTTCGTCTTCTTCAAGAAGACTATCATCATAAAGATTTATTGAACTCTTGGGCTTCTCATCTGATGGAGACTTCAATCTCTCTTCATACCCTACGTCATCAATATAAAGTTTCTTCTGGACCTACAAGAACTCTTCTTCTGTAGGTAGCCCCCCCTTTTCGTATTCTATGATCTGATTAATACATGTATGTAAGGCTATAGAGCTATCTTGGAAATTCTCTCCCTCAACATCAAGACTTGCTAGTGGTTCTTGTTCATAACCTATAAAATTCATGTCATTTTTGCCCCAACCTACAAGGATTGCTAAGCAATAATCTTCTCTAAGATCAAAAAGATGTTGAATATAATTTAGCAACACATATCTCTTCTTGTTGATAAGATAAGTGGGAAATGTTGGAACACAGGCAAGAGGACCTTCTTCATCAACCTGTGCACTTGGCTCAATCTCCTTTTCTTCCACCATTGTGATATTGTCACTCTTGAATAAACCTACATCAAAACTTTGGACAAGTTGATTCTCAACATCTTCTTGGAACATCTCCTCCTTCTCTTCGACCTCCTTATCCATACTTGCAATATCCTCTAGCTTTCTCTGTTGGTCTATATCTAGAGAAGAATTTTTCATGTACTGAAGATACACAATAAATCCAATGTCGTTGTGGATCAGAAGGCATTGGTGTTGGTACTTGTGGAAAGGGCAACATGTTTCTTTATTTCTGAATTCCTCATCAATGAGGTTGAACCTGCCTAACAAAGTTGACCTGGATGTATTGGTGGCTCCCATGACATCACTATAATGAACAAATCCATTGACTTCCAAACCTTGCACATGTCTATCATAAAAACATCTGTACTCCTTAAGTTTATCATCAAGATCCTCCAATAACTCCTTCAAATCAAAAGGAACATTGAAAATTTCCCTGATATAGCAAAACTTGGAAGAATTTCCAGTGGTGTGTAAAAAATCAAAGAGCCTATCATCAGATGTCTCAATTATCTCTCCTCATCCATTCCTTCCAGAGATAGCTTCCTCTTTGTCATCTTGACCAGAAAAATATTTATCCCTGAAAAAAAAAAGCAGAATAGAACCAATATCCAATAAAACAAGATGGAACCATGGAAAGAGGCCCCAAAATTGATTTTCCAAGACAAAAAAATCAAAAAATGAGAATTGTTTTAGTTGACCGGTGAAACGCGAAAATTCAAGTGTGTAAGGCAAATGCCTGTGAAGGAATCGCGTTTCATCGAACACTAGCTCGAAGACAAAAATTATTCTAATATGTGGCCGGTGAAACGCGATACTAAGTAAAATATCATCAATAGAGACATTGTTTCGCATTTCACTGGTCAAAAATTGCAAATGAAGAAAAGAAACATGAGCAATAAATAAATTCTATGGAAACACACAAATTGATTATAAAATAATTTTTGGAAAAGCTATGCTGCTTTTGAACAATAGAAAGCACATAACATCTTTAATTGTTCAAGTGTTATAAAACATTCTTTCTATATTAATCAAATTAATTTTGTTAAAATGCTTGTAATAAAAAAATTTATTACCTATCAAAGATTGTTGAACTGCTCTCCACACAGAAAGCAAGGACCTTGAAGGGAAGTCGAGACGAAATTTTGACAGAGAAGAAGACAATGTCGGAGAAATGGGTTTGAAATGCTTTTATATCGATCGTTAAGCATGTGGTGATAGTTCCAACGAAAAAGTTTGTGTAATAATGGAAAAATACGTGTACATGTGTCTGACTTAACACAGCATATTAAACTCCTCAGAAGACGTGTGCACTCTCTTTTTCCAAAAATACGTCACACGTGTGTTAAATAACCCTTTTCCAAGTAAATAAAAATTTTCGGTAAGAGATAGTACGTCACACGTGTGTTATTAACACTTTGCGAAGAACGTTGAGTCCATGCAAATTCACCGCCTTCACCTTTCATCGCATTTCATCGCTACTCCATCTTTGTTTTTGGTGTTCCTTCCAGTCTCCAAGCATTTCCTTCCAATCTCCAAGCATTTCACTGCTTCCCCAACAAAGCAAACCTTCGAGCATATTGTCATCTTTAGGCTGAGATTGTGAAGAACAAGCTAAAAAGAAGGTATGGTTTCTACATCTTGCTTTTCAATAACAAGCTCCATTCAATGCATTGTTTTGATACTTTTCCTTAATCCTTTATGTTATTATTAGCTTATGACCACTACAAAAGAATTTTTTCCACAGTGAAAGCATTCCTTAATATTGTGGATATTTAAGGAAATCTTCAAATTTACTCCCTAATTCTATGGATATTTTATGTAATCTTAAAAGCTTTCCTTGGATCAAAACTCTTTTTTCAAGGTTTTGTCAATTTTTATGCTATTCATGAGCTGTTTGGTGAAACGCGAAAATAAGGTACTTCAAGCAGGTTTCCTGGCTTAAATTCGCGTTTCACTGGACACAATGGACAACAAGTCCGGTGAAACGCGAAAAGAAGCAGCTGCAAGGAGGCGCCTTGCTTGACACTCGCGTTTCACTAGACAGCTCGAGAAAAATTCAGCTGATACGCGAAAACGCCATGCAGCATAGATAACTCTTGTCTGGGACTCGCGTTTCGCTTTACATACTGGAGAAGAAGTAACATATGTTTTTTTGGCAGATGGCTAGGACTAAGGCAACAACAAGAAAAAAGAAGATTGATCCTAGGGATTTAGCATCAAAGATTCATCAGTCTTCAAAGCCTCAGAAGCTCTCTAGAAAGTCAAAGCCAAGGAGAAAGTTTTCTCCAAATGTCAAGTGTCTAAGGGAGATTAGAAATCCAGTAAATGCTCTTGACAATGCAATTCCAAAGTTGTCTTTTCAGAGGCTTGTCAGGGAAATTTGTGACATATAGTTTGGATAGTTTCAGATGGACAAGAACAGCTCTTAATTGTATACAAGAAGCCACATAGGATTTTCTAATTGAGTTTTTCCAAGATGCCTACATTTGTGCTACTCATGCTCATAGGCTCACACTCATGGACAAGGACATGGTAATTCTTAGGAGGCTAAGATATAGATTTTCAAAGGTCCTTGAGCCAATTCCCCTCACTGATATGAAGACATTTAATATCCTTAATGTGCCCCCAGCTAGAAGAAAGAAAGATGATTCTGGTGTCAGGGTTGAGGATGTCACCCATGAGAAGGATACAAGGCAACATGAAAAAGAGGAGAAGGCTAAAGAGGAACAAGCAGATCAATGGAGAGAGTATAGGAGGCAAAGGGTTGAAGAAAGGGAAATAGAGCAACTAGAGTCCTTTGAAAATGAGCTAGCCACCCTTCTTGAAGCAGCTAATCCAAAAGGATTCAGTGTGTTTTGTTTCTTACGTGGTGACTTAGGCAAAAGAACTGAGGTTATCTCCTTTGATGCTGCATGTGTTCAGTTTCTTAAGGATAAAAGAAGAGAAGTAAATGATAGTCTTATTCTTGTTGGCCTAAGGTATGTCCATCCATAATTACTTATACTTTTTGATATTTTTTTAGCAATAAGATTTTTCTTGTTTATACTCACTATTTCTATGCCTTTTCTAGGTGTATAATGCATGAGTTTCCTTTGGATATACAACAAAAAATTGAGGTTTTTGATCCATCTATCTCATTCTTTATGAGGAATGAGCTTGATACAAGTTTTATTGAGCACTGGCTCAATTTGATTGACTTCGATACTTTGGAGTTGCTTATAATTCCATATAATGAAAAGTAAGTGATTCAATATTCTATTAGAGTTTTTGAGATTTTATCCTACTAATTTGTTGAGATATGATTGCTTTTAGTTCTCATTGGAGCTTGATTGCAATAGACCTTGTGGATAAGCAATGCTTTTTAATCAACTCTATGAAAGGAAGCCATGGAAATGCTAAATTGTAAGTTATATTATCCAAGGGCTCCTTGATATTTCAATTCTTTTTTTTTGTAAGTACTCTAAATTTCAATATATTTTATATACAGAGGTGCCAAAAGATTAATTGAAGAGCTAGAGAAAAGACCCCCTATGCCATCTGATTTGCTTGCAACAATGCAATATAGACAAGTTGCGGTAAGTTATTCATTAAAATAATTGAAACATGAGTTTATTCTATGAACTACCATTCGTCCTCTTTATAGTTTTACTTTGTGTTGGTGGTTGCAGTGTCCCCATCAGGATGATAGCCATTCTTGTGGCTGGAGGGTGATTGCAAATGCTAGAAGAATGGTTAACTTTGTTTATCTTAATGATGATAAACATGTAAAGGTAATATGAAAGATGCTAAACTTTAAGATAGATATTAATTGCAAATAGTCCATTGATCATTGATGATAAAAATATAGTCTATTGTAAGAACAATAATGAACTAAAACTCTTTTTTCTATAAATGTGTGACAGTTTTCGAAGGATTGCTATACATCTGAGCATGTTTGGTACATCAGAGCAAAGCTCTTGAAGTATATAATGGTCAATTGTATACAACCAACAACAGAGATTGATGGGGATTTGCACCATGAAGGAGATGCGGTGCCCATAACCACGGAAGGCAAATCCACAGCTTCAACACCTTCTATACCCAAGACATCAAAGAAAGGCAAAAGGACTCCTAGAATGGATAGTTCTCCAAAAAAGAAATAGCTTTGCCATATCGCCTTATAGGCCTTCATATATAGAAATTTGCCCTTCAGCCCTTGTATATCTCATAGAGATGGCAGATAGACATCTGCTACAAAATTTGTACATGTATTTTATATTGATAGTAAAGATATCTTTTCTTGAATGTCATTGTAGTGTATTTTATTTTCTCTCCTTTTCGATATCTGCAAAAAATAAATTACAAATGTTTGTTAGTTAAAAAGTGAGATCTTGATATACATCTAAGTAGATATAATATGATGTGAAAACTTACTCGTTTCTTGTCAAGTTGGAATACAAATGAGCATGGTAGTTCAATGTCTTCATTTTGTAAATCCATCCTCACTTGATGTAGCGTACATGATTTTCTGATCTTTAAGATTGCAATAATATCCTCGTTGAACCAAATATCAAGATCCACTATAGGATCCTTGCTGAAATCATTAAGATTCTGGTCTAAAGCAACTAGACTACTACCAACAAAATGCCATCGACTATAGTAAAAGCTAAGGATAAAATTTTGAGTAGCAATCATATATTTACAAGCTATAGAGTCTTAATCTATCTTACATATAATTTTTCCTTCTGTCCTTGTATCCCATCCTTCATTAACAAATTGTATGATATAATCATATGTTAGTCTCTTCACTGAAAGCATGGTTTTTGTTATTCTTATCTCCATATTAGAGAAGAAATCAATAAATATATTAATAGGCATAAATAAAGTAACTTTGCTTAGCCTACTTGAGATATTAGATTTTAGTGCTTTCTAGATCTCAGAAAATATCTTACATCTATAGCCCTCACTAGTAGTTGGACTTGGCAAAGGCCACTCAAAGCTTGAAAAATCTGGCAAAGGAAGGAGTTTTATTGATCCCCATTGGCAACGCTGCATAGGAATAACATAAGAATGGTCATAAAAGAATATTCTATTCTCTGCAAGCTCTGTCTTCTTTCTACCTCTATACATTTCTTCTCCAATTGAACCATGTATAACATCAATAATAGATTCCACTAGTTGCCATTCCTCAAGATTAGAGGGATAGACATCTACAAGACAAACAAATATTATAACGGAAAAACCTAAACTATGTTTAAGAAAGGAAAAACGTTAAGAATCAAATTCTTACAATTTGGTCTATGCATTGGAAACTTTGAAGATCCAGGTTTCAAACACAGCTCTCTATGCATGAACACATGTTGCACTAGTACCTCTTTGATACTATTCTTATTTGCTCCAAGCTTAAAATCTCGAATTCTGCCCTTCCAAGCAGAGATAAACAAGCTCTCATGTCTTTGCCTTTTTCCACGTTTTGCTTGTTGCATGGTGATCCAACTACCTTTGCTAATGATAGTAGGAATCCATCTTCCATCAGTTTGGAATGAGTTAAACACTGATATGGATGTGATTTGGGAGCTTGGACGCCTTGTTGAAGGTCGAATTTCTGTATCCATGGTAGAAGAGAGAGATACATGCACAGAGAGAGAGAGAGAGAGAGAGAGAGGACTAGGCTATCATAATGGAGGGAAAAACAATAGAGGAATAAAAGAAACGAGGGAAAAAACTGAGCGCCATGCTTTTCACCAATTTGAATTTCGATTACATCAGTCATTATCATTAATCTAGAAACATCATTAAATAAAAGTAGCCGAGATTCTATGCCATTAATGCAAAAGATGTCATAATCACAAATATAAGAGACTAAAAATACATAATAAAAATACAAATTCGTAATATTATCATATTTATATATTTTTGTAAAATAATTTTTTAATTTTTTTAAATAGAAGTTCCGTTACGGAGGCTTTGCTCTTATTGGTCTAGAGCACTCTCTCTCCACATCTTAAAAGGCATTTTCGAGACCTCAAAACTCCCCTAATGTGCACTACACATTGACTAGCACACACAACAATGCACATGGGCACAATGTACATACATAGATTCACATGTACTAGTATACATGTGTGCTAATGCATCCGTATACAAGTAATCCACCCATTAGTGCTCTTTTCTACCTCCATCCTAGCTCACTCACAGCATGATACATCCAAACTCTAGCTTGTTAGGACATCAACTTTCTTACATCACACCCTTGTGCACTAGCCCTTGCTCAATTAACTATGCACATGTGCATTTGCACTAGATTGAATTGCTCTAGTGTATAGGAAATGGGTGCATGCTTATGCACCTACAAATTGACTCTTTTTCTCTCTCACTCTATTGATTCCCACCTTATTTGCAAGGGGAGGCAAAGGTGAGCCAAGAAGGAAGAAATGAGCACTTTGCACTGCACTAATGTATGCCTTGATTGCACTCTACCCTCATACACTACACGTAAGGCACTGCAAGCAGTCACTCTATTTCCTGTGCATAACTCAATGCACAAGCCCAATGTTGCATCCCACCTAATCATTCACCTAGATGCACTACACAGTAGCTAGCGCACACGATAGTGCATACGAGCACAATGTACATATGTAGATGCACATGTGCTAGTGTACATGTGTGCTAGTGCATCCATATACAAGTAATCCACCCATTACTGCACTTTTCTACCTCCATCCTAGCTCACTCACAATATGATACATCTAGACTCTAGCCTATTAGGACATCAACTTTCTTGCATCATACCCTTGTGCACCAGCCCCTACTCAGTTCACTGTGCACAGCACTAGATCACATTGCCTTGGTGTATAGGAAATGGGTGCATGCTTATGCACCTGCAAGTTGACTCTTTTTTCTCTCTCGCTCAATTGATACCCACCTTATTTGTAAGGAGAGGTGAAGATAAGGCGCCAGGAAGGAAGAAATGAGCACTTTGCAGTGCACTGGTGTATGCCTCCTAGTGTTTCTAACAAAGTAGGTCACATTCGTTGTTAGTATTTTCTGCGCATGAACAAGATGGGTTAATACTTTGTGTAGGCACATTAGTCATTTTAATACTTTGTTTAGAGAAATTGGTGACTTTTGTAGTTACATGCTTCTATGAAAGGTTCAAAAACTTGAAACTTTGTCTCGGAAAATTGGTAGTACCAATACTTTGTTTATAGTTCTTTCTTAGAATCTTGTGCATTGCATTAATTGAAAATATCATTCATGTGTTATTTAGAAAAGAGAGGTATAGGGACCTCATCCTAATGCTTCTAACAAAATTGATCACATTCATTGTTAGTATTTTTGTGCATGAACAAGATGGGTTGGGACTAGTAGTGTTTGTGTAAGCAAATTGGTAACACTAATATTTTTTGCATCTAGCATAGAATACTTGCCGCTATTTACCTACACCTCATTGTTACACCTCCTTAGTCTCTCACCAGTGCACTAGTGCATGGATTAGTGCACAATACACAACATACAATGCACATTATACAACGCACAATGCTGAGTGCACAAGTGCATAGCGAACTACTATCCATCCATATAGTAGTCTCATTAATTTATCTACATTGCATCTAGGTTAATACATACCACCCTTAGGATATCCCGTACTTGCACCAACCCAATGCATGGTGCATGCTACATAGTGCACAATGCACGATGCACAATACATGGTACACATGGATGCATATATACCTCGCATCCAATCCACCTAATGCATATATAGTTCTATCACCTATCCACACACATGCCACACCCTAGTACACTAACATATCACCACAATGCATATCACACATGTACACACAAACTAGCACATAGTGCACATTGCACGGTACATAGAGTATGCCCATAGCACACCACATCTATCACCTAGGCTCATCTGGTGCATAATGGACACATGTTGCATGATACGCATGCACACATGTATGCTAACAATTATTCTTAGTCTTCTCTCATTCCATAATTATACAATTAGTAAACCAATCGTAATTCAATCAATGCACTAAATTTAGAACACTTTCCCACTCACTATGCACATAACCAATTACAACTAGGTTAATGCACAAAGCTCATTCACAAGGGTATTATCAAGGCTGTGCATATCGATGGCTTCCTAAGAAAACCACACCAATGCCCTCATATCATTAGGAGCAACTACCTTGCCCTATGCCAACCTACACACACACTTACCCTTGTTGCAAACCATAGTAACAATAGCCTTTTGCTATTACTACAACTTGGGCTTGCCCTACCAAATCCACCTCATCAAAGTCATAGAGTCCATCATGCCAGATACTACATAGACAATCCACCACCATTAACACAAAGAAGGATACTCGACCCATCATGGTTTATCAACCTAAGTAAACCCTTGAGACTCCCTTATTCCTCCCTGATACGTCCATGACTCTAGAAACTATTACTCTAACTGAACAACTCACAAAGAAACTTCAAGACTAAGAAACCTCTAGCTAATCTACCCACCATACACAAACTCAATGCACCTCCCTTTAGAGTCAAAGATCACAAGCCACTTTCCTTTGGCCATCTAAAGAAGACCTGGTCCTACTACTCCATTTATGAAATGGTAGAAAATTTGGCCCAACAAACCCAATGCATACCCATCAAATGCTTGTTATAGCTAGACTCTACATTTGGCACCTTTGCAAAGCTTTCCTCTATCATGGATCTGGGTCTAGCCAATGATGATATGACTACACTAGTATCCTAGTGGCACTCCACATGGAAAGAGTATGAGCACCTATACCATAAGGGCACTCCTATCCAAGAGCAACTCTCTTCTAAATTACATGAGCACCAACTACAAAGATGCTGCATTCTTCCCATCCATGTTGCAAATCATCATTCATAAAACAAGTCTAAAGATATTGAGTTTGATTTAGAACCAAAACACATGCAACAACCTGAGAAAGAACAACCAAAGCAAGGAACAATAGCTTGAACAAAAACTCAACAATAGAACATCAAGAATGCTCTCTTATCTCTCTTTTTATTGGTACATATATAATTTCCAATAATAACTTGAATGAAAACTCAATAATATAACATCAAGGACCCTCTCTTCTCTCTCTTTTTATTGGTTTGTATATATTTTTCAACAATAAATTTTTATTTGTTAGTAAGGTAGATGAGAACATAGATAGGTTACAAGAGAAGTTACAAGAGTTGAAACTTGATGATAAGATATATAAGGATATTTTTCATTTAGTTGTGCAAAGGTGGAACTCTACAATGCAAATTTTCTTATGGAGCTTGAGTTTCAAAGCAAGGGTCAAGAGGATGACACAAAGGTGATGGATGCTTAAAGGTTAATATTGTCTCATCTAGTGCTTGATCAAGGAATTAGAAGGAATATTAGAGTCCACCTTTTGTCCAACTTGACCTTTCATAGCTCTTTTGATTGTCATGATACACAAGAGTATCACTTCAAAAATGAGGCAACTTTGTGGTGGGAGGACTATGGTTCTAATGGCCATGAGTTGCAATTGCTAGCACCATTCACATTCTAAAATAGGCAATTATTTTTTGTTGGTTGGAGCATTTATAAAGTGCATATTCTCACATTTCTTCAAAGAAGACAAACTAAGTATAGATGACATGAGGCAACTTTGTGGTGGGAGGACTATGGTTCTAATGGCCATGAGTTGCAATTGAAAGGGAAGTGGAACCCAAGAGGAAGAAGCTTGGTGGTGAGAGCTATGGCAGATGGAGAGCAAGAGCCAAGAGAGAGAGAAAGAGAGACTCAAAAGTGGAAACTCCAACAATCACAATGTGTGGCTGGGCCTTCCTTTATTCAAACTGTCACTAAAAGAATAAAGAATAAGTGACTGTGACGAGCGCTCACCACCTGCAGTGTGTAGTGGCGGGTACTGTCAGTGTAGTAATACACGGGCGACTAGGCGGAGGCGCCTTTACCCCCAACAACCTCCCACTTAAATGTGAATCTGCCCAGTGAGAGAGAAAAAGAAAAGGCAGTACAACATGTACACATGTATAATAGGATGAGGAAAAAGACGTCATCTCATCCAATGCCCATCAACCTCCTGAGGAATGCAAAGCGCTCGATAGGGAGGCTCTTTGTGAGAAAGTCTGCAGGATTCTGCTCGATCGGAATCTTGACAAGGTCAACAGAACTGTCCTCAACGACCTCGCGAATGAAGTGATACCTCACCTCAATATGTTTCATCTTCACATGGAAGACCGGATTCTTGGCCAATTGAATGGCACTCATAGAATCTGAATGCAATGTAGGCATAGCATCTGTCATACCAAGGTCTGCAATCAAATGGCCTAACCAGATAGCCTTCTTGCAAGCCTCTGTGGTTGCAATATACTCGGCCTCTGTAGTAGTAGAAAGATTTGTACACTTCTATGCCCTAGACATCCAAGAGATAGCCCCTCCAACATAAGTGAACACATAGCTAAAAGTGGACTTCCAAGTATCTGCATGTCCTGCATAATCAGAGTCAATGTACCCCATGACTCATGTATCCTAGTTGCCATAACAAAGACACATATCTATTGTGCCCTTCAGGTACCTCATGATACCCTTCACGACATCCCGATGTTTCTTGCCATATGTAGCCATATAACGTGCCAGAACCCCAACTGCAAAAGCAATATTTGGATGGGTGGCTATCATGGCATACATAAGATTGCCCATGACTTATGCATAGGGAATCTTGGCCATCTCGGCCCTCTACTCATCTGTCTGCAGACAATCGGCCTGTGCAACCTTCACATGAGAAGGTAATGGACAACCAATAGGCTTAACATCCTACATCCGAAAGCGCTCAAGGACTTTATGAATGTACTCCCTCTGTGACAAATAGAGTAGTCCCGAAGATCTATCACATGTAATGCACATACCAAGTATATGAGAGGCATATCCCAGATCTTTTATCTCAAAGCTCTTCTTGAGTTGAGCCTTAAGAGCATCTAGCTCCTCATGAGCTGTCCCTGCTAAAAGCATGTTATCCACATAGAGTACCAAAATCAGTAAAGAACCGTCACGGGCTTTCTTCGTGTACAAGCACGGATCCATAACACTGTGGCTGTAGCCCTATGACTGCATGAATGCATCAAACTTATGGTACCATTCCCTAGGTGCCTACTTCAAGCCATATAAACTCTTCTTTAGCTTGCACACTAGGTGTTCCCTGCCAGGGTCTGCAAAGCCCTTAGGCTGCTCCATGTAAATCTCATCATGCAAGTCCCCATGTAAAAAAGCCATCTTGACATCCATCTGGTACAAGTCCAAGTCAAGCTATGCAACCAAGGCCAAGACTAGGTGTAGGGTGATCATCTTGACCACACGAGAAAAGACTTCATCAAAGTCAACACCATGCTCCTGCTTAAAGCCCTTAGCAACCAATCGAACCTTGTATGCTGGCTTGGGGTGTCCAGGGGTACTTTTCAGCTTGTACACCCACTTACATGGCAAAGCCTTCTTACCTTGAGGTAAGGAAACCAAATCCCAAGTCTGATTCTTATGCAATGAGTCAAGCTCAGACTGCATAGCCCTCTCCCAAGAGTGACAATCACCCCTGTGTATAGCCTCATCATAAGTAAGAGACTCTCCTGCATATGTAACCAGTACATAATCCATAGAGGACGCAAAATGGTCAGGAGGTCGTCTATCTCTAGTAGAGCGCCTCAACCTAGGTTCTACTACCTAACCGGCATCTTGTCTAACATCAGCATGTCTGGTATCTGGGCCATGAGCATCAGGTGATGCTGCACACTGTCTAGCTGGCCGTGGAGCAAGCTAAACGGAAGCAGGTGGCTCCTCCTAAAAGATAACTCTGCGTACCTCGACCACTTTCTCAGGCTGCATATGCATTTTGTCTTCATGAAAGATGACATCATAGCTGCGAATCGCCTTTTGTGTCTACAAATCCCATGGACGGTAACCCATCTCTCCTACATCTCCATAGCCAATGAAAATGCATTTGACACTTTTAGGATCCAACTTATTGTGTTTATCCTTGGGCACATGGAAGAATGCCTCACATCCAAAGACACGCAAATGATCATAAGAGGGGGGCTTGCCTGCCCAGACTTCCTCTACAACCTGAAAGTCAATGCCACTGCTAGGCAACACATGTTAATGAGATGCACTGCAGTAGTAACTGTCTCAGCCCAAAAGTGTTGTGGTAAGCCAATCTAGCTAAGCATGCTATGGACCCTTTCCTAAATGGTCCTATTCATGCATTCAGCCATACCATTCTGGGAAGGGGTGTAAGGGGCGGTCAACTGATGCTTAATACCCCGCTCATCACAAAACTGCTCAAAAGCACGTGATACATACTCACGACCATTATCTAACCTTAGGCATTTTAGCCTTTTCCCAGACTGCTCCTCTACCAATGCAAGCCAACATTGAAATGTGTCTAAGACATCGAATTTTCTCTTTAAGGGATAAGCCCAAACCTGATGTGAGTAATCATCTATGAAAGTAACAAAGTACTTTGCCCCACCAAGTGACTGACAGGGCATGGGCCCACATACATCTGAGTGCACAAGAGCCAAGGGCTCACCCATGTGTTTCTTACCAGACTTTTTATGCGTATTTCTAGTCTGCCTGCCATACAAACAATGATCACAAGAATCAAAATGTGAAGAGTTAAAAGGCAAAAGATACTGCAAAGCACGGAGCATTTTCATTACTTTAAGAGATATATGCCCCAAATGAGCATGCCAAAGGGATACATGGAGAATAGAACCCACAGACAAAACATGATCCAATGTAGCTCCAAATACAAGTAAGGGATAGAGGCTGCCAAAGTTGGCACCTCTTGCAAGCACAAGCCTGCCACGAGTAATCTTCCATGCAGAGTCTCCAAAATACACAAAATACCATGCATCATCAAGCTATCCACCTGACATAAGGTTGCGAGTCAACGCAGGTACATGACATACATCATGCAAAACAAAACAAACTGCCAAAAGGAAACTGCAGCCTAACATCTCCAATGCCTACAATGTCAAGAGACCTGTCATCACCAAGACGCACAGAACCAAACATGGTACGTAGGTATGAAACCAATCTCGACAGGGTGTCACATGAAAGGATGCACCCGAATCCAAGAGCCAGCACTGGCATACATAGAATGTATCTCAGAAACATGTAAGGCATCACATGAAGAAGCTGCAAGTATGTAATCACCATCTAAATCAGTGGTTTGTATGACATTAACCTCTTCTATCTTCACACTGGACTTTGCAGGTACAATACTGCACTCAGAAGACTTTTCCTACACTTTTTCTTTTCCCTTTTTCTTGCGCTTATCATCGCGCATTTAATGGCACTGCAGCCTAATATGTCATGCTTTCCCACAATAATGGTATGTAAGATTAGACTTCCGTCCACAGGACTTGCTGCAACCACGTGACTTGAACCTGGACTTCTGAGAGTCCCTACCCTTATTATCATTATCATGCCTACCATGTCTTCCACCTCTAACGGTCAATGCATGTGAAGAGCGGGAAGCATCATTATTTCTCCTATTGATTTCCTCAATCAATAAAGCACTCTCAACATCTTTGATTTTCAGCCCATCAAGCTTGTTCATACATATGGCAGTACGGAAGACATCCCATGATTCAGGCAAGGTGCCAAGCAGAAACAACGGGCGCAAGTTGTCTTTGAACTCAATACCCTGTGACAACAAACTCTTCATGATAGCATGAAACTAACTGAAATGAGATGAAAGGAAGGTTCTCTCCATGTGAAGGTCCATTAACTGCTTCGGCCAATACATCTGTGACACAAGACTCTACTGTGTATAGAGCTCTTGAATCTTCTCCTATAAATCCCATGCACTCTGATTTTCATCTTCAGCAACATTATGATGGACCTCTTCTGAGAGTGACAATATAATGGTAGACTTGCATAGCTCATCAACTTCCATCCAAACATCATCATCCATATCCTCAAGTTTGACACCCTTGAAACACAAGGGTTTAATCTGCAACTTCTGCACCAAAACCTGTCATATTTGGGACTTCCAAATACCCATAGTTGGTACCATCCAACTTGGCAATGTTAAAGAGAGCTGTGTCTTTCAGATGACCAATCATATTGTCCCAAATCAATGCAAAAAAGTAAAATTGCTGGTTGTTATAATTAGCAATAAATGCATTAAAACCACTGCTAAAATTGGCTGAAAGAGTGGATTTCACCAAGAGAAGCACCTATCCAACAAATATGACCAAGATAACATCAAATAGTAAGCATTACCCTCATAGGAGTGCTCAAAATTTGCAGATTTCAGCTTGCTGTAATAAATGACAACAATATGTAAAACTGTCCCAAAATGAAGCAATCACTAATATATATGCCACTGCAACTGCCAAGTAGGAAGATACATCCAACAATGAGTGTCCAGGGGAAAGAAGGTACCAAGAACTGTCAAACCAATAACCTGTTAGGCAAGAGACATCTCATAGGTCTAGAATTCATGCATGTAATGGATCTCGCGGTAAGAGAAGAGACCAAGCACAAGCACAACTGATAGATCAAGAATCGCAATGCATAACCATCCAAGATGCATACCAAACTAACAAACATGTGACAGAGATAGGTACCTACCCCAATAGGTGTATCAAATCAGCCCACTACAGACTAACTACAGACATAAAGCTCTCGAGAGAGCAAATGCATGTAACTGTCCCACAAGCTCAAGCTCAAGTGTAAATAAGACTCTATGTACATCCGAATAGACCAAGAGACTCCCACTAGAAGCAAAGTCAGATGCAAAGAGAGCAAGCAACGCTTTAATACATCAAATACATAGCATCAAATATGCCAAATCCCAGTAGGGTACATCCAGAGCATAAATCCCAAGCTATCTCAGACCTGTAAAGCAAAAGCCTAAAAGCATTCAAAGAGCATGTAATTGACAACCAAATGTAATGCCTAGTAGATCCAAAATGCTCAAATACATCTGAAGATGAAGCTTCAAGTAACTGTTAAGCATGGGCAAACCAAGTGGCATCCATATCTGACCAAAGCATAAATGCAAGAAGCCTAAATGTCAAGCAGTGACAATAGGCATAAACCGGTCCAAAGCATGCCAACTGAAGCCAAATGCCAGTGATGACGACCAAGGCGGAGCCTATTCCAAGCTCAAAAGCATTCTGGAACCAAGAAAAAGCATTTGACAATCTCCAAATACATCGATATGATCATTCAAACCTGCAATAAGCACCCCGTATCCATGAACCAATGCATACACCAAGTAAATTAGCTTCAGCCCACTATATTATAGCAAGCAATTTACTGTTAAATAAAGCTCAAACGATGCTCAAATATGCTCCAAATCGGTCCCAAAGCATAGGCATAGCATCCCATAGCATCTGGGCATCAAGGGGCATCAATAGGCATCAAACGGGCAATGCCAAGAAGCATCAAACAATAAATGTCAAGTGATGCCCTGTTTTGACAGTCTTGGGACTATGTATACAGCAAGGGCTGAAGGGGGAAGCACTCGAATCGATCACCGAGAGTCAAACACTAATGCCCAGGAGTCAACAATGATCGGGTAGGTTGCCAAGAGTGTCGGGAAGTCGAGGAAGAGCAGGGAAATGTCAGGAGCAGGTCAGCCTAGCCTCCTAAAAATACGCTGAAATTGTCACTAACTATTTCTAGGGGGTGGGGAGTCTTCAACAACCTCGAGGGCACTTGGCAATGTCAAGGGGGCTCCAATGCAGCCCAGGAAGAAGCCGATGAAGGTCCGAAAGCTCGAGGAGGAGGCGGGAGATCAAAACATACCTACAAATAAAGATGCCATGGTTGCCATTGAAGCTCGGGTTGAATCTCTTCAAATCCGGGCTAAAGAGAATGCCGAGCAAGCTCCAATACCTTTGCTCTGATACCAGTTGAAAGGGAAGTGGAACCTAGGAGGAAGAAGCTTGGCGGTGAGAGCTATGGCGGATGGAGAGCAAGACCCAAGAGAGAGAGAGAGACTCAAAAGTGGGAACTCCAACAACCACAATGTGTGGTTGGGCCTTCCTTTATTCAAACTGTCACTAAAAGAATAAAGAATAAGTGACTATGACGGGCGTCCGCCACCTACAGTGTGTAGTGGCGGATACTATTAGTATAGTAATACATGGGCGGCTAGGCGGAGGCACCTTTACCCCCCACAGCAATTGCTAGCACCATTCACATTCTGAGATAGGCAATCAATTTCTCTTGGTTGGAGCATTCATTTATAAAGCACATATTCTCACATTTCTTCAAAGAAGGTAAACTAGTATAGAATTACATGATGCAATGAACAAAATCTAAGTAAAGAATAAAGAGTACACAAAAAGTCAGAAAATAATTAAGATTTCTTTATTGCAAATGAACTAATACAATGATTGCTCTATCCACTTCTATGGTAAAGCTTAGATGGCGATCTAGCTAGTTCTAAGTGAAGATATTAAGGCTTGCTAAATGAACCCTTAAGTCCAAAATGGATGATCATAGTTTTAGGAGGTTCTCATTTTTACAATTCGTGATGATGGGTATCGAAAAACGTGCCATATTACTAATCTTCACTAGTCAGTAAGGGAATATTCCAAGGATTATTCTATTTATCATCAAGTTGAGTTTACTACCCCAAACCCTTGTCAACAAGACACCTTTTAATGAAGGGTCGTGGCGCCTGGTATTCAATATAGCTATTCTTGATAACTCCCACAACCTGCAACATGATGCTCTATGCCTTGATTTGCTACCAACTTTATTATGCAACAAACACAAGACTTTAGGATCCCTCCAAGATAGAAATAACTCAAACACAAGGCTTTAGGATCCCTCAAAGGTAGACTACCTTCTCCAATCTCTTGAATCTTCTCATGGATTTGATACTAATGGTGCCTCAAAATGGCCATTGAAGGTACCCACCTTTTTACCTTGGCTAAGCAATGTCATGCAACCAATTTGCTAAGTAATAACCCCACCTACTATGATTCAACATCCTTATGATCTATACTTGAAGCCTATCCATCACCCACTGCTAGAGAAGACCATAATAAAAGATGAGCTTCACGTTCCCGGCTACTTTAATGTATCCTCATTGCTCAATAACCTTACATCCTACTTGAACATCCTTATGGTTTAATTGATTTTGAACACCATCATTGAGATTGTATATATAACTTGGATTTTTACAATGACTGGATCCTTAAATCTCTTGTTGTAAAGAGATAAAATATTTTTTGATATACATACTAATAAAATTCAGACCGTTGACTAAAAAACAACTCAAAACACCCAACACACACTAAAACCAAGTCCACAAGCTCAGAAGCTTGTATTCTTTTTTAGAGGGGGATGAGAGTGAGCTTCAAGCTATTGTCCTATGTCCAACTCCTCTTAACAAGGAAACATACTATCAAGGAGACCCTAACCTACACATACTTACTTTTGTGGTAAAAATATTAAAGGTTAATAATGTAAATAACGGTAAGTGAATTGTATTTAATTTTTTCCTTTGCAAATAATTCTAATGAGTGTTAGTCCTTTTTTGAGATAGTATACTAACTAGCAAGCCCCCATCCCTCTAAAGTTATCCATTCCTCACCCTATACTGATTAGAGACCCCCTCGATAAGGACAAGCTAGTATTCACCATGCAAAAGACACCATAGATTGCACAAAGTTGGAACAACACAATCATAAATAGTGAAGGTGTGTTATTGAAGGCCATTATAAATAAAGAGCTTAGAGTCATAACACAGGTGTTCCATCATCTCTTCACTTACAATAAGGCCACTACCATCCTAGTCAAAGTATCAAAATGGCTAAAGATATCATACTAGGAAATATCGTTGATTAAGACTTGAATGCCCTCTAGTTGGAATGTGTGACAAAATCTTTAGCAAAAACTTTTAAGGTTATCTTGAAGGACCCAAACTTGAATCTAAATCTTGTCAAGAATCATGTGGTGGGGGGACTTGCTTAAGCTAATGTGCCAAACACACACTGCACACAAGAGGAATCTCACTCAAGAACACAAGAAGATAAATGGAGACCAAAATGTTTTCTTGTTGGTTTTTCTTCCTTCTTCCTCTCTCAATACAATGTCTAATCATCACGCAAGGATTAATGAATTTTTTTAATATGTGAAATTGGATGACATGAATCATCACTTGTATCTCTAATAACTTAGACTTTGTAAATCATGCATCTCTCTAAACCATTCAGCAATGTTAGTTATGTTATTAGATACATCTAAATTGGCATACCATACATCATCACATGTCCCTTTTTTGGTAATGGCATTAATCATATATTGCATGATAAATAAACACTCATTTTTATCATCATTCCAACTTGTAGATGATGCATAATTTTATCACTCCAACTTTCCATTGTGAATATCATCCTTCTTATCAAAACAATGGGCTACAATATGACATGTTCTTTTACAATAATAGTAAACAATATTAAAATTGCTAGAACCTCTATTCTACCATCCATCTCTTCCTTTGGAGCTCCCTCTATCTCTAGAATTACCATGACATCCCAAAATCTTCATGTTACCCAAAAATTGATTTAACCTATTTTGCTAGTTACCACCAACACAACCCATACCATGACCTCTTGAAGAGGATCTTCCATGTTCCCTTCCTCAAGTTGAGTAAAAAGCTTGGACCTATTCATCACTTCTTTCAAATGTTTCACATTGCATATTGATCCCTTTAATGATCATGAGACAGACCAACTTGTCAAAATCTAGAAATGGCTTTCATTCATACACAAAAGTAACAAAAGATTTCCATGCCTTCTCATTATTAAGGCCACCAAAAGTAGATGAAACCAAATTATCATCATCAAGCAAGCATTGCATCAATAGTTGCTAAGGCATGTGCGATTCTTTTCACCTTCAAAATATACTGATTTACAGACATCTTCCCATTCTCAAAGTATTCAACTCTTGCTTGAGTTGAACCTTCTATATCTTTGTATTTATTGAAAATATATTCTCAAAGGTTGTCTAAGCCACATGTGAAGTTTTTGCATTTTTGTTATGCACCAGCATAGTGTTATCAATGGCTATAGACAACCAATGCATTATCTTTTTGTCTTTTGCAATTCATTCTTTCCATGCCTTCAATACTTGTGTAGTCATAGAATTACTTAGCTCCGGTTCCTTTTCTTCACTTGAAATGAACTCATAGAGACCTTTTTCAATGAGAAAGTTTGTCACATGGAACATCCATGATGGGTAATTATTATTTTCTAGCTTCTCAATGATAAGATTTTCACTATTCTTAGTCATTATGACAAAATTGAGTACTAGATAGTAACCAAGTCTTCTACAACCTTTTACAAAATGTACACAACAATAAATCGAGTAGCATTTTTCACTAACTCCTCAATAATACACATAATTTGTACCTTGTCTGTAAATAAATCTTGTGTTTACTTTTGACAAACACCTCAAAACTTACATATTTAAAGTATTTAACCTATGCACTGAGAACTACTAACATAGCCAAAATTACAATATGCCATGATACTAATGTTCCTAACTTTACAAATCTAAAATGAGGTCCAAGATGGCCTTAAATGTCAAATAACACCATTCTACTTGCACACCAAAGCTTTGCCTTGCTTCTGGTGCATCCACATGCACTATCCAAGGGAAAGAGAAAGAGAATTGGATATTTTATTATCAATTACTTGCTTGCTTGAATCCTAGCTCCTCTTCACTTCAGCCTTCACAACTAGCCTCTCTTAGTGGCACTACTCCAATGCCCTATCAAAGAACATGTGATGAGAGGAATTGGTTGAGTGACTATACCAAAACACAAACTACACACAAGAGGAAGCTCATTCAAGAACACAAAAAGAGATATGGGAGCCAAAACAATTTCTTACTAGTTTTTCTTCCTTCTTCTTCTCTCAATACAATATACAAAGTATACATAAGATACAATATAAAGGAAAGTGGCTCACTAAGTCAAATAGTGCATAACTAACTATACTAATCGGATGGCTATAACTATGTTAACTTTAGGTAGATGTAATGAATATGCTAAATGTAAATGTATGGACCTATCTAGCTAGGTTGTCCATCATTATCAATGTCCACACATGTTGAGCTTGTCGTCTCAATAAATCATATAGAGGCATGTAAAAGCATTGTCAATTATGGCAGCGCATTGAGTTGAGCTTGAGTCATAGCAATTAGTATTGGTATACCTTTGCAAGACATCATCTCATCAATGTTTATAGCCCAACAATAATAATAGTCAAAGAAGCATATAGGAGAACATAGCACCTATGAAAAGGAGAAGAGGTAGAGGGAGGAAGCTAAAAACCCAAACCCTATTGAAGAGCTAGAAAACCAAAGAATAAATTAAAAAAAGAGATTGAGCTTAGCTCATCATCATCATCATCAAGAGAGTTGAATGGAGGAAAATTAGAAGAGCATCAAATGATTACCAAAGTTGTCAAAAAGGGATTAAGAAAAGAGTGGAAAAAACAAGAGGCTAGAATGAAACAAATACAAAAAAAAAACATGAGCAATTAGAGCTTCCTTTGGGGAGATTTTACATAGAAGGGATCAATCACTCTCACAACAAGTAGCACAAATCTTGGCAAAGAAAGGAGAATCATACAAGGGGAAGAACAAAGTCTTAAAGGAGTTACAATCATTTGAGTCAACCACTCTTCATGAGCTAATGACTTAATTAGGGATGTAAAGGCACAAATTGATGAGATCATAACAAAAGAGAAACTACAATGACAAGTTAGGTAAATAAGTCATGTCTACAATAATAATCCAAAAGCACCCATGAACCATCTACAGGAGGCCAATGTGCAACAAGTAGAATGGGAGCCTTGGAGGGGCTATGTAAGGAGCTTAGGAGAAAAAGACTAAATCCAAAGCAATGAGATGGATATGTAGAAAAGATTGTATGAAACTCAAGAAGCTTACAAGAAGTTTTTGGTTGCATCTAAAAACCAAGTGTAGGAACTCTCAGATTAATGAAAAGGACTCAGAGCTATAGGAGAATGACTTTGAGCTCTGACAAAAAGCTAAAGCACTCAAGGTAAAGGAGGAAGACGCGGAAAATTTATGCAAGCAACTACTTAACATGAACTAGAAATGGACATAGACTTCTCTTGAGTTGACTCAAGAAAGAGGTAAAATGAAGCTATATGAAAACCAAATAGTAGAGCATCAACAAGCATAAGGCTAATGCAAGGCTATGCAAGTAGGATTACAAGAAGAAATCATGGTTAGCTTGATAGGAGTTATTGGCCAAGTGTGGAGAGTGAAACATAAAGATTATATAAAATAGTCTTAATGAAGTTTCCAATGACCTAGGTGTAGAACTATTCAGTGACATCTAGCACAAAGTGCAAGTGGAAGCATATAAATTTGTGATGGCCAAGCAACAAGAGATATTTAGAGAAGCAACATTGATAGCCCGTACCCCACATATAGATGACCTTGAAGAGCTAAAGGCTCAATTAGGGTTGATCTCAAATACCTTGGGGAGCATGGAGAAGATCAAGGAGATCACTCTAGAGTGGGCAAAGAAGACCTACTTTGCCATTTAATAAAGAAGGGATATGAGGAGCATGACTTGAAGGTTGCATATGACAAAGCTATCCAAATTCGATACAAGGGAGTCAGAATAGTAATTAATAGAGGAAAAGAAAGACCCAAAGCAAAAGGAGGCTTACATAACTATGATACAAACCTTAAGAGCTCAATTAAAATAGAGAGAGAATAACAAAGTATCCCATTCCCCTTAAGCTTCTACTGTAAGAAGACAAAAAGAATCCAAAAGAGATGGTGCAAAGATACCAAGAGAAGGAGGACTCTAGCACTAAAATAATGTTTGATTCTAAAGTTAATGAAGAGAGGAAGTTCAAAGGGTGCTTTCATTGCATACAATGCATATGCTCATACAAACTATTGAAAATATTCCAATGAAGCAGATAGATCCCTTGAACATCATAGTCTATCAGAAGTCCTGTTGAGCACAAGGAAGTAGGGAAATATAACTAAAATTAAAGCCCAAAGAAGCATGGCTAGGTCTACCAAAATGGTGTTATCCTATTCTAGAAAATAACAAGAGGGCTTGAAAAACCTTTTGTTACCTCAAGAAAAAAAACATGCATAATTTCTCTATTGCCCCTACCCATGGTGGCATGGCAATGAATACCAAGAGAATGAGCACTATAGGTACAACTCTTCAAATATTCCCAACATCAAAGCAATGCATGCCAAAAAAACCTACTTTTTCTAGTACACCAAGCTAGTGCCCTCCTTTGGCTAATTTGTAAAAGAATTTACCAATTTTCTTGAACCCTCCATCACCACCTATAGTTATCTTAGACTCCTCATCTAGCTTTTGTAACTATTAGTGACACCATATGAAGGTGGGCTACCACCACTATTCTTTGATATAAGTACAAGTATCGATCGTGGCGATGGTCTAGGTTCACCTCTGAGCGCTACTACTACCAACATTATGTACACAATTATTGAAAGACATTATGGATAGTAGGTTTGCCATGTGCATACACCCTTCTACCTGGAGTCATCATTTCAATTGTAGGCATCAGTTAAGGAATACCTTCTAAGTAAGGGATATCCTCAGCTTGTACTCAAGCTATCGCTTGAGTGATATATCTTCTTTTATTTAGTCACTTGTATTTAGCACAGTTATTATATTTAAGAGTAAAAAATAAAAAGAAAAATAGAAAAGCACATTGCACCCTCGTCGTTGCAGCGAGGGCAATACCCTAGCCCACTCCCTCATATCACAGCCTCAAGACACATCAAGGGTAGGACATCCTGAGTATGCTCAAATGACTTATAACCATGAGAATAGCATAGCACCATAATTTTTTACAAATTGGGTCCTCAAGTGCAAGACTATATTCCAACATTACTTGGAATTTAACCCAAGTCTGAGTTACCCATGGACACACATAAACCACTGCACAAGTAATGTAGACACACCTTGTAGGGAGAGCACAAGTGACTTTAGGTCTAATGAAGTCCTTAAGGCCCATCATCATCTTTCACTTGCAACCATCATGATCCTTCAAGCATCAACCAACCATTACTCCTTCCCTCATCAAGACAATCAACTAAGCATCATCCTTCAACATCACCATTTTGAGCCCAGTTATTAGCCCTTTGCTCACACAATCCTTCCTCTACTAGGATCCTTCATCAATAATTCCAAAGCCTCGCGCTAACAACAACAACATGATATATTTGGCATAAGTGCCGGAATCGGCACTCATCTAGGAGGGGGGATAATGTTAACTCTAAAACAAGAAGAAGCACTACCATTTTCAAAAAGAAAATGGTTTTGTTAATTTCTATTCTACTGTTTTGTTGAGAACTAGTCGTGAAATTGTAATGATCATATGGCACTTTGAGGTTATAACTTGTATAAGTCAAATTTGTTATAAAGACAAGGTCTAAAAGCATGGAATAGGGACCATAACTAATGAAAATGCAACAAAAAAAGGCAAGATGATCAAGGAGCAATGGGAAAACCCTAACCCCAAACTTTATATATAAATAGGATGAAAACTAATGAAAGAAGCTATGCATCTGTGTGCAAACTTTTCTTTAATTATTTGTTGCAATCCTTTCACCTCCTTTCAAATAGCATTCTAAAAATGTGACTATGCAACTCCTTTTGAAGTAGCATTCTAAAAATTGCCTCATCACCTCCTTTTGAAATAGCATTCTAAAAATGAGTAAATTATTGTCTTGTCTCTTGTCTTTCTTATTGTCCTTCTTTATGTTCCTACTTTTGATTTCTTCTTTTTGTCCTTCTTCATCTCTCAAGACCTCCTAGATGCTTCCTTCATAGGTAACCTATCTACCAATCTATCTATCTCCTCTTCTAGTTCACATTTAGTCTCCTCCTTTTGTTGTTGTTTTATCTAGTCCTTATACCTGAGCTCCTCTTCAAATTTTCTTCTCTTTCCTTTTCTTCTTCCTTTGTGTATATGCTCTTCCAAATTGAATCTAACAAGTCTAACATGCCCTCTAACTGCCTCTCTACTATAGCTACTTTTTCTTCTTGGGCTTCTCTCCATTCTTGACCTTGGCCCCTCTTCCTCTCTTCAACTACGGGATGGATAAATTCTCTCCTTGGGAAGTTGCACCTTGGCTCTGGCTACTATATTATGGGGGAGCCATGCCTCCGCTCTGAGGTCACTGCAGGGGAGGCATGTCTTGCCTTTGGGTGGTAGTTGTGCTATGAGAAAGCCACATTGTATCTTCAAATGGTAACTCATAACGAGGTTGTCACATTGTGAGGTGTCACACCATAGGGTGTCACAATGTGGATCAGTGCGACGTGGGGGGTGACATGATGTGGGGTGTCACAACACAATTTTGGGGCATTGGATCTTCTCCCCTACTTCCACGAGTGCTCCTCAACTTTGAGCAAGGGTTGCTCTGATACCAAGTGTAATGCACCTACACTCAATCACTCACCAAACATGGCACAGAAAGGTAACATGATATATGAGAGCAAGGTATACTCTTGTATTATTGAACCAAAGAAGCGGTATAACATTGGCACATCCCAAGATTACACCCTCATGATGCCACACATATGAGGACTTGCCATACCAGGTATAGTGAATCACAGGTAGAGTGGAAACCAAGTAGGGCTTAGAGTCACTGCTACTCTCTATATAGGTGGTTTTACCAATAATGCCATGGCATAGCTACAAAGCCCTTATGGGGGGGAGAACCCCTTCTCTCTAAAATTTATATGCAAAGTGAAGGGCCCACAACCACCTACAGGGCTTCCACAACTACCCATGGTGCCCGCTTATCCCCCCAAACCCCCCCCCCCTCACAATAGCTATTGTTTGGGAGGCAGTACCCCGCAAAGGCAACAAGGGTGGATGGCCACTCATAGGGCTCCTATAGCCATGCATGGGGGCGAGCCCATGTAGGCATCTTACATGGTAACAATGGAAAGGGGGGAGGCATCACCTGGTTTATTATAAAGTCCCCCACCACCTAAAAGTTAGGGTTTTTAATATAATTTCTAAAAAATATTTTTATAAATATGATTTTTAAGACTATCCACATGTTTATGGTGGAGTGGGATGCTCGGCCTTTAATTTTTTCTTGCCTCTCCAAAACAATTTAATGGTTTATGGGCAAGGAAAGGCCCTTTAAGGGGCCCAAAACCCCTCATCCTTTGAGAAAAAAATGTGGCATGTGGGGGAGCCCCCCATTCTAAGAATTAGAAATTTTATTTAACCTACCCACATGGGGGGCTTCAAATTGTTATTATTTTGTGGTTTGTGAGGATTGTTCCCCCCTTTGAATTTGTATACATCCATGGTTTAGGGACGACACTATGCCCCCTTTTAAAAGTAATTTATGGATGGGGAAACTAACCCCCCTTTTAATGAAGATATTATTTTGGAGCAGGGAAATTTGTGCCCTCTTGACCCACACGTTTTTAGGGGGCATGGGTGCATGTGCCCCCTCATGCACACATGATAAAAGGGACCAAAACCCATTGCCCTAGGAGGTACCTCACTTGAGGCTTGGCTCTCCAAGGTTGCATCACGGCATGGGGCTATTGTGTGTCATGCTTGGGCATGGTTAAGTGGCTTGGGGCCTCCCGAGAAAAATAAAGTGGGGAAGGTAAGTGAATTGAGTGAAAAGTGAGGGTGGATTAGTTTTCTTTTTGGAGTGAGAGGTGAGGGGGTTAGTGAGACGGGCCGGGGTTTCCTTCCCTAGCCCTTGCGAAAGCACCAAAAAGGTTCAAGTTACCCTCAAAAAGGCTCATTGCCTACTAGGGGAGTTTGGAAAGGTTGTCACATTGGCCCTAAACTCATGTCCCAAGTTGGTCCCACCATAACACCGCAGGGGGGGGGGCAAGGTGCGGCACAAAGGCCCATTCTAAGATCTAAATTTTATATTTTGGGAGGGAGGCACAAAGTGGCTCCCGTCCAAATGTTAATGAACATTTTTATGGAGGGGGTGGGGGTGCCCATGGATGGTTGGGGGGAGGGACTCCCTACCCTCTAAAAAAACTTATGGTGTGGGGGGCCACAAAGAACCCCCATTCTATGACTTTGAAAAAAAAATTGTGATATCCACCACCAGCAAGACTCCTGCAACCACCTACCACCATACCTAATAATTTTGTTTGGCTATGTGGGGGGGGGGGGGGGGGGGGGGGTGGGGGGGCAAAGGCCCCTCCATTCTAAGGGGTTTTTTATAATTTAGGAGCGGGCACAAAATGTCTCTTGCCCACATATTAATAGACATGTTTATGTGGGGAAAGGGGGGGGGGTGGGGGGTCAAAATCCTCCCCCTTTAAAAATTTATCTTAAAAGCGAAGGGGCCCCGTGGAAGCGAAGGGGCCCCGTGGTAATCTACCAAGCTCCCATAGCCACCCGCAACCTGCAAATTAGGGGGAGGCATGGCACCCACCTACCTCTTGCAGTACTATGAGGAAAGGGACCCCAATGGCCACCTAGAAGGCTCTCGTAACCACCCATGGGGGCTAAGAGGGTGCCCTCCTTATAGCCCCTTTTAGAGGATTCATTAGGGGCCATGGTGGCCCCAAACCCAAAACTAAACCCTTTTTAAAAAATTTGGCTTGAGGGGGAGGGGAACACAAATTCCCCATTCTAAGAATTAAAGAAATATTATTTTTGTCATCCCTTTCCCACATGTTTTCCCACATGTAGGGGGATACACACACTAGGAGGTGTATTGGTACCACCTTCTAAGGGAGTCATTATTTCTTGTCATTTAGATCATTGCAAGTGGAAGTCACTATTCTATCAAATGGGTTTGAGCCTTTTTTTAAAGTACAAAGGTGCATGCATCTATTGAAGGCATTCTCACATTTGCTTGTTAACATACATAAATAATATTCAAGATTCTAAAAAGATGCTAGAGTTAACACAATCTAGCAACCGCTTAGTGTACAGGTTGACTTTCTTTTTTTAGTTCTGTGGGTTGAAGTTTTAAATATTTGGTGTACATGCATTTAAATTTAGTCTTTGTTTGATTGTTGTAGATGGTTGTGAGGCTTACTATCAAATGGATCTATTGAGGTCCTTGACCCTTGGATGGAGTAGTAGTCCTAATGTTTAAAAGAAAGATTTAGTATCTATAAACCAAGTGCAATATCAGCCCATCTCACTTATAATTAGTTATAAAGTGACCCTTCTAAATTGATTATTAGATTGTTATTAGGGTTGACCATCCCATGCTTCCTCTATGAAGTAGAACTAAAACTCCCTACCCAACTAAGCCCACCATTTCCCAAGGGAAGACTAGATGGTGTTGCATGTGGATATTAGGATTTTGGTTAACTACTAGAGGACTCATGTAGGGTTATATCAGGGGCAACTCACACAAATAATAGAAGCATAGAAGAAAGCTCACTGAGCATGATGTAGTAGACTCGACATTCTTTCCTCTTTCATTTTGGTCATGGCTACAAAGAGGAAGCAAGGGATGTTCTCATGATTGTCATGTGCACTTCATGAATGTGGTAGCCTTCTCCTCTTCAATCTAGTAGCCATCACTTCCACAAGTAAAGAGAATGAAGAAACCTCTCTCTCTCTCTCACTCTCTCAAGCCGTCCTTATGGTGGGAGCAAGAAGGACAAGAAGATAGAAGCACTAGCTCTCAAGTTTACATAGACTAGAACTAGTTCTTTTTTCACTTTTACACATTATATTGCCTTAGTGTCTTGCACACATTAATTTAAAATTTCTACATGTTTACTCTATCTAGCCTATGGAATGTTCTAATGCACATAAGCTTATGGGGGATTTTGGTTCTAATTGAGTTGCAACATTCATTTGCAAATGCACCAACATATAGAGAGCATATCAATATTCCTTCATTCTAAGTTGTGCGTTCTCATTTGATCAATTAAGACCATCTTTAGATGCTAAGAGTCTATCCTAGTTTGAGTTTATTCTAATAGGTATTTCCCTAAGCACTAGTTTATACGTTTGTTCATAAATACTAAGAAGGTTCAATAGGGTTTTCACTTCTAGATTTTAATTTGGTCTTTGAGGGGTGTAGAGTTTATAACTAGCTTATCATTGGACAAACTTTAAAGTTTATAACATTGAATTGGCATTGAGGAGTTTTATGAACTAATTTTAACATTAAGTATTCAAATTTTTATACTAGGAATCCCTCCCTTTTGTGTTTAGTCTTTCTAATAATTGTGTCTTACTTTGTTTACTTTGGAATTGTCTACTATGGAATACTTATCAATAACTTATATCCCTAAAAGTGAAAATGAGCATTTTCTCAATCCTATTAGTCTGTAATGTGCAAAGCCCTATTTTTCCTCCTAGGTTTCATAATCCCTTTCAAATATTATAGGCTCTATAATTTTGAGTGTATCTAAGTCTTTTTGCTAACTAGAGTATGATACCTTATTAAATCTATTATGAATAATGTGCCTTTCATTTACATACAATAATATTATTAATATGATTTGTTACACACATAAGTTCTAAGCCTAACTAAATCACATGGTTCAATTGTATTCTAAGGATGTACATTATACTCATGATCGATATTATGTCCCCTTGCCATGAATCCATGTCTAGCTATCCGCAAGAACAAACGCCAACCCAATTGAATGTAGATCTCACTATTCTATTCATGATAGCTGATAAGGAACAAAAAATAACTAGAAATCAATGAACTTATGTGCACTTGTTGCACATTAGTTACCCAAGGGTTTGATGGCATTCCATTGGTGGTGGTGGTCAAAGGAAATATGGAGCTAAGGTGGCAATGGGGAACCAAATTGAATGTATGCTACAAGCGCACCTTTTCCCTTGCATCCCACATCTTGCACCTCGAACAATCCTAGTCCTTGGCTATCCTTCTTTATGTGGGCCCTTAGTATAATTGGACAGAGCTTTGGCACACCTCCACACTTCTATTCTCTCTCTCTCTCTCTCTCTCTCTCTCTCTCTCTCTCTCTCTCTCTCTCTCTCTCTCTCTCTCTCTCTCTCTCTCTCTCTCTCTCTCTCTCTCTCTCTCTCTCTCTCTCTCTCTCTCTCTCTCTCTCTCTCTCTCTCTCTCTCTCTCTCTCTCTCAAAATGTTAGGGTGAAGAGAGAAAGGTATGGCAAGTTGGAGTTGTTTCCTTTTCCTCTAAGTTGGTGAATAAAAGTGTGTGATCTCTCCACATCTATAAGAACACCTCCCAAAGTGAGAGTTTGGTAAGCTCAAGATAATTAATGGCAGCTTTTTTAAGGCAATGTCCAGGAGGTGATGATATAAAGGTGAGAGGGGGACTTTATAAGGATGATGTGTCTCAAATTGGATAAGGGGCGAGAGTTAGGTAGTATTAGTAGCTCAATTAGTCCTTCTAAGATACTGGTGAGAATTGTAATGGTGATAAGAGGCAAATATGATCCCAAGGTTAGCAGGGAGGAATAAAGACCTACCATTTTGCATTATGATGTCTACCATTTTTATTCACAAAGACTTTTTGAAATAAGTCTTAAGTCTTTAGTTTTTTTTTAATACTTTCTTTTGTTAAAGTCCTTTAGTATTAATATATTTGAAATTTCCTTTTATGTAAATCTTCTCAAGGGTTGTTAGTGTTGCTCGTGAATTAACTAGTCCATGGCCTTGGAACTTGCAATTTTGTTTTCTCATTTAATAAGAACAAGTTAGAATTTCCCGAGTCCAATAATCAACCAAATGAGATATTAATTGAATTTTATGAATGTGCTTCACTTCTCAAAAAGCAAGGTGCATTACAAAGGAAGGGATAGCAAGATATGAGGTTAATCTCAATGAATTCATGGTAATGTGTGAACCACTCAGAGATTGGGCTCTTCATAAGTAGATATATAGGGTTCTCATTCATGTATAATGAATCTAGTATTGGTCATCCTTTAGGACAAGGAATGTACTTGTTGAGTGGATTAGGTGCAAGTGGATCAAGTTGTAAAGATTTAGCTAAGAAGCAAGTGGGGGATATACTAGGATACTCCAAATTCCTCCTTCTTTAAGAATCTCAAAAGTAAGAGGCAAAGATTGATAAATAAAAACTCATATTTGTAAATTATCTACTTTTGTTTTAGCAAATTGGTGAGTAGCTACAAGTAATTACAACTAGTAAAGGTGGGTCCCATGAATTGTAGAATTTCCTAAGAAGGTAGCAAAAGACTTCTTCATATCTACATGTTGGGATAGATATATCTTCCTTAGTTCTTTAGCATTGATGTTGGGGATGTTTGGGAATTTGGATCTTCCATTCATGGTAATGTGTGAACCACTCAAAGATTGGGCTTTTCATAAGATATGCAAGGTTCTCATCCATGTATAATGAATCTAGTCTTGGTTATCCTTAAGGACAAACAATGTACTTGTTGAGTGGACTGGGTGCAAGTGGATCAAGTTGTAAAGATTTAGCCGAGAAGCAAGTGCGAGATATACAAGGATACTCCAAACTCCTCCTTCTTTAAGAAATGCAAAAGTAAGAGGCAAAGATTGATATCAAATAAAATTTCATCTCTATACGCATACTTTTGTTTTAACAACTTGATGAGTAGCCACAAGTAATTACAGCTTGTGATAAAGGTGGGTCCCACAAATTGTTGAATTTTTTAAGAAGGTAGCAAAAGGCTTCTTCATATCTACATGTTGGAATAGAAATATCTTCCCCTAGTTCTTTACCATTGATGTTGGGGATCTTTGGTAATTTGGATATTCCATGCTTTTGTGGATTGTACTTGGAACCACACCATCTAAGATATGGGCATAAGTTCATGTTATCCCTTTGATATATGGAGTAGTATACTAGAATTCAAATTAGGCTTGCTCATTTGCCTCTAAGATTATGTGACACTACTCTAGTTGAATCTTCCAAGCATCATTAGGCTTCATGCTAAGGCATGCCTTCTAAACCTTACAAGTCTTGTAAGATTCAACAAAATCCTTCTTGTGTTGTTGGTCTAGCCACCATTTCTTCCCTATGTGAGTAATTGTCTTAATAAGGGATTTAATGGTGTTAATGGGATTTATCTTTTTGAGGCTTGATTCGTATGAGAGATTGAAGTCGAGCACCACAATAGCATCTAATTTGTACGTAATTTTGTGTGGCTCCTTCAAAGTCCTCCTTGTGGCTCTTCATTGCAAAGTAGTGGCACCTCATCTACCGTTTGTATTTGAGTTCTCAATATGTTGACCATCTTGTCATATTGCACATGGGCATATGCACAAGTCTCAAATTCCTCATGTTTAGTATAGGACTTCTATTCAATCTACAAGTGATTTCACTCCCCATGGGTCACCAAAAACTATTGGGAGAAGACACTACCTTTGGGGGTTATATGGGATCTTGGGCAACCTTTTCTTGTGGTGTGGATTGGATGCTCTATGTGGAGGGCTATCTTAAGATGTAGATATCCCCTAATTGTCCTTAATAGAAAATTTGAGGCACTACACCAAATCTTATTTGGTCTGCTCACAACTTGGCGTATTTATTTCCTAGCCAAAGCTATGGAGGAGATTTGATGTGCCTAAAGATAGCTTGGATTTTAAGTCCTCCACATCATCACTTGATGGTCTTATGGTAATAATGATGGCCTTCAAGTGTATGCCATATTGTGTAGCCACAATGTGCTTACAGATTACAATCTATTCACAATGATGGCCTTCAAGTGTGGTAACAATGATGGCCTTGAAGTGTAGGTCCTATTGCGTAGCCACAATGTGCTTATATATCACAGCTTGTTCACTAAGTTGGCTCTTTTTCAAGTAGTACACTTGCTAGATCCATAGCCATCTTGCATGCTAGCTCCATCCTACCTTCTCATCTCTTGTGTGCGTTCTCTTCCAAATTTATTGTGGCATTCTCCAATGAGATGCCAACAGTAGTTTGAAGCCCTATGAAGGCCAGCTTCAACTACTTATGGGATTGGTGGATGTCTCAACACATTGGCTTCGGCCTTCCCTTGTTCTAAAAGTATGGTGAGCTCAACAATTTGTTCTTTACTTCTTCATGGCTATTATGTGCCTCCCTCTCATCCTCGTTGGACTTCACACTTGAATTTCATTGTTAGTAGCCAATAGTTCCTAGGTGGTAGTCTAGACATATTTTTTGTGGAGATTATTTTCTTCATCTAGTTGGATTTGAAGCCCTTGTCACTCCTTGATTTCCTTAGAATTTTCTTGCTTTGGTTCTTTACAAAGGCTTGCAAGAGTGGTGATACTTCCAAGTATATGACTGGCTTTAGTAGAAGGAGCTTGTGAGTTACCAAGTGGTTGACTCAGTAGGCCACTTGATAAGGGATAAAACCATAGTGTCTTTTGCTACCTTCCTCCTCAGTTGAGTCATTTTCTCCTTCAACTCCTCCACGATTGTTATTAGTTGCACGAATTTTTCTTGTGAAACAAATATTGTCTTCTTTTGCCTTCCTTCTTAGTGGAGCCATTTTCTCCTTCAACAGCTACATTTTTGCTATTAGTTACATGAAGTTTGCTTGTGCGACAAATTTAGGGACTAGAGTGTCTTCCAGTACTTTTTCCTTCCCCTTATTGGAGCTTTTTGTCTTATGAATCTCTCTTGAATTTGTCTGCCTATGCAACAAAAACATCATAAAGTATAACTATTATTCACATGTGGATGGCAGGATATGGGCCAAAGATGGCCATCAAGTAGGACAAAGATGAAGAGAAAATTATTCTCATGCTAGAGCAATAGACATAGTTTGATATCAACTCCTAGATCTTTTGCTTCTAGAAGCTAAGTGCAACCAACAAGGAACCTAGAAGTGGTGCTCATAGCAATGACAAAATGAAGAGGACAATTGAGCAATGTGGCCTCACTTCTTTTGCAAAGGTGTTGAGAGGCCCATTCAAGCATAGCCTACCATTACAATGCAAATCATAACATTGGGCATATATTGTCTACATCAAGAAAGGAGTGGCCCAATACAATACCCCAAATCTTATAGAGGAAGTAGTAGGCATCAAATATAGAACCATCCCAATTATGACATAACCAGGAGAGCAAAGACTATCCTAGAGAGATGAAAGAAGCTTAACTTGAGTCAAGATGGTCTATCCTTCAGTGTTATTCCTAAAAAAGACTTGTGTGTGAAGGCATAAGTCTTCCACATAATGCTCAATAGCATGAGGTCAATCATGTAATGGTCTACTCTTGAATGCTATTCCTGAAAAATATTTTTTGTGTGAAGGCATAAATCTTCTAAACCATGTTCACTACCATAGGGCCAAACTCTTGTATTGCTCCAACTATTATATATTATGACAACTAGAGTGTGATTGCAGTGGCTAGTAACCTCATCATCACCCCATAGATGAGGCACTTTGGAGTACACTTCCACTTTACCAAAGAGTATGTTGAGCTATGCACTATTTTCCTAGAGTTTTGTTATTCATGTGGAAATTTTGCAAACATATTGACCAAGCCAATCAATCGATTGGTTCTATAGTACCTACTTTCAATTTTACTAACATATTGACCAAGCCAATCAATCGGTTTGTCCTATAGTAGCTATTTCCCAAGATTGGCTTGGATACACCCTCACCTAATTACTTCAAACTAAGGAGGAGAGGGTGACTCCCTCTAGCTTTCCCTTTCGGTTTGAGAGGGGAAGCTTTTTCTCTTAATGGTGAGATAGGGTGTTTCTTATACATTGATCTAAACATTATATATTTGCTTTGTACTTTGTATCATCATTTACATAATCAAGATGACCATGATTGTGAAAGGATGCTTGGGGTAAGTTAACAATTCCCCTATGAGGACACTGTCCAAGTGGCACCATTGCATAACATTTTGCATGAGCATGATCACCTGCATTGCCTCTACATAACTCTAGTGAATCGGCATTCTATTCTTGTAAACATGCATTTGTGCACATTTACCCCTTTTCAGTCTTTAGAGTAGTTGCCTCTTAATCCACCATATTCACAACATTGCACATGGCAGTCTCCAAGGGTAGTCTCCCTTGCTTGCTTAACTTGCCTAACTTACTTCCCCTTATCTTTTTTGCCTCTCCCACATACTCCCCACATTCCATTATCCTTTCTCCTCTCTCTCTCTCTCCCCCCCCCTTTCTCCTCTCTCTCTCTCTCCCCCCCTCTCTCTCTCTCTCTCTCTCTCTCTCTCTCTCTCTCTCTCTCTCTCTCTCTCTCTCTCTCTCTCTCTCTCTCTCTCTCTCTCTCTCTCTCTCTCTCCAAAATTGAAATAGCATTTCTTGCCTTCTACATGCAATAAGGCTTCATTTGGCAATCATGGCACCAAATGACTAACAGTTGTGGAGATGACTATGAGTTGTATATATGGCTAGGTGAGTTGTAGCACTCATGTTGATGCTTTCCCAAGCAATTGTGATAAAGAGTTATCAGTCACGGTGTCCTTGATGCTTTGATTCATCATGTACTTGCTTCCTTGAAAACTATCGTGAAAAAAAAATTGTGGTATACTTTTTGGGGCATGAATTTTATCCAATTAAAAGAGCCTCTCCCACCAATCGTAGCCACCACACCCTCCATCCTAGTGTTCACTTTTAAGGGTAGCAATTACAGGTAGTTGTGGGAAGCAATTGATGCTAGATCACAACAACAGGGTGCTTTTATAGTCATACAATGCTCCTTATAGTTTTGATTATGTTAATAATGCCCAAAATTCAAAAGGAAGTTTGCATTGGACAATCTTGGTGATAAGAAAATCTTGTAGTCATGACGATGAGGATGGCAACCACCCATGAGATTAATTGTGGAGCCTCTAGGTAGTTATGGTGATGATAATGGCAGTCAATATGATTTTTCCACTCGTGAAGAAGGGTAAGTCAAACACTCAAAAGCAAGTGCTAATTTTGCTAGTTACATGGGTTTGCTAGTAGTTGTGGCCATCTTGCCAATCATGGTGTGTTTATGTTGATGACAATCTTAGAGATCTAACCAATGTTCTCAAGTTAATGTACCAATGCATACACTCAATCATGTAAGATACCCTTGATTTGAATCACAAACCCTAAGTCCATACAAGATTGAGTTTGAGTTTTGTAAAGGTTTTTTAATTTTTCTTTTTCTGTTTTGCAAATAATTGAATCTAGCCTAGTGTACTCTCTACTTTATGCTATCCTTTCCCACAAACTAGTTTTCAATTTGGCCTCCTACCTAGCCATATGTGTTTTGGAGTATCCCAAGTGTGTGGGCAAGAGAGTGATTCCTCACCATTCCATGCCTCTCAAGCACCTCATGCCTCCTATTCTACCTTAAAGTAAGAATATGACCACCTTTAGGTGGTTTGATTCCATCTCTATCTTAGTAATGGAACCAAATTAAAAATGGATTATTGTCACAATAGGGCATTGACAAAGCTCTTATTCCTTCAAGAGTTTAACCTAATCTATGACTCAAGCTACCTCTCACATAGTCAACTCGTACTCTTTTCCAAAACGGTCTGTGCTCTCTCTCTTTGCAAACCCATAAAAAGAAAGAAAATAAGAAGATCCGTGAGCTGTAGATGTGATCACATAGATTAACCTCTCTATCATTATAGTTCAATAGAGGAGAAGGTGTTGGTAGTCTCACAATCCAAATGTAGCTCCTCTCCATCCACTGCCATCCCTCTCTCAAATTGTATATTATTATCGCTCCATTGACAAGAGAAGAATGATAATGGAGCTTCTCCCTAGACTCTCACTCACAATCTCTCTCACTCTCCCCCTCACTCAATCTATCATGCTCATGCTCTCACCAAGATAGGAAGAAGAAGCACGAGAAGAAGAGGAAGAATGATGAATAACTTCACCTCTTTGATTCCCTCTCTCTCTCTTACTCTCTCCTCCTCGCTCTCAATCTATGGTGAAACAATAAAAAAGTTAGAAAGAGTGAATAAGATGCTCTCAAAAGTTCGCATACACAAGAATAAGGACTCCTTTCACTTTACCACATTATATACATAGGGTTTGCTTTTGGCTAGGCATCCTTAACCCTTTCTCTCTTGTGACCATACTCCTTACATTTCATATGGGATTGCAAGCTACCCTTGATGGAGTTGTGGAAACAATCATTGTAGAATGAATAGACCCCACCCACAAACTTTGCAATGGTTATGGGCCTTCCAATCTAACCCCTAGACTTTTTACAACGTGCATGAAAGTGAGTCCCCCCTCTCAGTTTCTTTTACAAAAATACATAAGACTTCATATCCACGTGTGGTAAGTGGATAAATTTCCTCCTTTGTGGATGCCTTTAAAAAATGTAAGAAAGTTTTGAAAGTTTGTATCATTTTCCTTTTAGATTTTCTAGCATCGTTGATTCGAATGTTGCACTTCTTGTTCTCTGACTAGGTTATTTTACTCTTTCGATTAACTTTAACACCACACTCACCTCATTCTATATATGGATTTTGCTCTTGGATTGGATAAGGACTTTGTCTTGTCAATATGGACTTTGACAAGGCATATGATTATATTAACCAAAGCTCTATCTTAGCCACTCTCAAGAATATGGGTTTTGGAGACAACCTTGTTAAAGTGGTGTGGGTATTCTCTTTTCAAATGCTAATGTAAATGCCTTTGGAAATGGCCATTACTACCTTAGCATTTCCCCTTTGAAGGTCAATAAGGCAAGAGAGCTCCCTTTTCCCCTTGCTTTTTGTAGCCATTATAGACCCTCTCTTGAGGACACTTAACAAGAAGGTCCAAAAAGGGGTTTTGAAAGGCCTCCCATAACCCACTGGGGATGCCTTCTATTCAAAAGTTTTAATGGAAGATAATTTGAACCTCATTTCAAAGAGTTATGATGAGTTTTTGCACATATCTAACCAAGACCAAGCTTGTCTTTATTGGTTGGGGAGATGCTTTGCATTGGTCCTATAGTAATATGGCTTCCATAAATACAATCGGATTTGATGTTCCACTATCTTTGATGCCCCTTAGAGTAGGTATTACATTTAAAAAACTATTCCAATGGATGCAAGAAAAGTTTGACAAAAAGCTTACATGTTGTTTGAGACCAAATTTTAGCTCTATGGGCTAATTATTGAGGTTAAAAACTATCTACACACTCACTTTAATATTGGAAGGTTCTAGAAAAGCTTATAAGGAATTTTTTAAAGGCTAAGAATGGGAAGCAAGGGTGGTATTCTATTTCACAAGAATTGATCATTGTTGATCGAGCTAATGATGGGCTTAATATATAGGCTAATTCTCTTTTAATAAGAAGAATGGAGCACATCCAACCTTGGGATCAAATCCTGTGAAGTATGGGTTATTGAGGGATTATCTGCAACCATTTTATAGTATGGGCTAGAGTCGAGTTACTTTTGGGAGGATGCTCTACTCATCAAAGGTTGCAAGGTCACCATAAAACAGTGCCCTCTAGACAATGTGATTGTAGCAACGTGGAAGGGTATGATTGATTAAGGAGGTTGCTTAGGCCCATTAGAATCGAGGGGAGACTCCTTCCCACTTAGAAGTTTGTAGCTCTTTGTTGACACATTTGAACCCCCTTTTTTTAAACCTACTCAAAAGCCTAAGCTAAGTAGAGCTCTTTATCACAAAGGCTTGGACCAATGGCATGATGTATAGACACTTTCCCTAGGTTTTTTATCCCACCCAACTTAGGCATGAGTATAATCTCTCTAAACATGAATTCTAGTGTGGCTGATTGTAGCAATGCGTGGGGGAAAAAAGTAGGATGGCACTTCTACCATCCTCTTCAATGACCACTTTGCCAAATTCTTCTAACTTATGATTGGCAAAACCCTTTGGATGTGTGGGGTTTGTAAGGATTTAAAGTTGGTAGAGTCTAGCTTTTCTTCAATTTGAGAGAAAAGTGAAGAAGTATATTCTATTCTCAAATGTCAAGACATGGAGACAAAGAGTTAATAAAGTTTGGAGTGCCACTTCCTCCACTAGATTTAACTTCACACTTAGGAGGGTGATTAGTAGGAGCATTCCTAGGGTGAAGAATTAGTATACAATAATTTTTGGGATTGAAGGAAACATCAAATGCTTTGGAGGAAGATAAGGAATTGGTTTGGTGGGGCTAGGTTCTTAGATTAGCTTCATGCCAAATTTAACTTTTTTTGGAGATTCTATTGAGATGGATGAAGAAGCAATAATGGCATGGAATGTTATATGTGTGGTAGACATCAATCATATATAGTTTTTAAAGGAATTCTAAGGTATCTAGGAATGGTCTAGCACTTACAAGCCTTCTTGAGTCTTTTGATCAATGTAAATTTGATGTCTCTCAAAGTGTAAGAGAGCATGATCAAGTCTTAAGCGTTCTCGCCAAATCTCTTAGCAAGGTAAGTCCCTAAAGATAGGTTTGCTCTTTTTACATAAATATATTTTTACAACCATTTAATGTAGTTGTGCATAAAAGAGGGCTCTTATAAGACCATGCACAAATATGAAAGAAGAATCTTATACATTCTTACCTTGTTCAAACAAAGAATTTAACACGAAGCCTTCATTAAGGCAAACTTTTTTGATTTTAGTCACATTGTTGATTTTTGAGTCCTAATTTTTTGCTTTCACTTCTTACCCAAAAAAATTACTTTTTTAGGTAGGCCCTTTGTGATTTAATCACATTGTTTTTAGGCAATCCTTAATGTGAAAAATAAAAAAATAGATGTCATAAGGTATTTAAGTATAGATCCTTGATATAGTGTAGAATAAATAAACATGTGACTCTCATAGGAATATTGACAAAAAAGGTTTAGATCACACATGAGGCTTTGCCTAACAAAAATGAAGATGAAAATTAGTAGTCACCTTTCAAAAATGTTGCTCAAAAAGTAGGCAACCTAGAAAAGGACATGATGGAGCCTTTTTATCATTTTCTCAAAATGTGAGAAAGTTCCAAGATGTAGTTGATGTTTGTCGAGAAAAAAAGAAAAAGAAGAAGGGCTAAATTTTAAGGCATATTTGAAAATGGAAAAGTGTTTTCAAGAGACTTATGGCTTGAATAAACAAGGAGCTCCTCGCTAGGGTAGAGGAGCCGACGGGAGAACAAGGTCCAACTTTGAAACAATATCTTAGCACTAGTAGAGTTAATAGTGTAATAGATGCATACTAATTACAACAACATTGTGTTGAGGAAGTTGTGTAGGGCAAGCTAAATTGACTCTCCTATGCATGGATGCAAAATCAAATCCCTCTTTTATTATTGGTACTTATGTGATTTTAAGCCCGATTTTGGCAATGGACTTGCAACTTATGGTTGTGTATAGAGGGAGAAAGCTCCAATTCTATTGCACATCACGAGATCAAACACTTGTTCCATAATTGTTCATCTACTAGCCCTTTTACCTCAAGTCCCTTGCAATCACATGAGAGCACCAATTCTTGTTGCACGTAAAAGAATTGAACCTTGTCCCTTGACTCTTCAATTATTATCCCTTTTACCCTCACTCGCTTGTAGTCACATAAGAGCACCAAGTTTTGTTGCACATAACAAGATTAGTCTTTGTTCCTGAACTATTCAATTACTAGTCCCCTTACTCCAACTCACTTAGAGTCACTCCACCTCACGCGATTAGATCTAAACATAAAGAGGACATTATGAATTTTTGGAAATTAAGGGAAAATTTGGAAACTTTGGGGTTGTTTTGATAATTTTTACATCTTTACTATTAGTTGAGGGGAGGTTGGGGGTGGGTGCTACGTGGCAGCCCCCAACCTCCCCACAAAGAAATGCGAAGGCGGGTGCCACGTGTCCAACACCCGCCCTCGCTGCAAATATCGCGCTCGCCATGGCGTGAAGCGCCGGGGCGAGTCTAGGCGAGGAGCACCTAGTGTGCTACTAATGGGACGTTTTAATTTGTCTTTTTTCTATTCTTTCACTTTTTATGTAAATTTAAAAACACAGTGCACTAAGTAATGTTAAGCAAAACACTAAGAAAAGAAAAAAAGGGGTGTAGAAAACACTAAATTGAAAAGAAAACCAGCTTGCTACCAATGAAACCAGCTTGTTACCATGTTAATTTCTACTGCACATCACAAGATCAAACCCTCGTTCCTTTAATTGTTCAACTATTGGGCCTTTTACTCGAAGTCCCTTGAGCACCCACGCTGCACATAAAAGAATCAAACCCTTGTTCCTCGACTATTCAATCATTAGCTCTTTTATCCTCACTCTCTTGTAGCCATGTAAGAGCATTAAGTTTTGGTACACTTCATGAGATCAAATCCTTGTTCCTTGATTGTTCAACTATTGGTCCTTTACCCTAACTAACTTGAAGGCACTCCACCTCACACGATTTGATCCAAAGATAAAGAGGACACTATGAATTTTTCGAAATCAAGGGAATATCTAGAAACTCTACGGTAATTTTGATAATTTTTACATGTGTAGCTAGTGGGAGGTTTTAATTGATATATATTTTTCTTTATTTCACTTTGAATTCATGTCACTCTTTATGTAAAATTAAAAACACTAAGTACATGAAGTAATGTTAAATAAAACACTAAGTAAAGGAAAAAAAAAGGGTGCAAAAAACACTAAGTTGAAAGAAAACCAACTTGCTACCAAAACTAGCTTGTTGTTGTCTTTGTCTACTCTTTCTTTCCGTGTTTGTCACTTCAAGAAAGTCCAAAATAACAAGAGTAATCCGAACCCATATTGCGCGGGCAGCTGGAGTAAAAAGACTCATAATAATTTGAATAATAACAATAGGTATGCCTTTAATATGCTACGTAATCCAATGATGTAAAAATACAACACAGTAGTGGAACATCAATGTCCAAAGATAGGCCTTTGTTTCCTCAGCAAGCAAAAAATTGAAAGAATTTTAGAAGCACATCATGAAAGCTCCCATTTGACAAAATGCTAGAAGTAGAAAACAAAGTAGGTTATAGTCCGGTTTAATGTAAGAAAGGTAACAAGTTACGGATAAAAGTAACAAGTTGTGGAAAATGTGGGAAAAAAGGGGGGGTTCTGGTTTTAATAACCTTTACATTAGGTGGGAGGGTGGCACGATATGGAGGCAGCTCTCACCGTGGCGCATCCATGGCTTCGAGGAAGTTGCCTCCCATCGCACCTCACGTTCTCTTACAGGTGCAACAAGAAGAAGAAGACCTTCCCCTCCGCACGCTCATGCTGCTCTGCGACTTCTCCTTCGTCGTCACTATTCTGCCCTCAGGTTCGTGTTGCCATCTCTTCGCATGGTTACATGCTTTCGTGAAATATTTGTTTTGCCTCTGTCCTTTCGGCGAAATTAAGGATGTGCGTGCAGGTCCAACAAGCGGTGCAAGCTCTGCAACCCGAATTCATGGCAGTCGACTTGACGGTGGCGAAGCTCATGAGCAAAGTCTTAAGAGCCTACTCCAATGCCAGAGTTGGCCCTCATGTAGCTCTCTCTCTCTCTCTCTCTTTCTGTCTCTCTCTCGTTTATATGTGAGCACGCCTTATAGTTTTCTCCCAACAGATCTCGTTTGGAGTGGTGGACAGCTGCTGTACTAGTCAATCCAGCTGCTGCTCAATAGTAGCCACCGGTCCTTTCGGAGCAGTTGCCCATTTTCATGTGCTGCATTGTCATGCTGCTGTACAACTGGAGGCCGTTACCCATCTTTGTAGCCTGCCGCCCCTAATTTGGAGCTGTCATTAGAGAGCTGCTACGTGCGTTTTCTGCTAGTGCTCCTGTTGCAGCTAGTCGCCTACCTTCTGGAGCAGTCATCTACCTTCCTGGAGGCTTTCCCAGCCAGGGAACATTTCCATTTTGCTGCTGCTGCCCCTGAAGATAAGTTTTCCTTCATCGCCAGCTATGGAGGACGATGTTTCACTCCCTTCACTGCTGTCCACATTCATCCAATGTTTTCTTTGACATCCCCTTCCAGAGGACCATGTTTCACTTCCTCCAATAGGTGCACATTCCTTCTGTAGGTGTTAACACCCTTGATCAGCTGGGACAATGCAGTCATCTTGAGTCACTCTGTCACTACCAACTCTTTGGCTCACCCCTCGACCTTAGTCCTAGAGACACAGATGCTCGAAACCACTACTGTATCATCATTTGATTTCATCCATTATTCTTCAAATCTATGTGTTCCGGAGTTTTTTGACTGTTGGTATTTGTCATAAGCTCTGATATCTTCACTACAAATCCTACCTTTTTTTTGCATGGTTTCAGAATAGAGATATTCTCAGAGCTAAATGTCTTCATTCTTCGTTAAGGACATGGGTTGGAGTAACAAGACCACTGTCAACTCAGATTCCTTCACTCCATTCCACTATGACATTTAGGAATAGCGTGTTTCACTCCCTCCCACAAACCCATAACAAGATTGCCACACTGTTGCTATGGCTGCTTCCCCTTAACTTGGAGCATGGACCATTGGGTGCACCTACTATGGCAAGGCAGGTTATTCCACCTCATATTGTTGTTATTGAACATTGCTCCCTACACCATTAGAGTATATGCATCTTGCCCAAGGTACTCCTTGCGCCAACTCCCCTGTTATAGCAAGGTATTTGGTCTTACAGACCCACTGCACACGCCTGTCACTTCCCACTTTCTTGGACGTTGAACCAACTCCCAAGTCCCATTATGCTCGATGGTCTCAAGCTCCTCTTGCATAGCATGACACCAAAAATCCTGTTCCAAAGCCTCCTCATTGGTAGTAGGCTCTTGATCCTCTTAAGACTTGTGACATAAGGGCACAGCTCACACAAAGTGAATGCCCTTGCTTGGCTTGTACCCTGGCTGATCGTTGTGGGTCCATCGATATCTTGGAAAAATGAGTGACTCCGGAATCTTGCATAAGCTGTCAAAACCACCAGGGAATAACAACGAGCTGATCTTGCTGCAAAGGAGACCTAGGGGTCTCTAGAACTTGTGAAGAACGTGTTTGGGAAAGGGACTCCCTCTCATTGGGTAAAGATGGTCGTTAGAGAAAAAAGGCTCCCCCTCGGTGGCTCAACACCCCTTGAAGAAACCTAAGGGGATGGGGATGGAATAAGAATACTTGAAGAAGAAGAAGGAATCAACAAGAATGGGGGAGGCAAAGGAGGAGGAGGAGGAGGAAGAGAAGAAGGTGGAGCCGTTGGCGATGTAGTGGTGCTAAGAGGTATCCTGGAAGGAAGTGGTGGAGGCGATAGTGGAGGGGGTGGAGTTGAAGAATATCCACATATCCACATGGTGTAGAAGCACCATTGGTGGGAGGACTAGAGACCATTGTCTCATCCAATATAACATCTTGACTCACCATGACCTTTTGTTTCTTGGGGCTGTAGAGCTTGTATCCTTTGGTTACTTGAGTGTACCAATGAAGATGAGCCTCTTCTATTTTAGCATTGAGCTTGCCCTTGTGCTTCTCATCCACATGGACATAGGCAATACATCCAAAGTTGTGAAAGTGGGAGATTGAAGATTTCTTGCCAAAGAAAGCTCGGTATATAGTTATGTCCTTAAAAGTTGTTGTTGTAGTGGACATGTTGTGGATTTGGACCACTTGTCCCATAGGGTGTGAGGAAGTCCTTGATGCTCTAGCATCGAACGGGCCATCTCCACCATGGTTTGATTCATGTGCTCCACCACACGATTCTCGGATGGCATGTTTGGATGGGGATACTCCATCCAAATCCCCTTCTCCCTACAAAACTTGTCAAACACTTTGGAACAAAATTTGCTGTTGTTGTCTACTCGAACCCCTCAAACTTTGAAAGGATTCTACTCTTTAACAAATTCATTTCAATCACCAATAACTAGCATAAACTCAAGTGGGTGGATGCCCTCGTGATGGTTGACTTGGGATGAGGCTACTGATGTTTGCCTTGAATATAGCTAGGGCACAAGGTAGTGATTAGGTGGGGGGGGGGGGGGGGTTGTGGAAGTCTAAGTAGCCCAAGTGCTGATGAAAACTACTTGGTAAGGGCCGTGAGCTTGTAGAGCCCATCCTCCTAAGTACCTATTGAAAGCATGGTACTTGTGGATACATCTTCAATGGTAATTGCATCCTATGTGAAAACCAGATGGGTCCCTAGTTGTGTCAAACCATGAATAGGTAAAAGATTAAAACCCAAATTAGGAACATAAAGGACTTTGATATAAGAGATTTGATGATCTAGTTGAAGGAGAGTGTTATGCATGCCCCTGTTGGAATGAAGAACTTGAAGTCCATCTTGATGGTAGGTAATGTGGCATGAAGAATTGCTATCCACAAGCCATGGCTTCTCTGATGAGAGAGCAAATGCGGCGTCCTTGGGCCCAATCGTGAATAGATGGATGAAGGCGGATTTGATGGTCTTGGATGGTGTAGCCTTCGAATCCTTGGCACCCTCCTTGGTACTAGGTTTCATGTGGAGCTACCTTTTTTGGCACTTTTCCTTAGGATGAGTACTCTTCCCTAGTGTGGGCAGTTTGGCTTCCCTTTCTTCTCATCCTCCTTATCACTTGATGGTCCTTGTCCTTCTTGTTGCCCCCTCTCAAATGTGGAGTAAAAGTTTTCATGAATTCAAATCTACTAGTTCCAATCTTCTTGAGTTGCTCTTCTTGTTCCAAAACAAGCATGGCAAGCTCCTCCCAAAGAATAGTGTCTTGAACTTTGGAGTCAAGTAAATTGGTATAGAAGACATTATATTTCAGAGATGGGAGATAAATAATAAGAATCATTGCTATATCTTTGGATGATATCCTTCTATGCAAACTCATGCCATAATTCCTTCATCTTGTTGATGTGATCTCTTGTGGAAAGAGAATCAACTGATAACATTTAGAGCTTCTTCTGTGTGGTAATTCAGTGAGTAAAGGTCTTGATCTAATAGAGAGAAAACAAGTTGTCCATACTTGCATTGTAGTCTAGATTCTACAAACATGAACAAGCACCGAATTGTGGAGGCTCATGAAGAAGAAAGATTGGGCTTGAGAATTAAGTTGATCCCAAAGAGCTATCTGGTCAATAGGAGAACCGATATGGTGATTCAGTACAGGACATTGTATTAGGATAGTAATAGAAGGCCATAGATCAAATGTATCCAATATGCGGATCCCACTTTGCAAGACTAAAAGGGAGTAGTTGGTGCCGTCTAGTTGATCCTTCTTGGGCAGCTTAGGAAGAATAGACACCTGGACAGATGGTGCCAAAATGGTCATGCAAGGTCCTTCAATAGGAGCCCTATTAGAAAAATATAGAGAAGCTAGTGGTGAATGGGGTCGCTTTGTTCTTTTGGACCTATCATAGTGACAATCTCTGAATGATTGGGGCTTTGATCTTTGGTTATCTTTGCGATCTTGATGATTGGGAAGGACTTTGCGATGTTCTAGTTGATGAGAATGTTGATCTGCAGATTATTGGTTGTTTTTCTCGTTGGTATCATCAAAACTAATGAGCTGGAAATCTATCTTCCTTCAAAGGATTCGCAAAACACTCAAAAAAAACTCTTGAATTTTGATATTTGGCCGCTCGAACAGAGGAGAAATCAGCTTCGCTCTTGGAACACATGCTGTAGATGCTTCACACATGTTGAAGAAGGCCAAAACAGTGTGAAAAATGGCTGATCTTCATGACAAATCTGCACAAAACAGCAACTAGAGTGTAGTCTCCTTTGTGGAGGATCTTTGGCTCCTCAACAGTGCCATGTGAGAGTGCCAACAAAGAAAGAACATGAATATGGAGAGATAAGGGAAGGAATAGAGTGATATAAACACAGAAAATAGAAGGAAAGAATTGCATTGGTCTGAATAGAATGCTGAATACAAAGTGGATTGATCAGTCCTTGCATGCAGCCTGAATTGCTAATGAGGGCACTGGATCAGGCTGATGATGGAGAATTCACTAGATGACAGAGGGTGCTGCATTTGCAAAGGGGGTATGAAGAATGACAAGCCAAGTGAGATGGGGGTTGCCTTAAATAGGCAGTGCAGCCCTAAACTGGCTGACTGCTGTCTCCACATGCAATGATACTGGCTGACCAGCATTAAATGCTGGTTGTCTGCCCAAAAAATGGCCGACTGGTCATGAGTGGCTGCAAGGTGCAAAACCTGATTACCAGCTTTGGCAGTGTGAATGCAGGTGGGGTAGCCTAAAAAACTGTGATGCACTGGTTGGAAATGATGAACAGCAAGTGTGAACACACTCCTAAACAGTTTGAAACTAAAATTCACTCTAACACAAGGCTGGAAATAGTAAGAGCTCCTTGGTTTCTGTTCGACTCTTATAGAGCTCATAACTAGGAGAAGACAACATGAAATAAAACAAGCTAACAATCACATGGCTGTTTGCAGCAGCAGGACGCTGTGTTTTCAGCTTGTAGCAGTCACCCTGATCACTAAGTGAAAAAAAGTCAATGACCAGTTAAACAAGATGAATTATCAGTTAGACCTTAATTAGCTCTTTAAAGCACCCCCAAAACCCAAAAACTGCCAAAGTTTTAGTGTCCCACAAGCAAACACCCAAACTTTTGGGAGGATCCACATCTATAAATAGGAAGCTGCCGAGCCACTTGCTCCATCCTTGTTTTGCAGATTGCTCCACCATTTGGCACCCTATTCCGCTAGTGTCTACACCCCTCATTCGGTGGATACCTTAGTTCATTGTGCTGTCCATCAGCTAGGTGCCCTGCCCAGCCTCTCCACTACTGCATTTGCTGATCACAACCTACTCCAGCTTGTTGAGAGCTGTCTATGTAGCCTAGTGACTACAGCAGAGGCTGTGTTTATCCCTCAGCCCTTGCTGTATGCTGCTGACACCTGATCAGCAACACCCTCTGTTTGCTGCCTGCACCTTCTGCCCTGCATCTGCACTGTGTTCGGGAGCTGCTGCCTGCCTCAAAACTGCTGCACACTTTGTCAGATCAGCCCACATCAGGTTCAACCCTGTGTTTTTGAAACAAAGCAGAATGCACTGCTGTTTTCAGTCATCTACAGCAGCTGGTCATCGGAGGCTGCCTATTGCGATTCAGGGTTTGCTCAAAGTACGACACACTCTCCAATTCTTCTTTGCCCTGGTCTATTTTGAGACTTAGAGGTTCGAGGTATTGTATTCACGCTTGCATAGCTTGTTTTCAGCATTCAGCATTAATTCTTCTCACACTCTTAAGTTACTCTTCATTGTTGATATTTGTTGTTCTATCACTATGTTTTGTTGTACACTTTGTGTTTATTTGTTTTGCTTGAATGTTTCTTTACATGGTATCAAAGCTAGGCATTGATTGAAGAAACCTAAGCCTTGATCTGAAAGCGTGATATCAGAGAGAAGCAAGAACTTTGGAGGTGAAGGGAAGAGGGCTTCAAACACTTTATCAGCACTTGAATCTCCAAGATAACCTATGCGGTCACCAAATGGGAGTGGTATTGACAGCTAGTTCTCAAAGATTCTGCCATAGGTGGAGATCCAACTGACTACTTTGGACATTAATGGCTATACAAAATCTCTTGGGACGAATATGATGATTGTTATGCAACGAGCCTAACAACTTCTTGAGGGTAATAATGATAATTTCCCTTTAGATGATGTGCACAAGTTTGAAGATCTTGCAGGACTATTGGAGCCTCCAATTGGGATTGGGCCCCCTAATTGAAGAGAAACTACTGATTATGCACCATCCTTCCATTCTACTCCATCTACACTAGTACAAGATACACAAGTTGATACTTCAGTTTCTTCTTCTATTGCTCCTATTCTCATTTAGGATTTTGGATTTAATCATGAAGAATATAAAATTTAGTTTGTCCACTCCTTATAGATTCTTGTACGTTAATACAAGAATAGGTGGCTGTAAGAACAAATTAGGTAACTCTTCTTCTAGTCGGTTTGATGCCAAGGTTTCATCTCTATGCATTCTATCATTTTATTTCAATTTCCATCTCAAGGTCAATCAACAACTTTTATTTCAACTACACCACAATTTCCAATCCCACCCATTCCACCCTTTCCTCTTAGTGCATCTACTTCTTCTTTTACACCTTCATTTGTATTTACGTTCACATCTCCATTAGTAGTACCATACACCTCCCTAGGAAAACCATCAAACATTTGCATATTTTTGTTCTATAGACTCTCTACTTTTGCACAAGAAGGTGGTGGAGGTGCATTGGTGGTGGGGGATTCTTTACCGCATATTATTTGAATGGGTTACTTATCCAAAGATACCCACCTCTAAGTATTGACTAGTTGGTATCACAGTTTGCATACGTCACTAGAATGTGAAATGAAGTTTAATTAAATCATTAAGTTTATTTTGTAGGGGTATACCACCAAAATGCAAAATGGACTTAATGATTTAAATATCATGAAGATTTTTAATCAAAATGAACTTTAAGTTTGATATTGCTAGCTAGCTCTTGGCATGGTGACCGATGCATTAGATTTGATACTAGGCACATAGTGGACAAGTCTATTGGCTCACTAAGCTTAAGTTTGGTCTAGAGAGGAGCTCACTTTTAATTAATATGACTAAGTCATTCATTAGCCCTTAATAAAAAATGAGATTAGATTGAGGAGTTGGATTTCCATTTAAAAAGCTTGTCTTAGCTATTTGGAGCTCCTTCTCTTTCATTTTGAGCAGCCCAAGTTTGGAGATAGTCATTCTTTTTTTCTTTGATACAGAAATTGTAGGTTTTAGCCATGAAATATGAGCTGACAGTATGAATGGAGTGTGGACAACAACTAATCTTCTCCTCTTGGTATTGGGTTTTCATTGGGTAGCCTTGTAACTCTATACACAACAAGTTATGTTGCTATTTTGAACTAATTATAACATATTTACTGCTATATAGGTTTGGTAGATATTAGCATCTCTCTTTTAGATCTTGACATTTGGGAATCGATTATCTCTTGAGTTGAAGTTACGTTAGCTTTCTATCGTCACAAATCCCCCTATGTTGAGGGATCACATCCATTGGATGGAGGAGCTTTAGGATGAGCTTCCATCCCTTGATACAAACATTTTTTGGAGGATTTGGTTGTGCCACTTCTCTCACATCTTCCATCATCGACATATGATGTGCTCTACACTAGTCTTCTTACTTCTTGTAGTTGGGAGACTTTCATTGGGGAGGAGCTAGTTTCATTGGGGCTTGAGCAGGATGTGTATCACAATAAGATAGATTCTTGCGAGGCTTGTATACATGGCCATACTTATGCAATCTTATCTCAAGGTATAGGATAAGCCAAGAAGAAGAAAGGTAAGAGGAAAAAGTTCGAGTCATCTTCCAACTCTGATACAGATTTTGTGGAAAAGTATCGAGGATATCCCACGTGTCCTCATCATGAGAAGGGCTCGACCACGAGGAGAAGTGCTAGAGGATAAACCCTCTCCCAAAGCGAAGGGTGGATGTGCATCGAAGCCTCCGTCTACCTCTACTTCGATACTTGCTATTATTAGCTTGTTAGTATTTCTACACATTTATTAGATGGAGAAGCCTTCTTCGATTGTCTCGTCTTTTGAGCAGTCTTGGCGCTTTGACATTGGTGAAATGATTCATATGACCCCTCCAGGTGATTTGTTGTAGGATCTCTATCTATTAGAGGGTATCATCATTGTTGGTGACATGATACATCTCTTCGGTGTCTATTAGTAGTGTTGACACCTTGCTTTTGTCTAACCATCCATTGCGCTTCATCTTTGAGACTCTACATGTTTCTGATTTGGGCTATTCTCCTCTTAGTTTATGGTCTTACTAGCTTTGGGACCCATGTTGTTCTCTTTGAGCCTGCAGTCTTTGTTGAGGATTCTTTTATAGGAGCTACTTTTTTGTGACAAGTTGGTAGAAGAGGGGGCTATCTAAGCTTCATTTCCCTTCCTTTGTGTAGGACCCTTCCAGGCAAGTTTCTATTAGTGTATCCATTCCTGAATGTGCTTGTTTGATGGTATGTACAAGATGAAAGTCTAGAATACACATATCTTTGTATAGAAGTTTAACATTGACTTGTGATATTGCTTTTCTATTGTACTTTGGAAAGAGCTTTCATTTGATATCCCCTATTATGTGTTGAGATGGCAAGCTCAACACATGTGGACATTGATGATGGACTGCTTGGTTAGATGGGTCCGCATGTCTACATTTAACATGTTAGTGGTTATTATGATCCTCATATAGACATTGACTTATCACTTGTTATATTTAGTTTGTTGCACCTATCTACAATTGCCATAGTTATAGCGTTAATCAATTAGTATAGTCAGTTATGCATTGTTTGACTTAGTACGTCACTTTCCTTTATGTTGTATCTTATCTATACTTTGTGTACATTGTATTGGTGTGAAGAAAGAAGAAAATATCAATAAGAAAATGTTTTGGCCTCCATATCTCTTCCTGTGTTCTTGAGTGAGCTTCCTCTTATGTGTATGGTATGTGTTTGGCACAGTAGCTTAAGCAAGTCCCCCCACTACACGATTTTTGACATGGTATCAGAGCGGTTACTTTTCTTTATGTTGTATCTTATCTATACTTTGTGTACATTGTATCGGTGTGAAGGAAAAAAAAGAAACCAACAAGAAAACGTTCGGGTCTCCATCTCTCTTTTTGTGTTCTTGAGTGAGCTTGCTCTTATATATATGGTGTGTGTTTGGTACATCAGCTCAAGCAACTCTCTCCACTATGCGATTTTTGATGAGGTATTAGAGCAGTGCCATTAAGAGAGGCTAGTTTTGAAGGCTAAAGTGAACAAGAAGAAGCAAGGATTCGAGTAAACAAGCAATTGGTAAGAAGCTCTCCCATTTTTCTAGACTTTCTCTTGAATAGTGCTCGTGGAGCCACCGGAAGAAGAATAGAGCAAAAATCTCAGATTGTTGTGAGATTTGATGTGTAAGTAGAGCACTGTGTATTTTGCAGATCCAAAGCTATTTTGGGCCTCGTTTTAAACCCGCAAGGTTGCGGATAATAGTTTTAGGGTATACTGCGATTTCGGCTGTGTTAAGTAAAAGTAGATTCATAGGTTATAGATTTCAAAGCTGTAAGTTTTGAGGTGTTTGCTAGAGGGAGCAAACACAAGTTTTATATGCAAACATGTTACAGGTTACACATTATATGTATTGTTGAGCAATCAATGAAGGATTATTTGGTGTGTTGTTCACTTTCTGTAAAAGATTGCAGAAGATTTGCTATTTTGTATCAATTTTATAAAAGTGATAGAAAACAGTGGAAACTTTATTATTGAAAAATTGGATAAGAACAATTATCTATCATGGAAGTTTTGAGTTACAAATTTTTTTATTGGAAAAGGCCTTTACGAGTTCGTTTCAAGTAAAAAAAAGAAGCCAGATCTAAGTGTTCCTACGATTGTAAAAGAATTAAAGATGTGGAAAGAATGGAATGCAAAAGATAAAAAGATAATGTATTGGCTATTTGTAGTAATTGACAACACTATATTGGGGCATATCAGAAATGTAAAAACTTTATATGCAACTTAAACAATGTTTGAGAATATGTTTTCAATAAATACAAAGGCACAAAAGATTCAACTCAAGCAAGAGTTGAATACTTTGAAGAAACGAAAGATGTTTATAAATGCGTATGCTTTAAAAGTGAGAAGCATTTCAGATGCCTTAGTAGCTATTGATGCAATGCTTAATGATGATGATTTGGTTTTATTTACTTTGGGTGGGCTCAATAAGGAGAAGTCCGGAAAATCATTTATCACTTCTGTATATGTACCCGTTTCTAGTTTTGATGAGTTGATCTTTCTTATGATCACTAAAGCGCTTAATATGCAAGGTGAATTATCTAAAAGAAGTAGTGAATATGTCCAAGCATTTTACTCAAGTTTAAGAAGGGGACGCGGTAGATTCTCTTTAAGAGGCCACAGTATGGGATGTGTTGGTGATAACTAATAAAATAGGCTAAATCAATAGTTTAGTGGAATGCAGGTTTCAAGAGACTATAGAAACTTTAGAGGCAGGGGAGCTCTAGAGGAAGAGGTGGATGGCAGAACAAAGGTTCTAGTAATTCTGATATTGTTTGTCATTATTGTGGCAAAATAGGTTATATTGCAACCTAATGTTATGCTAAGAAGGATAATATATGTAGTGATAAATTATAATAAGAAAACTATGTATCGTCTTCGCGATAGAATTAAGACAAAAATGAGTGTTTGTTTATTATGTAGTATATGATGAATGCTACAGGAAAGGGAACACATAATGATATATGCATATGTTAATTTAGGTGTATCTAATCATATGGCCAGTTATGTTGACTGGTTTGGAGAGATGTAAAATTTACAAAATCTAGGTTATGTGTAGACGGGTGATGATTTATGCTACCCAATTTCACACATTGAAAAAGTTTCCTTGTCCTTGCATGATGGTCGGATAAAGAGTTTGTTAGATGTATTACATGTTCCGTCAATCACAGAAAATTTAGTGTCTGGCTAAATGGTAGATTAAGGGTTGAATGTTCGATTTAATGCAAAATATTGTTTTATGGAAGACTCAAATGATACGTGTAGATTGGTTACAAAAGAAAGTAGAGCTGGTTGTATGTTCCCCTTAGATGTTGGAATACTTACTATGAATGGTGCTATGTATGCTAAAGGTAAAAGGAGTGGTTGCAGACATTGAAATATGACACAAACGTATTGGATATGCAAAATATACAAAGGTTAAAATTAATGCAATCCAAAGGGTTGGTTACAGGGTTACTTGTTTTTAGAGTTGCAAAATTTCATGAAGTGTGCGAAGCATGTCAGTGTGGTAAGCAAGCAAGACAACCTTTTTTACATGATAGAGATGTAAGCAAGAATATACTGGATGTTTTGTATATAGATGTTTGGGGGTCTATATAGATTATATCTCTTGGTGGCAATAAATATTTTGTTATATTTTTTAATGATTATTTAGGAAAGCTGTTTTTATATTTCATGAAAGAAAAGAGTAATATATTTGAGGACTTTAAAACTTTCAAGATTGTTGTTGAAAGAGAAACATGCTTGAAAGTAAGTCTTTGAGATCAGATGGACGGGGACTGGAGCTCAGTGACTTTTTAGGTCTCATGGGATAAAGAGACAGTTTACTTGTAGGTATACTCCATAGCGAAAAAGGTTGTAGAAAGGAAAAATAGATATATTACAGAAGTTGCACAAGCATTGATGATTGAAAAGAATTTGTCAAATTATTTTTGGTTTGAAGCTGTTCATACTATTGTCTATATTATAAACAGAACTCCTACAACTGTAGTTTATGGGATGACCCCTGATTCATGAAGAATACTTTACAAGCAATAAGCCCAATGTGACACACGTGAAAGTGTTTGGTTGTATTGCATATGTTCGTGTGCTCGATGAGCTATGAAAGAAGCTTGATTCAAAGTCTGAAAATTGTATTTTCATGGATACTCTTTAGAGCAGAAAGGGTATTGCTGTTATAATCCTGTGTCATAGGTGAGTTCAGAGTGAGTAGGGATGTTATTTTTTATGAGATAAATAGTTGATATGCATCTAGTAGTAATGTATTGGATGATAATGATGATCATGAGAGTTATGTGCAAAAATAAAAGCAAGATTCACGGAGCCTTAGAAACATTATCTAGTACTACATCTACAGTAGTTAGCCCTTGGTCTCGGAGACTAAGGAGCAGTCCCATATCTTCAAGTGTATCCACTACTGTTGTAGGTAAAGACAAAGGAAAGAAAAAGGTGTCGGATGGTAATGATGCATCTACTAGTCATTTGGGATTTGATGGAGATTTGAGTAGTTAAGAGAGTTTGGATGACGAGCTTGGTATTTGTTCTGTCAAGATACCAGGTATATAGAGAGCACATGGTAATATAAAAACTCTACTAAGTGATCCAGTGGTACGCAAGTCTAGTAGGGTTAGATACCCTATTAAAAGATTTGGTTTTGAAAGTTATGGAGCTTACCATTATGCTTATATGGTAAAGGTGGTTGGTCGAGGGTGTTGAGTCCACTTGTTTTAAGGATGTTGTTGGTCATGCTCATTGGGATTCGGAAATGCAAAAGGAGATGGCTACAATAGAGGCCCATAAGACTTGGAATCTAGTACCATTGCCTAAGGGCAAGAAAGCTATTGGCTGTAAGTGGATCTATAAAATTAAGTATAATGCGGATGATTTTGTTAGTAGTACAAGGCTAGGTTGGTTGCAAAAGACTATGCTTAAACATATGAAATAGATTACGAAGAGTCATTTAATCCAGTTGCTAGGATGGCAACTATTAGATTTGTGATTGTTTTGGTAGTAGCTAAAGGTTGGAGTTTGCGGCAAACGGATATCCAGAATGCCTTTTTTTATGATGAATTGCAAGAAGAGGTGTATACAGAGCAGCGAGTAGGTTATGAGGATTTATGGCATCCCACATGTTGGGTGTAAATTCCATTTGTCTCTTAATCTTCGTGTGCAATACACCCTTATTTGTACCCTAATATATAAATACATTTTATTCTTTGAGTACCATAACAAGCTGGTACGCTCATCTTGGGATTCTTTCACTCTCACACTCAACATTGCTACTGCTCCACTTTTGACTCGCATTCCCATTGCGCACTCACCCCCACAAACTAGCATTAGAGCTGCGGCTAAGGTGCATGTTTCTCAAGGACTGTGTAAGTCAGTTTCAGGGTGTGCCCGTGAGGAAGGCCAATCGTCACTTATGCAGGCAGGTGACAATATCTTTAGCAAGCGATATCTCATTCACAGTTGATGTGACTAGGTGGAGACCAGGTGGTAGTGAGCGTGACCAAGGAGACTAGGTGGCAGTCAATGTAACTAGGCAGACTAGGCGGCAGTCAACATGACTAGGCGGAGACATGCAATAGTTAGTGTGATGTGGCAGTAGTCAGATTTGACTAGCAGGACAGCAGTTGACATCCTTTGACAGGTCATGTTGGTAACGTTGGCACATTTCAGCCAAGAGTTGTCATTTTTAATTTTTTTTTTCCAAGCAGTCCCTCTACTCACTAAGGGGGGTTCGTGCGTGCAAGCATTGGTTGCAGATTTGTGCTTGAAAAATTGGGGCTTTTTCTAGATTTGGTGATGTTAATGTACAACAGTGACATTGGACCCAAAAATTGTAGAAATTGTGCATATTGGCTTTGAAATATTTGGGTATCAGTGAAATTTTGCTTAGCTGAGCTGAATTTACTGACATTGGTGCACATTTGGAGCCAAGGAATTTGGGGCTTTTGCAAAATTGCCCTTAGGAACATGTATTAATGCAATTGGGGCAGATTGGTCAGCAAAATTTTGGGGCTTTTGCTGAAATTCAAATTTTGGCAAAATTGATGTGTGAAATGCTCTTTTGGGGACATTGCTGAAGCAATCTTGGTGATGTAAGTAGTGAAATTCGAGTTTATTATCTCCCACTGGTGAGATTTTGGAGAAATTGCAGAGAATTTTGGTGGTTTTTTATGTGTTAGAAGTGCTTTGTGGCACATATGTATGCAGTACACATGTTAGGCAGCTCGTATTGAGTTGATGTATTGCTGAACATTCATGGTGCAGTAGTCTTAGTGATCATTTGCAAATATGGGATTGTTGCAGATGTAGATATTGCTGAAGTGGGAGTCACCTTACAGTGATGTATGCATGAAATGTATGCTGAAATTTGAATTATATTGATGAAATTCATTCTCTCTACTACTATACGTGTTTTTGGATCAAATCTTGCTTTTTTTTTCTTGAAAATTTGGGCTGAGATTAGCTGAATATTTAGCCTGTTATTTACTGTCATAAAATACATCATTGGTACTTGGCACTTTGCTAAACAATGGCCATTGATGTTTCTAGTAGCAGTGACACTAAATCCTGTCTTGAAATCAAGAGGATTGATAGCATTGGCTTTGATCTGTGAAAGGACAGAATGCAAGGCATTTTGTTTCTTAAGGATTGTGATGATGCTCTATTGGGGAAACCAAGCGTGTAGCTGTGCAGATGAGGATTAAGCTAGATTGTGATGATGCTCTCATGGAAACCAAGTATGCAGCTATGACAGATGAGGATTGGGCTAGACTTAACAAGAAGGCCATTGCATATATTAAAATGGTTGTGTGTGATGATGTACTTATAGACATTAAGCGTCTTGATACGGCTTATACCATATGGAAAAAGTTAATGGACACTTATGAGAATACAACTCTAGTGAATCAAGTGCATCTCATGCGCAAGCTTGTGAACATGGAGTTGGATGCATCTAAGCTAGCATTTGAGCATTTGAGCGCTTTCATAGGGATTTAGAGTCAGTTGCTGTGGGGTTTGTAGCCCTTCAATGATAAATTGAAGGCTATTTTCTTGTTGATGACTTTACCTGATAGTTGGGAGTTGCTGGTTGTTTCACTTAGTAACAACCCTGCTTTAACCTTTGATAGTGTTAGGGGCTCTATTCTTAATGAGGAGATTAGAAGAAAGGCTAGAGGAGAAAGCAATGATTGAACCTATCATCTTAAAGGCAGGTTGTCAAAGAAGAGGGATATTGCAACAAATAAAGGAAAAAGTAGGTGTAAAACAAGGGCAAATAGGAGGATGCTACTTGCTATCAATGTGGACGTAAACGGCATAAAAGGTCCGATTGTTGGTACTACAAAAAAAAGAAAGAAAGAAAGAAACAATAAGAAAAGAAAAAAAAGGATGACAAGAAAGATGATGACAGCTCTCCCTCAAAAGAAGTTGCAAAGGCAAATGTTGCATCTAGTGTGGTCATTGAAGAGCTCTGTGATACTCGAGAGATACTTGTTGCAACCTCATACAATGATGTAGATATTATGGCAACAACAGGTGATATGCACATCACCAAAAAGGAGGTAATTGATGCTTTACTTTTAGTTCATGATGGGCTGTCCCAATCATGGATAGTGGACAACGATGCCTCTTTTCATGTTACTCTCTCTTTGGAGCCATTTTCTAAATACACTGCAGGTTGCCTAGGCAAGGTTTACTTGGGTAACAACTATGCATGTGAGATAGAGGGTTTATGTACCATTCACTTAGCCCTTGGAAACAGCCAATACTTGATTTTACAGAATGTTAGATATGTACCTGGCATTAAGAAAAGTCTATCATCAGTTGGGCAGCGTGATGCAAGAGGATATTTTACTACCTTTGGTGGTGGATCTTGGAAAGTCTATAAGGGTTCTATGCTAAATGTTAAGGGCAGCAAAAAGGGAACTTTGTACTATTTGCATTGTAAAGCATTACCTTCTTGGTTGTGGTTGAAGTTCATTCACAGATGAAACTTTGGCACAAAAGGCTTGGCCATATGAGCTAGAAAGACCTTTAGGTTCTCTCCTTTTTAGGGAGATTTGATGTAAAAGGCTTTGGTCTTGACTTTTGTAATGATTGTATATATGGAAAATACGTGGAGTCTCCTTATTACTTTGGTGTCGTTAAAAAGTCCAATTGGCTCTTGATTTAGTATACTTTGATATGGGCACTGTGCTTGTTATTTCATATGGGAGTGCATGATGCTTTGTTACTTTTATTGATGATTTCAGTCAAAAGTCATGGGTCTATGTGTTAAAGAGCAAGAAGGAAGTGTTGGATGACTTTAAAAGGTTTATGCTTTTGTTATTACACAGAGAAAGGGCTTAATTTAAAAGCTATAAGAATGGATAATGGGGGCGAGTATGTTTCTAATGAGTTTAAAAAGTTTTGTGAGATGCATGGCATTAAGAGGGAGTTGACATACCCTTATAATCCTGCATCAAATGGTGTGGCTGAAAGATATAATTGCACACTTTGTGAGGGAGTCATATCATATATGCATGCTATCCATAGCTAATCTCTGGCAACAGTTCTGGGGAGAGGCTATTAAAATTGCAGTTCATGTATGCAATTGCTATTCTAATCGTGTATTGGAAAATGACATTCTTGAAGAGGTTTGGTGTCACAACTCTATAGAAACAGAATTTGTATCCTTTTTCATTAATTTGTCTATATAATGATTTATTAAATTTATTTCATTTGCACTAATTAGATATAAAGAAAAGTGCATTGGAGCTGGCCACTGATGAGTGGTCACAGGTTATGGTGGACCCACGCGGTGGGTTAGAGAAAAGATAGTTCACACTTCCACCTATATGGCCCGATTGGGCGCCTGTGACTAGAACTCACGCATATCAGGGTTAGACTCGCACACAGAAAGGATTGATGCCTTGAAGTGTGGGCCAGATCCACCAGAACAGACAGTTACAATCAACAAGATGGCATGATCATGAAATGCTTATATAATGTGCATGTGTGGGCTAAAAGCTTGAAATGCACATTTCTTTGCATAGGAAAGTCATATGAAGATTCGGATACCATTTTTACGATGTACACGGAAAAAGCTTTCATATGATACCCATATTGGGGGGATCCCTAAATTTTAGGAGATCCCTAAATTTTAGGAGCTTCGAATTAGCCTAAAAATGCTAGTCCTAAAAAATAGGGATGTCATTCTAAAAATAGTAAGTTTTATACTCTGACTGTGCTTACTAAATTTGGTTGTTTCTATTCTTGACAGTATTCAACCCAAAAAGGAAGGCCATAGAGAAGAGACGACACTTGTTACACAAGTTTCCAAGTGTCCCACCACTTGTCACATCTCATGATATGTGGCTGGACACTTGTCTTGTGCTACTCCACTTTCCCCTCTTGTACTAGCTCTTCCCTCTCCTATAAATAAGAGCTCGTTTTTCATCATTCAGCATCATTTTTCTTTGCTGTAAACTCATGTACAGCACCCAAAGATAGCCAGAAACTGGCCCTATCCATCCCCATCATCATCCCCCACTTCTCCATTATCAAATTCCTCCATATTCCCTCTTCTATCACTGCTGTTTTACAGGACAGCAAGCCTGTAAATTCATTACAGCACCTCCTTCTCGAGCTCTTTCTTCCATTTTAGCAACAAGAAGCAAGCCCTATCCATGTACTGCTGATCAACGATGGAGAAAGGCTGATTTCCCCTCTTTCTTCTCTCATACTGTAAAGAAATCAGTTCTTATCATTGCATAATAGATAATGCGTATGTGTTTGTACATCTTTGCATGATCTTGTGAGAGTGAGAATTACTTCTTCTCACTCTCAGGTTGATTGTAATTGAGCTCTTCCCTAAGGGACTTGGGTTGAGCAAAAATACATTCCTTCGGGGGGGGGGGGGAGGGTTGCCCATCTTCAACCCTCAATCTTGTCTCCATTACTTTTACATTTTCATGGCTGTAATTTTGTGAGTAATTTTCATTTTCAGCTTTAAGTGTTCATTCTCTTTTATATTAAATCTCGAAAACAAGCGAATATCATAATTGTTAAGCATACTACGTTGTTCGGGGCGTTTACATTGGTTTGGCAAATGTGCTTCATATGACCATTTGTGTGTCTTTGGTTGTGATGCCTTTGTGTATGTTCTTGTAGATTAGAGGACTAAGCTAGACATGAAATCCATCAAGGGCATCTTCATGGGATATGGAGATGAGGGAGATATGGGTTATAGAGTTTGGCTTCCTTAGGTTAGCAAGATAGTATGCGGCCGAGATAGTATTTAATGAGGCAGATTTGCTGAAACATGCTACACAGGGTGACCTTGACAAAAAGAAGATCAAATTTCAGTACCATTCAGCAGCCATTAGCTGAAGTTCCTACTCCTTTTGATATTGAAAATGAGCAGCAACCAATTGTACCATAGCAAGAAGATAATGGACAGCAAATAGATGCACAGGATGGAATAGGACAGTGAGAAGAACATGCTGAAAACAGGTTACAACAGCAAGAAAATGTTGAAAATCAGCCACTAGGTGATAGTGTGCACATACCTGAGGATATAGGCCCATTACCTAACAATACAGATCATTGGGTAAGAAGGTCTACACATGTTAGAAGGCAGCCACAGAGGTTTCAGCCATCTTTGGATTGCATTCTATTGACTGATGAAGGTGAGCCTCTGACATTTAAAGTGGCACAATCATGTGAAAACAAGAGAAAGTGGGAGCTTGCTATGCAGGGAGAGATGAAGTCTTTGTATGCAAATAACACATGGGCGCTTGTACCTTTGCCCAAGAATAGGAATGCTATCTCTAACAAATGGGTTTACATGGTGAAATGTATTGATGGGAAGCCCAAGTACAAGGCACGTTTGGTTGCTAAGGGCTATACATAGAAGAAAGACAGACTTCTAGGAAGTTTTTTCACAAGTGGTGAAGATGACTATGCTCCATGTTTTGTTTTCTCTCACTGCATCTTTGGATTTAGAGTTGGATTAGATGGATGTGAAGACTGTTTTTTTTCATGGTGACCTGGATGAAGAGCTATATATAAAAGAGCTCGAAGGTTTTGCTATTCCAAGGAAAGAGCATTTGGTTTGTAAGCTGAAACATAGCTTATATGGGCTGAAACAAGCCCCCAGACAATGGTATAAAAAGTTTGATACCTTTATGCTCAGCTATGGATTTAAACGCAATCATGTAGATAATTGCTAATACACTAAAAAGGCAGATGATAGAAGCCTTATTGTGCTGGTCTTATATACGGATGACATGCTGATTGCAGGAAAGCATAAGAGTACTTTAAATGCTCTTCAAAGGCAGCTGAGTTCAGCCTTCTCAATGAAAGATTTGGGGGCAGTTAAACACATTTTGGGTATACGCATTAAAAGAGATAAGAGCACAACACTTGTTGTTTCTCTCATAGGATAAGTACATTAACAAAGTACTTAACAGGTTTAATATGGTTTATGCTAAGTCTCTTTGTGTGCCTTTATTGTCACGTACAAGCTTAGCAAAACTGATTGTTCAAAAGATGATGCAACTACTAGTGCTATGAAAGGCATAGCTTATGCATTAGCTTGTGGATCTTTGATGTATGCCATGGTTGCAACTCGCCTTGATATTGCTCATGTTGTGGAAGTTGTTAGTAGATTCATGTCTAACCCTGGCAAACCACATTGTAAAGCAGTGAACTGTATCTTTAGATACTTAAAAGGTACACAAGAGAAATGTATATACTATGGAAAGGGTACACTAGAGTTGTAGGGATTTTGTGACTTGGACATAGTAGGAGATCTTGACACTAGGAAATCTACCACTGGGTATGTCTTTACTTTGGCTAGTAGGGCTATCTCTTGGTGTTTAAGATTACAAAAAATTGTGGCACTGAGTACTACACAGAGGTTGAATATATTTCAGCTACAAAAGCTTCTAAGGAAGCTATTTGGCTCGACCATTTGTTCAAGGATTTTGGTCTCTCTTCACGTACTCCAGTGCTTGGTTGTGATAGCTAGAGTACAGTATGTTTGGCTAAGAATGCCATGGTTTATGCATGTACCAAACACATGATGTTCGGTACCACTTCATTCGATAGGTCTTGGATGATGGTCTTGCCACATTGACTAAGGTTAAAATCCAAGATAATCCTGTAGATGTTCTCACTAAGAGTCTTGCAAAGGCTCAGTAGCATTGCATCCGTTTAGTGGGAGTTGGCTAGCTTAAAGGTACCACTTTGGGCCTTTAAGTGGGAGATGTTGGGTGTAAAGTCCCTTCGTCCCTTAATCTCTGTGTACAAACTTACACGTGTGTGAACATATCCTTATTTGTACCCTAATATATAAATACATCTTATTCTTTGTATATCGTATCAAGCTGGTACACTCATCTTTGGATTCTCTCACTCTTACACTCAATACTATTGCTATTTCCTTTTGACTTACATTTCCATTGCGCACTCATTCCCACACACATATGTGTGCAAGTTAAAGAAGATACTATATGAGCTAAAGCAAGCACCTAGAGCATGGTCTGACAAGATCGGAGAGTATCTTGTCAACATTGGCTTTTATGTTTTTGATGTTGATCACTCACTTTATGTGAGAAAGCGAGATGCAAATTTGGTCATTATAGTCATCTATGTGGATGACTTGATTATTACAGGTGACAGTGACAGTGGGATTGCTGAAGTCAAGGAGCTTTTGAAGAAGTTTGAGATCAAGGATTTGGATGATCACTCACTTTATGTAAGAAAGGGAGATGCAAGTTTGGTCATTATAGTGACAGTGTGATTATTACAGGTGATAGTGACAGTGGGATTGCTGAAGTCAAGGAGAATTTGAAGAAGAAGTTTGAGATGAAGGATTTGGATGAGTTGAGATACGTTCTTGATATTGAGGTGATCGGATATGATGATGGTATATGGCTATTCTAAAGGTAGTATAGCTTGGATGTGTTGTCTAAGTATAGTATGACAATGTATAAGTCTCTTTTTAGTGCCATTGGAGCAAAATGTGAAGTTAAGTGTTGATATTGGAGATGAGATAGACTCTACTATGCTTAAGAGAATAGTAGGAAGTTTAATTTATATGACTATCACAAGGCTAAACTTAGGCTATGTTGTTGGCTTTGTCAGTCAGTTTATGTAGATGTCTAGAAAGTCTCATTTGGATATAGTTAGACACATATCGAGATATGTGAAGTCCACTTTTTATTATGGATTTTTTTATGAGACAGGTAAGGATATATATATGTGTTTGGATATACATTTGTAGATTGGGTTGGTAGCATGTTTGATAGAAGATCTATTAGTGGATTCATGCTTTTCCTTGGCAGTGCAGCAATCATCTAGAGTAGCAAAAAGCAACCTATAGTTGCTTTATTGAGTAGAAAGGCTAAGTATAGTAGTGCTGCTATGGCAACATTTGAGGTGGTATGGCTACAAAAGTTATTGGGTAATTTGGATGTTCAGGGAGATAGTCCAGTTGTCATCATTGTGACAATACGAGCAACATACAATTGGGTAGGAACCCGGTGTTCCATGCTTGGATAAAACACATTGAGGTGCATTATCACTTTGTGAGAGAGAAGGTACTTGCAAGTGGGATTGACTTGGTATATATTAGTGCATAGGATCAAATAGTTGACATTTTCACAAATGCATTGGGTGCAGAGAAGCTTGAAGCTTTCGAAGCTTACTTGGAGTTGCAGAGATATAGTTGAGCTCGAGGAGTGTTGAGATGACAAGCTCAAAATGTGCGGACATTGTTGATGGATTGTCTTGTTAGATGGGTCCGCATGTCTATCCTTAGCACGTTGGTGGTTATTAAGATTCGCTCTTATTATATTTAATTTTGCACCTACCTACAATTAGCATAGTTATAGCGCCAGTCCATTAGTATAGTCAGGTATGCATTGTTGGACTTAAGTAGGCCACTTTTCTTTATGTTGTATCTTATCTATACTTTGTGTATATTGTATTGGTGTGAAGGAAAAAGAATAAACCGGCAAGAAAACGTTTTAGTCTTCATCTCTCTTATTGTGTTCTTGAGTCAACTTCGTCTTGTGTGTATGGTGTGTGTTTGGTACAACAGCTTAAGCAAGTCCCCCTACCATGCGATTCTTGACATTATGGGGGTTCCATTTTAGAAGGTCCTTATGTTTTAACAGCCTTGGATTGGCCTACATATGGTTATCCTAACAAAATGGACACGATTTTCTTCAAGAAAGGAAGTTGGTCTCATGGCAAATTGTGTTAATTTGGTTGTTTCTTTGCAATAAAGATGAAATGAGTGGATAAGTACAATGAACACTCTATTGAGGTGTAGAATGAAATAAAATATAGCACAAGGAGTAGTAGGGTAGGTGGGATTGATGTAAAAGTAAAAAAGGGTGAAGGCTTGAAGCAAAATGTAGTAGTAGGGGCCTAGTTAGCAGCCTTTATCTTGGGTCCTATTGTACTCTTATGTAAAGAAATGTTTCGGCAAATATAGAACATTCAAAGTGTATGACAACATGGAGAACAAAATCTATAGAATTTTGAATGATAACGAATGAATAAGAATGAAGATGATACAATTAAGGGGTCCTTGAACCTCCATGCCTCTAGAACTGGGATAGAGGCATCAAGGATGATGTTGGAGTATGGTGTACTTCAGATGGATCTCGAAACACATGAGTAATAGTCCATTGATTTTTGATGATGATGGATGAAGGTGACAACACCCTTCATCCTTAGTGCCTTGTTCTTGTGTCTCTACTATCCATAATTTTTTTTCATTTCTACATGTTGTTCATGAACTATGATTAAAAGTATTAAATTACTATATAGGTAAAGTCAAGCAATTCCCTTGCTTTCGGAAGCAGTCCCCCCAACTTTTAGCAGGCCCTCTACTTGGCTGTTGACCAGCCAATGAATGTTGTCGACAACCAAAAGAGCCTGACAAGACATGTAGAAAAACCATCTGTGTGGTTGACTTTGTTAAAAGTGGATGCAACTACGGAAGCATAAACAGATGCTGAAATAAACTACTGAACACAAAATAGAAAAGAAATAAAAGAGAAAATAAAAGAACATTGCAAAAGAAGAGAATTGAAAGATGTGCTCGGGAAATAGAATCCATGTGCCAAACACGAGAGAGTTGTGTACAATAGTGAGACATTGGCTATGTGGGCACTGGCACTGGCTTTCTCTCTCCAGCCGAACCTCAGCCTAGAATATAAAGGACAAAAATATGCCATAAATAGCAGTTGGTCAGCCAACAGTTAGTGCTGATCGGCCAACAATAGATGCCCTAATAAGAATCATAAAGGCAACAATAAAATGCCTAGATACCTTAGTAATATCTGACATGACTTAATCTCACACGTGAGCTTACTAGACTGCTAACATCCTCTCTTAGGTTAGGGGTGATCTGATACAATACAATGGATATAATGATAAGGACTCATCATAATCCATACAAAAAAGACCACTAGAATAGGACCATGAATACATCATATTCAACTAGTAGGTGATCAAGCCATCACTAAGATGCCGTAGAGAGAACCTGAGTATTGATGTTAGTCATACTAGAACTTTTAAAATAGAGAAGAATCATAATAGATCTCTGTGTTTGTCATCCATGTCTCGCAGTGAAACTAGCCTTCCTCCTTGGATGGAGTGGTAAATAACCTGATTAAGCACTAATTACAGCAAGCATAAAATTCGCATAAACTGAAAATGCACACTTTTATCACTTTAATCTTGGACATTGGACACTCGGATAGCCTTAAACTAGTGCCTCTTGTGGTATTTCTTTATCTTATATTGCAAATGAAAGGAGTACAATTGAGATCCTTTGATCTCCTCCACTAATCCAAGTGCCTCTTACTATCAAAATGGACCAGCAAGCCTCCAAACCAATTTGTCCCTTGGTTTGCTTGGGAATTGGCCTTCACCCTGCTCCTTTGAAAGACAAATTCAGCCCCAAATCTGATATTGACTGGCTAGCCTTTTGAATCTTCGTGAAATTCCTCAATTTCAGTTGTTGGAATTCAAGTCCTAGACCCTCAATTTTGAGTAGGCATGCAGAGGCGGCTGTCAAAACCATAATTTCTACTGTAAATTAGGGCGAAATCTTTTTCTTTGATGGCTCAAATTGCTGGAAAATGCTGAGATAACTTGAGAGATGGTTGGGGGATGAGAGAAATTTCAGAGGTTTGATTAATAACTTAATCAAATATTATCAGCAAGGTTAAAGCATCTCAAAATTTCACGTCTCCTTGATGTTAAACCTCCCCCTTGAAATCCCTGCAATTGTCATTGACTGCATTGCATTGTACCAAATGAAAAACATACTGCATTGGAATTTCTAAGGCATCATAGTCACAACATTAGCCACTGTTGTCCAACCATGCCATATGCCTCAATGCTGCTGAAAATTTCCAGCCAACATATACATAGCATAAAACTGAAAATTAGTTGAGAACTGTTGCTAGAACCCATTGGATGCATCCATAACTCATGTTTCTCAATTGTTTTGACTTCACAACCATAGTAAAGCCTATTCTCAGCGTAAACCATGGTTGAAACTATCAATTACATTTATTAACATGCTGTTGTCCATGAACCAGCTATAAACCATTGAAAACTGAGCATAAAATAATTATAAATTGATCATTTGCTGATCTGAGAACTGATCACAAACTGCTGCAAATGTGACCCCAAAGTGATCACAAACTCATTGCAAAAAGTGATCAGTAATTGATGCAAAAATTGATCCCAAAGTGACCATAAACAATACATTCGAAATCCACTACATAGGAGAGCTATCCACAACTAGTGGAGTGGAAGTGCTACCTCCCCCTTGAGCATTAGGCAATACTTTAGATCCCTGCTTTGTTGAAGCTTGATTGAGCTTGAATTGAAGTGGCTCTAATTGAAAGGCATTTAGGTAAACTTGCAACAAGAGAGGATGGTCTGCCAAGTCATTCTGTTCCATCCACTTTGTATATATTGATAAAACAATGCTGAAGGTTCACCAAGAAGCATATGGAAACTTTACCTCTAACTTTACTTGCCTTGAAACCTCCACTAGGTTGTAGGCCTTTTCTCCCCTTAAGCATTGCGATGCTTCATACTTTTACATTGCTGCAATTCCAACTTAACTAATATGCATTATTGCATCCAACTGACTAGTCCTTTGTGTACCAGACATGCTAGGAGCACCAGATGCATAAGGAAACATCCTTGTTTGGATACTTGTGACTATGCATGGGAATCTGTATGCTACTAGCCATACCAAGATACATTTTCCCATATATTGCATGCATGACTAGTTGCATTTTTCCTCACACAAGCATTACTAGGTGCATTTTCTCTCATGACTAGCACTATACGGAGTATTTGCATGACCGATATTAATACCAGGAGTCCCAAATACAGTGGGTTGCATATGTGTATTGCCAAACTTGCTACTTTGTGCCCCATCATCATGCTAACATTGCTATGCATGAGGTTATGCATATTGCCAATCCTACCCGGATACATTGGGTCTTGTACACCATGCATTGGTTGCTGCATATGATAAGATGTTGTTTCATACACCCCCATAGGTGGTCCTTGGCCCACTATAGCATGTAAACTAGGGCCACTATGAAAGTATCATGGTTGCCCCATCATTATGTGCATGCGTTGCTGTGCAAAAAGCATTGGATTGGCACTTTCAAGTTGGCCTTGCATATGTGTCAATTGCCCCACTGGCATAACTTGCTTATGCTTATTGAAACATCATGCTATTGTATTGGCTCTTCCTTCGGTGCATCTTGTTGTCTCGAAGCTCTCGAAGATGATATTCACTTCTTGCCTTTGCTACCCTCCTCTAAGGGGTTTAAAAATCCGTATGAACTAAGGATCATTTTGCAATTGCATTAACATTTCAGATGTTATCCTCAGGGGATCTTTACATTGGTTATCAAATTCCTCTTCCTTTTATTGGTCATCAATTTCTAAAGGCCTAGAAGGATCCACATTTTGGTCTAAACAACCATTATTAGCTTGCTGTCTGTATTGCTCGCCTTGTCCAAGATCAAGCATTGCATTTTTTCCAAAACTTTGTAAATTTTCAAATTGAGAGGCATCATTCATGCTTGATTCCATCTCACTATCTGAGGATATTCTTGCTGTAATGCTCAGCTGAATGCAATTTTAGCACTAGAGCAAACCTGTTGACCTTCAATCAGGTGCCTTGGGTCCTTGACTTGGGTCCACCAAGTCAAGGGAATTGATGGTATTTCGGTAATATAACTACTGAAACTAGTATTCCTTCTCAGATATGGTGGTAAATAACTGATTAAGCACTAATTATAGCAAGCATAAAATTGACATAAACTGAAAATGTACACTTTACCGCTTTAATCTTGGACATTGGACATCCGGTTGGCTCCAAATTGGTGCCCCTTGCAATATTTTTTAATCTTATATTGCAAATGTAAGGAGTACAACTGAAATCCTTTGATCTCCTCCACTAATCCAAGTGCCTCTTGTTGTCAAAATTGACCAGCATGCCTCCAAACCAATTTGCCCCTTTGTTTGCTTGGGGATTGGCATTTACCCTGCTCTTTGAAAGACAAATTCAGCCCCAAATTTGATAGTGGTTGGCTAGCCTCTTGAATCTCCTTAAAATTCCTCAATTTCAGATATTGGAATTTTATTCCTAGGCCCTCAATTTTGAGCACGTATCCCAAGGTAACTGTCAAAACCATAATTTTTGCTATAAATTAGGATTTATAGGAGAGATTGATTGAAATCTCTTCCTCTAATGGCTCAATTTGTTGGAAAATGTTGAGATAACTTGAGAGATGGATTGGGTTTGAGAGAGAATATTGTGGAGAGAGAAATTTCAGAGTTTTATGGTAAGAAATATTGAAAAACTGTTGTTGCCATGCTAAAACAGCCATGGAAGTTATCACCTACAGCTTAAGACTACCAGAAAGATTGCTGCCCCTTCTTGTATACTGTCATCTACACCAAAAGGACCTTAGGTTGTTGGCACCTACTCCTTGAGGGCTCCAAACTGCTGCCACATGATGTAAGACTGATCCTTGGTGGTTGCAAATCACATCACAGCATCTGCTTGTTGTCTAACAGTCTCCTTCTCTCTCAGATTGGCTAGAATAGACTCCATCAATTCTAAAAAACGTTTTTTCCACTTGCATGGGCAAGTTTTGCCAAGTGACAACCTTGTAATTCCATTTTCCAGCTTTTTCAGAATATTAGTTAATAATTATTCTAGTGCTCAAAACATTAATTTCACCAGTCAATAACTAAATTGGCTAGGCTAATTTATCTTCCAAGTATCCGTGAGCAATTATTAACCCTTAGGCTAGTATTAATTAATTTAATTATTGCCTAGTCTCTGATGTCACCATTGACTTTAGTGGCCGATAAATTGGTCTAGGCCTAAATCTTACATTGGTTATCACCTAGTACTTGTCAGACATAACTTATTACAACTTTTATCTTTAACACCTGCTACATCCTTGAGGTCTTTGGCTTGTTATTGTGAAATAACTACCATGTGTGTCACGTGCTAGACAACCTTGCACATTTGATTATTAACTTAATCAAATGTTGTCGGCAAGATTACAATTAGCTTGCGTTTACTTATTTTCCATAGTCGCAAGTTTTTCTCTCTCCTTAAGTACCTACTCTTTTAATCTCTCTCTCTCTCTCTGTGGGTAAGGCTAAGGATAGGGCACCCAAGGGATCTATATGTTGCAGTATGCTACTTACCACCTGCCTCTTCAACATTTACTATTGGGGAGGGATCACCATTTGAAGTACTACATGAAGATATTATGATATATGCAAGTATTGGGGATATACTATTGGTGGGAAACTTTAATGCTCAAGCAGGAAATGAGCAGTCTGTCTTTTATGATTTTAAACATGAAATGTTTAAGGAATTGGCTTTTGATGAACTAGGGCTTGCTAGGACATCTCAAGATAAGACGTTGACAGCATATGGATCCCATTTGCTAGCTTTAGGAAGTGCTCATGGATTGGCTATATTCAATGGCCTATTAAGATGGCCGGGAGTGCATACTTTCACTTGTTGGAACAACAAAAAAGGGGCTAGTGTGGTGGACTATGTAATGGGCTCGCCATCGTTAATTCTAGAAATTAAGGATTTCAAGATATCTGATAAGATGATCAGTATAGCGGCTGACCATGCGATCTTAAAATTTACTCTAGCATGTAGTTAGAGACAAGAAACATGTACACAGTCACACACATTTTCGCATTATGAATTTCTAGAGTAAACGTTGCACATCTATAGTGATGCAGTACTAGATGGCTTAAGTCAGCTAGACCAACATGAACCATTGGAAGATGCCTCTAGATCTCTAGCGAAGGTTTTACATGCTGGAGCTTCAAAGACATTCCCATATAAGATGGGCCCTACTGCAATACGCAATGGTACTGCCCCTCAAAATGCTTGGTATGATGATGAGTGCAGACTGACTAGGACCCGCCTATAGAGAGATATTACTCTAGGGACATGCACACATAAGTAGACACAGAATGTCTTGCGTCGTCTTGTGCGAAAAAAGAAGAGAGATTATTTAGCCAAACTAGAGTCAGAGATGTATCAGCTCTTTCTGATCAAGGACAGCAAGAGGGCATGGAGGAAATTTCACGGGAGACAACCCCCAATCTAGTTGACATCACCTATGGTTTGGCATGAATATGCTAAGGCACTATACGATGTTCCATCACAAGAGCAAATACCTTGTCCATCAAACTCTAGGCCAACGCAGTGCGGTTTCTTTACCGAAAAGATGGTGAGATATGCCTTTTGGAGGTTGAAGAATGGGAGAGCATATGATCAAGATGGCCCTGTGGCAGAGCATTTTGCACATGCATGTTATGCACTGGTCCCTATCTTGGCAAATCTCTTCAGTAGAGCCGTACGTGAGGGGTTTCCAGTAAGTTGGTGTGACCACACAATAGTGCCGATTTTTAAGAGTGGAGATCCATTGGTCGCTAACAACTACCGCACTATTATGATTGGCCATATGCTAGCAAAGATATACGCCTCTATTGTGGAGCATGAGTTGAGTTGGTGGGCTGAAACAAAAAATACGGTCTATAGGACAAGCCGGTTTCCACCAGGGATATAATACGCTAGACCATATATTCACGCTAAGGGCCTTGATTGAGGAGGGACGATCACGGAGGCAAAGAATCTAGTGTTGTTTTGTGGACCTTTGCAAAGCCCTTGATATTGTCCCATGTGCAAAACTCATGCAAAGGTTGTGGGCCATTAGGGTCCTAGAGGATATGCAATGGTGTATTTATGCATTGTATGAAACTGTGACAGTGGGCGTAAAGCAATGCTATCCCCTCTCTCCTTTGTTGTTTGGATTGTACATTGACAAGATCTCCGATTATATGCAAAGGTGGGGTGGCACAGGAGCCAACTTGGCTGGGGTACTGATACCAATTTTGTTATATGCTGATGATATGGTAATTATCTCCAATTCACCAGAGGGACTACAACGGCATCTGGATGCATTGCATGTATTCTGTGAAGAGAAAGGTCTCAAGGTTAATCTTGAAAAGACTAAAATCATGGTCTTTAACACCTCAGCAGCTTGCGTGACACGCTCAGAGCATTACTTTATGTATGACGGCTAGCCTGTGGAAATGGTTAGACAATATGTATATCGCGGGGTCACTTTCAAGGAGCCACAGTTTTCATGGAAGGAGACTTCAGAGGCTAGGCTTGCGTGGGCATATGCAGCTTTGGGTACTCTAGAGCGGCAATGTGCACACGTACAATTTCAAGAGCCTCGTACCAAATTGTGGCTTTTTGACACTTTAGTTAAGCCCACACTGCTCTATGGGGCAGCCATTTGGGGCCCAAGCCTTTATCATACTAGACGGATGCCACTTATGGGCTGTGATGGATTGGAAGCACAACATTATGATGTCTGGGAACACATGGAAAGACCGTTAGTCATGATGATAGCACGTATGATAAGGGCAAAAGCCTCAGTACCACGGGAGATCATCCGGGCAGAATTAGGCGCTGCACCCATGGTAGTTCAGGCATTATTCCAAGCGATTACTTTCCTTCAGAAGATATGGCAGCTCCCTAAACACTGATATCCTAGACTAGCGTTGGAGTCTTCAAGACAGCTTGCAGCAGAGGGAGATAGACATTGTTGGTATGCACACATGAGCACATGGCTGAATTTGCATGGCACAAGTACAGATAGACTACCACCGTTTGATTATAGCCTCGTCTGCCCTACTTTGAGACCTAGTTGTGCAGAGCTGAATAGTGTGATTAGGGCAGACATCACTAAAGTGGAGATAGAAAGGACTTGGTCCAAGCCCCCTTTCCCATTAGGCACGAAAATGGCACAATACCAAAGTCATTTCTTGCAGCTTTCTCACGACGGTTGCATAGTGAGGCCTAGATACATGGATGCTCAACTGTCCCATGGACTCCGAGTTGCTATTGGTCAGATCCGCACCTCATTGCATCAGCTGACGATTGAGACAGGTCGATGGAGCCATATTGCAGCTGATGAGAGGATGTGCAAGCTTTGTGGATGGGAGTTAGAGACGGAGGAGCACTACATTTGTAGATGTATTGTATACTATGATATCCGAGGCCGCTATCATTGCCTCTTTAAGGAAGGATTTGGACCACTAAGACAGGTGATGGACTATGAGGACCAAAAATGTTTGGGCCTTTTCTTGCTGGAGCGCCAATGATGCAGAGCATTATTGTTACAGGATAGGAGGCGACCCGAGCATCATCCACCCCTCTAGAGAGCAGTTACAAACTACTTTAGTGTAGCTAAACCCCCAGCTGTGACCACCCCAGGCACTACATCTCCTACTGATAGGTGTTGCCGAGATACAACATCAGGAGGTATCATAGTTGACAGAGCTACAACGCTACGCAGAGCGCAACGCCCTAGAGTACCTACACGGGAACATAGGCGTGCCCATATGCGCCACATTCACATCATGATTGCTTGGTACAGAGGCAGATTGGCGTGATGACTCAGTCGGAGGTAGCTTGCAAAGTCTTGGTGGATTCCATAGACTGAGGGGGAGATACCCTACACTCTTGATCTTTTTAAACTTAGGTCTTTTTCCAACTTTTTCAAAATTTTCAGTTTCCATACATCTCATTTCAATATACCATGTAAACTTACACATAAATTTTATCTCTTTTTATCTGATGAGAGATGATGATACCAGTTGTATTGGTTATGGTCTCATAAGCCACTCTGGCCTTTTAGAGACGCTAATAGATCTTTCTTTCTTTCTTTCTCCTATAGTGTTGTCTGCATCAAATCTAGCATTCCTTGGCTACATTTGTTGGTGTTCGACACTTGGAGACTGCCTTTTGTTGCGATTCGAGATTTGTTTGTAGTATGATATACTCTACAACTCATAACCTTTGCCTTGATCCCAAAGACACGAGAGTTCGAGGTTTAGTATTCACTATATAGTGTGTTTGCTGCATGAACATTGTACATTCATCATTCATTTACTTAATTATTCATTGTGTTCAATGTCTTTGAGTTACCCTTACCCTAACTCTAACCGTGTTTTGTGTTTATTAGTTTGTGCATTGTTGTGCAATTAGTTTTGTGTTTTTGTGTTTTAGAGCATTTCTTCACATGGTATTAGAGCTGGGTACTCTCTGAGAAACCTTGGCCTTTGGTCGGAAAGCTCATTTGTAAAAGTAGCAACAACAAAAGGATGAGATGACTTCAAAGATATTCACAACACCGGTTTAGTCTTCACACCTAAACATGGACAAAAATTATTAGGAGTTGGCCTCTTAGCTTGCTATTGCTTGATCTGACATGGGTGGAGAACCATTGGACTATCACGGAGTCCACAAACCATATCAAATTTTTGCCTCTGAGTATGATTTTATCCTTATCCATAGGGATCAACAGGAGGTTGAAGGTAAGCTTGAGTTTTCTCCTTTAGATTCGGTGCACAGAACTAATGATCTTACAGGACCTTTGGAATCTCCACCATGGACGAGCCATCCACAAGTGGAACCTGGCTCGAATTACACATCACTTCCACAATTTTTTTTTTCGCCAATGTTAGGTACGAGCCCTATTATTTCAGATTCTATGTCAACTTAAACTGCATTTTTTGTTGGATCGGTTAAGAAGTGGCTCTTTAAAATAAGCTTTGGTTTGTAAGTAGTGAGGAAGACACGTATTTCTTTATGAACTCAAAACTAGATAAGAAGTTAAAAGAAAAACTTGTAAGTATTTCATCCCTTTCTTTTTCTTCAAATGATTTTATTTCTCATAGTCAATATGAGTACGTGCATCTTCATCTATTGTATTTAATGGACAAAAGGAACCAATCATGTTTCCCATAACAACATTCGTCACAAATCCATTTGGGTTTCCACCCATCCCGCTCTCATCTTGCGCCATATCTTCCTTTCCGCTTTCATTTAGTATACCACATTATCCACCACACACCACACTGGGGGGTTCCTCACATTTAGACACAGCCTTTAGGACTTTTAGTTTCCTGGTGGTGCACCTGTGATGGAGGCTCGATCTTCCACACACACACTTTTGAGTTATCCCTCTGGACGCGCATCCTAAACATACTCAAGTATGGATCATTTGATATCGTAGTTCGCCTCTATGGCATTACCTAGTGGACCATCCGATCATTAAGTTGTGCCCCAACCAACATTTGGACAAGGCTATCATGTCCTAGTACCTCCATCTACACCTACGATAGCATATGAATCTATGTCTATTTTGGTATCTCCACAGTAATCGGCACTCATTAGACATCAACAACCTATTTCTACTTATCTATCTTTACCTCCTCCTCCTTCTTATCCACCGCCATCACCACAATCTTATTCTCCATCTTATTCCCTCTATTCATCTTCACAGATACCTCATGGTTCTAGTTCCTCATCTGCCAAGTATGCTTTTAATGACAAGACTCGTTTCAACAGGTCAAACTACACTACCTGGTCAATTCAGTGCAAGGGTCGGAACCGCAATCTCATCTCGCATTTGTTCCATACAAGGTCATCCGCTCATGGAAGGCTCATAAAGCCTTCACTATTGTTGAGCTTACGCAGGGTTTATTACTTGAGTTTCACTCTCAACTTTAACGTTTCGACTTAGCATCCAAGCATTGGATACACTTGTAAGAGAGATAAAGAGATGAAAGGTTTGTACTCCATGCTAGTTTCCTCATCAAGATGGCTAGTTCTTTTTGGAGCTTTCATTCTTTCTGCAAAATCATAGACTAGTGCACTGAATCTAAAGGGAAAAACTCAGATTTACCTTCAAGTTGTTGTTGAGCTTGATACGTAAGGATAGAGGTGGTACTTGGCTCTTGAGATCTTGTAGGGTCTTTGGATTCCATGGTAGTCCGTTGTCTCTATGGTCATGTTGGAAGTTGGCGGAGCAAGTTGTGAGTCCCGCTCCTAATCGTTTCTCAATGGATTTGGCTTGGGAGCATGTTGCGGTGATGTAGTGCTCGAAGTCCGCTTGGTCTCCCATTGTTCTTACTTCTTGCAGAGGGCTTTCGGTCAAAGGCCAGGTTTCTTGAGAGAGATCCTAGCTCTGATACCATTTGAAGAAATGCCCTAAATGAGGTAATGAACTAAAGAGGCAAGGAAGCCTCCGAAGATGTTTGGCAGCAACAAACACAACAGAAGATGTCCAGACAGAGCAGTGAGGAGAGAGAAAGCTGCAAACGCAGCAGTTGATGATAACATGGCAGGCTGTACGATAGCCAGCAGACGAAAACACAGCAGTCGCTGCAGTCGCAGTGGATAGGGTGGCAGCCAGCAGGTCCAAATGCAGATGCTGCCATGTGGCTGTTGACGAAATCAGGGAGAGTGTGCAGCAGCAGTTATCAAGGCTGGACAGCCGCAGTTGATGGCTGAAACAGTCCAAATCTGCATGGAAAGGCTGAGAAACAAGAGCCAGTGGATGGTAGACAGGTTGTGGCAGCTTCGATTGAGATGTCCTCCACGAATAGGGTGTGGACAGCAAAGCTCTAGCACCTACAAACTGCCAAAATGAGATTGGGCTGAGTGGGAGGATAGGCTGTCTATTTATAGAAAGTTCAGTGCCTCCTAAATTAGAATTTATATGTGGGACATTGAAATTGTCTTGAATTGCTCCTAGTTTGAAAGAGTGTTAAAATTCATTAATTAACTTAAGTTTTGGGGATGTTTAATGAAAGCTAATGGTAATTTAGCTCAACAATGGCAACTTGGTGGGGTTGTAGTGCGGTTCCATGGTTCATAGATAGAGGCCCAGCGTGTGGCTATGATGATGTTTAGGGGAGCTATTCTTTTCTCATCATTGGATAGCATCCGAGCAGGATCCCGACTCCAGATTACTCGCAGATGTAGTGGGCCTAGGGACACTGCCATAGATGGGAGGACTGCTGGTATCATAGCCTAGTATATTCGGCTTGTGAGATGCAACCGCAATATTGACCCTCTGGATGTATCCACAATGGAGATTCTATTAAAGATCTGGATAGAGATCACTCACACTTTTTGTTAGAGATGGGAGAGGGTGTAGGGCCCTTCTAAGAGGATGAGGAAGAGAAGAGAGGCTTTTTTGTGGACTTGGAATTCAGGCACTTTCTTCCATACTGCTCCTCATATGGTTTGGCATTACAGCCCACTGGATTTGTTGGTCACACAACCATTGTATTTGTGATGTACTTGGTTACACTTCACAGAGCTCCTTGTACTTTGTATTTTACCTAAGGCTTCTCGTCAAGGTGTTATTAATATAATTTTTTTCTTGAAAAAAAAGTATTAAACTGTAATTCAAACACTTGCTAGGCTTCATTGCTACAACTTAGGTTCTTTCTTCTTATAAGAAGGAAGGTGATTTACAGGATAGATATTTTAGCTTTCAAACCATGCCTGATTGTTTCAAAGATTATGTTTACACTTTTATACAAAGAGAAGGAGAATCCTTGATTATTACTGGAACTAGGAGACAACCTCCAAGAGAACCTTTTGTTCTAAGAAGAAAAAATTTGAGGGAGCCCCTCAATACATGAAGAAGTAGCCCCAAAACCCATTCTTAAAGCTCTAATATTCTTAAAGCTCTAAAGAATGAGACAGAAAATCAAAGAATATGAGGAGATCGCAGTTCAATCAGCTGTTTAATGATTCCATCATAACAAAACAAAAGAGAATAGCTAAGTCTTTTGATTGAAAGCATTACAGCTTGGGGTGGAGCCAGTGGGGTTGGAGACGTGTCTTCCTAGTTCTGATAAGCTCATCTCCTCATGAACAAATTGATGATACTGAAACTGCAAAGGAATGCAGTTGCATAAGCTTTGATGGCATAGACAAAAGTGAGACGTGGACAAAAATAACACTCTATTTTTAACTCACAAGAAAACAATGGGGGACAAATGACTCCATGCTGAGCAATGGACAAATATGCATGATGGCATATGTTGGGTACAAGTGTGCACCAGTTTAGTATGTAGCATTGATATGCAATACCAGATGAAATAAACCAAGTGATGTGGGAGCGTAAGTGTAGAGTGCTCCAAATGAAGACAAAACTTCTGCTTGTAGAACTTAATTTGCTTTATCAAGTCATTGCCATTATGCAATTACCTATTGAATGATTCTGAAAGATGTGGATTTGTTTACCTTCTTTATGTTCATTTGTTTTAACTTTTTTCCTGATGATCAACTCGAAAAAGTTTTTGGAGGTTTTTCTCGACTTGTCTTCTTTAGTATTGTCAAGATGGTTTCTCCTGGCAAACACAATGTCAAGGAGACATGTTAAGTTTGTGGAAGGCAGCATGGTCTGTCTTCTAGCTAACCTTTACGAGTTTTAACAGCATTTTAGTGGCTCCACTGGATATGGTCATAACGATGCTGGTGGACGTGAAGCCCTTGATAAAGCTTTTGCAGAGATTGTTGGTGCTGAAAGTGCAATTGTTCGCTCCCAGGTAGGTGGATTGCATCGTGCTCTTTTAGAGCAGGCTAATGGAATTCAACATAAGAAATTCAGAGCTGTCAATTGCTTGACTTCAACCACTTTCAGTTTTTCTCAGGAACCCATGCTATTGCATGTGCTTTGTTTGCTGTGCTGCGGCCAGGAGGAGAGGTAACAATTACCCAACTCTAGGATGATTTATGTAGGTTGTAACTGTTGGTATTTCACAGAACATTTTCACCTGCATGAATTTACATACACTATGTTATTGAGGGGCCTTCCTGATGTTTGCTGACTCTGTTTCAGCTTCTGGCAGTTATGGGAAGACCATACGACACACTAGAGGAAGTTATTGGGTTACGAGGTACTAGTGGCCATGGTTCTTTAAGGGAGTTTGGTGTCAAGTATCAAGAATTGCCAGTAAGGATACCTTAAAAACTTATACTGTAAGTTTGCATTTTTGTTTATTGTAAGCTATTGGGATAATTCTTAGGTGTAGTCAAGTTGACGTACCTGGATTGCAGCTGGCTCAAGGTGGCAGTCTTGATTGGGATGCTCTTTCTTCCTCTGTGAAGCCAGAAACGCAGTGTGTCTTTTTGCAGCGCTCATGTGGTTACTCCTGGCGGAAAACGCTCAGTATTGCAGAGATTGAACGAGCAGTTCAAATAATTAAGGCAAGGTATACTGATTTCAGCTGCCAGTCTGCATCACTCTTGTATACATGTTGCTCACATACGCTTCCCTATGCAGGCACAGAATCCGGAGTGTGTGATTTTTGTGGATAATTGCTATGGAGAGTTTGTAGAATTGGTTGAGCCAACTGCTGTAGTAAGTTAAAAAGGATGCCTTTGAGAGGGGCATCCACTTACATTTTATGGCTTGCTTGTGTAGATTGTGGTAACCTTTCAAGGACTGATGTGCTGAAGTACTTACTCCTTTCTACCATCACTAGAGTTGTCATGGACAGTTTGTTAATTGGTCTCTTATAGGGAGCTGATCTTATGGCTGGAAGTTTGATTAAGAACCCAGGTGGCACAATTGCTCCCGGTGGTGGTTATGTGGCTGGGAAGGATCGATATGTGCAGGCAGCCGCTGCTCGACTTTCTGCACCTGGTTTAGGTGTTGAAGCTGGAGCAACAAGCGGTGATATAATGCGTTTACTCTTTCAAGGACTTTTTTTGTCCCCACAAATGGTTGGAGAGGCAGTCAAGGTATTGTGTGAGCTCCACAGCTCTATTTCTTGCTCAAATAAGATACTCTCACTTGAGCAATGACTTGGCTATGGCAGGGGGGTCTTCTAGTAGCAGAGGTCATGGCAGGTGAAGGTTTCAAAGTTCAGCCACTCCCCCGAGAGAAGCGCCGTGATATCATACAGGTCTGCTTTCATTTTTGTATTTGGTGAAAGGCCGGTTTAATGTTTTTGTATTTCATCATGTGCTAGGCCTAACTGTATATGCTAGGGAGTGAAGGATGCTGAGAAGCAAAAAACTAGTATATGGATACTCTGTGGAATCTCATTTGTGGACTAAATGTGTATGGGTAGTATCTCTGGGCTTGTGAAGGTCACACGTTGTTCTCTTGGAAAATAATGCATGTGACAAAAGTGTCACATCAAAGTGACTCACATCTCTTTCTTGTTCTTAAAGAACCAAGGAGAAAACCATGCATGAATCATCTTGCCACACCATAATGATTTCACAAATACTATGCCATTAGATGGCTTAATCACCCATAATGGCTGCTTCACAAGAATTACGCCCATAGCCATCCTTAGAGATCCACATTGTTTCACAAGACTTACACTCATGGCCATTTTGAGAGATTCACACTAGTGACAAGTCTTAAGCACAAAAAAGTATACATAGTAAACAAATATGCATTTAATACATTGCACTTTGCATACTATTAACTAAACAAAATATATTGACATGTAATAAAAATGACCTAAAGCAACACGTGAACCTGTTGTTGCTATAAACATGTCCTTACAGCATATATCCGAGTACACAGTTGTCCAAAAGTAAGATCCTTAGTGCTTCAAATGTATGAAAACATAGGGACTATTACATTACATTGATTGTAGGAAGTCGCAAAGCAGCATACTGTTAGCAAACAGTAAGTACCTTGGATGAACGTAAAGTGCATGAAGTGACCACTAAAATATTCGAACCTATCTCTACTATTGAAGGAGCGGAAGTGCTACCCCCATCTTTCAATATTAGGCAAAGATTCAAATCTATGCTCTATCAATTTCTTTGAGCCATGACCAAGGTGAGCTCTAACTAAAAAGCCTCAAGGACTAAGGTGAATTTGCTAAGTCTCCCCCTTCCTCCCACTTTGCATCCGATGGTGCATAGCTCCTGAACTTCACCAATTGACGATGGGAAACTTTACCTTTTCAGTAGGATCAATTGTATTTATGTGTTGCTTTCCATCTTCTGTAGACCTTGTTGTAGGCCATCTCACAGGCTACACGTTGATGCCCTTTGATTCATGATCCGGGGTCCCTAGGCATTTAAATTGTCATTAAATGCAGCTATTGTCCATTGTGTCCTAGGCACTAAGTGATACTAGGCTTACGGTTTCACTTGGGGTTTCCTACGAAGGTTAGTTCGTTAGGGTTTCATTTTATTATAAGAAGACACTTTGTGCATTATTAGCACATAAGTGTGGAATTATTTATTGTGATTGCCTTGAGCGTTGTATTGTCTCTCTCTCTCTCTCATTTATTAATACATCAGCTCACATTTTTGTGATTGAGTTATTGTGCATCAATTAAGTCATTCATTATCTTTCATCCTATCAACTAATCATACAATTACTTCACACTTGGACTAACAATGGTATTAGAGCTACTTGCCTCCATCGCCATTGCTCGTGACCATTTGCCACCAACCATTGCCATTGAGCTCCTCCCGCTCGGCCAGCTACCTTATGAGCCATTGCCACCATGTGGGCTCAAGTCTTCTTGGCGATTGCACCTCGTGCCGCCATATTCACTTGCTCGCTTCTAATCGCCACAAGTCACTTTGCCCCACGCCTTAATTTTCACCCCTTGCCATAACTGCTATCTCTACAGCCTCTACAATTGTATGTCTTGGAACAAACCTCTCGAGTTTCTAGAATTCCCTAATATCCTAGTCATTGCCTTTAGAATAACAACGTTGCCTCATCCAGTGTGCAAACTTATCTAGACTTGCTCGCAATAGTGCCTTATGTTGCGGGTGAAGAGAGGTATCATTCCACACATCCGATCATGCAAGAAAACCAAAGATGCATGGGATAAGCTTGCATCATTGTATCAAGTGTGCAATGAAGCATGCGTTGCTTATCTACGTAAGCAATTGGAAGATGTTCACATGGAAGGAGGTAACATTGATGTCTATCTCACTGGTATCAAAGATCTTATTGAACAATTATTTAATATTGATGAAAAGGTCCCAGATTATCAGCTTGTTTCCATCACTCTTAATGGCCTACCGGAGTCATATCAAAATTTTGCTACCACTTTGCGGTTGGTAACTATGGGCAACCAAGTATAGTTTTGACCTACTTGTATCTCTCTTATTTCAGGAGAAACAAAGCCATTTCAACCGCAATGCCATCATGGCAACTGAATAAGGCTTTTCCACTCATCATTGTGGAAACTTGAAAGGGCAAACCAAAAATAAAAAAACAAGTTTGTTAGTAAAAAATCAGCAAACTTTCATGCCGGTCATCCTTCTACTTTTACTCCTTTTCCATCAAAGACATCCTTCCATGCTGGTACATCCTCTTTGAACCTTCAAAGGGCATAGTTAATAAACCCAAGAGGTGCAAGTATTGTCAAAAGACAAGGCACAATGCCATTAAATGTCATAAGTGCATTGCATTGGAGAAGGAGTCCGGTCTTGCTCTCACACATGAGACCGCGAACTATACTCAGTTTAAGGATTATACTTTTTTCATTTAGTGTGAGTATAATCCTTCTATTCACGATACTTGCTTTTCTATTGCTAATATGGCTTCTACTTGGTATTTCGATAGTGGCACATCTAAGCACATCACCTCTTGCCAAGCATTCTCTCTCTCTCTCTCTCTCTCTCTCTCTCTCTCTCTCATGTATCTAAGGGGGGCACAATCATGTGCTAACAATACCTCTTATGTAGCTAGAGGTATTGTTAGCACAGTCATGTGCAGGTTGTCTCTATTTTATGCACTCCTTTGACATTGTTTGATGTTCTCTATGTGGCTGGTATCAAGAAGGATCTTATTTCCATTTCAGCCATTGTAACTTTAGGGTTTTGCATCATTTTTTATGATTCCCAATGTGCGATATATGATGATTAAGTTTCTTCTTCCATTGTCTTGATAGGAACCCTCACTAAAGGTCTCTGTCGTCTTGATACATATGATCACCAGCTTGCTGAAAATCCTATTGATAGTGCCTTGTTAACAAGTGAATCTTTCCAAGATACATATTTATGGCATAATACGCTTGACCACATTAACTATCGAGCATTGATGAAGCTCTAGCCGGAGGACACGGTCAGAGATCTTCCACAAATTCACTTGCCATCAAACCACATTTGTGAAGGCTGTTTACCGAGTAAGATGCATCGAATTTCCTTTTCTAGGGATTCTCATATTCATTCTCCATCCATTTTGCATCTTCTTCACAGTGATATTTGTGGTCCTATGTGGACCAAATCTCTTGATGGATTCCTATATTTTGTCACCTTTATTGATGAAAAATCCTGATTCACTTGGGTATATGGGCTAAAGTCTTAAGTTTGAAGTCTTCTCTTGCTTCAAGACTTTTATTGCCATGGTGGAGAATTATAGTGGCTTTCATATTCGGACCCTTCAAACTGACAACAAGGGTGAATATCTTTCCAAACAATTTTTAGAATATCTTGCATCATCTCGAGGTATTTATCATTAGTGCACTGTTCCTTGCTCTCCACAGCAAAATGTAGTGGAATAGAAGAACATGTCACTCATGGAAATGGCAAGATGTATGCTGAAGAGCAAGAATTTACCTAAATCTTTTTGGTTTGATGCTATGTTATGTGTTGCTTATCTTTTGAATAGGTGTCCAAGAAGAGCTTTATGCACCATCACTCTTGATGAGGCATGGAGTGGCTACAAGTTCTCTCGTGTATATGAGGACTTTTAAGTTCATTGGTGTATGCTCATGTGTCTTCTGAGAAAAGGCACAAGTTGGAGGATAAGGTTGTTCATTGCATATTTATTGGATATAGTGCTGAAAGCAAAGGGTCCCATCTTTGTCAACCGTCTACAAGAAAGATTATTGTCAGCCATGATGTTATCTTCGTTGAAAATGCTTCTTACCCCTTGGATTGTTAAAAAGAGCTTATTAGTAATGCTTTAGAGATCTTTGATAGCCTACTATCACTTTTCCATAATGGTTCCATGCTTGATCCTTCTTCCCAACCTTCATTTCCACCACCCATAGGTGCATTACAACAGCCTATTCAGCCTGATTTATGGCCACAACAACATCATCATACCTTGTTCGATGAGCTGCCCTCTATTCGTGATCACTTGGAGCGGGCTGAAATTCAGCACCCTAAGTCTCTCTTGTTGGCTACTAGATATTGTTTGGGACAGCAAGCAACCTCTTCTTTTGGCTACCTGCACACGAGCCTCCGCTCACAAGGAACAAGGTAATCTTCTTGCATGTGCATTGGTGGCTATAGCATGCGATAAAGAACCTCTATGCTATAAAGATGAGATGATCGTTGGGTGAAAGCAATGAAGGCAGAGATCAATTCCATCTGTTAGAATGACACTTGGAAGCTATGTGACTTGCCTCACGGCAAGCGTATAATAGATACCAAATGGGTTTATAAAATTAAAAGAAAGTCTGATAACTCTATTGACAGGTACAAAGCTTGCCTTGTTGCTAAGCTTAGGCTATGCCAACAACAAGGAATCGGCTTTGAGGAGACCTTTGCCTCTATCTCTTGCATCACTACGATCAAGAGTATTATTGCCCTTGCTGTCCACTTTCATTGGTAGGTGCATCAACTAGACATCAAGATGCCGTTTCTCCATGGATATCTTACCAAAGAGGTATGTGTTTTTCAGCCTCCAAGATTTGAACTCAAAGGTTCAGAGCACAAAGTCTGTTGTCTCAAGAAGGCTTTGTATGTTTGAAAGCAAGTTCCACGGGCATGGTATGCCTGCATACATTCTCATCCATTGCATCTTGGATTTCAAAATAGCCCTACTAAGACTACTCTTTACATTCGGTATCAAGGATTTGATTTTATTATTCTTGTACTTTATGTTGATGACATGCTTGTCAAAGGGATCAATGCTGGTCAAATTGCAGCATTTAAGGCTGATTTACAGCAGACCTTTGCCATGAGAGATCCTCATCTACTCCACTATTACTTGGGTATCCAATTTGCCACCACTGAGAGGGTCATCGTCATGACACAGTCCAAGTATATTGGACAATTTCAGTGCTTTTAGTTTGAGAATTGCAAATTGGTGTTTGCTCCCTTGGAGCGTGGTTTCATATTCAATTGTGAATCGTGATGATGGTAGTGGATTCTTTGATACTAGTTTATATTAGTAGGCTATTGATGCTTGAGTTATCTATGTCACATGAGGCTTGATCTATAGTTTGCTGTCTCCTAGTTGAGCAGATTTATGCACAGCCCTTTAGTGCTTCATTGGTAGGCAATGAACTATGTCTTTCGGTATCTTAAAGGTGCGCAAGGCCTTAGCCTTTTCTACAAGATTGATTCTTCACTCTCTTTGCATGGATATTCAAATAGTGATTAGGTTGGATGTTCAGATTCTCATGTCTCTCATAGTGGCAATTGCTTCTTCTTAGGTACATCTCTTGTTTCTTGGTTTATCAAGAAGCAAACTTTAGTCGCTACTTCTAGTTGTGAAGTTGAGAATAGAGTAGTGTTCACAGCCACTATGGTGTGTGTTTGGCTTCGCAAGTTACTTGCAGATCTTTATGTGCACCAAACGGCTTTGACACTTATCTATATTGATAGCTAGAGTGCTTTGGCTATTATGTGGAACCGAGTGTTTCATGCTCGCACAAAGCATATAGAATTTTATTACCATTATGTTTATGAGTGGATGTTAGGTGGAGATATAGAGTTATCTTACGCATCCAGTGAAGACAACTTGGTTGATCTTTTACAAAAATTCTTTCTTAATCAAAGTTCGAGGATTTTCGGCAAGTCTTAAACTTGATTCCATTTATTCCATAATCTGTCGTACTGTGTATTGTTATAGGTTGCTATATCCACTAGGATGAACTCATGCAACCATGTACTTTATTTTCTTTTATTTTCTAGGATTTTGTCATTGTTCCTAGATCAGTTTATCCATTTCATAGGAGGAGGTTTCTAGACCATCTCATGGCCTATACGTTGACGCCCTTTGATTCGTGATCCAGTTGTCATTAAATGCAATTGTTAAAGTGTCCTAGGTATCGCGACACTAGGGTTTGGGTTTCACACAACCAAGAAATTGGGTGTGTATCATGGGGATGTGAAATTTTGAGATACTTTAATCTTGCCGATAACATTTGATTAAGTTATTTATCGAATGTGCAAGGTTGTGCACATGTGATGCACATGGCAGTTATTTCATGGGGTAATAGGCCTAGGACCTCGAGGATGCAATGGGTGCCAAAGGAAAAAGTTGTGATAAGTTATGCCTCACATGTACTAGGTGGTACTTGGTGTCAGATTAATGTCAGCGGTGACATTAGATACTAGGCATTAATTAATTAATTAATACCGGTCTAAGGGCTAATAACTGCTAAGGGATACTTAGAACACAAACTGACCTAGCCAATTTAATTATTGGTCGGTGGAATTAATTTTCTGAGCGCTAGAATAATTATTAAATTAAATTTTAAAATTAACTAAAAATTAATTTAATAAGCTGGATAATGTTGCAAAATGGGATTAGAAGGCAGCCACTTGGCAAACCTTGCCCATGCAAGTGGAAAACTAGCCATTGTAAGAGAGAAGGAGGTTGTTAGAATTTAGAAAGCAAAAAGATGCTGCTGATATGATTTATAGCCACCATGGACCAATTCTACAGCAAAAAGTGAGCAATTTGGAGCTCTCCAAGAGTAGGTGAAAGCAATCTAAGATACTTTTGGTGCAGATGATAGCATACATGAGGGGTCAGTAGTCTTTTTGGTATTCCTAAGCTATAGCTGGCAGCTTCCATGGCTGTTTGAGCAAGGTAGTAGCAAAATTTCAGTGTTTCTTGTGATGAAACTCTGAAAATTCTCTCTCCACAGCATTCTCTCTCATCCCCTATTCATTTCTTAAGTTATCTTAGCATTTCCAATAGTTTGAGCCATCTGAGAAAGAGATTCCAGTCAATCTTTGTTGTAAACCTTAATTTATAGTAAAAACTAAGGTTTTGTCAAACGACTCCGGATGCGTGCTCAGAATTGAGAGCCTAGGACTTGAATTCCAGTAGCTAAAAGAGGTCAATCAGCTAATATTAGATTTGGGGCTGAATTTTTCTTTCAAGGAGTAGGGTGAAGGCCAATCACCAAGCAAACCAAGGGGCAAAATTGGTTTGGAGGCTTGCTAGTTAATTTTGATAGCAAGAGGAGTTGGATTAGGGGGGGAGAGGTCAGAGGATATCAGTCGTATTCTATCCATTTGCAATAAAAGTTAAAGAAATACTATAAGGGTATAAGTTTTGGGGTCAACAAGCAGTCCAATGTCCAAGATTGTATGGTAAAGTGTGCATTCCAGTTTTGTGAAATTTTTAGTTGCTTTGATTAGTTCTTAATGAGGTTATTTACCACTCATGTGAGGAGGAAGGTTGGTTTTAGTGTGGGCTGCAAAGAGGGAAGAGAGAGTTGCAAATGGCAATACATGCCTTCCTAAATGAGTATCTCTCTCTTGAATCTGGCTAGATCACAAGGGTGCTACCTGGCATTTAAAAGTCGCTCACATGGAGAAACTTCCCATTTAACTTATCTTGAACTCAAAGCTTTTAGTTAATGAAAGTTTTGCATTTAACCTTGTTTCTTTTGCCCAACCCTTATGCCACATAGCCCCTATGCTTGTTGCTTGCATGCCGAGTGTCAAATTATTCACTACCAGTGCATTGGTCACGATGCTCAAATCTAGGGGTGCTGGAATTAGAGCTTATTTTAAGTTTAAAAAAAGCTTAGGTGAAGCTTAACTAAATCATCAGGAGTTCTTTCACAATTCTCATTTTATGTGATATGGTGTATATTTGGGAAACATCGCATTGTGATTTTAGACTCTCTGCTTGATGACTTGATTGCATGCCTATGGGAATGCTCACCAACCAAATTTTTGTGACAGTTCGTGCTTCTACCCACAGTCAATATAAGCCTCTAAAATCCAGCATTTTGACTCATTTTGGGCTGTGGTCATTCTATTCTATGTTGCTTGACATTTTTGAATTACGAGTCTCGTAGTAATTTTTGGCTTTAAATATCTACAGGCTAGATTGCAGAGTTTTTGTTACACCTATGCCATTGAGTTGCTTTGGTTAATTGGTTTCTTCAAGACTCCAATTTGGGCTTGTGGGTGAGGCTGGCCAAATCCATTTCTCAGTCTTTTTAATATTTGGTGTACTAGTGTGGCATCTCCTTTTATCTTCAACTTGCTTCTTCAACATGCTCGTGGTCCGGTTGCAAAAGAGAATGTTAAGATGTTGCCTTTGGATTTTTAAATGTCATTCTGCTGTTCTTCTAGTGTGATCAAGTGTATTGTGATTCCAATTTAGGGTGGCATGTGGCGACTCAACACTTGATTGAGCTTGAAACTTGTGCCTTTTATCTAATTCAAGGAGATTGCTACAGACTTAGCAATGTGTGTTTGGAAGGTGTTTGGACACCATTTCTCCAGTTTGGTGCATGTTATGTGCATTTAGTTTTCCTTCTATTTTTGTGGCTCAACCATTCTTGTTGTAGCCTCTCTACAATGGGCAGTCTTTGCTTTGCAGGTCTTTTTAGCTACATGTATTGCATAATGAATAGATTCAGGCTGAGGATGGAAAGAGTTTTATATACCATATCTTCTTCTAAGTTAAAAGTTTATTGGAAGACATTTGAGTCTTGATCTTTTGGTGCTTCTTGGCATCATGTCCAACATTTCTCACACAACCACAGGCCATTTCATAAGGTTTACAACCTTAGAGAAGCCTAATTTATATCCTTTGTTGGGGTGTGTGGTATTGCAATTCCCATTGCTACTATGGCTGGAGATTTCTAGAGCTTTTTTCTAATACATATATGGCTACCCAGACTAGACTTATGTGGCTTCCCAGCATACATATACTGGTTTTTCTAATACATTAACTCCACCACAAACATCGATCTTCTTTTAAAGATATCATTGTCAAGGGACTATCAGCATCAACTAGATATGCACAACAGATATTCATACACATCAGGATAAGTTTGTTCCCACCTCATGCTTCTGAAAACCATTCCAAATGTTATTGGCCCGAGACATGTGATTCGCATTATCACTGTGCTCACCAGATTTTGATGCAGTAGGATCCGTTTAATTGGGACATACTAGCTAATGAAGCTTGCATTGAGTAGACCCCGTATCATGAATGTCATGCATTGTCATCCACTTTCTCTCTTTCCTACTGAGAAACAAACTTTTGAGGTGCTTTAGGCTGTAAAATATCAAAATCTTAATCCTAGCTCCAATTGCATCCCAAATTGCGAACTATAACCCTAAAGGACCAAGACTCCACCGGCCCTACCTGAGGTGCAAAAGGAAATGGAGAAAGGATGGTTTATTTGGGTGACTTGTAGAAATATGTCTTAAACAGCCACACTCAAAATATGAACTTGCAAATTTCCCATTTTTACCTCAGAAAATTGCATTCCAACCCTAGCATGTCTCAACTTCAAGGCAATAGACTTCAATTTGCCTTTGGATGTATCTGACAACATAAGGATTCATTAGAATTCCCTGGTAGGAGAAGGCACACAAGTAATAATGTGCAAAGACAAAACCATTTTAGTAAATGCAGTTGCATATACAAGCAAAATATCCCCAATATCAATCCAAGAAGGGAATGCATTGACCAATAAGGCATGAGAAAGGAAGCATATCAATAGGCTCTATCTATGTGTAAGGTTTCTCTAAGGATTTGCATCTTGGGGCAACAATATCCTGTAGGTTCTTATGTGCAAGGGTTCTTCCAAGGATTGGATGAGCTGAGCATGTTCTGAGGGGCAGCAGTGTTCTATAGGTGAGTATGTGGGTCTTGAGACATTTCATTTACTGAAGTGACCGAGTTGAGCTGTATATGTACTTGATTGATGAAGGGTGGCTCATTCAACTTGGGCGACCTAAGCAATGGGTAGCAGTAGTAGATCAATTGAGGTTGTGGATCAATTAAGGTTGTTTCTTGATCATTTGTAATGTGAGCAGTAGTGAAGGTTTGAGAAGTTTGACAACAACATGGCCATCAAATTATTAGAGATGGAATATCATTTCCATATTTTACCCATGACCAAGAGTTTTTTCCTGCTTTCGGTTGGTTGGTACACAAGTGGTGGCATTGCTTGATCAGGAAATAAATCATGAATAATGTAATGATTAGATGTTGGAATATCTTCAAATTTGAGCCACAGTTTCTGCAGTCACAATCTTCATTTGAATTGGGAGTTTTATGCCCAGTAAAATTTGGCATGCTTTATGTAGATACAGAACTCTTTGCTTCTTATAATCTTTTCATGCCATTAAGAGGTGCTGGCAACAAGCTTGCATACTCTTGTAACTTTATTGTCAATGAGATTCTTTTGTAAGTTCAGACTCAGTCTCAGCAGTTACAATCTTCATTTGAATTGGGAGTTTTATGCGCGGTAAAATTTGCATGCTGTAAGTAGACACAAAAGCTTGCTTCTTATCATCTTTTCATGCCATGAAGGGGCGCTGGCCACAAGCTTGTATATTCTTGCAACTTTGTTGTTATTATGACCTTTTGTAACTCAAATCTTTATAGCAGCAGGCAGAGATGTGAATAGCTAGACTTTGTCTTGATTGCTTGTGTCATTTTGGCTGCCCAACACGAAGGATTGTCATCATTTAGTTTTTTGTTAGGCAGTGGAGCTGGGCAGTGCAGAGTGCTTAACAGCTTTTTGCAGAGCTGTACAAAGAGTTTGTCCTGTGAGCTCCTATGTAAGACCCACAGCTGGTGCAACCGCAGGCTATGATTCACAGGTTTTATGAAAATTTTGCTCGGGTGCAAGTTTTTCATCCATGATGTTGGTTATCAAATGAGATTGACAAAATTATACACTTGAGAGATGTGCTTGGACAGGTGATTTTTGCAGATGGCACTTTCATTGATGGGAGTACCAGTGAATTATCTTGTGATGGACCATTAAGGGAACCTCACGTTGTGTTTTGCCAGGTTAGTATTGCGCCTCCTTAATGTTAAGACGTGGACCTGTACAAGTTTTTTCCTTTTTTTCTCCTGTGTATGTGCATATCTGAGGGGTGGAGGTAGGACTAAGTGGCACAAAACCCACAACTAGATTACATCCTTTCTCCTTCATGGGAGAGAGAAAGAGACTTCAAGAGTGATGTACTGTAAAATACAAACTTCACGGACCTATGTTTCCCAAATCTTCTGCAGCTTCTTTTTATGTCTAGAGATGCTATTGCTAGGACTTTCTTAATTTTGCTTGGTAATTGCATAGTTGCATTCCAAAGGGATTAGACAAAGATTGCAATGGGTTTTAATTATGTCAAAGATATATAATACCATTATTGTAGCATCAAGCTTTGACACAGTTGAATTTGCTGTCCTGTTTGACTTTTGCTGTGTGTGTTGAATTGTAAGCGCAAAAATCAAATGGTGGGCTCCACTGGTTTTTGGTCAACACTTGTGAGCCAAAGTTGCCAACATTGTGGAGCTGCATTTGCTTGTACACCTTGCAAAGAGAGAGAACATGGCAAGTATAAGACTAGTACTAGCCTTTGAAAACACAACTCAAAAGAGAGAAGACAATCCAAAGGTGGAAATGGTGCTCCTAATATATTACAGCGGTACAATTTTGTATACCACACGGGCAGCTGTCAATAGCAGATCCATGCTGCACTCTGGCATGTATACAATTCTGCATACTCCTGCACTCTGAATCCATGGAGCATGCATGGTGCCAAAGATCTCCAATCAGCCATGAGCATTCCTGCTTGCAATACCTTGATGCATGAACTAACATTGTGGCATGTGAGAGGATGATAGAGATTGATGTTCTAGAACAGGAGAAGAGGGTGTTGAGAAACCCTTCACCCATCACCAGCAGTTTGCGTTTTTGGGTTTTGCATTCAGGGTTTGCAGCCCCAAAAAGGGACGCCACCCTAGACTGATTGTGCCTATTTGTAGGCCACTCTCATTCATTCTTTACGGCTGATTCATTCAGTCCTTCACCTCTTCTCTTTAGCCTCTCTACTACCCTCACACCCCTTTAGGAGGACATTGCGGTTCGTGGTTCGTGGCTGTTTTCATAATCTTCCTTGTGCTACGGCACCCTTGTTCCCTTGTATCACATTCACTCCATGATTTAGATCTTTATCATTCCATTCATCAGAGTTTCTTCTCTCTTGTCTTCTTTTCTCCATGTTTGCGGAGTTCACTCCATGTTCCTCCTCATAAACCATACCGACTCGTTGGTACTTCATCTTTTGACATGGTATCAGAGTTGGATCTGCTCAAACAATGGCAAAGATCCTCCACTCCAGTGATGGCAAAGAATGGTGCTAGGTTCAGCATCCACTTCTCTTCTTCTTCCATTGCATCAAAATCTCGTTTTTGCAGGTTACAAGTGTTTTTAGCTTGTTGCCCATACCCCTTTCGCAGAGGACATCATAGTCTCAATTGTCCCTTGTTGTCATCTATAGTCTGGCGCGTGTTTCCAGCCTTCCATCTGCAGTTTGCAGTTGTTTACAACAAAGGGACTGTTGCTGATCACTCTCCATTCAGAAAACAATCTCGTTTTTGCAGATTTCAGGTATTTCAGCTTGCTGCCCTCTCCCCAGATGCGGAAGACATTGCAGTCCAAGCTGGTCATTGCTGTCTACAATAGTCTAGCGCTTGTTTCCAGCCTACCACACACTGTTCGGAGCTGATTTTAGCATATTAACTGCTGCTGCTGGTTTTTCCTGCGTTTTTAGTCTTTCTCTCTCCTCATCTGCATTTTTCTACTAGTTGCAACCTCTTACTCCTGGTAGCATCCTCCTCCTACTGGCAGCTTACTTCCAGCCCTTCCATTACCCTCCTAGCCCTTGAGGCGGATATTGCAGTTCATGGTTTGTGGTTGACCTCTTCCTTCTTTAGCAAGGCACATTGGTACCCATGGCTTCTTTACCAACAGATGACCAGACTATTGGGTGCTCCTACAATGGCATCATCGAACACATGACCGATGCTTGCCGACTTCGATCTTTGCTCCCCATGCCCTCGGAGTATATGCATATTTTACCAAGCACTTCTTGTGCCACCTCTCCTTTCTTGGCCACAGAGATTGTTCTGCATCGGCTATCAGAGTACTATGCTCAAGGCAATAAGACACATCTGATGCGCACTAAGTCCTTTCGAGCACATGGAGGATCGATTGGCGCTACGACCTCTTGGAGATCGTCGTAATGCCAGTGGCAGTCTTCTCCCACCTATTTTCGAGTACAGTGGCTACCACAGCCCATGGTTCTGCAGTCCGCTCCATCGAGAGACAGTGATTGTTTGATACCGTTTCCTTGTTAGTCCGCTCCTTCGAGAGACAGTGGCTGCCCGAATCCTTTCTCTTCTTCGGCTTCCCGGTCTGCTCCATTGAGAAGTAGCGACTGTTGCCCACTCATTGCTCAGTCTGAGTCTCACCCTTCACCATCACCTACTCAGGTTCGAGAGGCCACCTCTGGGAGTTCTTCACCACCGCGGATACCTTCTTCGATATGATTGGCAGTAGTTCCTTCATCCTCAGACATTTCGGAGTCCGTGATCCATGAGTTTTTGGATTCCCTATCTATCTCAGAGGGGGATGATCTTTCTTTGTCTTCTAAGGGGACATCTACATCTACCGCGACTTCAGAGGGGGCTCCTATTCCTCCAGTTTCAAAGGGGGTTCCCACCCCCCGCTCCATCCTTCTCATACATTGGCGGAGGCCTTTTACCTTCTTTTTTTACCCTTGGATGGGGTGGCTTCCTTCCAAGAGTCATCTCACCTATTGATACCCAGGATCTTGAGGATCTACCTAGATCGGAGCCTTGGAGGTTCAGCTGCGACTTGCTGACGAGGCCTTTGTATTCTTGCTTGCATGGATGCATGGAGCTAGTGACTTCTCTCCGGAGGTTGAGTTTCGGGTTCCCTAGTTCACTCTGTCTACTGTTCTTTACTGCAGGTTACCTTTCAGGTGGAAATCTTGGATCTTAGGGATCCACTACATCTTCCTCCTCAAGAAGCCTTAGTCACTTGGTCAGCATGGAGCCAACTCTCGAGGATCGAGTACAGGCATATCCTTATCGTTCTTGGCATCACACAAAGTCCGACATTCCTCCTCTGTATTGCATGTTTTCATCATCTTTGTACTAGGGCACTTGGGCAAGTGAACAATTTTCCCACGAGAGACATTGTCCAAGTGGCATTTTCTGCATGAGCATTCTTTAGCATGTAGCATTGCATCTCTACCTCACTCTTCTCTTCTTTCCCTTTTTGGGCTTGAGAGGGGGTGTTGAGAAATCCTTCACTCATAGTTTGCGTTTTTGCATTTCTATGTTTTGCGTTTAGGGTCTGCAGCCCCAAAAAGGGATGCCACCCTAGACTGATTGTGCCTATTCATAGGCCACTCTCTCATTCATTCTTTACGGCTGATTCATTCAATCCGTCATCTCCTCTCCAGCCTCTCCACTACCCTCACACCCCTTTAGGAGGACATTGTGGTTCATGGTTCATGGCTATCTTCATCATCTTCCTTGTGCTACGGCACCCTTGTTCCCTTGTATCACATTCACTCCATGATTCAGATCTTTATCATTCCATTCATCAGAGTTTCTTCTCTCTTCCCTTCTCTTCTCCATGTTTGCCGAGTTCACTCTATGTTTCTCCCCGCAAACCTTACTATCTTGTTGGTATGTTATCTTTTGACAGAGGGTTGCTCTACATAGACTACAAAACTGGCTGGCTTGAACCAGAGGGTTGTTGATTGGCCCACAGTTTATGCTGACTCCCTAACTTGACATATTCAGGTGCGTTGTGAGTTACCTTTTAGCACTCACAAGAGGAGGTGTTGCCTACACTTGCAGAGATAAAGAAGTAACATTTCATTTACTTGTACATGTTTTTCTTTGACTTTTGACATCTGATTTTATCACCTTACCCATTTTATCTATGTGCGCATGTTTTCCCATCTACATTTCTTTGAAGACCCAACCTAAAAGGACGGAAGATCCGTCCACATTGCAGTTATATGATCTGGCCTGCCTCCCTTTGTGCCCACTATGCATGCATGTCCACCTATGCCCAAATCGGCCTAGGTGGCTTTCCATTTATCACATTCTCTCCCATTAGAATTACAGCTCTTGCATCTGCCTGAAAACAGTATCTTGAAGATCGCCACAACATTCTAGCCATGATAAACAGTCCTTATATTGCTTTTTGCTGACTTCTCTTTAGAATTATCCTCATTCCTAGGTTACCATAGTGAAACATTTAATTTCTTTCTTGCTGGATTTGCTATTGACCACCCACGGTCCTAGCTCTTCTAGTAATGAATCAATGCACTTTGGAAGTGATAAAATAGTCCTCTGTTTTGGACTCGGATAAAATACACTGTTTTGCCTAATATACACCCTTCTTTCAGAGTGGCCATATCAAATTATCCATATAACCAGTTGAGAAGAATTAACTCATCTGAAGATGTTGGAGGGCCTTGATTACTCTTTGCCATTCATTTTTGCAGAGTCTGGCTGCATTGTCACAAGTCCACCATTCACTAAGTGAACCTGCATCGTGGTTCCGAAAATTCCGTCTTTTATCAGTTTGGTTTGTATGTCTTTTTGATCTTTCAACTAAAGAGTCATAGAAAGGCTTTGCAGGCTGAGGTGCCATTGCAATGTGGAAATCATCTCTGTTGCCTTTCATGATTCCATAGTGTGAACCGAGTAACTAACAGCACCTCATAGTTGTTTTGCATCACCTGCAAGGTAATTCAAGTAAATGGGTGACCACACTTAAGTCCCAGCCTTTCCGAGTTTGTTAGTTTGGAAAAAGCCGCATGCTCAGCACGCAGATGTGGTCTGCATTGCTCTCTGTGTCTGCATCTAGTAGACTGATGAACACTAACAGACCTGGCCCGATGTATGAGACGGTCTCGCCATCGACCACTACTTTGGCAGACATCACTCTTTGTATGACTGCCCTCATCCTCCTCCTGAACTCTCTCAAAATTCAGACAGTCCTAGTTCTTGCCTTTACACTATTTTCTCCCTCTTTCTTCTTGAGATTTCAATACTTGATCATTTCTAGCTTGGTCCGTGGATTTTCTGTGTATGTCTTAATCCAATAAACCACCTAGAACATAATTAAAGCTCAACTCACTATCTAGAGCTGAATCACTAATGGCTGTCCTAAAGGTATCCCATGATGCAAGCGAGGAATACAATAGAAAAATCACCTTAACCTCATTTTCAAAATTCAGTTTTCATCACCATAAGCAGCCACCATGAAAAGATCTCTTGGAAAAATGTTCAATTACTTTGAATAAGCAAATCTTGTGTATAAAGAAATACTTGTCTATAGATAATAAACACAACTGTTGGACAAAGCACAGATTGATAAAAGAACTTAGTAGGGTTAGGGTAACTTAGAGACAATGAACATTGAGTTGAATGAATGAATATTGAATATATATGATGCTTAATGCAGCAAACACACTATGCAAAGTGAATACTAACCCCTGAGCTCGCGTGTCTCTAGGATTGGGGCAGAGAGTACGAGTTGGAGTTTGTATCGTACATATTGTGAAACACCGTAGATAGCCTCCAAAAGTGTACGGCAGCAGCAAATGCAGATCTGGTGAGTTTGGATTAGTTTGAGACAAGAGTGACATGAGAGAATAGGCACTAACAATTTGCAAAACAAAGATGGGCTGAGTGGTGGGCAGCTTCTCTATTTATAGACGAGTGGATGTCCCCAAATTGGTGTTTGGCATATGGGACACAACACTCCCTAGGAATGCACACCATTTAATGAAGGTTTTGGTAATAATTAAGTTTTGGGGAAGTAATAAAGAGCTAGTTAGTTTATAATGCATTTTCTAGCTCAACACCCCCTCTCAAGCCCAAAACTAGAACTAGGACGAGACTATCAAGATAGCTCAAGCCCATTTTTACCCCAAGGTGTTAGGACTCCCATCCCAAAGCAGCTAGGGCACCGGGCTGAGGGTGCTTGTCGGCTACCTAGTGACCTACCAAGACTTCAAAGGCGACGGTTAGCTTACCAAGGGAGCCCAAAGGGTCACTCCAGAGAGGTGAAGGAATTGGGCAAAGGATGTTTGTCAATTCCTTAGTAGCCTTCTAGGACCTACAAAGATGGATGGGACCACTTTAAACTTTTTTCCTTTTGATCTTTTTTTTTTTGGAGCAATTGTTTACACCCTATCAAGCAGCTGTGTCCTTGGGGGAAATGAAAGGGATGGTGAGATCCAACATATTAGAAAACAATCAAGCTATTCCCTCCGCGTGTGGGTGTCGGCGAAGAAGATAAAGTATGGGGGGTTTGTGTAGAAGCAGATAAGAAATACATTATACTGTCCACTAGGAGACTACCATATGAGTTGTTATAAATATGGTAGATCCAAAGTCAACCACTCTCTAACTCCAAAGGAATAAATGTGCACAGATACATGTTTATAGGAATAAAATGTCAACACATGGGGTAATGCAAAGGACAATGCAAGCTGTCATGTTCATGCAAAATACTATGCAATGGTGCTACTCGGATAATTCCCTTGTAGGGGAATTGTTCACTTGTCCAAGTGTCCTTTTACAATCATGATCATCCTAATCATACAAATAATGATACACTGTACAAATAATAATGTCTCTAAAGTAATTAAAATCTTGTGGAAGACTGCCTAAGACACTAGATTTTATTTGATATTTTTTGGTGTACGTTTGGTGCTGTACTAAGTCCACAGACTAAACGGATCGGATAGATCGTACTTGACTACCTAGAGGGAGACAAGGAGTGCTTGAGGATCAAAGTTCAAAATAGTGGCATTTGTAGATCAACCAGATAACCCCTTTAGTGAAGTAGGGGTAGATGATCTAGTTGCCATGTGAGTAGTGGATGTACCTTGCTGAGGTGAAGGATGACCCTGTCTCGGCTGTGGAGATGAGGCTGAATTTCCCTCACCTAATGTGCTTGAGTTTCTAGGGGACGAGGGTATAGTCTTGGGTGGACTATCCTTTGCATTTGAGTGACATTTGTCGTTAAATTGGCCACAACATTTTGATGATGTTGACAATACCTATCCTTTTTGCAGACATTTTGCCAACTTGGTTTCAATCTTGGAGAGGAGTTACTTTGTTCCTCACTACTCGACTTAGACTCGATATTGTTCTTTCCACCACCTTGCTTCATCTTTTGGGAAGTCAAAGCCCCCTCTAAATATTAGGGTTTCTTATGAAATTGATTGAACATTTGAGCATAATGTAGTAGGTGACACTCAAAGTCCAAACGCATAGAAGAGCAATAATTGGGGACATGAGATAACTTATTGAATGAAATTAAAATATCTCTATGGCAATTTATCCATGAATAAGGTGACTTGATCATCAACTAACTTGGGTAAGCTGATGGTGGCGAATTCAGTGAGTAATCGCCAATACTAAGCCAACTTGATAATTGAATCATCCCTCTTGGTGATTCTAAACTCTTGGAGCATTTGGTCAAGGTCCACTAGATGTGCCCAATGCTTAGATACAAGGTCAAAGTGTTGTAGTTTGCAATGAAATTCTAGTGTTAGACCTTGCATCAACTCAACTATCGCTATGGCATTTTTGCTCTTTCAAGAGAAACTACCTCGTAGGAGAACCATCAAGGGTCCAGCTGGGTTTTCTACCCCTTAACAAGTTTCCACAAGCCTTGGTAATCCAAGACCTTTCGCATCAAATTTGACCAAGTGGTAAAGTTAGATCTATTAAAATGAGTCTTATCCATAAACACATGCTTGGCTAATGTAGATGGATGGATAGCTTGATGAGGATTAGGATAGATGGCTGGTATAGGATAGAGAGGGTAACTAGATGCAATATGAGGCATCAAAAATTCTAGATGTGTTCCCCAGAGGAGGAGATTGACTTGTGGATGGTCTACATGTTAAAAAGATGTAGGATGGCTTGTTGAGTATTGTCATATTGGCAAACTATGTGGCCACTTGAGAGAGATAGGTGCACCTCCACCACCTAGATGTGCAAAAGCAGAGGATCTAAAGGGATAGGATGTGCCTATGTTTGAAGGTCCCCTTAGTGTGGTGTGCGGTTGAACAGGTGGGATGATAAATGATGATGTGGAAAATGGTATAAATGTAGATGCGGATGTAGTGGGTGAAAAGGGTGGGATTTGAAATTGTGGTGAAAATATATGAGTGAATGGAAATTCGTTTTTAGGAAATTGAAATGATGATGCATCTACTTCATTTCGACTTTTATTAGGTTAGGGTTCGGTGATGTGCATACGCTCACACACTCACAGTGAAGAATTGAACAACAAGAGAAGGAAGAACTGGAAGGTCACATCCACTATATGAGAAATTATGAAATATATTTAAAGAAATTTCACTTGTTTAATCTAAGTTCTTATTCTTTAAATGTATAGATAAATGTGGATTCACTCAAGCTCTCCGCTAGTACACTTAAAAGTCTGACTCGTGAGAGAGACTTGGAGGAGGAGCAAATCTTTAGGGAGCTTTACTTGGAGCTCGAGGAGATAGACCGGCGGGTCTCTTGCACTCGTGCATGGCGTGCCCGTGTTGTTATCCACCCTCGCGCCGGTAGCAATGGAACTTCTACTTCGGCATCCACATTGGTTGCCCGTGATGCTTGTGGGGCCCTTAGATGCTACACGAGGCATGGGAGTGTCTCGAGAAGTACTCCTAGTTCGGCCCAGGAGGACATACCTATCACTACCTCTCATCTAGAGCTTAGAGAGCCCGAGTATGATCATGAGGGCAATGTCATTAGTGAGGGTGATTTTGTTGAGGAGGGTGATGGCTCCTCAAGCAATGGCGAGGATGCTTCCACCTTCGATGTTGAGAGTGATATGAGCACCTAGAGTAATCATGTATCTTAATTCCGATTGAGCCATGGATAATGGCTTTTATCTCGATCCATTTTTGTACACTTTTTGTATGAGATTGCACATCTGGCTCATAATAAAGTTGTTGGTTTCATTATTCATTTTACATAATACAATCTCAAGTCTTGTTTCAACTCTCTTGTGCACTTTTGGCTTGAATCTCTAAGTTCATGTTTAAACTTGTAAGTCCAAACATTAAGCATAGACTTATATGTATTTTTTATTTCATCGGACGTAACATTGGACGTAGGTCCAAGATTTATTAGTCCAATTAATACCGTACTACCATCGGACTGTACTTATCGGACGCCATCGGATGTGACAACCATGATGCTTGCACATGGTGAGTTCCTTAGCCGTCGCTGCTCATTCCTTCCTAGGGAGAAGTTTGGAGACCACTAAACTCGTAGGTTGCACCTCCAATTGCATTGAATGTGAGGCATCAAATGCTCTTGAAAATGTACGACAACCATGAGATGGAAACATTACATGCTTTGTAATTCTAGAGTCGCCTGCCAAAGCCCCCCTTGGAAACTTGTTGCTGCAATTCTTCCACTAGGAGTCATTGCAAGCCATTGGAATTCTTCCATTTGGAGTCAAGCTAGCCATCAGTCTCCCAGCAGAAACTTTCAGATGGAACCTTGCATGCTTTGTACTTCTAGCAAGCACTTGCATGCTTTGTAATTCTAGAGGTTGCCTACCAAAGCCCCCCTTGGAAACTTGCTGCTGCAAATTTTCCACCAGGAGTCATTAGAAGCCATTGGAATTCTTCCACTTGGGATCAAGCTAGCCATCACTCCCCCAGCAGAAACCATGAGATGGAAACCTTACATGCTTTGTAATTCAAGAGGTTGCCTGCCAAAGCCCTCCTTGGAAACTTGTTGCTGCAGTTCTTCGACTAGGAGTTATTGGAAGCCATTGGAATTCTTCCACTTGGAGTGAAGCTCACCATCTCTCTCCCAGCAGAAACTAAGCCTACTCATGGCAAAGGAGGCAAAGAAGGAATATTAGTGGTCAGAGAATAGAGGTGAACCATAGGAAGTGTTGGAAGAGCACCCTTGCTCTCCATAAGGCCCCCCATGCTTAGTGATGGCTGGGTGAGGACCAGCTCTTTGAAGTCTGGACCAAACTCAGTGCTGAATTGGATACCTGCATCACAATGGCTGCCCTGAAACTCAAAACACCGTCATTGGCAAAGCAAGGGTCTTCTGCTGATTTTGGAAGCACCAAGTGCTCCAGCCCATCCAATCTTCCATATGGCATCTAGTAATCAGCCAACTGCATGTGGATCTGCCTGAGCCCCATCACTAACTCTTCATAGGAAGCTACCACAGCGAAGGAGGAACCCTTGTACTATAGCTGTGAAGTAGAAGAAATTACAAATTTGGAATTCATCATACTTCGACTCCCTACCAAAGCTTTGATGCTATGGTAAAATTTAGCAAATGGCACTGGGGTATTTGACCTGATGCACAATGGGTGGGTCTTGCTAAGAAGTGCTTGGTGCAACCATTGATCTGAGTTTATTTCACTAGGATAAATGCCTATCCTTGCTCACTGAGGGATCAAAATCTTCTGAAATAGCAAGGTGCATAGCTTCAATGTCTCTTTTTTAGTTCATATAACTAAGTTGAACTGAAGACAACTAAGCTGATGGATGCTACCATATCTGGTGTATCTGCTTTCAGAACCTCTTGGTGATCTTCAGCCAGAATACTTATAACAGAAAAATATAGCAGCTAACTCATCAACACACAAGTACTCCAATTGAAAGCACTACATGAAATGATGTATTCCCGAGTCCCCATGGTTTTCGAGTGGACTTGTTGGCAAAGAAACTCTAGCCCAAATCAAGTATAACTTTTTAACCTACTAGTAGTAAATTTAGCATGTTTGCATTATTCTGACAAGCAGAGGGCCCCATTCAACTCTACCCTCAGGATTTGTGTTGTATCGGAACGCTCTTATTCTGACAAGCAGAGGGCCCCATTCAACTCTACCCTCAGGATTTGTGTTGTATCGGAATGCAGTGTGCTGCTGCCTTATCGACATTTGACATATGCATGTAGCATAGTTTAGAGTAGCAACCAAGTTGAGTAAAACTCGGGCATCTTATGGAGCAATTTGAATCTGTTTATGTAATTGAACACACACAACAACTTGTCTAGTTAAAAAAGTAAGCCAAGGTGAGTAAAACTCAGGCATCTTATGGAGTAATTTGAATCTGTTTATGTAATTGCACACACACAACAACTTGTCTAGTCAAAAAAGTAATGCTTTGGTGATTAAGCCTGATACTCCGGATTCTGGCTTCTCTCAGCTTTGTAGATCTAATGAAGAATCTATTCTTGAAAGCAATGCAGTTCAGATGTTAATTTGTATTCAGACTTCACATGTGTTTCTACATTTAAGAGACTAATAGTATTGTTAATGACTGATGTCCAGGGTGGAAGCCATTGGACTCATTGGGCTTTGGTCTTGAGTGAAGTCATGAAAGTTGTGAAGAGCTTTTGAAAATAATGTTAGCACTCTATAACAAGACTTCGCAGGCAGAAGTTTAGTGTTGTATAACTGCAAAATTTGGAGGCTTATGCCATGCACGTGTTTTGGAGGAAGTCAAGGAGACCAAAAGGTCTGTGTTTTGGGGGCCCCAAGTACAAGGTGTGTGAAGAGTAAAGCAGGTTGTTTGATGGTCGCAATGGCTGCAGATACGAGCCCCACCGGCCGGCCCTTTGGAGCACGTGTCCTCTGCGAGCAAAGGCAATAGAGGCCTTGTAAAAGCAATTGTTTTATCGGTTTATGCACCTTTCGCACATGCACAACAATTACAAACCAAAAATAAGCTATCAATGTCTACACCTTACAATTAATTCTTCGATTTGGGCACCTTCAACAACTAAGGCGCTCAATTTTATTCAAACGACTACAATTATAAATAGTTCAAAAATTATCAATTTCTATACCTTTAGTCCTAGTGAGAAACTATTGGGTGGGTATACACATTTTTGAATGAAGTATATTTTCAAACAAAAAATACAAATAAACAAGCTTGCAAGGAATTAAACCTTGCACAATAGCATGTGTTTACTATTGTTATCCAAGAAGCCCTCCTCCCCTCCTCTCTCATGCTAGTTTTCAAATAGCTAAACATGCTAATGCATCATGCTATGAGGGTGCACATATGCTCTCACCTTTCACCCCCTCACCCTCTCCATGCCATCCCATCACAAATCCCAAAAACTAGAGATGATCCTCATTAGTCTTCTTGTAGCCAAAGAAAATAGGTTTTGTGAAATTTAATTACATGTGAGATTTAAAAAAATACAACCTTTCATTCTCACTTATCGAATCCACATACCAAAGACCATGGTTCTATCAGTGACTTTTTGAACGGAACCATGATTGGCTTGTTGAGTACTTGACATGACTTTATGTTTTGAAAGGTTTATGAGCTCTTGAAGTTTGCGGAGTCGTGTTTTCATGAAGTGTTTCACAAACCATGTTCCAAAATAACTTTTTTTTTGAAAGTGTTGTGTTGCGAAGCATTTATGCTTTGGCTTTTTTTGCAGTCGTATGTGTGCCACCAATTACTCCACACTTATGTAGGGGGAGATAAGTTAGCTCCTTGAACTCGGCCACAGTGTTGTGGGGATGCTCATTTGTTGGAATAGTAATTAGGTTTGTTGCAAACATTCTTGGAGTGTAGACTATGCTCACAACTAGCTCAACATATTTTGTGATTGTTTAGTCCCCTACGCCAAATAGCTCGGCCATAATCCTAGCAAATTTGATGCCCAGATGCCATAAATTAGAAGCTAAAGTTAAATGCGCTTGTATGGGGTCTCTAACAAGAGCCTTCTCATTTGAGCATGGCAAGTGTCGCTTGATCCAATATTTTAGCTCGTGAAATGCTCCATGCAACATTAGATATTATGTAAAGTATTGTTGTTGGTTATCCAGCCTTATATTCGATAATATTTCAAAGTATGATATTCCGAAAGGCGACTTGCCTTGGAAAGCATTACCACAAGCATGGGGAATACTTGATGACCACATCCTCCACTAAAGCAAACAATCATGCCCAATGGTACACTAAACATATCACCCAAACAAACTCATCAAGTTCATTCGCAAACATAGGGTCTTTTGTCATCTTGCTATGGGCGTTGGGATATGCATTAGTTCACATTTGCATCAGATATCACAAGGTAGCACATTAGCAATCACATTAGGTAGCATATTAGTAGTTCACATTAAGTAGCAATCACATAAGGTAGCACACTAACTCACATTAGCATTAGGCATTACATTATTTCACAATAGCAATCACATTAGCAATCATTAAGCAACAATCAATTATAGTAGCACATTGGGAGCCACACTAGTTCACATTAAACATCACATTCTCATGAATTGGCCATAGCACATTAGGTAGCCGTCTTAGTTCACATTATCATGGAATTACCATTGAATTGGACATATCACATTAGTTCACATTAACTAGCAATCACATAAGGTAGCACATTGGGAGCCACATTAGACATCACATCAAAACCCATTACACATCACATTTAAGATTAGTACCATCACATTTTTTGTAGATAGTATCATCACACTAGACATCACCATTCAAATTAGCAATCACATTAGGTAGCACACTAGCAATCATTAAGCAACAATAAATTAAGGTAGCATATTGGGAGCCACGTTAGTTCACATTAGACATCACATTCTCATAGAATTGGCCATAGCACATTAGGTAGCCATATTAGTTCACATTATCATCAAATTGGCCATATCACATTTGATTCACATAGCATAAGGTAGCACATTAGGAGCCACATTAGATATCACATCAAAAACCATTACACATTGCATTTAAGATTAGTGCCATCACATTTTCTGTAGCTATTATGATCATACTAGTACATTGGCAACAATGTTAACCACCACATTATGAGTACCCACTTTGCAATCACTTTAATTGCATTATGTTAATCACAAAACTTTAATCTCATCACTTTAATGGAAACACCAATGACATTAGCATGCTAATGTCATTGGTGTTATATTAACACAATACCAACATAATTGGGTTAACACAATATTGGATACATACCTACATAGCACACAATAGTATGCTACCTCGAATGACTAGAAGTGCTTCAAATATTGAAATGATGAGTACAACCAACTCTTGTAGCAACAAGTACTCCATAATTGCGACATGAGATGTGTATTGAAAACCACAATCCAATGCATATGGGTTAGAAAATATGCAAACTAAAATTCATGATGACCATAAATAGAATGCATGTTAATCGAATCACATCATGCATGGCAAAAACATATTCGTAAGAACAGAATGCATGGTGAAAAGATTAGCAATGTATGATGCATGTTGATTGACACAAGATGCATGGTGCTAAATTAAAAAATTTAACATTCATCAAATCATAGTGCATGACAACATTTAGAGTCCATGTAATTTGCAATGCATGTATGTATGATTTGCAATGCATGCTAATCAGGACACCATGCATGTTGGGTAGATTTAACATGCTTGCTGATTTGATCAAATTGCATGATAATCAAAATCCATGAAGAATGAAAGACATATTACGAGTTCATTATGCATGATGAGGGGGTCATGATTTTGGCACAATATATGTGGAGATAAATTTACAAATTTAACATTCATTGGATCAGAGTGTACAATAATATTCAAAGTTCATCATGCAGTCTGCAATGCATGCTTGCACTATTTGTTGTGCATGCTAATTAGGACATCATACATGTCAGGTAGATTTAAGATGCTCATTGATCAAATTAGAGTGCATGATAATCAAAATCCATGAAGGAGGAAACATACATTACGAGTTCATCTTGCATGATGAAGGGATCATGATTTTAGCATCCATGTGAATCGAATGACTTGAGTATTAACTAGACTTCGATTCTAGAGAATAGTAAGAAAGAAAATCAAATTAGGTAATGGGGAGAAGATTGCATGATGACTGCCACAACTGGGGGGGTCGATTCCCCCACCATATTGGCGAGTGAGAAGTAAGGGAAAAGTGACACCATGTCGAATCATGACCCTGCTACTAGGTGTCGATCACTGTCGATGGTACTTATGTCAGTCTGGGGTTTGTCTACCATCTTTTTTCCAACGTATGCATACATCATATATGTCAACAATTTAATTTCTTTTGGAGACTTGCCATCAATAGACAAAATGGGAAATGAACCAACCTTTTCTAGCACTCCAATCTTTTTTGTAGAAATTGGTATATGAGGGAGTAGTCTAAGATGAAGAAGTAGCCATAACATTTACGATACCGAAGTGTGGTTTTGTAGCAGAATGGAGAGGAGTAATATCTATAATAGTAGTATGCGCATTGAGTGTCTCCCGAGGAATTGTTCCTGTATTAGTAGGTAATCTATGTGGATTGATGGGAACAAAATCATAATCTATTACACTATCTCCATCTTCATCAGAAGAGGACAAAGTGTAAGAGGTATAATGTTGAAAGGTAGCTTGATCCCTATAGTACCAAGTAGGTAGACTATTAGAAGGACCATTTGTTGGTGTTTGCTCAATATTTCACCCATTACTCTGGAATTCACACGATTTTCCACATTGCGTTGTCTATCATCCTTAAATATGTTTGCCAGATCTATACACAGAGGCATTTGATCTAAAATCTTATTAGCTTCCATTTGGTGCCGAATTTTGTCTAGCATACATTCATCCACATAATCAAAAGCAATATGATAGTCATTTTCAGACCACTTTGGAAACATCAATTCCAAATATTCAGACAATTCAAGCGTAGAGTCACGTGGTTTTAGACAGGGTTGAAATAAGTTTGGTGTTTGAGTAGTATTGGACCTGCATCATTCAACATAGAAGCAAGAGATGGACAATAGATCTATTGTAGATCTTTAAAAATACCATTAGGATCTATAGGATCCTCTTCAAATTATTCCCTTTATCCTTGAAATTTCCATATGCATATTCAAGGTGCCATGAGAGGGAGAAGAGAAATGTGATAAAGATTGTTGCTTCTTTGTTGTGTGACTTTTGTACCTTTTTTCTCATTCGATATATAATGAAATTACTCATTACAAAAATGAGATTGATGTTTGTTTCTTTGATCCCCTTGTTGGCAATATAGAATATGTTATACTTTTAGTCATGTTGTACTCCTAAGTTTTGTGTTTTGGCAATTAATACAATTACCTAGAGAGAGAGAGAGAGAGAGAGAGAGAGAGAGAGAGAGAGAGAGAGAGAGAGAGAGAGAGAGAGAGAGAGAGAGAGAGAGAGAGAGAGAGAGAGAGAGAGAGAGAGAGAGAGAGAGAGAGAGAGAGAGAGAGAGAGAGAGAGAGAGAGAGAGAGAGAGAGAGAGAGAGAGAGAGAGAGAGATTGTATTCTCTTTACAAATGTATCGACCACATGGTAAATCACCTTGATAAACTCCATGGTATCTTAGTCAAAACGATAGATGCAGAAGGACCTACTTACAAAAAATTTTGTGGTCCATGCTTCACACGTCGATGTGCTTTTGAGCTTTAATCACCATATGGATTTTCATGTACACTTCTATCATGCATGTGGGTGCTTATGCTCAAATCTTCTTGAAATCCATTGTTCTATTTCTTTCAGTAAAAGATTAATAGTGCAAGCAAAAAATCATGTCCTTTGCTTTCCCCTTAGGATTTTGTTTCTTGTTTTGAGCAACGTTGCAAGCCTGTTGCTGTTAAATTTCTCATTTTTGTTTCAGTGATATGGATTGTTTATATTCAAATGCTCTCGGCATTGAGATGAACTTGCAACTATCTTTGTTACTTGACTATGTTGGATGGTTTTGTCATTTTCCCTTGATATCTACCATTTCAAATTGAGCAACAATACTAGGCTACAATTGTTTTGGTTCTCCCTTTTAAGTGAATTGTTTTCTAGACATCCTTGGTTCCTCTTGCAAAACTTGTAACTATCATGGACAAGTGTTGGCTTTTCTATCACTCATTTGGCTCATTTTGATGCTTCATTCATTTTGGCTCATGCCCTTGATGTGCATTTATGCTTGCTTATCTTGTTCCTCACTTTAGATGCGGCTTTAGTTATGGTCAATGGAGGCATTTGTGTAGTGGTTTAGCCAACCAAATCCATTGATTTCCCACATAGCAACCTTGAGCATGTAGTAGAGCTTTGGGACCCATCACAACTTCATATTATATTGACTTTTCATCAATGCCTAGGCCTTGGTCTCCTATCTCTTTTTTATGGAATTTCCTAACATATGCAACCTTTTGAGCTTTGGAGACCATTGCAGCCTTGGCTCTTTCTTGGTTTACGTTAGGAGGGATATTGTTGAGTGGCTTTTTTCCCTCTTTTTTATCTTTGAGAAATTTTTACGAATCTTCGCCATCCTTACTAGAGTTCGTGATAGTTTAATATCTTCACGCCATTGTCACTAAAGTTCATGATTGTCCCTCCTGCCCTTCCCTCGAGAATGGGCAAGATTTCCTTTACTAAAAGCTATCACAATCAATATTACATTTAGTCACATACTTGAAATATCTTCTAAGGAGGGCTTCCCTTGAGAATGGGCAAGATTTCCTTTACTAAAAGCTATCATAATCGATATTACATTTAGTCACATACTTGAAATATCTTCTAAGAAGGACTTCCGTTCTTCCTACATCTTCTTGATTTGGGAGCACATAAAACATTATGTATGGCTCTAACCTTTTATATTGCAATTTTAGGCCCTATAGACCTAAATGTCCAAAATTCTAATACTAAATCATTTTGTGTGGTTGGTTCATGGATCTTTCTTTGCCATGTCCTAGCATCATAATTGGAATTGCGCAATAGCCCATGAGGACTACATTACCCTCTTTATCGTATGTAATGTAAGGATTTGTATATTCCTGTTCATATGGGTCTTCAACAAGGCATATATGGGCATTACTAGGAGGGTACATTATGATAGACATTGGGGGTCTTGATATCCTAGAAGGATTTACACCAAACCTTGGGGTTATAGATCGGTTAAATAGGCTTGATAAGACTAATTGTGGCTTTCTTGGGTAGAAAGAGTCTCTATTGAATTACTAGGATTCAATATGTACATATAAAGTAAGGTATAAAAGCTTTCTTAGAGCTTGACAATGGGTTAGATCATGTTCAAAGTGGCACAATTAGCTTCCATGAGCTTGGTGAGCTCAAGTTCTTATTGTTTGAAGGCGACAAAAATTTCTTGTGTTGCATTAATCTTGCCACAGCTTTAGCTTGATTGGGATTCTTGAGTTTCTATTTCCTTTTTTTTCTCTAATCCTCTCTTTGAAGAGATTATGCATTCTAATTGCCTTGTTCAACACATTATTAAGGTTGGATTGGTCTAGGGTTGAGTTGCTAACCATGGCTTCATAGATCCTCTCATGATAGATACCTTTGGACTTTGCACTTGGTCTTTCCATAAGTGGAATTCACTTAAATAGACTTCAACATTAGCGACATAAACTTGCACTACATTCATTAGCTCTATGATGAGGTTGTCCCTATATCCATCTCAACAAAGCATATTAGTAAGAGGTTTTTTAACGTTGAGAATTGAGATTTTTCCACAATATCCAAGCTCATAAAGCACATTCACCCATTCTGTTATAAGTATAATGCAAAGGCTTGCACTTTTTTCAAGCCTGATGATGTGAGGTTGTTGTTCTCACATACCTGCTCAAATTGCCATGAAGCTATAAGGATCATCTCCCAATATATACTTCACTTATTTGGTGATAAGGGGGATTTTGTATTTGCTATTCGGTCCTATGTGTTTTACCTAGTCCTATTAGCAAGGTATTTGCAATGTGCATTCCCATAGAGCATGCTTGAATTATCAAGAAGTCAGCATTGATTTATGATCAATCTCTAAGGGGAATTTGGGTTTGCTCTCAAATTCCTAGGTGTGTTACCTAGTCAACTAGCAAGCTATTTTCAATGTGTGTTCCTACTTGAAGCATGCTTGAATTATCAAGAAGTTGGTGTTGATTTAGGATCAATCTCTTGATACCACCAATTTCTATTTGCATTTTAGCTCATGCTTTTTTGGTGGCCATGTTCATTTCAAGCAATCTATTGAGAGTATCCTTGCCTTGGTTTGGAGATTTTACAATTTCTTAAGTATGGGCTCATCCATTAGTTGGCTAATGTTAAAATTTGTGGCATTTTTGAAATTTTGGATGGACTCCTTGAGGTCTTATGGGATGTCCTCCTTGAATCTTTCAATCAAGATCTTCTTAGCTAGCCTTCATCGATGAGGTGAGGAATGGGGATGTTCTCAATTCTTCGTTGATCTTCTCAACATTTGGGACTAAGAGATCTCAACAATAGAATCTCTAGCCCATTCCATTAGTGCGTCAACTAATGTGCTGGACTCTAATTAGCCAAACTAATCACTTCAGTTTCCCTGCAATGTCAAGTCTTTTGTGTGTTCTACTATTTTAGTTCAACCCTTGCCAGTGGTTTGATGGTTCTTGAGAGCTTGTAGTTACTTCGTCTTCTGGTTATTATTCCTCCTTCTATTGACTAGTCTAGAGTCTCTTTTCAATATTTGAGTTTTGTGATCTATACTAACCTTAGAGTTTTGAGTCCTCACATATACTATTTGTATGTCCTTTTTGTAGCTTTACAAACTCCCCTTGTCAGCTCTTTTTGAGTGACTCGTTTCTTGAACCTTGTTGGCTTTAATCAGTCCTTAAACAACCATACATAAACAATCTTTTTACTTTTGTGTGCTAATTAATGCACATTGGTGTAAGTACTCATGTGTGTAATCAATTATTTTTTCCTTTTTGGATTGTCAAGCAATGCGTATCGGTACTCAAGTAGGCTTTTTGTGCATGTGATTAATGCATCAAACTATTACAACACAATAGATAGTTCTCTCACCCTGCCATACAACATTCCAAGTCAAATACTACATCTAGCTTTCTAGTACAAGATATGGAAGAGAACTAAGGATGCATGGACATTTTTAGATTTTGAGGAAAGTGATGATAACCTCACTTTGACTATCTATTTGGAGGATAATGATCCAAAGAACCTATTGGTAGACAAGAAATGACATTAGTTGATATTATAGAGGCCCTTTAAAGTCTATCTACAACCATGGATATGAGATCTCGGATTAGTATAAATGGTGAATCAATTGGAAGAGGGGAAAAATAATCCATATGATGAGTTGTCCCAACAAGGAATTGTAAGATTTGCAAACCCCTAACTGATCACTTTTTCAATTTTTCATGTGCTTTAGTAAGAATTTTCAATTTGATCGAGTCCAAATTAAAAGATGTCTCAAATGAGTTTTCTACTCTATAGATGCACAAGCTATTTGTAATAAGCTTGACAATGGCACATACACTTACTTGAAGTTACTTAAGGATATTATTAAGGGGGGTTTTGTCATGTGCAAGAGAGAAGCATAATTATGCCTCTTGCTAGATCTACAAAGTTAATAGAGACCCAAAAGCTACTCAACATGAAGGTTTTAAAGCTCATAGGAGATCATGTGCATGTTTTAGACATGGAAACTTTGAAGGTGGGGAGATAAAAAGATGCCTATGATATCATGTTCACATAGCTCAATAATTACTACTTGGATGTATATAAAATGTAGTGTGCAATGATGCTATACTACAACATGGCTATAGAAGAATGTGGTGGTAAATTGTAGTTTGTCATAAAATTGAATGAAAGTGAGGTCATTAAAGAAATAAAGCTCTAAAGAGTTAGTATCACCTTGATGAACAAAGCCTTGCATTTTGACAAAAATAGCATATGGAACTAAAGTCATCAACTAGAGCACCATGTATAATGCCTTACTACATTTGAAGTTCCCAAGAAAACATTTGAGGTGCTACAAATCTTCTTTATATGTACAAGTATTCTAATCATCATTGATCACCAAAAACATGGCAAGATACTCAATAGAGTGATACATGGTTGAATGGCACCTTGTAGAAGACTTGAAGACTTTAAAATGTATAATTAGGGGAAGACTGAACTCAAAAATGGCATCATAAGAATTGATTAGCTTGTGCTTACTTTTTGTAATGCAAGGAGGGTGGTGGGTCTAAAATGTCATGATGCTAGCCAATTGTGGATTTGCACAAAAGAAATAAATATTCATAAAAGAGGTCATGATTTTTAGATATACCAAATATTTTCCATGTGGTCTAACACCATTAGATCTTACCTTAGTGGAGGTAAGGTAAGAGCCATTGGTAAGGTGTTGAATTTAAAAGTTCTAGTCATGGGGACAATCCCTATATGCATAGGTTGGCCATTTGAAAACAGTTGTCGGGTACATTGCCACATGTTGATCACTTAGCTCAATTGCCCTCTTGGGCCTATCATTCTACTAATACTACTACTTAGTGTTAAAAACATTTTTGAATCTATGTGAAATTTGAAACATGAGTGCATTGGCATTTCCTGGCTTGTTGTCTTACCATTCAATCACAGTTGAAAAAAAATGTTTTTAATAGAGGAATTTGTAGATTTTTTAGGCCACTTGCATGAGAAAAACCATTTTTATATTGAAAACACCACTTTTCTTGTTAATAAAACCACCCAACCCTTGACGAGTCGGATAAAATATGCACATAAATCCTCCTCTCATTGGTCCACCTCAAATTCTACGTGAGTAAAAATGTGATTAAATGTCAATATGAAGGGCTTTTTAAAACTCCATATTTTTCCTAATATGTGGAATCTCAAATCTTGTGAAGGCAAAATTTGCATGTTTATATTACTTGAAGAGAGGGTGGAAAGAAAGGATGGTAAAAAGAATTGACAAAGAGTGAAAAGTGTTGCACTAACATGCAATAAAGAACATCCCACATGAAAGTCTATCTTTAATATTTCATTGACTTGTATTCATATTTGTTCATTGCATGATTTTATTATAATTATTGAAAAAAAATATGAATATATTTTCTCTGCATATATAGTGCAATTGGAGAAAGAAGTTTCACAACTTGTAAGAATGTGAAGTGCATTGCTATTAGAGATCAAGCTACACAAACATCAAGTAACGATTGAAAATGAGAAGAGATTGGGAAAAGCTAGTAACTTTCCAAAGAAACCTTACTTCGATAGAGCTAGAGCTAAGAAGTTTCTTTTAGCACTTATCAATGAGAAAGAGAATGTCACAGTTCACAGGTTGTAATACTATGATGGGTGGGAAAATTTGCATGTTGTGGTTCTTAATTCAAGTAATAGAGAAAAAAAGTCAAATTCTAGTTTAGTCTCAATAAATTGGTTCCCTTACTTCAAAAGATGGTGTTCTCAATGATGAAGATAAGAAAGAGTTTACTGATCTTGTGCATAGTTTCTATGAAAACATGGTGCAAGTGTGAGGTAAAAGTTCTATCACACATTACATGGTACAAAGAAGTATAAAAGATGTATAAGCTTATTTTGGATATTTTTGTTTCTTTACAGTATATCCTTGAGACACATGGACCATACTTGGTAGAAAAGGAACCATTGGAGCTTGGTCCAAAAAAAGGATTGAAATTTCACATTAGATAGTGTACCATGCATTCCAAAGAAAAACCAATGGTGATGGAGGGGTCAATGGCACAAATCCAATAATCCGATTACTATCTTCTTGGCATAGGATCATAATGGCAGACAAAACTCAAGTACCACATAGGAAAGCATACAAGAATGGCATTAATTGGCTATAGACATAGTTGAATCACATCATGCTACTAAAAGAGTATATTATGAAGTATCAATAAGTGCTAAAGAGAACCATACTATGTGGCTAGAAATAAGCATTTGAGAATATAGTACATGGATTCAAAAAGAGCTAAGATAGTATGATGAAGAATGCATTCACTGTAAACAAAAATTTAGTATTTAATAAAGAGAATGAGTGCATGTATGTGAATGAGTATTAAAGTTTAAGTATTGTAGATTAGGATTTCACTCTCTATCTTATTTAATGAGCTTTCAAATCTCTTGATATGTAGAAGAGATGGCTAGGCCTAAGGTGGCTATAAAGAAACTTTCACATAAAGCCCTATATCATGTTCATCTCAATGAAGCATCTACTAGCTCAAATGTAATATTTGACAACGCCTTTTCTCAACTTAATCTAGCTTTCCCAAGTTGCCTCAAAAGGGTCCTTCTCAGTATCCCTACAAGAAATATAGGTGGAGGCTAGAAAAAATGGCCGTGAGAGAAATCAAGAAGTACCAATACTATTTTGAACTCATTCTTCCAAAGGCAAGTTTCTTGAGACTTGTTTGCAAGATTTTGCAAGATCTCTATGGAATAGAAAGTAAGAGGTGCTACATGGTGTGAAATTTCAAGGACCAATAATTGCAACATTAATTTCTTGATTATCGTTCCATTCATGATATTGAATAGGATAATTTTGTGAATATCTAGCCATATCAAAATACAATGCATATACATGCACTCCTCTTGTGACAAGGAGAGCACAACAAATTTTTTAAAGCCAAAAAAAGTCAAGAATGCCCAAAATTTTAGTGTGTTCTTGGCCATTGAGTGTATGTTTCAAGTTTCATCACATTCCGATAAAAGATTATGGCTTAACAATTACACAATGAACCATGCATGTGACACAATACTTAGCTAGTTTAGGACTTTAACAAGTTAAAAGGTCCATTAAGAAAAATTCGGACTAAAGAATGGGCCCTTAAAGATAAAATATTTTAAGATGTGTGCCTTTTGGATTGTCTAATAGGAAGGCTAAATGTTGATATCCATGAGGGGTGAATCTTCTCTCTCTAAATCTTGGGTTTTTAATTTTAAAAAGGGGTAGTGGGAGATTTTAAAAAGGGCTGAATGAATAGTACATAAAAGTTAACTTTCTTTCACCTCGTATTTTTCTCCCTTTTTTGGAAAATTTTCAATTTCGATTCTTTTTCTTTTACGAAATCAAATTAACCCAAAAGTTTAACAGCAAACTACTTCTCCTCTCTTCTCCATTTCAGTAAATTTTTGTCTCCATTAAAGCTCTTTGGTGAGAGTAATTAGGATTTTGATTATTTTGCTTACCTCTCTACTTTCTTCTCCTTGAAGCTCCAAAATTTGGGCAAAACACAGGTACCCATCTCTCTTTGCATTTTCTCTTGTTTGCTCTTTTTTCAGTAAGGTTTGATGTCATTTTTTACTATTATTCTTGTTTTAGGCAAGAAACACAAATACTCATTTTTGTGTGTGTGTGTGTGTGTGTGTGTGTGTGTGTGTGTGTGTTGTTTCTTTTTTTGTTGTGTTTTCAATAGACCTTGATATTGGTTCTAATTGTTGTTGTTTTCTTACAAAGTTCATTTGGAGCAAAAGGTAAAGGTATTGATCCCTCTCTGTGAATTTTCTTTGTTGCTATATTTTCAATACAACATGATGTTTGTTCTAAACCTTATTGTTTTATTACAAAGATAATTTTAGGTGAGCTTGCATAAGTTCTCATCTCTATGTGTGTGTGTGTGTTTTTTTTTTTAATTTCACTTTTTTATTTTTTTAAAGTATACATTTATGTAAATGCTAACTCTTGCTATTGTCTTTTTATAGAGATCAATTTGGGAAAGATTGGATAGGTGCTCATTGCTTTCTCTCTCCCATTCACTCATACATATTCTCTTTCTTCCTCTCTGTGTTTTTCCTTTTCTGTTATCTTTAGAGTAGGATTTGATGCTAGTTCTAACCTTCAAATTAGTTGTTGTTGCAACACTTTACACAACGTAGAGCAAAGATTCTGTAGCTCTAGGTTTTGATCAACAACAATTCAATCTTATCTTTAGTAGATCTGCTTATATGTAAAATCGCCTAATTTTGTGTTACTTTTATTAATGCAACTATCTAGATATTTTTTGTTAAAAGGAATTCATTAGTTAAACAATCTAGTCACAGTTTTCTCATGGCTATGACTTCAATAGGTTTTAATGATCATAAGTTTCAAATCTATTATTGTTACTGCAATCAACAGAGTAGTGTAGATCTTCTACCTTATAGGTAAATTCTCTACTTTATATTATAAGAATTCATGAGAATAATTAGTTCTTTTGGTTGTTATTGAAGCGCTATGTTTTTGTGACATGAAGCTATTATGCAAGGTTTAGGTGAAGCACAATATTCTTCATCAACTATTTTGCTATGGTAAGTGATTCCTTTGTACTAGATGATATGGATCTGCTAGAAGTCAATGTTCAAAAATCATTTGATTTGTTGATCTTACATGCCCACTCAGATCTCCATATCAATTAGTTATGATCCATGAAAGTCTTTTATTATGTCATCAAATATATTTTATGTCAATCCAATGTGCCTATTCAGATTTGCATGCCATGTGACTGCCATCCCTATATCAACCACTCGTTAATACTTACGTCTTTATGCTATATATCGAGTTAGATTTCACTCCTATTCGTTATGATGTAATTTCTTTTTTACAAATTCTCAACGTATTCTTGTACTACTCTTTCCATTCTATTTCATGTAAATGGTATGATTAAAGTAATGCCTTGAAACTAAATCCTTACTTTGTGTTGATGTACATACCTATATGTATTTTGATACCAATGTTTGTGTATATTTACAAAAGTGTAAACATCCCTTAATGCCATGTTGATTTGTACTGTACCTAAGATGTTTACTTTTTAGGTCTTAACACATACTTTTTTATATATATTGTCTAAGTTATAATGCATGAGAGAAAAACAAGGATTCTCTTAATAGAAATACATAATATGAAAGATGAAGAAGGGAATTGGATTACAAATATATATCATGACTTATCTTGGGTACATATATGTCCAAGTATGAAGGGAGCTTTCACGATGAAAACTGAAAGGGAGCGACAGATCGAAGGTTGGACTCAAGAGCTATGGCAGGAGAGCAAGAGCAAGAAAGGGAGAGACTAGAAATGGAAACTCCAACAGTCACAATGTGTGACCGGGCCTTCCTTTATTCAAACTGTCACTAATAGAATAAAGAATAAAGTGACGGTGACGGGCACCCGCCACCTGCAGTGTGCAGTGGCAGTGACTGTCAGTGTAATAATACATGGGCGGCTAGGCAGAGGCGCCTTTACCCCCAACAACCTCCCACTTAAAGACGAATCTGCCCTAGTGAGGAGTGAAAAGAAAATAAAAAAGACAGTACAATATGTACACATGTACAACAGGATGAGAAAAGACGTCATCTCATCCCACGCCCATCAACCTCCTGAGGAAGGCAAAAGCGCTCTGTAGAGAGGCTTTTCGTGAGTAGATCTGCACGATTCTGGTAAGTCGAGATCTTGACAAGATCAATAGACTTGTCCTTAACGACCCCACGTATGAAGTGATACCTCACCTCAATGTGTTTCGTCTTCGCATGGAAGACCGGATTCTTGGCTAACTAAATAGCACTCATAGAATCCGAATGCAATGTAGGGATAGCATCAATACCAAGGTCAACAACTAAACAACCCAACCAAATGGCCTCCTTGCAAGCCTCAGTGGCTGCAACATACTCGGCCTCTATAGTAGAAAGGGCCGTGCATTTCTGCACCCTGGACATCCAAGAAACAGCACCTCCAGCATAGGTGAATACATAGCCGGAAGTGGACTTCCTACTATCTACATGACCTACATAATCAGAATCAGTGTACCCCACGACTCCTGTATCCTGGCTGCCATAGCATATGCAGATATCTATAGTGCCCTTTAGGTACCTCATGATACCCTTCATGGCATCCCAATGCTTCTTGCTAGGTGTAGCCATATAGCATGCCACAACACCAACTGCAAAGGCAATATCTGGATGAGTGGCTACATGGCATACATAAGACTGCCCACTACGAATGCATAAGGAATCTTGGCCATCTTAGCCTTCTGCTCTTCTGTCTGTGGACAATCAGCCTGTGATACCTTCACATAAGAAGGCAATGGACAACCAATAGGCTTTACGTCCTGCATGTGGAAGCGCTCAAGGACTTTATGAATGTATTCCCTCTGTAACAAGTAGAGGAGTCCCTGATGCCTGTCGCGTCTAATGCACATACCAAGTATGTGAGCAGCATGTCCTAGATCTTTCATCTCAAAGCTCTTATTGAGCTGAGCCTTAAGAGTATCTAGCTCATCATGAGCTTTCTCTGCTACTATCAGCACATCATATCATCCACATAGAGTACCAAAATCAATAAAGAACCATCATAGGGTTCTTCGTGTAAAGACACCTATCCATAGCACTCCGGCTGTAGCCCTGTGCCTGCATAAAGGCATCAAGCTTATGATACCACTCCCTAGGTACCTATTTCAAGCCATAAAGACTTTTCCTCAATTTGCACACTAGGTGCTCCCTGCCAGGTTCTGCAAAGCCCTTAGGCTACTCCATATAAATCTCATCATGCAAGTCCCCATGTAAGAAAACTGTCTTGACATCCATCTGGTATAAATCCAAGTCAAGCTGAGCAATGAAAGCCAAGACAAAGCACAATGTGGTCATCTTAACCACAGAAGAAAAGACCTCATCAAAGTCCACACCATGCTCTTGCTTAAAACCCTTTGCTACCAATCTAGCCTTGTATGCCGGATTGGGGTGTCCAGGGGCACTTTTCAGCTTGTACACCCACTTGCATGGCAAAGCCTTCTTGCCCATAGGCAAGGAAACCAAATCCCAAGTGTCATTCTTATATAGGGAGTCTATCTCAGACTGCATAGCCCTCTCCTAGGAGTGACTGTCACCCTTGCACATAGCCTCATCATAGGTGAAAGGCTCTCCTGCATCTGTAACCAAGAAATAATGCATCAAGGGCTGAAATCTATTAGGTGGACATCTATCTCTAGTAAACCGTCTCACGGCAGGCTCTGCTGCCTATCCAACACCCTGACCATGAGCATCTGCTGCAGCTGTAGGCTGTCCAACTGGCTGTGGAGGAGCTCTCGGCTCCTCCTGAAATATGACCCTGTGGATCTCAACTCTCTCAAGCTGCCTATGCATCTTGTCTTCATGGAAGACTACATCATGACTGCGAATGACTTTTCGCGCCTGCGGATCCTAGAGAGAGTAACCCATCTTGCCTGCATCCCCATAACCAAGGAAAATGCATTTGACACTCTTGGGATCCAGCTTACTTCTCTTGTCCCTGGGCACATGGCAAAATGCCTCACATCCAAAGACACGAAGATGCGCATAAGAGGGGGGTTTTCCACTCCATACCTCCTCTGCAACTTGGAAATCCAAATCACTAGAAGGTGATCTGTTTATGACATGCATAGCTGTACTAACTGCCTCAGCCCAAAAGCTCTGTGGTAGGCTTGCATGACTAAGCATACTGAGTACATGATCTTGGATGGTTCTATTCATCCACTCAACCAAACCATTTCGGGGGGTGTAGGGGGCGGTCAACTGACGCTTAATACCCCTCTCATCACATAATTGCTCAAAAGCACGTGAGACATACTCACCTGCATTATCTGTCCTTAGGCATTTTAGCCTATACCCAGATTGGTTCTCAACCAATGCAAGCCATCTGTGAAACACAGCCAAGACATCGGATTTCAGCTTAATGGGACAAGCCCAAACTTTTCATGAAAAATCATCTATGAACGTAACAAAATACTTTGCACCACCCATAGATTGACAAGGCATGGGCCCACAGACATCCGAATGTACCAATGCCAAGGGCTCACTCATGCGTGGCCTACTAGACTTCTTATGCGTAGACCTGGTCTGCCTGCCATAAAGACAATGCTCACATGAATCAAAACATACATAATCAAGGGGTGGTAAGTACTGCAAACCAGAAAGCATTTTCATTCTCTTCAAAGACATATGGCCCAAACGGGCATGCCAAAGAGATACATGTGGGATAGAACCCACAGACAAAATATGATCAAGGAAAGAGGCTAATACAATCAAGGGGTAGAGACTACCAGCCTTGGCACCTCTCGCAATCACAAGTCTGCCATGAATGATCTTCCATGTAGAGTCTCCAAAAGATACATGATAACCTACGTCATCAAGCTATCCAGCTGACATGAGACTGTGTGTCAAAGCAGGTACATGACGTACATCCTGCATAATAAAAATACTGCCAGAAGGAAACTGCAACCTAACATCACCAATGCCCACAATATCAAGAGAGCTGTCATCACCTAAGCGCACAATACCTGAAACAGTACGGTATGAATAAAACCACTCTTAGCAAGGTGTCACATGAAAGGATGCACCTCAATCCAAGGGCCAATATTGTGCATACATAGAGTGTATCTCTGTCATTTGCGAAGCACTAGAAGAAGCTGCTAGGATATAATCATTATCATCAACATTCTCAGGCTGCATAACATTGATCTCTTCAATTTTAACACTGGACTTTGCAAGTACTATGCTGCGATCAGAAGACTTATCCTGCACTTTGTCTTTCCCCTTATCTTTGCGCCTTTCATTGCGCAATTCATGGCATTGTGGCCTAATATGGCCCTTTTTCCCACAATGATGACAAGTAACATCTGCATTCCTGCCACAGGATTTGCTACGTAACTTCCCACGAGACTTGGACCGAGATTTTTGAGAATCTCGTCCACAGCCACTACCACTGCCATGCTTTCCATATCCATCATTCCTGCCTCTAACTGTCATAGCATGAGACATACGAGAGGCATCCAAATTCTTACAGTTAACCTCTTCCTACAGAAGTGCACTCTCAACATCAGATAATTTCAAGGTAGCAGTAGAGGCACATAATGTAGTGTGGAATACATCCCATGACTCATTAAGAGTACCAAGCAAGAAAGAAGGAGTGACATCCTCTGTAAAAGTGATGTCCTGTGAAGTCAAGTTCTTGAGTATAGCATGGAACTGGCTCAAGTGAGCAGACATAGTCACATTCTCCTTCATGCGCAGATCCATAAGCTACTTCAGCCAATACATCTGACTCGCTGGACTTTTCTTGTCATAGAGATTTTTTATCTTTTTCCACAACTGCCATGCACTCTGTTATTCCTCAAAGACATTATAGTGAACCTGTTCTATGAGAGACAATACAATAGTGGACTTGCATAACTCATCAAGCTCAAGCCATTCCTCATCTGGCATAGTTGCAAGCAGATGCCTGCTTAACCTCAAAGGTTTGATCTGCGATTTCTGCACCAACACTTGCCAAATCTGGCTGTTCCAATAAGAGTAATTCGTACCATCAAGCTTAGTGATGTTGAAAATAGCATGATCAGTGGACGAACTCGCCATAATGTAGGTTGGAAGACCATAGACAGTTCAAAACTGCTTGTTGTTTACTACAGAAAATGACCAAAAAATTGTTCAAAGAGGAGAGAGAGACAGGGAAACACCATATCCATGAGCCTTCAGACTCTCAAAGTCATTTCTTCATGTTCCACTCACCACACTGAAAAGCACACTCAACAAAGATAAAGTGACCTAGTGTAAGTGTAGACTAGACAGACTAACTCTAGTCAGGTCACTAACTGACTACTAGCCCGACTTATTTAATGTAGTCACATGTAGACAACTGCACACTCTAGTTGTCTCATAGATGTCGGTCATAGATAAAGGCACACTGACGGTGAGCTTGATTTCTAACACTCCCCCTCAAGCTCAAAACAAAACTCAAATCATCTGTATCACTCCAAGTAGCTGTCTAAAGTGAATGAACTTATCTTTACCAAGTGATTTGGTAAAGATGTCTGCTACCTGGTCTTCAGTCTTCACATGCTCCAAGTCAATCTAATATGCTAAAACCATTTCCCTGATGAAATGGTAGTGAACCTCAATGTGTTTCGATCTTGCATGATAAACAAGATTTCTTGCTAACATGACACTGCTCAAATTGTCATAGTACAGCTTGACTTTGCTATCCAACTGTACTCCCAAGTCATTCAGCAACTTCTATAACCACTTAGCTTCACATGCCGCTAAGGCAGCACCATGATACTCTGCTTCCGTACTGGACAATGCAACTGTAGGATGTTTCTTACTCTGCCAATTAATCATGCTACTACCCAATCCAAATGCATAGCCGCTGGTTGACCTCCTGTCATACGTGCAACCAGCCCAGTCAGCATCAGTGTACCCCATCAAATCAAGGGGTTTCCCATATGCATAAAACAGCCCATGATCTGTGGTACTCTTTACATATCTTAGAATTCTCCTAACTGCATCCAAGTGTGGTTTGCGAGGCTTCTGCATGAACTGACTGATCAGCCCCACATTATAACTCAAGTCAGGTCTAGTGATCGTGAGATAGATCAAGCTATCTACCATCTGTCTGTACATCGTAACATTCTCAATCTCTGTCCCAACATCAATCTGTAGCTTGACATTCTGCTCTGAAGGTGTATCCATAGGCTTGCAATCAACCATACCATATTTCTGTAACATGTCATGAACATACTTCTTCTGTAGCAGCCATATGCCTTGAGGTGTAGAGACAACCTCAATCCCCAAAAAATATTTCAGCTCTCCAAGGTCGTTGACCTTAAACTCAGCCTGTAACCATGTCTTTATTTCAGCAATCCCATTTTCATCATCTCCTGTAATGATTAAGTCATCAACATAGACAACTAGGAAAACATAGCCACTATCTGGCTTCTTCACAAAAACAGACTATGATCAGCATCACCCAATCGGAAACCATGTTGCTGCAAATAACTGCTGATGCGAGCATTCCATGCTCTGGGTGCCTATTTCAACCCATATAATGCATTTTTCAGTCGACATACATGTGCTGGAAATTCTGGATGTACATAGCCTTCAAGTTGTTCCATGTAAACCTCTTCCTGTAATTCTCCATTGAGAAATGCATTCTTTACATCCATCTGCCATAGTTTCCAGCCTCTAGTTGCTGCCAAAGCAATCACAGTTCTAACTGTAGCCATCTTTGCTACAGGGCTGAAAGTCTCCTCATAATCAAGACCATACTGCTGCACATATCCTTTTGCAACCAGCCTGGCCTTATATCTTTCCAATGATCCATTTGATTTACATTTTACCTTATACACCCACTTGCATCCAATAGGTGTTTTGCCCTCAGGCAACTGTACCAAATCCCATGTACCATTTTCAGCCAAAGCTGAATATTCCTCATCCATAGCAGCACGCCAATTCTCATTTGCAATGCCTCATCAAACTTACTTAGTTCTCTAAAACCTATTACTTTTGTCATATAAGCATAATGACGGGTTGAATATCCAGTGTAAGTGTATCTATCAATAGATAGTCTGACCCTCTTTGATCTCCTGAGTTGTGGCTCACTGTGAGCTTGCCTCTCATGAGGCGGTACATATCGGCTCTGCCTAGCACCTGGCGTCATAACAGACGGAATCCCCAATTCACTGTCTAAGCTATTACTGCTAGATGAATCATAATCTGCAGTGAGTGAACCTGTTACATCTTCAAAAACCTTTTCCTTTCCCTTATCTGTTCTCCCCCTCACTGACATATCCGTGTCAGTGGATGCAGTAGTGTGACTTCGCAATCGTCCTGTCCAAGGACTCACTGTAGATGATACATCACTTGTCTGACCACTCATGGAAGTACTCTCTGCAGGAGTGTTTTCAACATGACTCATATGGGTGAGCCATCAGTAGGCACTGCAACAGGATTCCCATACCAGGATGCTAACTCATCAAATACCACATCTCTGCTTATGAGTGTCTCATGCGAAGAAGGTGCATAACACTTATAAGCTTTCTATTCCTATGCATATCCTATAAACACACTTTTCACTGCCTTAGGATCCAATTTCTTCCTCTTCTCATCTGGTATATGCACATATGCAATGCTGCCAAATACCTTCAAGTGTGAAATATCAGGTTTATGACCATACAGCCGTTCATACGGAGTGACATCATGAATCCCTACTATAGGGGTTCGATTTAGCACATAGACAGCAGTCATCATTGCTTCAGCCCAATAACCATTTGGCATACATTTTTCATTCAGCATAGCTCTAGCTGACTCCATCAAAACCCTATTTTTCCTCTCTGCAACACCGTTTTGCTGCGGTATATAACTACATGTGAGCTGTCTCCTGATCCCATATTTAGCAAGATACCTGTCAAAGTAATTTGAGACATATTCACCTCCTCCATCTGATCTCAAGCATGATATGTAACATCCCAATTCATTTTCGGCATGCTTCTTGAAGTCTTTGAATGCATCAAACACATCATCCTTATGCTTTAAAATATAAAGCCAAGTGTACTTGCTGAAATCATCAATGAATGAGACATAATACCATGCACCGCCAAAAGAAGCATTATGTGAAGGACCCCAGACATTAGAGTGCACCAACTGTAAAGGCCTAGTGCTGTTTTTTACATGTCTCATGAAAGGAAACTGTGCCTGCTTCCCAAACTGACATGCAGGGCATACATGACCAAAATCATTATACTTGAATTTAGGTAATCCAAGCACTACTTCCTTCTGCTGCATAGATTTCAGCTTTTGTACATTGACATGTCCAATCCGCTTGTGCCAAATCTCTACATCCCGAATGGCACTCTCATCATGAGCAAACATGGATGCCTTAAGTCCCGGAATGGTCGCATCCAATGTAAACATCCTGCCATCCCTTCTGCCCTTGGCAATTAACTTGCAGCCATTTCCATACTCTTCAATGAAACACCCATCTTTGTTAAACCTCACTTGCAAATTCTTTCTGCCATTTGACCCATATACAACAGATTCTTTGTTATGATCGGTACATGTAATACATCATGCAGGCCTTTCTTCTTGCCATCAGGCATCATAAGAGGAACAATCCCTTTATGCTTTATGTCATGTTGGGTGTCATCCCCATTACATACATGACCATGTGTACCTGCAACCATCTCATCAAACCACTCTCCATGCGGTGTCATGTGGTTTGACGCTCTAGAGTCAATGTACCATCTGTCATCTCTATCATGTCTCGATGCATTTCTGGATACATGCTGCATGGCAAAGAGTCTATCGACTAGCTCATCATGAGCACCATTGGAAGATGCATAGTGTCCATGCTGTCTGCCCTTTGCCTTCATATCTCCCTGCTTCTTGTAACAATCCTTTGCAATATGCCCATACCGGCCACAATAATGGCAATCCTTGTCCCTGTTGGACTGATCAGATGATTGCCATGATCCAGATCCACCTCCTCTTCCTCGAGGTGATCTCCCCCTGACTCTAAAACCTCCGATCCTCGCTGGCCCTGTGTATTTGCACCATGCCAATTACTCTGCTGCTGCTGCTGTCCATAAGCATTACGAGTGTCACCACGACCTCGAAATGAACCACGACCTCTAGATCCTTTGCCACGCTGGCTAGAGTATAACACAATGTCTCTACTCTGAGATGCACGGGAACCTGTATTCAAACCAAGTTTAACTTCCTCATGCAGCAACAAGACAACTAGCTCTTCCCAGCTAGGGGGCTCTTCTTTGACAGAAATGGAAGTGTCAAAAGATTTGTACTCTTTGCCTAAGCCATTCAAGGCAACAGCAATCATATCATCTTCTGATACACTTGAGCCAATGGTAGCAAGTTGATCAGCTATGGTCTTAATCTCCGTGGTATACACACCTGGATGCTCTTGCCATTCCTAGACATGTTGTTGAACTGCTGTTTCAACTGGATCTTCCTTGCATGTGTCATGGTTCCATAATTTTTCATCAGTATGTCCCAAGCATCCTTCGGAGTCTCACATCCAGTGATTTGAATTACCATAGCATCAGATATACATAAAGAAAACCAATGCAGCACCTTGCATGCTCTTTCATTCCATAGCCTATAAGCTCTTTTCTATTCATTTGTTGGATTGTGTGCAGGCAACTCAGGAGCAGCTTCATCTCCTGTACATAGATCCCAATAACCTCTGCCAACCAGAAAGTTTTTCATCCTAAATTTCCATAATGCAAAGTTCTTGTTGTCTAACTTTTCTCCAACTATCTGAGTGATATTGTCAGTCCCATGTGCATTAGCCATGATGCAATAGACTGTCTATCAAGTGCCTGACTCCTTGCAAGTCGATAAGTATCACTGACCAAGTTTAGTCCGCAACAGTTTATGACAATTTTCTGCAATTAATTGCAGTAAAAAACCAGTAAATTTCAGCCCAAAATAGTCCACAATCAAGTGGTCCAGCTCGTAGAAATAACTGTCAATACATATGCAGTGTACTTGCTTCAGATTGAACTCCTGCAAATCCACTGCCAGGGTTCAAAAACATGCAGTCTAGACCTGTAAACTGTGACTAACAGCAGCACTTTCAATGCCAAAAACAACATGCACACACGTCATATATGTCCCAAGTCTTCTCAGATGACTGCAAGTACATATGTCACTCCAAACATGAGCATAGAAGCACGAACCAGTGCATAATCAGCAAGTACAAGTGTCAACAGTTTTGTTTGCAGGTTGTAGTCAACAAAAATTCAGCATAACAAGCTCCAAGCAGCTCAAAAATGTCTTCCAATCATGTCATACATTTACTTTGTAGTGGCAAGTTCAATACATGAGCATTTGAGTAGGCATAGACAACCTGTCTTCGTTGACCAATGGCATAAACTTCATGAACTGTTTGTAATTAACCAAGACAGTGTGACTGCATTTGCTTCAGCTTCAGAATTTAGCTTTCAATGATGCTCATTGCTTGCTTCAATCCTCCATACATTCAGCATGTATCGGTCAGTTCATATAGATGATGGAACCCCCAAGATGACCTGTATTGCTTCAGTAATACACAATGCTCGTCATTGACTATGTATGATAGTTTTCAGCTTGTCAATGATTTTCAAATCGGAGTATTCTGAGCAAGAAATCTCAGCTCTAAGACATTTGATCCAATGTATACATGCTTTGACACATTCTTGTGCTTAAAAGATGCCTTCTGAGTGTAGTACAAGGCTCCTGTATGTCAATAATGACTGAATGCATGCTGTCCATTCATGTTTACAGTAGTTTAGAACTGATTACAGATCTGTGTCTGTTACTCTAGCTCATAACAGAGCTCCTACACAAGCATTTACCTCTTTTACACTTCAGATACCTTCAAGAGTGAGCATACATGCCCTATGAATCTTGTCCAAGTGCCCCATTGAAGTTTGACAGGTTGCAGTCCACCCAGCTCAACAGGCGCAGTTCACACTGATTTCCAAATCTGGTTGACAGTTGGTCCTCCTCATCATGAGGCTCAATGATCACTTACATGTGCTCAAAGATGCCCACCAAGGCTCCCAGAGAGGCCTCAACCACTGTGATAAAGCATAGAGTTCAAAATGAGCAAATGCATACCTTGACAGAGTAATGGCAGCCTGTTTTGTTTTCAAAAAACCCTTGTTCTTTAGCTTCTTCAAGTCTTCTTGACTCCCTCCTGCTCTAGAGAGCTCAACCAGGCAAAGCTCTGATACCATGTTCAAAGAGGAGAGAGAGACAGGGAAACACCATATCCATGAGCCTTCAGACTCTCAAAGTCATTTCTTCATGTTCCACTCACCACACTGAAAAACACACTCAACAAAGATAAAGTGACCTAGTATAAGTGTAGACTAGACAGACTAACTCTAGTCAGGTCACTAACTGACTACTAGCTCGACTTATTTAATGTAGTCACATGTAGACAGTTGCACACTCTAGCTGTCATAGATGTCGGTCATAGATAAAGACACACTGACGGTGAGCTTGATTTCTAACAAAAATCACCAAAATCGAGGGAAAATGGCAAGGAAAGTGGAATCAAAGCTGTTGCCCACCAAGTACTAGTGAAAGTACATCATTTTAGAGTATTTCAGCATGAATAATCCATGTCAGTCCATACATATATGCTTACTGTAATAAATTTCAAATTTGAGTAAAAGAGAGCTAACAGTGCCAAAATTGGATCCCAAGGCAATCAGATACTGCCAAGACCAAAGCTGGCATCATGTGGGCATAGCATAAGCATATGACGGTCGATAAACATGAATCCAACACCCAAGTATGTCATACAAACATCTACCAGTGAGTAGGCACACCCCCAGGCAACAGGACAAAGTGTTCCTGCCCACTACCAGAACTTGACACAAGTAGGTGTCAGTTTACAAAGATACGGATCCAAAACTGAGACTTAGCTCATAAGCATACAGTGAACCAAGACATATGATGTATCATCCCAAAAGGTAAGAAGTCCCAAAGTCTCAAGTGTCTCTAACTGCTCAATAGCATGTAACGACTCAATGCATAAAGGTACCACCTACTCAATGTCTAATAAGCATTCAAGAATGCTCCCACTAGTACAAAAGCCGTATGTATGAGCTCAAGAGATCAAGCCAAGGCAAGACACAATGCCAATGACATAAGTCCAAGACAATACATCAATAGTACATCCCGAACATGTAGGCAGTAGAGCATCCGTATGTAGCATCCATAAGCATGTAAGATATCAAATACATCCAATCCAAAATCTGACAAGCCAAGTAACATCCAAGACTACTCCAAATAATCCAAAATGCATCCAAGGTGGAGCTTCAATGAGCACTCAAGCTCAACGTATGCATAGGGTAATCAATCGTGACATGAGCATCAAGCCGTAGGCAACGGGTATGCATAAACCCAAGAAGCATCACTATCAAAGCATATACCAATGTCAATAAGTGTGGGCTGAAATAAGCTTAAGCTTCCAAAAAACATCCCGATTCAATGACAAGCTCAAAGTCGTCCCTCGATGATCAATACATCATAGCATAACCCCAGACATACATCCAAAACCAATAGGCATATGTCAAAGCATGAAAGATAGCTTCAGCCCAAGAGTATTCAACATGCATTTATGTTCTAAACTGTGTATTTCCAGTCCCAAAATCAAGCCAAAATCATAGCATTACATGTAGCTTCAATCCCCCAATCAATCGGGATGCAATAGGCATCAAATTGGTTATGTAGTCATGTCCAAACAAGTATAGGCATACAAATACATGCTGTCTCAGACCTAAAATCTATTGCAAAAGATTTTGTAATCAAAATTTGGCAAATCCAACATCACCATCGTGTCTAGAGCATGCCAAAATCCCAACTTAGACTCTTACCTTGCCTGAATCGAGTTCCAAATGTCCGAGATATGACAAAAAGAGTGATTTTTGGGCCAAATTTTGAAATGGGCACAAAAAAAATGTGAGCTGGCTGGGGGGGGTCTGTTGTCCCACCTGTCAACAATGGGGCCCAAAGGGGGCACAAATGAGGGCCAAAGAAGGCCTACACCAAGCCTCAGCAAGCCTTGATAGGCTGGAAGCAAGATCCAGGTGAAGGAAGCTCCAAGAGGTGTGAGCTATGGTTGCCCACAACTTGTTTACAACCTGTGAGACCTAAGAACTGAAGTAAAACTCTGAAATAATGAAGCAATACCTCAATGTCAATGCCCTGATGGTGCCTCAATAGGCCGGGAAGAAGTTTGAGAAGCCGGGGAGTGACGGGAGCTCAAGAGAATGAGCTATGGCTACCGGGAAGGAGACCCAATGCAAGTAGGGAGTCAATGGGATGCTGAGAATGCCACAAACCAAGCTCAAGAGTCAGAAAGCAAAGCTCTGATACCAGTTAAAAGGGAGCGATGGATCGAAGGTTGGACTCGAGAGCTATGGCGAGAGAGCAAGAGCAAGAAAGAGAGAGACTAGAAATGGGAACTCCAACAGTCACAATGTGTGATCGGGCCTTCCTTTCTTCAAACTATCACTAAAAGAATAAAGAATAAAGTGACAATGACGGGCACCCACCACCTGCAATGTGCAGTGGTGGTGACTGTCAGTGTAGTAATACACGGGCGGCTAGGCAGAGGCGCCTTTACCCCCAACAAAAACATCTATAATTGCAAATATATCAAAGTAGTGGAAGGGTAAAATTTTTAGCTCTCAAACAAAGGAAGGTTAATTCTCACCTTGTAATGAAGGCATTGGTACAACATCTATTCATGCAAATGAAAATACATATTGCACCCACCGTAACCGTTTAAAAAAACAATTGCAAACATTTAGTCTTTGCAACACATTGAGAATGAGCAATTTTATTATATTTATGTAACTAATTGTCTTGTATTTACAAAAGTATACCCTTTGGATTGCTATAAGTGGCAAAATGTTGAGAGTTTCATAGGTTCTTTTAAGTGTTACCACCTTGAAATTAGTAGACTGCTTCTTGAGGGGCATATAGCCAAGCAACTCATAAAGAACCTTGTATTTTTCTATAACTCCAAGGACATATTTTCCAAGTGGAGTCAAGAATATGGAACCATTGATTCTATACACTTACCAAATGTCAATAGCATAGAATAGTCATTGTGTAGTAGCATTATTTTGTACATGTGTAGCACAAAAATTTCAGCAGTCATATTGTACATGTGTAGCACAAAAAATTCGACAGACATAATGAGATCTATGAAGCCAAGCACTAGCTCAAAGGATGTAAACCTAAGTTAGTTCCTACCAATTGCAATTTTTATGCATATATCTAAGGAATGTGAAGGTATGCGATGTACCAAAAGCATATACATCATGAAAAGTGCATCATAGGATTACATAACAAGAATTCTAGGCAAAACTGAGATGTAAAAAATTACTCATAGTCTTGATACGGTAGAGTGTCGAGTCACAATAAAGGACATGGCTTTCAAGTAAAATTTTACTCTCTTGCTTGACTATTTTCTTACTTTGGGATGGATCTACTAACTTTCCTTCCCAATCGCAGGTACTTTGTTGCACAATAAACTTTATGCCTATTGTTTAAGTATCATAGATGGAGGATGCTCAAGGATAAATGGTTATGCCTCGATCAAGGCACACTTGAAAGTACAACTATGGATGTTACAACTATGCATGTAAACTTTACAAAAATATTAAGTAAATCCATAACTAAACATCAGATGTGAACAATACTTTAATGATTTAAAACTTAGGGTTTTTAAAGTGGAACTACTTTTATTCTTGTCTCTTTGTTTTAACTCACACATTCTCTCTTCATCTCTCTACATCCACCACCACATCCCTCCTCCTTGCTACTACAATGGATGCTCACAAACACTTTGACACGTGGATGCATAAGACTCTCTTTGCTAGCCAAGGTGACAATACATTTTAGATATTATCAAAGAAATTCAACCTTGAACGTGCACTCTCACTGTCGGATCTCCTTCTTTAAGTCTTGGAAGACTTTGTGACCACGGTTGCTACCTACACATAATCCATCAAGGGATCTGACATGACTTGGGTGCCTCTAGAACAACTCATAGTATTTCAAGCAGGGAAGAATCACCAAAAAGTGGTGAATAGGTCTTTGGCCCAGTCGTGCGATCCTTCGTACAGAATATACATTATTCCCATGGGTAATGCACCAAGTACACCTTTAGAACTCATGGAGTCTGATTGTGCATTGGCAATTTATCTCCTTGCATTGGATACACCCACACCCATAGAGGAGGAGAGCGATAAAGACAGCACTCCACATGTTATTGCTATCACATATAGGGAAGAATAGCTGATTGAAGAGTTAATAAATGCTCAAGAGGAACGTCAGGTGTGCTGACAAAGCAAGATTTGGCTTTCACGGTGCCATCCCCTTTAAAAGAGCCATAAGTCGACAAACCCAACCTTAGCTCCTTCACGCCCATTGAAGTAGATGGCATGTAGTACTAGATTCTCTCAGATGTGCTATAATACTTGGAAATGAAGGAAAAAGAGTTGTTCTCCATCCTAGTTAGGGATTCAATAGAAGACCTCATCAATTATGTCTATGTGGATATATATCCAACAATGGCAAAAGGCTGAAAGGTATGATGGCACAAGCTTAGATACAGTGAGTGCCATCATAGCAGCACAGACGCATATTTCCTTGGCTAATGAAGATTACCTTGTGTCGGATGTGTTGAATTTGAAGTCTACATGACAATCTATTTGGACTAAGGCACCAACTTCCTACCAAGGAGATTGTGGATCTCTCTGCCCAAAAAGGTGCTTGGCTGACTCACAGGGCAAAGTGCCTATAATTGAAAAGAAAAGTTAGCCAAGCATTCCCAAACTAAAAATATATAGCTTAGATTGTAAAATTTTTCCCGAAAGCCATGTCCCTTGTTGTGACTCAACATTCCATAGTGTTAGCACTATGAGTGATTTTTAATGTCCTTGCCTAGTATTCTTGTTATATAATCCTCTAATACACTTTTTACAATGTATGTGTTTTTAGTACATCATCTAAAACCCTCACATTTCTTCACTGTGTGTAAAAATTGCAATTAGTATACACTAACTTAGGTATGCATTATTCAAGCAAGTGCTTGGAATTGTAAAAAAAAGGTCCTCTACGAGTTGCTTGGATCTGTCAAAAAGTAGCCATACGCACATACATACATACATACATCCATACATATAAAATCAAGATAAGATGTACATATCCAAGCATCCACTTGATGATGGGGAGAGGGAGCCTTCCTTTCTACTTTATAGAGTGCATGTATATTCTTACAATTTATAATAAAAATTTTGAGCATATATAACATCTTTTTATTGGCATTTGATATATATGCACACACCTATGTAACAAGGGGGGGAGGGGCTCCTTATAGATAATAGTTGATACAACATGCAGTTGCCACATCAACACATTTACATATGCATGTAAACTTTACAAATACATTAAGTAAAGCCATAACTAAACATAAGATGTGAGCAATCCTTTAATGTTTTAAAACTTAGGGTTTTTAAAGTGGAACTGCTTTTATTATTGTGTCTTCCTTTTAATTCACACATTCTTTCTTCATCTCACTAAATCCACCACCACATCCCTCATCCTTGCTACTACAATGGATGCTCACAAACACTTTGACACATGGATGCATAAGACTCTCTTTGCTAGCCAAGGTGACAAGATCTTTGAGGTATTCTCAAAGATTTTCAAACTTGAACATGTGCTCTCACTGTCGAATCTCCTTCTTCAGGTCTTGGAAGACATTCTGACCACGGTTGCTACCTATACGTACTCCATCGAGGGATCTAACATGACTTGGGTGCCTCGAGAACAACTCATAGTATTTCAAGCAGGGAAGAACCACCAAAAAGTGGTGAATAGGTCTTTCGCCCAATTGTGCGATCCTTCGTACAGAATATACATTATTCCTATTGGTAATGCACCAAGTACACCTTTAAAACTCATGGAGTGTGATTGTGCATTGGCAATTTATCTCCTTTCATTGGATACGTCCACACCCATAGAGGAGGAGAGCGATAAAGATAGAACTCCACATGTTATTGTAGGGAAGAATAGCCGATTGAAGAGCCAATAAATGTTCAAGAGGAATGTCAGGTGTGCTGACAAAGCAAAAGATGGCTCTCATGGTGCCATCCCCTTTAAAAGAGCCACAAGTCGACAAACCCAACCTCACCTCCTTCACGCCCATTGTAGTAGTTGGCATGTAGTACTAGATTCTCTCAGATGTGTTATAATACTTGGAAATGAAGGAAAAAGAGTTGTTCTCCATCCTAGTCAGGGATTCAATAGAAGACCTCATAAATTATGTTTATGTGGATATATATCCAACAATGGCAGAGGCTGAGAGGTATGATGGCACAAGCTTAGATACAATGAGTGCCATCATAGCAGCACAAAAGCATATTTCCTGGGCTAATGAAGATTACCTTGTGTCAGATGTGCTGAGTTTGAAGTCTACAACACAATCTATTTGGACTAAGGCACCAACTTTCTACCAAGGAGTTTGTGGATCCCTCTTCCCAAAAAGGTGCTTGGCTGACTCATAGGGAAAACTGCCTATAATTGAAAAGAAAAGTTAGCCAAGCAATCCCAAACTAAAAATATATAGCTTAGATTGTAAAATTTTTCCCGAAAGCCATGTCCCTTGTTGTGACTCAACATTCTATAGTGTTAGCACTATGAGTGATTTTTAATGTCTTTGCCTAATATTCTTGTTATATAATCCTCTAATACACTTTTTACAATGTATGTGTTTTTAGTACATCTCAAACCCTCACATTTATTCACCATGTGTGCAAAAATTGGAATTGGTATACACTAACTTAGGTATGCATTATTCAAGCAAGTGCTTGGAATTGTGAAAAAAAGGTCCTCTACGAGTTGCTTGGATCTGTCAAAAGTAGCCATACATACATACATACATACATACATACATACATACATACATACATACATACATACATACATACATACATACATACATACATACATACATACATACATATAAAATTAAGATAAGATGCATATATCCAAGCATCCACCTGACGATGGGGAGAAAGAGCCTTCCTTTCCACTTTATAGAGTGCATGTATATTCTTGCAATTTATAATAAAAGTTTTGAACATATATAACATCTTTTTATTGACATTTGATATATATGCACACACCTATGTAACAAGGGGGGGAGGGGCTCCTCATAGATCATAGTTGATACAACATGCAATTGCCACATCAACACATGTACACATACATGTAAACTTTACAAATACATTAAGTAAAGCCATAACTAAACATCAGATGTGAACAATCCTTTAATGATTTAAAACTTAGGGTTTTTAAAGTGGAACTACTTTTATTCTTGTCTCTTTGTTTTAACTCACACATTCTCTCTTCATCTCTCTACATCCACCACCACATCCCTCCTCCTTGCTACTACAATGGATGCTTGCAAACACTTTGACACATGGATGCATAAGACTCTCTTTGCTAGCCAAGGTGACAAGATCTTTGAGGTATTCTCAAAGAACTTCAACCTTGAACGCGTGCTCTCATTGTCGGATCTCCTTCTTTAGGTCTTGGAAGACTTTGTGATCATAGTTGCTACCTAGGCATACTCCATCAAGGGATTTGACATGACTTGGGTGCCTCTAAAACAGCTCATAGTATTTCAAGCAAGGAAGAACCACCAAAAAGTGGTGAATAGGTCTTTGGCCCAGTCGTGCGATCCTTCGTACAGAATATACATTATTCCCATGGGTAATGCACCAACTACACCTTTAGAACTCATGGAGTGTGATTGCGCATTGGCAATTTATCTCCTTTCACCGGATACACCCACACCCTTAGAGGAGGAGAGCGATAAAGATAGAACTCCACATGTTATTGCTATCACATATAGGGAAGAATAGCCAATTGAAGAGCCAATAAATGTTCAAGAGGAATGTTAGGTGTCCTAACAAAGCAAGAGTTGGCTCTCACAGTGCCATCCCCTTTAAAAGAGCCACAAGTCGACAAACCCAACCTCACCTCCTTCACACCCATTGAAGTAGATGGCATGTAGTACTAGCTTCTCTCAAATGTGCTATAATACTTGGAAATGAAGGAAAAAGAGTTGTTCTCCATCCTAGTCAGGGATTCAATAGAAGGCCTCATAAATTATGTTTATGTGGATATATATCCAACAATGGCAGAGGCTGAAAGGTATAATGGCACAAGCTTAGATACAGTGACTACCATCATAGCAGCACAGAAGCATATTTCCTTGGCTAATGAAGATTACCTTGTATCGGATGTGGTGAGTTTGAAGTCTACATCACAATCTATTTGGACTAAGGCACCAACTTCCTACCAAGGAGTTTGTGGATCCCTCTGCCCAAAAATGTGCTTTGCTGGCTCACACGACAAAGTGCCTATAATTGAAAAGAAAAGTTAGCTAAGCAATCCCAAACTAAAAATATATAGCTTAGATTGTAAAATTTTACTCGAAATCCATGTCTCTTGTTGTGACTCAACATTCTACAGTGTTAGCACTATGAGTGATTTTTAATATCCTTGCCTAGTATTCTTGTTATTTCATCCTCTAAGACACTTTTTTCAGAGGATCATGTAACAAGGATTCTAGGAAAACTTAGACATAAAAAATGATTCACATTCCCGACACAGTGGAGTGCCGAGTCACAGCAAGGGACATGGCTTTCAGGTAATTTTTTTTTCTCTTAGTTGACTATTATCTTACTTTGGAATGAATAGGCTAACTTTCCTTTCCAATTACAGGTACTTTGTCATTCGACAGACTTTATGTGTAGTGTTCAAGTATCATAGATGGAGGATGCTCAAGGGTAAATGGTTGTGCCTTGATTAAGACACGCATGAAAGTGCAGCTGTGGATGTTACTGTCATTTGTGAGGGTCGCAAGCTCCAAGTGTTGCAAATGGAGGATGATTGGCCCTTGAGTATAATGCACCAGGAAATTACAATGTTAATGGAGAATCCACCTATTAGCTTCTATTTTAAACTAGATGATAGTAAAATTTGAAGCTAAGCTGAGGATACTGTTACCAGTGGAAAGTATGTGGCTCCACATATTTTAGAAATTGTAGAGTCTCCCTAAAAATCCCAAAACCACAAGTTATAATATCCAACACTTGTAAATTTTTGGATTTTTTTGGCCAATAGAATATTGTCGCTTGCAAACTTGTAATATTTAAAAATTATGGCATTTATGCAAAATCATACACTTACTATACACTTTCTACATCAACACATTTACATATGCATGTAAACTTCACAAAGACGTAAGTAAAGCCATAACTAAATATCGTATGCGAACAGCCCTTAATGGTTTAAAATGTAAGGTTTTTAAGGTAGAACTAGTTTAGTTCTTGTTTCATTGTTTTATTTCATACTTTCTCTCTTCATCTCTTTATATCCACCACATCCCTCCTACCTGCTACAATGGATGCTCGCGCACACTTTGACGAGTGGATCCATGAGACTATCTACTCCAAGTTTTCTCTAAGAACTTCAACCTTGAAAGCATGCTCTCATTGCTGGATCCCCCCCCCCCCCCTTTAGGTTTTGGAAGACTTTGTGAGCACCATTGCTACCTACATGTACTCCATCGAGGGATCCGACATGACTTGGGTGCATCTAGAATAGCTCATGGTATTTTAGGCAGGGAAGAATCACCAAAAAGTGGTAAATAGGTGTCTGGCCCATGTGGATCCTTTGCACAGAGTATGCATTGTTCCCCTGGGTAGTGCACTAGGTACAACACCTTTGGATCTCATGGATTGTGATTGTGCATTGGCAATTTACCTCCTTGCATTTGATACACCCCTAGAGGAGGAGAGCAATGAAGATACAACTCCACAGGTTATTGCTATCACATACACAGGAGAAGAACCGATTGAAGAGCTCATAAATGTTAAAGAGGAATATTGAGTGGTGGCAGAGCAAGGGTTGGCTCTCATGGTGCCATCTTCTTCAGAATGGCCACAAGTCAAAAAACCCAACCTTGCCTCCTTAGCGCCCATTAAAATAGATGGTGTACAATACTTGTTTCTATCAGATATACTACAATACTTGGAAATGAAGAAAGAAGAGTTGTTTTCCATCGTAGTCAGGGATTCGATGGAAGACCTGATCGATTATGACTACATGGATGTGCATCCGACAATGGCGGAGATTGGGAGATATGATAGTACAGGCTTAGATATAGTGAGTGCCATCATAGCAGCACATGAGCATATTACCTCGGTTGAAGAAGTTTACCTTGTGTCGAATGTTGAATTTAAAGCACTACAACATGATCTATTCGGACCAAGGCCCTAGCTTCCTACCAAGGAGTTTGTAGATCCCTTTGCCCAAAGAGGTGCCTCGCTAACACACGAGGAAATGAAGATACAAGATGATCTAGAGAAGGTGAGATTTCTAACTATCCTATATTTTTATGCGACGAAACTTGATGATAGGGTATCTCGGGTCCCAAAAGTCCACCGTCGAAATCTTGGCAAAAAATGATGCCTCTGTAGCTACCCTGTTCGAAGTCTTACGTCTGGGGCCATTTCAGGCCCAGAAAGTGACCTTAGATGCAACTCCAAGCATCATTTTTTGCCAAGATTTTGCCAGTGGACTCTACGGGACCCAATGCACCCTACCGTCAAGTTTCGTCACTTTCTAATAACTCTAGGTTAGTTGCTAAATATATTGTTTGATACTTTGTCATTCAGGACATACTGTATATAAATGAGTTTGCATCAAGGCAAAGAGGAGCTCGGCATGCAGACGACAAAAGGATTCAGCTTTGAAGAAGTACATTGGCAACCTTGTTGCAGATTTGGTGGTCTTCCATAAGAAGTGCTCACCACGAGGGCAAGAAATAATCATGAAAATCTAAGCTTTGACCAAGTTTGGATCTTTTCAAGCGATACCTATGACATCTAGCTTGGAGAAGGCGGTGCTAATTAAGCGATCAAAGCTTGTTTACTTGTTTGACCAAACATGTGGTGGAGCAATGTGTGTGCTTGCTACATTAGGCGACCTTGCTAAAGTGTCAGATCCGCTTCTCCTCAAGAAAGAGCTGAAGAGGGAGCGTGTCATTTTTGAAGCAAAGAAGGAACTTCTATTTTCATCAAAAGTTGGCCTCTCCTCTCCACCGATAAAAAAGCCAAGGAACGAATAAGGGTTCTTGTTGGCTATCGGTTTTTTGTATCTTCCACACTATTAGCCATCACATGTATTTTTATTGATGAATATAAGATATTTTACTTTGTTCTTATAAATAAATATTTATTGAATAAATGTGTGGTTCGTGTAAGTGTGACGATAATGTGTGGTACGTGAATGATGCATTCGTATACATTAACATAATCCAACGTAATTATGTCAACCCGTAGTACTGCACTTGCGATTGTGCATAAGCAATCGTATATACGTTAAACAAAAATTAAGAGTCGTGCATTTCAAGAAACAAAACAAAACAACTTTACTCAATTATTTAAATTCAGTACACATCGCATGAGATATTATGTGTGTGTGTGTGTGTGTGTGTGTGTGTGTGTGTGTGTGTGTGTGTGTGTGTGTGTGTGTGTATCAATGTGACAGAGCATACAAATTTTTTTGGCTTTCCAAGATGCTATGGTGCTATAACACTCATTACAAAACCTTGCATCATTTATCTCATAAGCTATAGAGAAGTCACCTTGCCGTGTCGAAGTTGAACGATAAAGTTCATGTCTTTATCTGTGATTGTGACACGCTTTGCATGGATCACCGCTAGCTGTATATCATCAAACAAGTCGATGAGAAACCCCTTTGTAGCCGTTTGCAGGGCCTCCATAGTTGCAACAGTCCACCTTCCTGTTGGTGGGCCATCTCGCACTCACGCCCAAAATCCTCCCATCCCTTTCAGCTCCAAGCCTTGCATGACTTCCCGAACAACCTTATGAAAAGATCTTTTCGGGATGAGAAGCTTGTATCCACGCTGGATGCTCCTTATCTCCCGAAGGAGGACAGTGCCCGGTTTCCATCTCCTCTTCTTCTGTGGTGGTCGTTGTGCTCTATGGGGAGCACCTGCTACTGTACTAGAGGAGGCTCCACCTTGTGCTCTAGGTGGTGGGTCTTGGTGTGAGGCCTTCCCGTGGCCAAAACGGTGACATGATTGCTTGGTCCATGCATGCAAGCTTGAGGAGGCCAAGATGGAGAAGAGACAGAGGTTGGAGGTGTGATAATGGAGGAAGCAAAGAAAGCAAGATGTGAAAATGAGAAGAAGAATGAACTTTTAATCCATTTAAACCCCAAAACTAGGTTAACGCAGCTTCATACACACTGTCCATCGTGTGATTGTAAATCCATAACCTTGTATCAGAATGCGATGAAACTTCACATGGCAACTCATTAGGTGGCCAAGAGCCTTTTTTTTTGGAAAAAAATGCTTGCAATCCCCTGAAAAGTGGCTCCCACACCAAAATTATGGATGGATTGATAATTGAGAAATCAACATTGTGACTACTGGCCCTTAGAAACTTCGCACCACATAGACTATACAGAGGCATTAGGAGTAAAGTTTGCAACAAGAAATTGCAATTTTTGCATGTTTTTCCTATTGAAATTAACAATACTAGCAAAAACTATAAGTAAGAGTTGAAAATACAGCAAAGATACATAGTCAAAGTTGAGAGTGAATGACAAGAGTAAAAATGCAATTCGTATTTTAAGGGCGCGTACAATAGTTTTGCACTAGGATATAATTATATATCCAATGCATGACGAGAACACTATGCCAAAAAAGATAACATTACCAACTGTGTTCATTCCATTGGAACGAATGCATCCTTCACTACTTGAAGATTTCTTACAAGTTGAAAGTCCTTGGGAGTTACAATGATGCGCTTTGCATGTATTGCACAACGTTGAGCATTAGTCATCAAGTCAACTAAAAAGGCCTTTGCAGCACACTGTAGAGCATGAAGACACTCTTTTGTGAAGCAATCAAGTCTATCCTGACCTTGTGCCAAAAACCACCTCCTACTTTCTGTGCGTAGAGGTCTTGCACAATCTCACAAATAAGTCTCGAGAAGCTCGCCTTCGGAATGATGAGATCAAAAGAGGGTTGATACCTCCTAATTTCTCTCAAGGCCATTATACGTAGGTTCCACTTGCATTTCTTGTGGGGATGTTGAGGAGGACCCTTGTGGGGCGGCTTGAGGAAGCTAGGTTAGGTTGAGAAGGGGGTGCATATGAGCTAGTAGATGCTCCAAGGTGCTAAACATGATATGGGGCTCTAAGCGAAAGCTTATTTGCAACTACCATAGGCCTAGCCATTTTTTTTGCATAAGAGATATGAGAACTCAATAAATAAGATAGAAAGTGAAACCCTCTTTTATATAACCCTAAATTGTAAGACTCATTCACATAGATGTACACTCTCTCTTTCTCTCTTAAACTATGAATTGCATTCACACTGGACATATTGTTCATCTTACTATCTTAGCTCTCTTCAAACCCATTTGTTGCCTTGTTGAAGCCTTGTTTCTAGCCACTTGGCATGGTTTTCTTTGGCACTTGAGGCTTCATAACACACTCTTTTAGTGAAATGATGTGATTCCATCTTGTCTGCAGCCGATTCATCAGCACCTTCATTTGCTCTCTTTTGTGAGAGTTTAGCTTCATCCACTATTATAATCCTATACCACCAAGATAGCAATTGGATCATTGAATTGCTACCATTCGCCCTTCCACCATGATCAGTTTTTCTTTGGTATGCACCACGCACTATCCAATGTGAATTTTATATCCCTTGTGTGGATCAAACTTCGATGCTTCCCTTTTCTGCAAAGTATGGCCCATGTGCCTCAAGGATATGCTACAAAGACACATATCACACATGAGTAAAACTATGCTCAATAGTTTATACAATTCATACAATTTTAAAATATTAACTTAGTGTGCACCATGTAATGTGTGATAGAGCTTTTACCCCACACTTGCACCATGTTTTTGTAGAAGCTATGCACATCATCGATAAATTCTTGCATATTTTCATTGTTAAACACCATCTTGTGAAGTAAGGGAGCCAATTTGTTAAGACTTATCCAAACCTTAGCTTTGGCCAACCTTGTTTTTCCTCCATTACTTCGATCAGGAATTGCAAAATGTAACTTTTTCCACACATTGTAGTCCTACAGTCTACAAACCATGACATTCCCTTCCTCATTGATGGGTGTTGAGAGAAACTTCCTAGCCTTTGCTCCTCCAAAGCAAGGCTTTTTTGGTAAGTTACTAGATTTTCTTGATCTCTTCTCATATTTTTCAATTGTCCCTTGATGCTTGTGTAGCCCAATTTCTGATAGCACTCGCTCCACATTCCTACAAGTGTTGCAATGGCTTCTTTTTCTGCTTGCATCCTATAAGCAAAGAAAATATATTCATATACAAGTTTCTCTATGATTCTGACAAAATCATGCAATGAACAAATGTGAATACAATCCAATGGAATGTTGAAGACGGGCTTCCAAGTGGGATCTTCTCTATTGTGCATTGGTACAGCACTTGTCACCCTTTGCCAGTTTATCTTTCCATCCTTTCCTTCCACCCTCTCTGTTAAGCAATATAGGCATGGATTCTTTGTATTTGCACCATTGGAGATTCCACACATGCATTATAAAGTTTTCAAGTCTCCTGCAAGATACCATTCAACCAAGTATTGACCATACCCTTCACCCGAGAGCATCTCACCATGTTCATGATTATCAATGATGCTTGGAATGCTTGTGTGCATAAAAAACAGCTACATCACCTCAAACGTTTCCTTAGAAACTTCAAATGTAGTGAGCCACCACATATGGCTCTCAAAATGAATACTAAAGTTTCCTAGGTTGTTCTTATCGAATTGTAAAGCTCTATTTATCAGAGTTACACTAACTCTTTCAAGCTTTACTCCTTTGATGACCTCACTTTCATCTAGTTTTATAACAAACTGCAATTTACCATTACATTCCTCAACAGACACATTGTAGTACATTACCATTGTTGACTTACCATTGCTGACTGCACCTTGTACAAATCTAAATAGTAATTGTTGAGTTCGCTGAACTTCACCTCATATGCATTTTTGGTCCCAACCTTTAGTGTTTCCATGCATTGAACATGCATGGGATCTCGTATTAGCTCCAAAACCTTTGTATTAAGTTTCCGTCAGGCCTCTATTAACTTTGAAGGTTAAGGTAGAGGCACGATTCTATTTCTCTTCAGCACACGACCAAACCCAGCCTTCACACCTTTGAATATCCTTGAGTAAGTCATTGTGCTAATACTGGCCGTGTCACAAATGGATTGTACATCCACAGCTGAGAACTCATTTGATACATCTTTTAATGTGCACTCAATCCCCTTTTCCTTCTAGAATTGCTCAAAGCATTTTCCAATGTACTTGCCTTTAGCAATCTACTAATACATGATCCAACCTCACCCTCACCTAGGTTCTCATTTTGAGCTATCTTACATGCTTTGATACGTCACTTTCACTAGCCGTTATTCACAATTAACTCATTGATTGGCTTCTTCTTCTTTTTGCGGTCCTATCTTAGCTTGATGTTGATATTTCTCAAGTCGTCCAATTGTGCCTTTGCCTCCTCATATGAGATACCAATGTCATGGATAGTGTCTTGCATTGAAATAATTTAATTATTTTATTGAATTATAGTGTTGTTCAACTGTACCACTTGTTCTATGAGCTGTTGTACATGAAGTTGATGTGTAGTTATCATATCATGACAATTTTTTATGGTTGCCTGGCAAGTTTTAAATACTTTAAACGCTTGGTCATTGAGCCACCTAGTGTGATTCCTAAGAAAGTTGGAGGTCTATTGTCTAAGGGGTCAATTGAGTAGATTCCCCCATCAACCCATAAGTCCACATGTTTCAATCCCATTTGCCTGTAACTCTACAAAACCTAAGGATTGACACTGGTACGTTGGGTTCTTTTGAATAATGGGGCGTATTCAATCTCTACCTCAATATGCAACTCTTTCTTTCTTGTATTCATTTTACTATTAATAAAAATAGGGAGCCTACTTGGTTGTCACAGGAGGTAGAGTGGAGATGTACAGAGAGGCACACAAATGTGCCAAGGGAAAGGAGGGTGTAAATAATTCACTTTGTTAATGAAGGTTACATAAACACAGAGAAGAGGTCACAATAGAGCCATGAGAGAGTATAGATATGGGAAAAAATAGCTCAGAGGGTAGGGATATCCAAGACTTTTTGTATTTTAGACATTTCTATTTTACCTCCAAAAACATTTCCAAAAAACACGATATTTCACCAGTTGGTTCGTTTTTTGACCAAAAGCTAGAATATAAAAAATCCCCAAAATATCTTAAAAGGAACTTTCAAATTTTCATTTTCCTTGTTCTTGATTTAAAAATCAATTACCTCGTATCTACTAATAATTTTGCATTGAAAACAAAGCACCATACTCTCATAACTAGCTCCTTTTTTAATATAACATTTGGTTGAAGAAGACTTCTTAAATGAGGAGAGAGAAAAAATATGAGTATATCTTTGTAGATAATATAAAAAATGCAAAATGACATTGCAAAAGTGGAGAGCGAAGAGGATTATTTTGCTATTCTTCTCTCCTCTTTTCCTTGTTTTAAGGAGGAGAGAGAGGGGGGCTAAAATGCCCATTTGTGAGTTTATTTTTTTCCTCATGAATATTAACTTGGATAAAGTCTAACACATGAAAATTTGATTGTCATAATCAAGTTGCATCATATAATATCTTAGTACACATGATTCTATGTGTTATATTCTAGAATAACATTGAGCATATCTTAGTCCACACATAAAATTATAAGTGAAAAAATTTATTGAAAAACATTGAGAGGTAAAGAAGCACACTAAAAATTCTCTAAATTTGTGACCAGTAAATGGAATACTGCATGAGTGATAGCAATTCTATAAAGTGTCCAAAGATTCTAAAAACTTGTGGTAAAGCTTTGGAAAAGCCTAGAGAAGGATTTGAAACCTTTTAAATACAATTTGTGACAAAACCAATTATATACTAACTACGGAGCCTAGTGAGACCCCTCCCCAACCTGCCTGCACGATGACCCCAACAACCTACCCATGGACTTGCGATGATTGCCCACACCCACAGTCGTCAATCCCCATGCCTACATGCTTTTGTGAAAGAGAGAGAGAGAGAGAGAGAGAGAGAGAGAGAGAGAGAGAGAATATTAATACAATATATATAATGAAAATAGATAATATATTAATATTATATAATGATATTTAGTCATTAATTAGTACATAAATTACAATTAAAACATAAATTATTTAATATTATTTAAAATGCAAAAAATCAATTAAATTATAAATTATTTAAATGAAACTTAAAATATTTTAATTGCTAAAGTAAATCATTTTTAATTATTAAATCATAAATTACTTTAAAATCTATTAAATTTAAATACTTTTAAATTATAAAGTATTTAATATTGATATGTATTATATATTAGTGTATAATATACATATAACATGTGTGTGTGTGTGTGTGTGTGTGTGTGTGAATAAGAAGACATGGAGCATGAAGACCAATGGAACCCTAAATGCTTATCGAAGTTCCACAAATCCATGATGTGAAGAAGAGAGAAGATGTCAAAAAAAGCAAATGCCAATCGAAGCTTGAATACCTATAGAAGTCCCACGAATCCATGAGAGAGAGAGAGAGAGAGAGAGAGAGAGAGAGAGAGAGAGAGAGAGAGAGAGAGAGAGAGAGAGAGAGAGAGAGAGAGCTCACAAACCAATAAGAGAGATAACGAGTGAGAGATTGTGAAGATAGAGAAAAATAGAGAAGGTGGAGGGGCCTTCAATGTATACCACTTGTAATAGCTAGAATGCGAAGTACCCTAATATTGATGCAAAGCAATGGTACATGCATCTCCTGTAATTCCATATAGTGACCTCCTCTCTTCTTCTTCCTCCTTCTCACATCTCTTAACTTGTGGATTAGAAGCATGTTTTTTCTTCTTCTTCTACTTTCATACATTTGCTTGTAGGTGTGAGAACCTCTCTCTCTCTCTCTTGCCTTGAATAATGTTCTAGAGCCCTTTTGCAATAATACATGATGCATCATATAAACCCAACGTGGATAGTTGGTTCCATCAAAGTTGTCAACATACGTCACTATTGTTGTCAGCCATTGCAATTGATTGAGCTTCATGCAAAAGTTGCCTATGTAGATGAAAATGAAAGGTGAGAAGGATCGAAGCTTGCACACGAGCTATGGCGGGAGAGCAAGAGCAAGAAAGAGAGAGACAAGAAATGGGAACTCCAACAGTCACAATGTGTGACCGGGCCTTCCTTTATTTACTAGTCACTAAAAAATGAATGTAAAGAATAAAGTGACGTGACGGGCGTCCGCCACCTGCAGTGTGCAGTGGCGGGTACTGTCAGTGTAGTAATACACGGGGCGACACGGCGGAGGCACCTTTACCCCAGCAACCTCCCACTTAAAGGCGAATCTGCCCCAGTGAGAGAGAAAGAAAAGAAAAAGACAGTACAACTGTACATAGATACAAGGGATGAGGAAAGGCAACATCTCATCCAATGCCCATCAATCTCCTGAGAAAGGCAAAGTGCTCAGTAGTGAGGCTTTTCGTGAGCAGATCTGCAGGATTCTCGTCAGTGGAGATCTTGACAAGGTCAACAGACTTGTCCTCCACGACACCACGTATGAAGTGATACCTCACCTCAATGTGTTTTGTCTTCGCATGGAAGACCGGATTCTTAGCCAACTGAATGGCACTCATAGAATCCGAATGCAGTGTAGGTATAGCATCAATCCCAAGGTCATCAACTAGATGGCCTAGCCATATGGCCTCCTTGCAAGCCTCAGTGGCTGCAACATACTCGGCCTCAGTGGTAGACAAAGCCGTACACTTCTGAACCCTGGACATCCAAGAGACAGCACCTCCAACATAGGTGAATACATAGCCAGAAGTGGACTTCCTACTATCTGCATGTCCTGCATAATCGGAGTCAGTGTACCCCACGACCCCTGTATCCTGGCTGCCATAGCAAATACACATATCTATTGTGCCCTTCAGGTACCTCATGATACCCTTCACGGCATCCCAATGTTTCCTACCAGGTGTAGCCATATAGCGTGCCACAACACCAACTGCAAAGGCAATATCTGGACGAGTGGCTATCATGGCATACATCAAACTGCCCACGGCTGAAGCATAAGGGATCTGGGCCATCTCGGCCCTCTGCTCATCTGTCTGCGGACAATCGACCTGTGATACCTTCACATAAGAAGGCAATGGACAGCCAATAGCCTTTACGTCTTGCATGCGGAAGCGCTCAAGGACTTTATGAATATACTCCCTTTGTGACAAGTAGAGGAGTCCCTGATGCCTGTCGCGTCTAATGCGCATACCAAGTATGTGAGAGGCCTGTCCCAAATCCTTCATCTCAAAGCTCTTCTTCAGCTGAGATTTAAGAGCATCTAGCTCATCATGAGCTTTCCCTGCTATCAGCATATCATCCACATAGAGTACCAAAATAAGCAATGAACCATCACGGGCTTTCTTCGTGTAAAGACACAGATCCATAGCACTCCTGCTGTAGCCCTGTGACTGCATAAAGGCATCAAACTTATGATACCATTCCCTAGGTGCCTGCTTCAAGCCATAAAGACTTTTCTTCAACTTACACACTAGGTGCTCCCTGCTAGGTTCTGCAAAGCTCTTAGGCTGCTCCATATAGATCTCATCATGCAAGTATCCATGTAAGAAAGCCGTCTTGATATGCATCTGATATAGATCTAAGTCAAGCTGAGCAACCAAAGCCAAGACTAAGCACAGGGTGGTCATCTTAACCACAGGAGAAAAGACCTCATCAAAGTCTACACCATGCTCCTGCTTAAAACCCTTTGCTACCAATCTAGCCTTGTATGCCGGCTTGGGGTGTCCAGGGGTACTTTTCAGCTTGTACACCCACTTGCATGGCAAAGCCTTCTTGCCCTTAGGCAAGGCAACCAAATCCCAAGTCTCATTCTTATGCAAGGAGTCGATCTCAGACTGCATAGCCCTCTCCCAGGAGTGACTGTCACCCCTGGGCATAGCCTCATCATAAGTGAAAGGCTCTCCTGCATTTGTAACCAAAATATAATGCATAGAGGGCTGAAATCTATCAGGTGGACGTCTGTCTCTACCAGACCGTCTCACTGCAGGCTCTGCTGCCTGCCCAGCTGCCTGTCCAACACCCTGACCATGAGCATTCTACTGCAGCTGTAGACTGTCCAACTGGCTGTGCAGGAGCTCTAGGCTCCTCTTGAAAGATCACTCTGCGGATCTCAACCACTTTCTCAGGCTGCCTGTGCATCTTGTCTTCATGGAAGACTACATCATGGCTGCGTACTATTTTCCGCGCCTGCGGATCCCATAGGCGATAGTCCATCTTTCCTGAATCACCATAACCAAGAAAGATGCATTTAATGCTCTTTGGATCCAACTTACTCCTCTTGTCCTTGGGCACATGGCAAAATGCCTCACATCCAAAGACACGAAGATGCGCATAAGAGGGTGGCTTACCAGCCCAAACTTCCTCTGCAACCTGGAAATCCAATCCACTAGAAGGCGATCAGTTTATGACATGCACTGCCGTACTAACTGCCTCAGCCCAAAAGCTTTGTGGTAGGCCTGCATGGCTAAGCATAGAGCGGACACGCTCCTGAATAGTCATGTTCATGTGCTCAGCCAAACCATTCTGGGCGGGGGTGTAAGGGGCGGTCAACTGACGCTTAATACCCCTGTCATCACAAAACTGCTCAAAAGCACGTGAGACATATTCTCCCCCATTGTCAGTCCTAAGGCATTTTAGCCTATACCCAGTCTGGTTCTCAACAAGAGCAAGCCAACGCTGAAAGACTGCCAAGATATCGGACTTTTGCTTTATGGGATAAGCCCACACTTTCCTAGAAAAATCATCAACGAAGGTAACAAAGTACTTCGCGCCACCCATAGACATACACGGCATGGGCCCACAAACATCTGAATGCACCAAAGCCAAGGGCTCATTCATGCATGGCCTACCCGATTTCTTATGCGTAGACCTATTCTGCTTACCATAAAGACAATGATCACACGAGTCAAAATGTGCATAGTCCAAAGGCGGAAGATACTGCAAACCAGATAACATTTTCATTCCCTTCAAAGACATATGCCCCAAACGGGCATGCCAAAGTGATACATGTGGGATAGAGCCCACTGCCAAAACATGGTCTACAAAAGACCCAGATACAACAAGAGGATAGAGGCTGCCAGCCTTGGCACCTCTAGCAAGCACAAGTCTGCCTTTGGTAATCTTCCAGGCAGAATCCCCAAAACAGACATGAAACCCTGCATCATCCAACTATCCTGCAGACATAAGACTGCGCGTAAGCGTAGGTACATGACGTACATCCCTGAGCAAAAAGGAATGGCTAGTGGAAAATTGCAACTGAATATCTCCACAGCCCACAATATCAAGAGACTTGTCATCTCCAAGTCTGACTAATCCAGATACAGTACGGTAAGAGTGAAACCACTCACGGTAAGGCGTCACATGGAAGGACGCACCTGAATCCAATAACCAGCATTGTGCATACATACTAGGTGTCTCAGTCAAGTGTGAAGCATCAGAAGAACTAGCTGCAAGTATGAACTCATCACTACCATCGGAATCCTCGGTCTGCATGACATTAATTTCTTCAATCTTGATGCTGGACTTCGCAGGTACTATGCTACGATCAGAGGATTTCTCCTGCACTTTCTCTTTGCCCTTATCCTTGCGCTTCTCATTGCGCAACTCATGACACTGTGGTCTGATATGGCTCTTTTTTTCACAATGATGACAAGTGACATTAGCGTTGCGTCCACGCGACTTACTACGTGACTTTCCACGAGATTTAGACCGACACTTCTGCGAGTCACGGCCACGATTATTACCACGATCATTCCTGTCATTCCTGCCTCTAACTGTCAAAGCATGTGAAACACGAGAGGCATCCAAGTTTTTGCAATTAACCTCTTCCTGCAGAAGAGCACTCTCAACATCATTCAGTTTCAAAGTAGCACTAGAGGCACATAGGGCAATGCGGAATACATCCCATGACTCATTCAGAGTCCCAAGCAAGAAAAGAGGAGTTACTTCCTCTCCAAAGGTGATATCCTGCGAAGTCAGGTTCTTCAGTATAGCATGGAACTGGCTCAAGTGAGCAGACATAGTCGCATTATCCTTCATGCGCAGATCCATAAGCTGCTTCAACCAGTACATCTGACTCGTCGGACTTTTCTTATCATAAAGATTCTTGATCTTATTCCATAGATCCCATGCACTCTGTGCTTCCTCAAATACATTATAATGTACCTGTTCAGTGAGAGACCATACAATCGTGGACTTGCATAGCTCATCAAGTTCAAGCCAGTCGTCATTGTCCATAGTTTCAGGCTACTCCCCACTCAACCGAAGTGGCTTAATCTGAGATTTCTGCACCAAGACCTGCCAAATTTGACTCTTCCAATATGTACTTTGTGATGTTAAATATGGCATTATCAGTCGAAGAGGATGCCATAATGCAGGCTGGAAATGCACAGACAATGTAAAACTGCTGGCTATTTTACTGCAGAAAATGCCCAAAATCCACTAAAATGAGCTCTAAATGGCGAGAAAAGTGTGCCAAAAGATGCTGCCCACTTAGTACTAGGTGCGATACACCAAATCAGGATATTTCAGCATAAAAAATACTACTCAGTCCACCAATAAATGCTTGCTGTAATAAATTTCAGAATTGTAATAATGAGAGCAAAGTGTCCCAAAACTGGATCTAATGTCAACTAAACAATGCTAGGTCCAAAGCCGGCATAAAGAGGACAAAGCAAAGCCAAATGACAATGAAAATACATGAGCATAACACTGAGAGATGTCAAATAGCATCTGCCAGTAAAAGGCACACCCCCAGACAATCTAGGCCAAATGTAGAACCAACTGCCAAAACCTGACACAAATAGGTGTCTGCTCAAAAGAAAGTGGATCCAAAATTGAGACTCAGCTCATAAGCATCCTGTGAACCAAGACATATACTCAATGCAACATCCAATTGTTGGAGTATAATCCCAAAGTCTCAATACATCCATAACTGCTCAATGACATAGACAGCTCCAATAGCATGCAATCCCTACTCAAGGTCAAGTAAGCATGCAAGATGCTCCCACTGGCACAAAAGGTGTACAATCGAGTTAAGGGCTCAAGCAACCCAAGACAAAGTACCAGTGACAAGTGACCAAGTCAATGCGGCATACGCTTCCCAAGAGCATGACATACATGAAGCAACTGATGTAGCAACCACTAAGCAAGACATAATCCCAATGGCAAGATCTCTGTCAAGTCAATACATCTAGTAGCAAGCCAAAGTCAATATCCCTGTGAGTCGGAAGTGCTCAAAACATCCAAATCGGAGCTCCAAAATATCTGTCAAGCATGGACGAACTAAGAGGCATCAACCACGGACCAAAGCATGTAATGCATAGAGCTTATCCGTCAAGTACAGACAATATGCATAAGCGGCCCAAATGCCGGTCAAGTCGACCAAACTGCCAATGACAAACCAATAACAATGGAGCAAATGCGATACTCAAAAGCATTCCGGAATCACAATCATGAGTTCGAAGTCGATCCCCAAAGTGTAATACATCATGACATAACCCATAGCATACATCCGGTATCGATAGAGAAGCAATACATGTGACAAATGAGCTTCAGCCCGCTCATATACAGCAGCTCTAAACAGTCCAAAACTGTCAATTTCCAGCCCAAAAACAATGCCAAATCATGGGCAAATCGAATGCATACATTCCCAAGACATTAGGCATCATGTAGACCGCATACGGGCATCAAACAAGGTAACCGGAGTAGAGTATAAGCATCAAATGCCAATGCCAAGTGTGGCTGCCCTGTTTCCATCACTGTATAACAGTAAATAACAGTCCCAAATCAGCCAATATTTCAGGCCAAAATCATGGCATAATCATGTGCATACATTTCCAAGGCACTAGGCATCATGCAGACCGCATACGGGCATCAAATAGCACAACCGGAATGGAGTATAAGCAACAAATGCTAATGCCAATGGTGCTGCCCTATTTTCAGCCTGTTATGACAGTTTATGACAGTCCCAAATCTGAAGAAATCAGCCCCGAATGATCAAGACCAAAGCCCAAAGCTTGAATGACATCAAACATGAAGTCTATAGCCCTCTTGATCAAGGTAGAGAGCAAGAAGCAATGGCCAAATGTGGAGCTGAAGTAGACGAGTGCTAACAGCCTGGAAAAAAATGGTGCAATCTGCCCTGTTGGTGCTGAACTTGCTGCTAAAGAGAGAGACAAGAAATGGGAACTCCAACAGTCACAATGTGTGATCGGGCCTTCCTTTATTTACTAGTCACTAAAACATGAATGTAAAGAATAAAGTGACGTGACGGGCGCCCACCACCTGCAGTGTGCAGTGGCGGGTACTGTTAGTGTAGTAATACACGGGGCGGCACGGCGGAGGCGCCTCTACCCCAACAGAATATCTGGCAAAAACCAACGTATGGTACATAACACATCACAAAGTGGGCAATAAAATCCCTTACCTACATTATGAACATTGTCAAAAAGTCTAACACAAAAGGATGAAATAGCATGTGTAGTATGGAAATAACATAAATAACCCCAAATCAAAATAAAAAATAAAAGATCTAACAAAGATGAAGCAAAGGGGGTTTATTATTCTTCCCAAGAGGTCAAAGGCCGTCCCAATACCAAACATTAGATTTAAAAGTGTAGGAACACACTTTTTAAAGGGGGTTTATTATCCTTCCCAAGAGGTCAAAGGCCATCCCAATACCAAACATTAGATTTAAAAGTGTAGGAACACACATATACACAACTCAGAGAAGAAGAAGCTTGACAGCTCACAACATAAAGTTTATTTAGAGGTATGAAATGAGAATACTTATAAGACTATGTTTGTCCTAGAGTGAATATGCATATACAGAATGCGGAGGGAAAAGTACCTCCTAGTGAGGGAAAAAGGTGCCCTAGTTGTCCTAAATGTGTTCATAAACATCATATCGAAGCATAATAACATGTCTCTCCTACCTACAAGCAAATCATTCTTATAGAGGGAGCTTATGTTCTAAAATAGTGATTACTATAATATTAGATATTGAGGGATTTCCATTTCTTATTGTCGAAGAAGCTCATATCCTCGAGTGGATAGTTTACATGCATTATAGGCAATCATTGATCAAGATCTCATAGCTATGTCATATTTGCTAGCTATCCCATAGCAAGAGTGTGAAACTACCATTATAGTAGGCCAACCTTGAATATTCCATGGCATACATCATTAACATGGTTATGCACTATATGGAATCATTGAGTCTACCACATATCCCTTGGTGTGACCAAATCAAAATTGCATATCGATCAATTTTTTCCAAGACCTTTCCTCCTAAATGAATGCAAAACTAGCATTTCAGACTATGTTAATCTTTCCTATTATTGACTATGTTAACATGGTTGAAGAGGTGGCGGTGGCGGTGGCGGTGGTGGGGAGGTCGAGGGGTGGAGGAGTGGCAATGATGGGGAGCTCGAGGAGGGGTGGGGGTTGAGAGGTGGTGATGGGTGCCAGAGAGCCACCGAGGGAGAGAGAGAGAGAGAGATGCAGGTTGCATGTGGAATGCAGGAGGAGGAGGAGGAGGAGGAGGAGGAGGAGAGACGGCGGGTGGGTCGGGGGCATGATGTCGAGGAGGTCGGTCGGGCACATGGACCTTTCGCGGGTGTGCCCGGCGGGCGCAGGTGCACGGGCAGGTGGGCGGGTGGCCACGCGGATTGCACCAGTGGCTGGGTCGTTACATGTGGTCGTTGGTGAGGCCCTCCCACAGGGGACGTGGAGGTGCCACGTGTCCCCAGGACAAGCTAATTTGCTATGTTTTCTTATGTATAATATCTATATATTTCGAATAAAGACTTGCACATCATCAAGGTATTCTTTGTGTCATTCAATGATAATAATGTAAAATATGCAAATGATAAAGGTTATATGTTTTGTGCCATTCAATTATAATCACATAAGACAATACTTGAATAGTTATCAAGGCTGCATGTTTTTGTAGTGAGTCTGGCATGTGCCTAAAAATACATTTCTTAAACATTGATCCAATTATGTGGCAACCACCATCATCAAAGGGGTGGCAAGTTTGATGTGACTCAACCAACTCTTGCTACATCTCCTAGGAACATAGAAAAGATTGCAAATAGAAACTTGTTTATTGATGCTAGAAGTCATTGCACAGCAGCTATATCTTCCAATATCGATATGGAAGGCTCCAACAATTTACATGTCCAAACCCTTTGTCAGGTTTTCCTTCAATGCTATTTTGCACAACATAATGCATGTAGTTTAGTAATGAGATACATGGTAGAATTGTGCAAGTTGATTTTGTCAATGCAAGTTTTTTGGGCTTGTTTGTCCTACCAACAAGTATGATGATAATCCAGTGGCAACTCAAGCCATTAACCGCTTTGTCTCATTGAAAAAATGCAAAAGAAGGGAACGTAAGTGCACTTCCCCAGTAAAATAATGGACCCTAATGTGTTGTGTTTTTTCATCATCAACAAGAAAGAGGAATCAAAAGATGACAAATGTTCAAATCTTTAATATAGGAAATAGGACACACTAAAAGAAAAATTCAAAACCCCAATAACAAACATGATGGCCTTGACTATAGGTTAGCCAACAAGAATAGGAACATAAAGATGATATTTAAGCCACTTTTAGGGTTTTTCAACTCGCATGCACACGTGTGTGTAGGTTAGCCAACAAGAATAGGAACATAAAGATGATATTTAAGCCACTTTTAGGGTTTTTCAACTCGCATGCACGTGTGTGTGTGTGTGTGTGTGTGTGTGTGTGTGTGTGTGTGTGTGTGTGTGTGTGTGTGTGTGTGTGTGTGTGTGTGTGTGTGTGTGTGTGTGTGTGTGTGTGTGTGTGTGTGTGTGTGTGTGTGTGTGTGTGTGTGTGTGTGTGTGTGTGTGTGTGTGTGTGTGTGTGTGTGTGTGTGTGTGTGTGTGTGTGTGTGTGTGTGTGTGTGTGTGTGTGTGTGTGTGTGTGTGTGTGTGTGTGTGTGTGTGTGTGTGATCAATTTGTTTATTAAGCTCCTTGCTTGTACAAAAAAAATTTAAATCCCAAGATTCAAAGTGTTTATGCTTCCTTCACATGGAATAAACCAGGACATGATGATTGAATGTAAACAATATATAAACATGAATTGATTCAAAGAGGTTCACAATATAGATTAGAACTAAATTTTAAAGATGTTGAGGCTACTAGTTTGGGAAAAATGAGTAATTGTCCATTTAAAAATTGCATCATCACAAATAGCTAGAGGGAAATACATACAAGAGTGCACAACAATAGAATGGGTACAATCTCCCCCCATGCATGAATAAGAATCTCTTTTGGGCTTTTTACTTTCCTTTCATGAATAACATGCTTTTAACTAATAATTTGTGGATCGTATCTATTGAATCTAACTTTATAAAAATACTTATATTGCTCTTAAGTCGTAATACAAAGGTTGCAAAAATAATATATAATTACACACATAAGCATATAAATGAATTTGTAGAATAATAGCTCCCAAAATAACAATAATCCCATGCACCAAAATGTGCTCCATTGATAAATATATGATTGCATCAGCATAACTGCATTTAATAATCATGTTCTCCAAAATAACAAAGCACATTAGTTTCCTTCCATCAATTTGCTTGGCATAATGCGACCAATGTCAACATAAATGTCATGCACAACAAGTCACTACTATGCAATCAAGAGACAAATGAAAATCTACAAAATAAATAAATGTACCATATCTTATTTTAATTGTATCAAGATATGATTATGAATTTGTCCTAATTTACTTTTTAAAAAAAAGAAGATTTGAAGTTTAAAAGATACTTGAAGTATGTATTCAAAGTTTGAACTCATGCACCCATGTATACACCCACACTCTCAAAGCACTTAGAGTACAACCCCATTGGTTGCTTTTCTGCCTTCTAATCCTATATCATTTGCACAAGTTAATCTTTATGATGTATTTTCTTTTTTTGGAGTTATGCTCTATACTCTTGTTGTCTCACTCATTGCTACAACAACCTCATGAGAAATATGGTCCCTTTATGTACACCCATTTGCAATTTATGCCTTCCATGCTTGTTTCCAACATGCAACAATTGATATATTAGAAGAAATGATTTTCTATGTTTGGACTATTCAATGGAATTATGGCAATGTTTTGAATTCTCTAATTTTGACATAAAAATTTTGGTGCATTTAGTTACTCTTACCTCTCCTCTATCTCTTTTTTTCTCAAACTTTCACATGACATCAAATTTCTCTAATTTTGACATGAAATTTCTTGTGCATTTAATTACTCTTACCTCTCCTCTATCTCTTTTTTTCTCAAACTTTCACATGATATCAAGGAACTCTAATCCCACAAATAATCCCAACTAGCTTAGATGAAAGCTCTAACTCTTTGTCCATAGCCCAGTTTCAAGGACATAGTCAATTTCTCCAAGTCAAAGCTCTCATTTGATACCACTACAATGCATTCTCATATGTTTGACATATGCCTTGACACGTGTCCAATCATCATACTACAAACCAAAGTCCTTATGCTCAATTCCTCTCATCATCTACCTAATTTAGCCTCTCTTGTTGAAATCTGATAGTGGTAGCCAAAGACATTGAAAGCAAGTAGCAAGCTGTGATAAATTTATTATACAAGAAGCATTCATTGAGTTCTATATATCAATCAAAAGAGCATAATAGGATTCTCATTTATCCCTAATCATATTAGAGACATTGCAACCACTGTAGCCAATGTTAGTGACTTCTTTTCAAGGGCGAGTAAGTCAGAAAGGTAGCCGTTTTGGTCTTGCAACCTCAAGCAACAACATTTCTTATAATCCTTTCATGTCAAATTGTAGTGAGATTTAAGTAGCCTTGCTCTTCAATCCTAGAGCAAGCTACTTCCTAGAAAAGATGATAGTAATCCTCCAAAAACAAGGGCACTAGGAACTTAAATGAAGCAATAACCCAAAACTCTAATTCTTAGGATTTTGTATTGCATTTTCAAATTTTGTGTGAATTTAGTTATTATACTCATTTAAACCATTTAGTAACAATGCAAATGTGGTAAGATTTACTTGTTATACTCGTTCAAATCAGTTTAGTAGTAGGTTAAGAAAAGTCTTTGCAAGCATCTTAAAACAATCTTGAAGTATTGAAGTGGTCATGATGGTTGTTATAGAGATTTCTTCATCATCAAACACCTCCATTAGTGTTGAGATAATTGGGAAGCCCATACCCACTATAGGTTTTATACCAAGTGAAAATCAAAGAAGAGGAAGAAGTTCAGTCTACTTACATACCATCATAAGAGAAGCAAGAAGTGCAATATCAATTTAGGTCATCAAAACAAGGAAGATAATGAAGCCCAAGAAGACTATTGCAAAAAGGGACCACCAAGGACCTACTATGATGTTCTACATATCTATGAGTTCCGAACTTTTTCTCGATTCCAATTCTAGAGAATGATCTCTTTAGCTTGTAGAAATCCTTATGTTGAAGTCTTTTAGTTGTAAGAGATCTATGAAGATTGTATTCCAAGCTTGTTAATTGTACTAAGCTTTTGAATTGAGCATTCTATTCTACCCACACTCGAATACCTTGTTAGTAGAAATTGTATTAGAATTTTTTAAATTAATCCATTTGGTGGACTTATCTCTTGAATATTGTGTGTAGATCATCTTATTTGGTAGAAAATGAGTTTAATATTTTGTGTGGATCAACTTCAAAGTTTTGATTGAGCACTTGTAATAAACTATAAGAAAAAGCCAATGCAACTAGTGGTTCTAACAATAAACCCAAATACTTGGAGAAAGACTTGCTAAGCATTAGTTAGACCGAAAGGCATAACTAGAAATTCATAGTGTCCAAATTGTGTTCTAAATGCAGTTTTGAATATATCAGATTTATCCAATCTTACTTGATGATAACCAGATTTAAGATCTATCTTACTGAATATGGCAGATCCTTGTAGTTTATCCATAAGATCATCTACCCTAAGAATTGGATATCTATTCTTAACAGTAATTTTATTTAGGGCAAGATAATCAATGCACATGCGATAAGTATTATTCTTCTTCTTTACTAATCAGACAGGTGCACCAAATGGAGAACTACTAGGTCTAATTAATCCTCTGTTAAGCAATTCTTCTATTTGATTTTGAATTTCTTTCTGTTAGATTTGGTTATGTCTATATGGTGCTTTACATGGTGGTTGTGTTCCAGGAATTAAATCTATTTTGTGATCTTCAGGACGTGAAGGTGGTAGTCCAGGCAGTAAATCATTAGCAAAACAATCTTGAAATTGGGCAAGAAATTGTGTATGCCTAGGATACATTTGTTTTTCTTTAGCTTGAAGTTCAGTCACCCATATTAAATAAGATTTGCTACTTTTACGTAATGCACGTTTAGCCTGAGTATGAGTAAGCAGTGGAAATTTATTGAAAGCGTGCATACCATGCAATGTGATTGGTTTTCCTTGAAAATAAATTTTAATTGAATGCGTACAATAATCTATGTGAGGATTATACTGATGACGCCAAGGCATTCCTAAGATAATGTCACTAGACTACAAATGTACAACTAGGAAATTTCTTTGTTTAGTATATTCACCAATTTTAATTTCTAAATTATGCACCTCTTGTGTTTCATTATATCTTGTACCTAGGAATGCAGCTTTAATGCGATAATTTGTAGAAACAGTTTGTAAATTCAATTCTTTGACTAACTTTGCAGAAATAAAGTCATGTGTGCTCCCATCATCATGTAAAATAATCTTTTCTTTACCATGCACAAAACATTTCATTGTCAACAAAGAATGGGGAGTTGGCATACCTAGCAAAGTATCCGAAGTAGTACCAATGTCGTCATCATCTTCCGTAAAATCTGGCATTTCCTCACGTTCTTCTTCTTCAATTGCTCCAAGATAATTGATATGGACATGTGGCTTTTTGGTTTGACAATTGGCTGCTAGATGTTCAGGTTGATGGCATTTATAACAAACTATGGGTTTGGCTTTGGATACATTATTGGTAATGGCATGAAGTTTAGGAATGTTGGGATTTGACTGTGGGAATGGCTCAGGGTTTGGATTGGTATTTGATGGCAAAGCAAGTGGTCGTGTCCAAGACTTTCGAAATGAAGATGGAAGAAAACGACTTTGATTGAATCTTCGAAAATTTGAATTGAATTGTTTGGAACCATAGTTACCATTAGTTTGAAATTGTTGTGGTCGCTTATTTCATCCTCGAATCTTGTCTTCAGTGTCATGAGCCAAGGAAATTGCATCTTCAAGGGTTGTTGGCTTGAACATATTGACTTCAGCATAGTAATGTCTAAGTAGACCAAACATAAACTTGCATTTGTGAGTCGCTTCAGGTACATCTTCGAGTATGCGTAGTTGCAGTAGGGCATTCCAAAAACGTTCAGTGTATTGGGAAATAGGTTCACGATCTGTTTGCTGTAGAAGATCCCATTGCTTGATGGCTTTTTCATGGAACTGAGGAGGAAGGAAATTCTGCAAAAAATTCTTTTGGAAACTCTCCCATGTAGTGGGACAATCAATGCTCTTGCAGACCACAGTCTACCATAAGGATGCTCGGTCAACTAAATGGTTAGTGACACATTTAATTTTGTCTTTCTCAGCATATGTTTCTTCATGGAAGTAATCATCAAATTGACTGATAAAAGCAAGTACAGTCTTTCCATCACGTGATCCATTGAAAGTATGAAATTTGAAGTTTCTTTTACTTATCTTTGTTTCTTTGCGGATGGATTGTCGCGTCGATGGTATGTCGTATAAGATCTTCGGGTTGCGGTGCATCTTGGTCGGTGGTAGATCATTGCAGATTGGCCAATTGAACTTGCAAAGCTTGTCGGGCTCTTCGTTCTTCTTCGAGCTGCATCATAATCAAATCTAACTTTTGCTCCATCATTGGTTCGGGTAAATCACCTTCAACCATAAGATTGTCCATGTTTTGATCAGTCATCCTGTAAAATCCAAAAGACCTCACACTCTTGAAATCTTATTAGCGGGATGAGCATAGCTCAAAGGCGAGTATACAAGGCTTGTATATTTTTGTTTGGCTTTTATGGTCTTTGTCCTTTGCGATTGCGATATTCGTTGTCACAATCCTCTTAGTAGAAACGGCGCATAATCTTCGTATGACCTGCGTATGACCTTTTGTTCTTGCTGAAACTGGTTCAGCAAGTCTGCAAGTGTGAACAGAGTCTTCTCGAAGCTTCAAAACCAATTCTGCTTACACAAAGTGTGAACGGCTGCTATAAGAGTTGTTGGAGATGACTTGATTAACCTTTGTGGACTTAGGTGACTTGCAGAATTAAGGAGGCTTGGTGGACTTGGGGGACTTAAGAGCTTAAGGCTCTTATTGATCAAGCGTGGATTTTTAGGACATGAATATGTCCTCGGCCGTTTTGACGCCGCCCAGTAGATGTCGTTGCTGCCGTTCGTCAGATTCGTGGATTAAGCTTTTTTTATAAGCTTATTACTAAGCTTACTAAGCTTTGAATTAAAGCTTTAAAGCTTTTTGGATATGGAGCTTACTGTTTACAAATGACTTGATGTAGGAGATATCCACGTGGTCCTCCGCCTCCACAAGCTGGTCCTTCGCGATCAAAGAGTGCAGAAGGGGGTTCTTGACTGCCAGGAACACACTGGTATCAACTGTTCGCGATGAAACTGACTATAAAGCTCAATCGTTCCTAGAGCTCCACCTTCGCACAAGATGGTAAGCGATTGAAAGCTCTCGATCTCAGCTTCGCTCTGATACCACTGGTGCACATATCGGATGCCGTAAGCGCGCATAGTGAGTGTCAGAAGGTCCCCAAGAACAAAAGAACTCTACTTTTTGCACACAAATCAATGTAGAAAGCTTGCACGACATGAACAAGAGACCAATTGGGTGCAATCTCCCCCCATGCCTTGTGTGAGCGCTTCACAAAGCATGTATTTCATATATTATTCATCTTCAAGCTCAAATAATAGCCCAAATTACAAAATAGCACGCTTTTGCTTTTGAGTTTGCTTTTGTGCCAATAAAAAATTAAAGCTAATGGGCGCCCAAGAAGTTAGGCATACCCAAATACAATGTCCAATACAAATATCCAAATCGTGCGCCCATGCGCATACAAAAATAATAAAAATAATACAATTAAACCGACAAAAGTGAATACCTAGCAGTCTTCAACTACATAAATAAATTGGTTAGAAATCAATCCTAACCTTAATTTATCACGAGTGCGCACTCTAAACTTATAAACTTTTATTAATTTAAATATGTATTTTGCAGAATCACCCGCTATGGAATCACCCATGTACACATAAAATTAACAAATTCCCCGAAAAGGATAGGCGTCCTCATCGACCTCTCGCACAAAGAATCCACTTTGTGTATGAGCCCCGGTAAAAAAAGTTTACGAAATCCACCGTAAGGCCTCACGGAATCCACCGTGGAATATGCCTCCTAGTATCAAGAACAAGTAAGGTAGAATGTTTACATTGGATGCTACAATTCTTGCATTGTTCTCACAAATTACTAGAGGAATTCAAGATATTGCTTTATGACATTAGTGGATAGATCACATCATAAGAGTTCTATTGTTAGTTTACCTATTTTAAAATACACAAATGCATGTTTGTCTTGTCAATTTGGTAAGCCAACAAGAATGCCTCTTACAAGGCCTATTTAAAGTACTACAAGACCAGTACAACTAATTCCTATAATGTTTTGGGATAGCTGAAACAATGTCACTTAGAGGATCAAAGTATTATCTCAACTTTATTGTGACTTTAGTAAGTATGCATGGATCTACTTTCTCAAGCACAAAGATGAAGTCTTTGATTCTTTTTAAAATCTCTCAAAAAGAGGTTGAAAAGAAGGTCAAACAGACTACTAGATGTTTAAAATCAGCTAGTGGAAACGAATATACCTCAAAAAGTGAGCTTGACTATACTTAAATAAAGTGGGATAAGAAGAAAACTTACATGCACCTATACCCCCATAACAAGAGGGAGTAGTTGAATAAACAAAAGCATTGTTCTTATGGAAACCACTATGGCCATGCTCAATGGAAATTCCTTGCCTAAATCTTGTCCTAATAGAAGCAATTTCTCATTTATATTCTTAGCATAACTCCCATCTATGCAACCCATATATTACCTCGAAAGGAAACTAGGCATTAGCCATACAAAGTTTTTTGGTTGTAGTACCTATGTTCATGATCCTAATGAACTCAAAAAGAGTGCAACTCTAAAGCTCAAGAATATGACTTTATAAGCTATGCTCAAGGGAGACAATGATATAAATGTTATAATCCAACTATCCATGAACACCTCATTAGCAAAGATGGAGCTTTTGATGAATCCACTTCATGCTACAACCCTCAACTAGTTTCTATTCTACTGATGGTACTATCCAACATCTAGCATCAACAGAAGCTACCACTCTTTTAGGGCCTTCTAATGATATCACTTCAATAGTAAGTCCTTGGACAGGAAGACTACAAGTAATTCATCTCATTCCACTAACAATGATATGTTAGTTTGGTGATGGGGGAGGGAGGATAAAGGAAAGGCTATTAATAATAGTTGATGGTCTTCCTAGACCTTCTAATATTGGTCATGACTCGTATGAATAAAAAATTATGGATGCAAAATTAGGGATTTCATTTGTCAATACATGGGGCTATATAAATATGTGCTTGGTATGATGACACCAAATCTGAAAAACATTGTGGGGGTGATTTTCTATGTATGGCCAAAACTCCCAAGGACTCAAGTAATAAGAGCTCAAGATAGAGAGAAACAAATTTAGACTTTAATAGAGACGGGAAAAGATGATAGATATGAGACATGGTTTTAAGATGTAGGGCTCAAAACCAATTTGTATTTCATAAAAGCATCCAAGATATCATGTAGCACATTTACCTTAGTCTTAGTCTTAAGTCATGTGAACTAGGGCTAGATTCCAAAGATGGAGATATAACATTTCATGGATATTTTTGCCGATATCAATTTTAGGAATACCTTCTTGGGGATCTACTTGGGGCTCAAAGAGTGACAGGTCAAGCTAAAATGTTTACTTACAATAGCTTTATAACCAAGCAATTTGCATTTATGTCAGAAGTTAATAATCATTAAAATCTACTAACTTTGTGATGCAGCCAAGGAACACATGGCAAGAAGCCATGGATGAAGAATTGAATGCATTGGTTTTCAATGGAACTTGTGATTTGGTCGTACTTATGGAAGGGAATAACTCTACGGGGTCCAAATGGGGTTACAAGATCAACTGCAAGTCTAATGGCTTGGTTAAAATATATAAGGTAAGATTGGTTGCAAAAATATTCACAATGGTATGTACTAGATTATAAAGAAACACATCACTTGTGTGGCTGAGATTTCTATTGTGAGGACTATTATAGCTCTTGCAATTGTAAAAGGATGGGATTTGGAACAAATGGATGTTGAATATGCTTTTCTGAATGCTGATCTAATTAAAGATGTATATACGAGTCAATCTAAAGGTTATCTACACCTTGAGTATTCAAGTTAAATTCTCACATTATTAAAGAAGGCCTTATAGGGATGAATGCAAGCATCTAGAGTATGGAGCGACATTATCAATAGGTATCTCAAAAGCCTAGTTTTAAAGTTAGCAAAGTAGATTGTTCCCTCTTCACAAAGTCTACTCAACAGGACTCAATGTGATTGCCATTTCTAATTGGCCATGACGAGAATGTGATTGATTAACACAATGTATGTTTTCAATTGCCACCTGCATAAGTTAGTTTTCAATGTATTAAGAATTTAACCAAGCCATAAAAAGTAACTACTTAAGTCATACATCATTTCTTAACTCACAATTTACTAAACTAAATTAGCATGTAAGATATATTTATCATAATGTGGTCGTCATCTCATTTTCTGATAGCAAAGCACCCAAAAATGAGTAATAATTAAGTGGAGTCAATTTTGAGCCACCTACAATTAAGTTTAGGGATCTATCAATATGATAATTGTTTTCAAGTTTTTGTGAATTAGGACTTTGTACCTTTATTTTGAACAAATACAACACATATCTTAACTCAAAGTTAGTCCCCTAATCACGTCTTCCAAATTCTCAAATGTTCTCATGTTATTCTCCATAGATTGTGATTATAATTTATGTGAAGTATCCATATATTGTATAGATTTATGTTTCTTATAAAGTCTAGAATAACAAAAACATTAATGTGATAAGTTGATATAATTTGTTTTCCAAACAAATCTTAAAATTTGGTGGCAAATCTAGCTACTTGTATGTTTGATATATGTTTTAAATGACCTTTCTTGATCTTCAAACTAGAAAAGAACAAAAGTGAGTCAAATTATCAAATGTATTCTAAGCTTTTGCTATCTTTGCTTGCAAGTGGGTTACAACTAATGTACTTTTGTAAGCTCTTTAACTATATTATATTTTGCATTGTCCATTTCTAGCAACTTATAACCCTACTTGTATATTTCTTGTGGAACAAATACTTCTACACTATATACACATATACATAAATATACAAACGTGTATGTATGTTGTACTAAATCACAAAAAGTCTAATACCATGATATAAATTCTCTTATCTTTTAGATGTGTTTTTACAAAGAGTTGTACCTCTCATAGTTGGCCTTTGTTGGAATTGAAGGAAATGATTTAGTTCCACATATGTATGTTGTTTTCAAGGTTTACCAAATTTTACAATATGAATTGAAAGAAATGATTTAGTTCCACATCTATATGATGTTTTTAGGGTTTACCAAATTTTAGAATATGAATTTTACAATAGTTGGCCTTTGTTGGAATTGAAAGAAATGATTTAGTTCCACATCCATATGATGTTTTCAGGATTTACCAAATTTCACAATATGAATTGCCTAAACTCATTAGTATGAGATAGTGTTGGCTTATTTCAAACCATAAAATAAATATTAAAAATGTCATACATCAAGTAGGACATGACAATGGTGGTTGGTGAGAATGGCTTTGGGGCTTCCCTAATCCATGCTTGTTACAACTCCACATGTATTGTGTGCTTTTGAGTGCATGTATAGAATCTTACTCCTCTTAGACAACAACAACCAAAATGAAAGATTATTTAATGGCGAAAATGCCATATTAGGTGCACCTATAGGAATGAAAAAAAAACTCAAATACACTAGCATTATATCCCTATACATAATTTTTGACCAACAAGAAGTGGGGATGTGTGTGTGTGTGTGTGTGTGTGTAATAAAATGGTAGGGTAGAATTGACATCCATGTTAGTCAACTCTCCACTTGTTAAGAATTTAAGGATGCCATAAACATATCTTCTTAGGCCATACAACATTTTCTAGACTCACTTTTCATATTAAATGCCCAATCGCTAGCTTTGTTGGCAAGGACACGTGCATGCATCGTGTGGGATGATTGACTATTTGAATCACGTTTGAGCTGTTCGGGTTGGGGTCAAGGATGAAGTTGTAACGTGTCCACTTGTTCACTCGTAGGACACGTCTTAGCAGCCCATCGGGAAGGGAGTCCAGAAAGCGCTGCCCGGCACTCCCACGGAATGACAAGGGGTTTGCGATCTAGGTCTTCCTAAGTCTGCCACAAAGCGGAAGCATTCCGACCGTTCCCACTTAGGATTGACCTGAAACAGGGTTTCCCTAATGGTCAAGTCCCTAGAGAGTAACTAGTGTCAAACCCCAAACGAACTACTTTACACAGAAAGGTCAGGGTCGAAGCGGATTCATGCTGCACTTGGTTCAAGGAGAATGGAAAACGAGAGGGATGGAAAGCTCGACCTCTCTGCCCGTAACGCATAGTCCCGTTCCGTTCCCCTAAAACAGCATAAATCAGGACTCTAGTATCCTAGATCCTAGGTCATCGTTCCTTGTTGTCAATTTCCTTCGAGAAAAGTTCCCGGCCAACCGAGACCACCCTTCCATAGGACGGACCCATGGTCACATCCACCGCACTTTCCTCAGGGTTGCTTTAGTTATCTAATTACCTACCACATTTAGTTTGACACGCAAAAAGCAGCTTCCTTAATTAGCCAATTAATCACCGATTCCTTCACGTAACTTAAGCACTAACATAGAAAAACAATGTCAAGCAAGTTCCTTTTCAACAATTGATCTTATTCATCAGTCTTTGAAATACATCATATAATCCAGCCCGAAGGCTAATCCATAAATCTGCCCGAAGGCAATCCATAATCCGCCCGAAGGCAATCTAGCAATCCTCAGGGATCGCTATTCCAAGTTTCCGCCCGTAGACTAGTATACGGGCCTCAAGATCCAATCCCGAGTCACGTCTGCCTCTTGTGCAGGACCCGGAAGGCAAGGGATTTACGGCCAGAGCCCCCCCTGGCACCCAAGCGTCCTCCTACTCTAAGTAGCATCCACGGAGAGACCTCTCGCGGCGGGTTTGGTCCACGTTCCCGGCGCGGCTAACAACGCCCTTGGTTAGGGTCAGGCGGACAGTCGAGGGTAACTGATGCTGCGTTTCCCTCCAGGCCTTCAACCTGAAGCATTAATTATCTTTCCATCTTTAGTTCCTTGATCAAAGAAGTACAAACAGTGCTCCTAACTTATACAAACACAATCAATCCAGTGGTCATTTACTTGGCCAACTGCTAAGGTGCGAATCATTTTCTCCGAATGCATCCAGCATTCGATCTGGGATCGATTGCGACTTGGCAAGATCCCCAAGGGTTTGTTGCTTGTTTACCCTTTTATCCTTGGGTTAGGATTTATACCCTGTTAACCCAAATTAACAAACACCTTACGTTCCTTAAACTAAGACAAAAAATCTTAGGCAACCTTGTCGCCCTAACTTGATTGGTCAATCTCTTGCTAGGCAATTCATAGTTACCCTAGCTTGGCAACTCAGCCTCACAGAAGGTGATGTAGCTGGATGAATACTCATCTTCTTGCAAATTAACTTGTACTTGGAACCTGCCAACCCTTGTTCTAAAGAGTGGCAAATCTATCTTGTGACTTAAACACAAAGCCATGCAACGTTGCAACTTGTTGTACGAGACAAGTGTCGCACCTAACTTGTGGGATAATTTCTCCCATCAAACAACGTTCCTTGGTCAAGAAATACGTTTGGTCAAGATGTAGGGTTTGGGAGTCCTCTTGACCCAACCCAACCCTAACCATACTAGGCCGACAACATTTGGCCCTAGGGTTTCTAAACTCAATCGGAAGTCTAGTATTTGGTCATTCGAACCTTAGGGTAAAACCCTAGATTGTTCTTGCATGGGCGTCAAACTAACCCTAACATTTCGTGAATGTGGGTAGGACCTTTGGGGTTGAAAGTCTTGACTTGGCATCCCAAGTGCAATACTAGAAGGAATTTTTAACGTACTAAACCCTACCTAGCACTTTGAAGTGGTCATCATTTGAGTTACACCCTTACACAAATTACCTAACTGATCCAATTGTCTTGCGGCAAGAGGTGATCTTTCCTTAGAAGAGATACAAATTCTTTTTCTAAAAGATGCAAATAATTGCAAAACATAACATTCCATGCAAATAATGCGATTCATAGACTTTTTCCTTCTATGCAACTAAAAGATTTCAATAATCATTTCTTTTCCCTTGCGCTAAGACTATAATGATGCAAGGGAAACAAGCTTTAATGATTGACAATTTAGGACTAACTCGTATAGAAACGTACGTTGAGTTTTAGCAAGAACTATACCTATAAACCTTTTTTCCAATGCATTGAATTCATGATTTAATATAAAATGCATCTTCTTCTAAAACAACTCCGATAAAGAAGTTCATGCATGACGAATTTCATAAGACTATTGTTGACTTAACCCGTTCAACGGCATTTAACCTGACTTAGAAATGCAAGCATCCTCGCATGCAACAGGTAAATTCATGGTTTCCTTTTCATGCAATGCAATTCTTTGGACAATATTCAATGGCATCCAAGATTAACCTTTATATGAATCACATCCTTGGATTTAAATCATAAGTGCAACATGCGACAAGCTCCATCCTTCTTAGCATGATCCCTCTTCTAATTTATGCATTATACATTCAAGGAGATTGCAACTTGGAAGTGCAAGCAAAGTGCAACATGCAACTAAATCTTGTAAGGAGAATGAATAATTGCATTCATAACTTCCCCATGAAAATTAAACGTGCCTAAAGCATTCCTTTAATGTGGAATTAAACTTCTAAGAACCTGGGCATTGGGGTTTGAGGTATTGTCCACACGTGTGCTTGGGGTAGAAACTCCTGCATGAGCACCTTTCACCAATTTCTTGGGAGCCATTGACGAGTCGAATTCAGGTTCAGCAACTCGTCTTTGGCTCTTTACGCGTTACGAATCCCTTTCTGCCCGATGTCTTCTCCTTCGTGTAGAACACGATCTTATAATTGCGGTTCTTAAAGAAACCCGAGATGGTGTAGATGAACAAGGCTTATGGAGGCCTTGTTTTAGAAGCTTCTAAAGAAGCTTCCTGTCTTCTGTGACAACAACGTGACATGGAGAGAGAAAGTAAGATGATGATGAGGATAAGGATGAAGGTGATGACAATAATGATGATGATGGCGATGGGGTGGGTAGGCAACAGCAGGCGGCTATGGCGTGGCGGATGGCGACTGCCTGGGCAGCACGGCACGAGCAGCAGCAGGAGTCGTCCCTCTCTCCCCCTTCTCAAGCTAGAGAGAGGGGGTTCATATAGTTAGAGGGGGGGGAGATAGCCATACACGTGGCTATTGCATGCTCCCCTCCCTCATGCTTCCCCATGCCTACTCAAGCTTCTCTCCCTCTCACACTCCTCTCCCCTGCCATGCATCAGCTGAGGGGAGGGGGTAAATAATAAAAAAATTTGCCTTAATTTTAACCATTATCCATTTGCCCTTCCCATGAAGGGTGTTCTTGTGCAGCCTACGGGTTTTGAGCCTTGGCCTCCTATGCTCGATGCGGTGAGGTGTTTATTGAAGCACGCGGGATAAGCACTTAGCCACCAATATTATTCCGTTGCGGGAGATTACTTAGCACTGCTTTTGCGCGGGGTGTGTAGTGGTCAAAATTCTTTAATATTTAGTGCGGAAATATTACAGAAGTTTGTCCTGAATTGGGTGTTGGCCTTTGTGCCTTGGGGAATGCCCAAAATTTTGTAAGGTGTATTGATTCTAATGGGTCTTTGACTTACCTTTTTAATAGTAAAGCATATGGAATCAAGCTAACTTTGAGCTGCCTAGACTTAAGTTGGGGTCATATTAATAGGAGATGCCTAAATTAGGACTCTATCGATGTGACCACTACCTAGTAGATGTTTATACTAAAAGTGGGCTCCTAATACTTCTTTTAAATCATCAACATTTCCCACTTTGTGTGAAATAGCATTATACTGTATTTTATTTACAACATTATTAGGGTAATGTGGTTTTATAGATTGTTTTCAAGAAAACCTCACATTTTTGTGGCAATTTTGGCTAGATATATTATATGTTTAATAAATTGTGCGTACATGTGCGTGTTGGGTAAACTATTCAAAAACGAATAATGTTTATGTTTCTTGATAGGGCTAATTATCTATGTTCTAACACATGTAATGCACATACTCAAACACAATCAAATAGCATAAATATAACTGCTTTAATCTTTTATCAGTGTTTTTACAAAGAGAGACACCTCTCATAGTTGGCTATCATTGTTGAATTAGACATATACATTTTAATTGCACCTCTATATGTTGTCTTCTTTACCAAATTTTACAATGTAAATTGCATAAGTTACATTATTATGAAATTTATATTGGAGAGATCAAGTAGCTTTATTATTTTGTAGATTTATTCCATGGTGAGTTTTCAAATTTTTCTTATCATGCCCTTTGATTTCATTCACTATAATCACTACTTAATCACTCATTTCACAAATGACATGCTTCTCCATCCCAACAATGTTATAAACTGATATCAAAATGATACTTTTTGTTTAATTGGCAGAGGCTAAATACATGGGTTTGATCAATTAGAACCCTAACTAGGGGGGTTCCCCAATCAATGCAAGGTAGACTATAATATTTGTGCAATGTGGTAGTTCAACCAATGCAACATGTCAATGAACATGTGGTTGGCCAAAGTGTGTGTGACTAGGAAAACCTTGCAATGGTGACAAGCAAGTGGTTGCTCATGATATTGTTTGTCTAGAGGATTATGTGAGATGCCCCTCATTTCATCTATGTGGTTACAAGTGTGCAAATAGGGTGCAAATGATGATCATGCTGGGAGTAAAAGCCAGGTCACACTAGGTGATAGTTGCACTATTGTGTCGAGCAATAGTGGGGGAAGTGGGGTTTCACAACTCCATAGTTGCCTAAAGCACTAATAAAATTATTAGTACTAACTCAAATGCTTGGAGTGCTAGTGCATCCTATAGGTTGAGGGTAAATGCTTTCAAGTGGATGAGCAATGATAGGGTTCAGTTGGTAGTTTTTTTCCTTGTCATATTTTCCATTTTAAGGGATGCTAATGCAACCACTCAAACTAACACCTCCTACTATGAGACTTGAAATCAGGCATGAAACCTCTTACATGGATGAGAAAATAAGTTCTCGTTGGCAATTGAAATGATGGTAGATGTTATTAGCATGCATGTTTTATGGTCCACCCACCCCACGTAGGGATTGTTGTAGCTCATCTAGTCATACACCTTGCATATAAGGAACAACGTAGACTTACCATGGTTGATGAAAAAAGGGTCAACTGATCAATTTAGGCACACATGGGGGGCAAAAAAGTTGGTGTTATTGTTCATGGTTTGAGGAAGGTTGCGTGCCAAAATTAATAGTTTTGCCAAAATTAATAGTTTTGCAATTTTGCCCTCGCCATCGTCCAATAAAATAGTTAAATTGTGCTAAATAACCATGAACACAGAGATTTTCCATGGTTTTCGAATTATCTACAATTTCGCCGCCATGTTACTTCCACAACATAAAGTGAATACAATTGGAGTCACTTTTGTTCCTTCCATTGTTCATCTCGGATGCCACTAATATTGGACTCTACGTCAACTTCAACAACTCCGTCGATGGAGCCTGCTCCACCTTCAAAATCCCCTTTCCCTTTGACTAACCAACCAACTCTTTCTTCTTCTATTCCTTCTAAAAATGATATCATGGATGAACTCATTAAAAGCATGAGCGACCTTCATTTGAATCTTACGGAAACTAGTTCTAAGGTGAAGAAGATGGACATCAAAGTTGAGGAACCAGGATGACTAACCTTCCACATGCAACTAACTTTTGCCTGCTGTGTTTAAATAAAACTCCCTCAAACGTTTTCTACCCACGTTTTTAAAGGTGATTTAAAAAGATTTTGCAATTCATTCTAGCCTATAGTATTCTTCACGATTATTACTGATCCGCCGTTTAGGATGGTGAATGTTGATCGGAACCTTGAAAAGGTCAATGTTGTGCCTTTTTCGTTTTGTCCTGAATCCAGTTATTTACTTAAAATATGATTAATTATTTTATAATAAGCTAAGAAAGTTTGACGAATAGAGGGACAATGAGGGTCACCCACGTGGCGGCACAGGTACGTACAATCAAGTCGACCGCTTTGAAGCCGATTTCTGGGTGTTTAAGACGCCGGGATTACCCGTCAAACGGAAGTTGTCACAGCTCTGGAGTTCTTGAGTTCTCCTCCGTGGACCGTGACCCGCCAATCTCCTGTCGCTCCCGATTTCTGTGGTTTTGAAAGGCGGGAGTCTTCCGTCAATTCCTCCGTCAGCATCCGCCGTAATGGATCCTCTCCCCGATCGGGAAACTCCCCGTCACGGACCTCCGTCGCCGGAAACTTCCTCATCCGACTATCTCCTCCTCTCCCGCACTGCGGCCGCCCAGCAGCTCTTCTCGCACCCCCTGAGCTTTCCTCTTCCGGAAAGCCTTCCCCAGCAGAGCAAAGATGATAACGGGTCCTTGCCATCCAATCCCAATGCGACACGCAATGGCATTGGCCGCGGAGTCTCTCGATCGAGCGCCCCTGGTGTCGCTCTATCCTGGAAGGACTTGTGGGTCACCGTGCCTTCCCCCGCCAAGAACGAAAAATCCAGGGCCCTGCTGCATGGCCTGACTGGTTTTGCAGAGCCGGGCCAAATCATGGCTATCATGGGTCCTTCCGGATCGGGAAAGTCCACTCTACTGGACACACTGGCAGGTAACTCTGTTTCTGCTGGCTTTTGTTCTCCTCTAACCCTGTTTCACATCCTCACAAGACGTTGACTTATTGCATTTGCATGGAGTTAGAGCTGAAATGGCCTGTGCAGGTGCTCTGTTTTCCCTTCTTTTTCATTCTCTTTGTTCTTTTCCATTGTCTCACCTGTAACATAGCATTCAGCTGGAATAGTATGTATCAGAGATTTTATGTTTCTTTGTGCATTCACAAGAAGTTTTTGACATTTCCCATGCGAGAAAAAGGGTTGTCTTCCCTGTAGTGTGCTCGGGACGCACCGCTCTGCGATTGAACCCATCAACATTCTGTCTCCCATTCTTCCACAGTCCACTCTCTCTCCGTTCTTTGCCCATTGCTGACTTGTTTCATTTGCTTTGGCATTGAGCCGAAATTGTGTGTATCAAAGTTGTCAATTGGACCCAACAACCGTCTGTTTCACTCTCTCTTTTCTTTTCCAAGTGCTGATTTGGTCATTAAATGCATGGATATTAAAACGGTGTGTATCAAAGTTTTCAATTGAACCCATCAACAATCCGTCTCCCCTTCTTTCACTCTCCCTCTGTTCTTTCCCTATTGCTCTCTTGTTGCATCGTATTTGCATCGAGCTGAAATGGTGTGTACCAAAGATTTTTTTATTGGGCAAACAGAAAATTGGACAACTCCCCATCCCACTCATTGGTAAATCCCTCCCCAATCCAAAGAATTTATATTAAAGAGATTTCTGTTTCCTCTTGGTTAAACGATGGGACACTTTTTTGATTGATCCCATTGCTAATTTTCTTGTACAATGGTGAAAACAATTGTCTGGTTGGCAAAATTTGGACAGTTCCCCATTGCATCATTGGTATGTCCTTTTTCCCGAACATTGATTGCGTTCGTTATGACTTTGCTCTTCTAAATTTGGGCGTGGAGTTATCCCCCTCTTGCATCACCGAATCCATACAGATATGCTAGACAAGGATAATCAAATAACCCCTCCTGTAGTCATTTTGTTTCTGAGAAACCCCTCTTCCAGCACTGCGTATCAGGTTTCCCTTTTTTTAACGAGCTATAAACCAGGACACTGCAGGATTGCTTTGAGTGAAGAACATACCCGTCTGGCTTCACCTCAACCTGTATAGGTGCTTATCTTTCTTTAAATCTCGCAGGGAGGCTTTCTCACAATACTAAACAGACGGGAGAAATTTTAGTGAACGGAAGACGGCAATCATTATCCTATGGAAACTCTGTAAGTCTGCCAAGCTATGTGTGTAATTCTGCTGTATTTCAGCTTGGCGCAGCATTCATTTAGCTTAGATTTTAACTGATTACCTCTCTGGCTCCTCATGCATTACATAGTCTCAAAGTACACATTTGATGTACCTGGCTGTTCAAGTTGTCAAAATCAACACGTTTGTTAACAAATAATCACTTCTGGATTTGCATATTTGTTGCAAGTCACTTCTGATCTGGCTGAGTTTTACGCTTATGATTTACTTCTGAACTGCAGTTCTAACATGTGATGAGGATTCTGACGTCGCTTGGCTGCTGCAGGCTTATGTCACGCAAGATGATGTCCTCATGGCCACTCTAACAGTGAGAGAAGCAGTGTTTTATTCCGCACAACTGCAGCTTCCCAGCAGTATGTCCATTGAAGAGAAAAGAGAGAGGGCTGACAGCACAATCAAAGACATGGGTCTGCATGGGGCAGTCAACACACAAATTGGAGGATGGAGAGCAAGGGGACTGAGCGGAGGTGAGAAAAGAAGAGTCAGCATTGCCATTGAGCTACTGACAAGGCCTCCATTGCTCTTCCTTGATGAACCTACGAGTGGATTGGATAGGTAGAAGGACTCTATCCGGAAAGAATTGAGCAATTTGTGTCATTGATTATAAGAAGACACGAATCTTATTGTATAGCAGTTCCTTCATGTGTAAGTTCAAGAGCTGTGTTGCTAATTAGAGAATGTTATAATTTGATGGGACAGTGCTGCTGCATTTCATGTGATCAATCGGTTGAGGCATCTAGCACTGGGTGGAAGGACTATCATTGCCTCAATTCATCAGCCCAGCAGTGACGTTTTTGAGCTATTCCACTCCCTATGCTTGCTTTCAAGAGGAAAGACCGTCTATTTTGGAGCTGCAGCAGAGGCACGAGAGGTACGACTAACAGCTAATTTTGTTTTCACTGGTAGCTCCTGCAAATGATCTTATTTCTTAAAGACAACATCCTTATTGCCTTTTCCAGGCAAGGGCCCATCTCAAACAGCAATGACTGCCTTCTATGTTGTTATTTAGGTCCCAAATTTTAATCAGAGACACAGAGTTAGTCACCAATGTGCAGTATTATCACTGATGAATCTTCTTGTTTCTGCAGTTCTTCTCTGCAAATGGTTTCCCTTGCCCACCTTTACGAAATCCATCTGATCACTATCTTCGAACCATCAACGAAGACTTTGAGCGAGTAATGTTTTGGCTGCCTTTAAAAGCTATTTATGGTACCTCGTGTCAACAATACTCTTGTCCTGAATTTTTTTAAACTGATTCCTGTAGGATATTGAGGAAGGTGCTCCAGGAGTGAAGCTCAGAACAAAGCAGGTCATAGACACTCTTGTTAAAGCTTATGCCGCATCTGATACAGCTTTGGAGGTTACAAACCGTGCGAATGAATTGTCCAAGCTGGTACGGATTAGTTGTAGTTATTCTTTCAGTAGCAGAGCTAGTAAGTCAAACTATAACAGATATCATTCATAGTGTTTCTATGTTTCAAGATGCTATCTGTCATGCCTACTAAAGTTGTGAGGTATAAAAACTAAATAAGTGGTTTCTCAGTTGCTCTGAAGCAGTCTTTGTTTGAATCCAAACTTGTGTTCTAATTATGCATGCCAGTTCTCTGTTAACAATGGCACACCGCATTTATCCTCCAATTACTGTTTTCAGCCTCGCTGCATTGTGACACATCTGCTGATACTGTGCAGCAAGGAGCACCTTTGCAAACTTCATCAGACCATGCGAACTTCTTTATCCAAGTTCGAGTTCTGACGATCAGATCATTCAAGAATATGTATAGAGACCTTGGGTACTACTGGCTAAGACTTGCCATATACATTGCATTATGCATTTGTGTGGGCACCATCTTCTACAAAGTTGGAACTAGCTTTAGTGCTATTCAGGTGTGCTTCAGTAAGCTTAGTCATCTATTAAAGCATCTCAAGGACTAAACGTTTTGTATAATCAGCATAGACATGTGACAACAATTACACTCTGGTGGCCTGTATATTTGTTTTTATGCCACTTTAATACACTAAAAGAGCATTAATTGGACCTGATGTTGGCAGGCACGAGGCGCAATGTTGATGTTTGTGGCAGCTTTTCTCACTTTCATGGCAATTGGGGGTTTTCCAGCCTTTGTGGAGGATATGAAGGTGGCATTTGCATTCTGGCAACTTCAGTATTTAAATTGAATTCATCCCGTTATTCCTACATTTGTCTGTATCAAAAGAGGTTTTAATGTTTACTTTGCTCTGTATTGATCAATTTGTACACGTTTTTCAATGGTGTCCTTACTGTTCTTCAGGTCTTTGACAGGGAGAGGTTAAATGGTCATTATGGAGTGGCCAGTTTTGTAGTTGCCAACACCCTTTCTTCCAGCCCCTACCTGTTCTTAATATCGGCATTGCCTGGAGCCATAGCATACTTCTTGGTTGATCTGCATCATGGGTTTGATCATTTTGCCTATTTTGTCCTGACCCTCTACACTTGCATGCTTGTGGTGGAGAGCTTGATGATGATGGTTGCAAGTATTGTTCCCGACTTCTTACTAGGCATAATTACAGGAGCAGGGATTCAGGTGATGCCTGCAATTGGATTTGCTATGGACACACAAATGAGTGCTAGACATATAAATCTCTCGGCTAAGCATAGAATGAGTGCTAAACATACAAATCTCTGATTTGAATCTTATGTTCTTCAGGGTGTGTTCATGCTCAATGGTGGGTTTTTCCGTCTGCCTCATGACATTCCTAAGCCATTCTGGAGATATCCAATGTCCTACATGGCTTTTCACACCTATGCTAATCAGGTATGTCGTCACTTTAAAGAGGGTCATGCTACTGAGGCATGCTATTATTAGCCGAGTTATTGTGAAACAAGCTTCTACTGATGCGCAAGCATTTTGGTATCATTGTTTAACGGGATATTTCACTTGCCAATTCTCTGGTAACTAAAGGATCTGTCTTTTTGTACTGTGCCATGGGACTGACTGGAAACTCCAGTGATTTGAGTATCGTTTACTTATGATTGGTTTATTCTGCCAATGAGAATTTAAGTAAATTCTGATTGGACTTGATTTAGCACGAAGTCTTAGACATATTTCCACTATAATTCCCACATTCTGAATTATGACAACATTATGAGATTCTGCAAGGGAGGGATTGCATACCTAGCCAGGTGCAGTTGGGAGTGGGGCCTCACCTAGCTAGGTATGTAGTCCATCCTGAAAGCCCCCGCACATGACCAACAGTGGTCTTGTGCTGGGTCACCGTGGTACCTGACTTGATGTGTCATGGAATATTCTGCAGCATCCCAGTTAACTGGACTGTCCCCGATTACTGCAGGTAGAGGGTGTGTTAACCCCACTTACTATGGTAGCTAGCAATGACTGGACATGTGGCACGAATTTATTAGTTGCCTTTGACAAAAGCAGTTTCTGAGGCATCTACTCTCCAGTAACTGCACTCGTTTGCCGGTTGATCATGTGTGCCTATTGAGCTTTTCGATTCACCATGTTAGGTTTAGGAAACCATGGCGACTCATCACCACAGTCGATCATGTGCGTGACCTATGAGCAGAAGCTCATGATGTTGAACTGTAAGCAAGAAACAAGGGAAAAGAGCCCCTTTTCCCACATAAGAAAATATCAAAAACTTGTGAATGGTTAGCAATCAAAAATCAATTTTAAAATGTAGCTTTTAAACTAACTGAGTGTCCAACAAATAATTTTAGCTGAGCATTTTGGAAGAAATGTGACTGGAGCTTGGTGTTGGGTGACTGGAACAGGGATTCTACAAAAATGACTTTGCAGGTTTGCAGTTTGAAAGCAATGTGGAGGGTGCAGCACCAATAACAGGGGAGTCCATATTAAGGGACACTTTCCAAGTGAAAAGGTTCTCCAAGTGGGTGGACTTGCTTATACTGGCAGGCATGGCTGTCCTGTACAGGTTCCTGTTCTTTGGGCTTATCAAGCTCAAGGAGAAGCTCCGCCCAGTCATACGTGACATGCTTTCAAGGCGGCGAGCATCTCCCACCACACAGCTGCTTGAGGAGGAAGAAGAGAGAGAGCATTCCAATTGATCCCCCCCCCCCCCCTTTTCTCTCTCTCTCACACACACTAGACTACTTGTTGATACTTCTCGTTGAGACAAGGACCCTTCTTCATATCCCTTAGCACAAGCTGTGTAGTTATGTGTTCCACCATTATGCACTACTGCCATCATACCTGCAACTTATATGGATATTTACCTCGCATCCCATTTTGCACTAACCTATGCAAGCCCGTACTTGTAAGCATTTTTTTATAAACTGAAGTATGGAATAAACAACTATGATTCTTTCAAGCTACCAGCAGTCAAATTTGTACCTTATCATTACTAAGATAGATGGTAAGCCTCCATCAGTTTCATGCATGTACAAGAAGTTTAGTAAAGCAATCTTGCTGATTACCTACTTGCAATTCAGTTTGGCACAACTATGCCTATATTTTCAGCCTCTACAAGTGTCGAGAATCACAAGCTAATATTGTTCATATAAGAGTTTGTGTATGCATAACCAAGTGATGAGTGAGGTCCATAACCTCACTGAGGTCCATAAACCAGCGTCCAAAGGATTACATCATCAAGTGGAAAGTAAAAAGGACCAAAAACATCGATCACACCTGCATAAAGCCTTACATCATCCAACAAAGTTCAGTGTTAGAGCATTCCATAAATGCAGGGCAAAAAGTAAGACCAAAAATATCAACCGTACTCGCGTGATACATACAGCAAAGCACTTCAGCTTATTAGTCATGCGCTCTAATAAGATGGAGATGGAGAGGGAGGGCTTTTATATTGTGATTTGTGATCCCAACTCTCCTATCCTTCCCGCTTTTCCCAGCCTCAAAGCACTCATTCAAAAGGATTTCCTTTGGTTGGTCTATAGAGCTTTTGGATACTCAAGCTCACAAACTAAAGCTATCGAATGCAAGTTGATTTCGAAACTTATCCTTGATCTTGTTCATTTTTGAGGAGTCTCTTTCACATCCCAACCCATGAGAGAAACAAAGCCAACACAGCTCTTCACATCCTTCAAGTCCATGGAAAAGTGTATTAAGTTCATGGTTAAAGCAATGTCGCCAAGAAGCAATCCTCATCTTTCGCCTCAAAACAATTCCTTAAAAGGGCTTTTCCATGGTGACTTTGAAAAGGGATATGAAAGTCCTATTATCCTTTTTATGAAATATCTAGGATCCCCTTCGCATCCTTGCTCAATTGGACCCTGTCAAAGGTGGGAAGAGCGTGTTACGTGAGAGGAGACATTATAAACCATGAACTTGTTTCGGAATAGGCAATATGGCATTCCAATTTCCATTGACATTTCCTCGAAATCTTTGTGTATCCTTCAAGGTGGGTAGACTTTCAACATTCCCAAGGAAATCCATAGAAATTTAGGATTCTTATTTGCTCTATGGTTGGAAGATTGAAGTTGGAACTTGGACACCTTTGAAGTTTGGATGGGTGGATGCAAGCCTGCTTTTTGAAGGACATCATGCACGTTTTTAGGTCCATAGAACGTATTTTACTTTCATTATTTTAATATGCCCGTCACTATTGAAGTGTACATATTTCACATGGGCATCATTTTGATGGGTAGAGTTAAAAATTGCAAGTTGAATTTGATACAAGTTACTAATTAACATGGGGTGCCCACTGCCCATTGCCCATTGCCTGAACCATTACCTAGTGCCTGAACCATTACTCAAGACTCAAGAGCCCCTTGGCCCCTGGACTATGGTCTACCTCATATAAGGTATGTTCAGTCTTGAACTGACTCTTGACAGTGACTCCTGAGTTCACTTTTGTTACATGATGCAAGTGGATGCATTATGCCACATTGCCAAGTTCAAACTAGATTACCTCTTGGCACTTGCATTTCGATTAATGGTGACAGATTGATAACTTTTGATGTCGAATGTGAAAGGGGGATCTAGACTCTAGAGAGAACTCGTAGGTCACTAAGGTTCAAATTTCAATGTCCATGAGGTATACCATATCATGGTCTTTGTTGAAGCTGACAAGGACAGACAACCCCTGGGCCCTGCTACTAGTCCGGTCACCTATTGCCTACTGCCAACCCCATGGGTTGCTACAACAACACAGCCTATTGCCAATAGAGATGAGGATGGGGGAGAAGGGGAAGCGAGCTGCGACAATGATCCATTATCCAAGGATGGGGAAGAAAGGGAGGTAGCGGCACTATTGCGGCAGCTTGGCAGGGTTTGTGGAGGGGGAGAAGGGGAAGCTTGGAGGCCAAGGTAGGGGGAATCATCCCACGATGATGAGAGAGCGGGCAATAGCAGGCTACCAGGCTGTGCTTGAAGAAAGGCCGACCTGTGGGCTGTGAGGGGATTGGGGATTCGGATGGGCTGCAACCTACGGTAGCACGCCAAGGAGGCGGAGCTTGCTACCTGAGGTAACGAGGTTGGGGGGCAACCGCAGGAGGGAGGCACTGCGAGGCAGGATGATTTGACCTATTACTTTGATTGTAATGGTCCAATCATCCATGGAAAGAGAGAGAGAGAGAGAGAGAGAGAGAGAGAGAGAGAGAGAGAGAGAGAGAGAGAGAGAGAGAGAGAGAGAGAGAGAGAGAGCATGATGTGCCTAATGCCCACTACCCATAGCTGCATATTTCCCAAGGGAGTCCCTAGAGACTAGCGGCCATCCCTAGCCTTCCATGATCCATGGTTTTAATTTTTAATGAGCCTATTACAATTTACATTTATTTATTATATCGATTGTAAATTGTAATGAATTAATTGCATGAGAGAGAGAGAGAGAGAGAGAGAGAGAGAGAGAGAGAGAGAGAGAGAGAGAGAGAGAGAGAGGCAATTTATTTTTGAAAGATCTCATATCAAGAAACAATTGCTCAAGCCTCACACTAATCTTAAAATAGAGAAAGAAATGCCTAAAGGAAGAAATGTATTATGTGATCCTTGCCGCTATTAAGTGAGAGTTTATTGTTTATACTACTAGTTTGCCCTTGTAGAGTTCTCATATTAAGAGACTCATAAGGTGATTATTGGTGATTGTTGATTTGCATAAGTAATTCATAGATGTATGTGGGCTCTAAATGATTATAGGTTGTAAACACAAGTGTATCTAAATTTGATGTGGTCTTCATCTTATAGGAGTTTCCATTGGATATTGAGGGTGAGCTTTTATGGTTTGTGACTTTGTGGAGAGGAGGTAATCCATAATCTCAAAGGGCTTTGACTATACGATATTCTTGCTTGTGAGATCAAGGTACGAGATCTAATCTTTATCACTTTATTTTTTTAAAGCATTATAATAATAGTTTATGCAAATTGATGCTTTATAATGTATGTGTTTTATTATAGATTCTCAATGGCACCCAAAACAATGAAGAGGCAAAAGCCTCTAAAAGCAATGTTTGGTTGGGTAGCTCCCTCTTCGGCTCTTGAGGAAGCTACTACTTGTCCTCTTGATTTTGATATTAGTGACGATTTGCAAGAGGATTTAGATATGCATGGCTTGGAAAGGTCGTCCTCCACACAAAATGCAAGTAATATGCACGGCTTGGAAGGGGAACCTTCTTTGGGAAATGCAAGTAATGCTTCAAATGCCGAAGGAGAGAAAAAACAAGGTTCAATAAGAAAATTCAGAGCCCAATGGAAAGAAAGGTCTCCTTGGCTCAAATATGTTTTGCGGGATGGTGAAAAAGGAGTTATGAAATGTGAATGGTGCGAAATGCTTTGTCTAGTGGCCATAAGATGGCAATGGCCAAGTACAATTGTGCAGTGGAAAAGAAAGCAAAGCCAATTCTGATGCACATTGCATCAATAGATGATGCAAATAAGGCAAGCATCATCACTACCATGAAACTAATGTATTATGTTGCCAAGAAGGACAACTCAACAACCTCATTTGAAGATCTTTGTGACTTGGCTATGTCTCTAAATGTTCCAAATATGCCAAGGACTATAGAGTACTTTTCTTATACAAGTCGATACGCAAGCATTGAGTTCATTTTGGCAATGTCAAGTCAGTTGTTGGAAATGCAAATTGTATCTATGCTAGAATCTCCATATTTCTCAGTGATCTTGGATGAGAATACAGATAGAGGACTTGAGATGCATTTGATAGTATATGATACTTATCTTGCATGCAAAAGTGTGGGATGTAAGCAATCAAGTTTTATGGGTATTATGACACTGACAGATGGAAAAGGAAAGACCATCTATGATGCTTTGATGTGGTTTATTGATGCAAGGGGTCTATCCAAGCAAAGAATGATTGGCTTGGCAACTGATGGGGCATCATGTATGGTTGGACATAAGACAAGGGTTGTTGGGCTTCTTAGAAAAGACTTGCCAAATTTAATAGTAGTGCATTGTATTACACATTGAGAAGCTTTGGCTGGTGGAGATGCTTGCAAAATATTTCCAGAGCTTCTATTCATAGAGAAGCTAGCAAACAAAGTGTACTCATGGATCAATAACTCATCTAAAAGAAACAATGAATTGATGTCACTTTTAGAGATTATGCAATTAGATGCACATCGACCGTTACAAATTCATGCAGTCATATGGCTTTCACGTGGACAAGACATGGAAAGACTTGTTGTCTTAATGCCTGCCATCTTGACAACTTGGAAAAATAAAAAGTTGATGGATTGGTACAATAAAGCAAGGCATTTTGTTGTGTAGTTTTGCATTCATAATGATGGCCGATATCTTAAAAGAATTGAATTTCTTGAGTCTAAATTTTCAAGAAGAAATGGTGGATCTAACATAAATTGGAAGCGCTATTGGTGTGGTTATATCAAAGTTCAAGCATTGCTTTTTTAGACCCATGTATTTTGCAGAAGATACCACATACTTATCTAAGTTCTTGGAGTGTTCTAAAAAAAAATACTTGGAAATGGTTGATAAGGATGGCTATATACATAGACATGACCTGATATATAGGCCGCTTCCTAAAGGTAAAGACAAAGAAGATGCATCTAATGGGAAGAAAAATGATGTTGCAAAGCAAGACACTCCAACGATAAGACCACACATTGATGGCACTTTGAAATCTTGCATACAACTAGCAATGGACTATGTGCAATGTTTGATAGATAGTCTAAATGCTTGTTTTCCTTATCTTCCGCTCTTTAATGTTGTAAAGCTTTTTAGCCCATGCTTTTATGCTCAAGATGATGAAATTAGAGAAAAGAATGCTAAGAGATGGCTTGATAAGTTGGTACAACATCTTCAACCATGTGAGGAAGGAGATGAGCCATTACATCCCTTTGTTGATAGAAAAGCTTGTGAATGAGAGTTGTTTATGTTTACCAAGACTCTTTGCTTGAATTGTGAACGGTTTACAATGAAAGAAGCATGGAGAGCATTTTCATCAATGAAAGAATGGCAAGAAAGATTTCCTAATATAATGAAGCTATGACAAGCTACTATTGTTATTCCAGCAAGCACTGTGGCATGTGAAAGAGGTTTCTCACGACAAAATATGATTAAGGATGCAAGAAGAACATCAATGTCAATCAAAACTTTGGATGCTCTTATGCATGTTGCACTTACATGACCAAAGCTAGATGATGTGGAATGGGATCGAGTTTTTGAGATTTCGCAAGATGTTAAAGAATGTAGGATGCATGATGTTTGAGCAATGCAAGTTGTATGATGTTGGGTACCTTCATTCTTTAGTGAGTATTTTGTCTTGTGTGTTTTCTAGTGGCATGTCAAAGTGGTTGATTACCTTGGATATTTTGAGATTCTAAGCCTTAAGTACTAGTTGTAGTTACCTATAATAGTTTTAGAGCTTAACTTTTTAAATGATTGGAATGTGTGAAATCCGGATCTATAGATACCTTTGGCTACACAATTGCTGGTGCGTAAATCAGATACTGAATGTGTACGTATCGAGTGCCGGAAGGTCCCCAAGAACAAAGAACTCTACTTAAGCTTTTAAAAAAACAATAATATAGACTTGCACGATATGAGGCAAAAAAACAAATTGGGTACAATCTCCCCCCATGCCTTGTGTGAGTGCTTCACAAGGCATGTATTTATAAATTTATTCATCTCAGAGCTCAAAAATAGCCCAATTTTACAATAAGCATGCTTTAGCTTTTGTGTTTTCTTTTGTCCAAATAAAGAATAAAGCAGTTGGGTGGCCCAAGAGTCGAGTTGTGCCCAATTACAATGTCCAATAATAAAATATTTAAACCATGCGTCCATATGCATACAAAATGATAAATATTTATCAAACACTTCAATAAATAAGCGCATCTAAATAAATATTAGTGCCACACCTTTAATGATAAGATGCACACCTATAAAAAATAATAATTTATTCTAGGTAATTTGAACACACGATATCGCCCAATGCTTCCCAATGCCATTGTCGCTTGCTCTACACATCAACTGAAGCATTCACAATTGTTAGAAAATAATAAATTTAAACTGACAAAAGTGAATACATATCACTCTTCAGCTACAAAATAAATAAATAGGTTGGAACTCTATTCTAACATTAATTTAATATGAGTGCACTCTAAACTCATAAACCTCTATTAATTTAAATATGTATTTTGCGAAATCACCCACTATCGAGTCACCCACGTGCACAATAAATTAACATGACGCATGAAAAAGACAGGCGTCCTCGTCAACTTCTCGCACAAGAAATCCACCTTGTGTACGAGCCCTGGCAAATAAATATAGTTTTATGGAATCCACTGCAAAATCTCACAAAATCCACTGTGGAATATGCCTCATGGCATCATATCCCCGGGGTGGGATATAAATTGTCCTCAATTGCTATTAGCTCAATGTGTGGAGCGAGAAGTGAGGGGTAAGCACTTAGGTCGCAGTCGTGCATCCATTGGGCCTCTTCAACAGGATGATTTTTAAACTTAACCAAATATCTAGAATATCTACGGCTAGTTCTAGTGGTCATAAAGACAGTGTCTAGAATAGTTTCAGGTTCAAGGATTTCAGTTTTTTCTTCCAACAAATGAGGGTTTTCATAGACAGGGTGAACATGTAATTGACCTCTAAAAGGTCGTAACAAACTGATATGAAAAGTATTGTGGATTTTTCAGTGTTGGGATAATTCTAATTTAAATGCATTGTCATTAATTTTGTGAATGATTTTGAAAGGTTCATAAAATTGAGGGGCTAACTTATCAACAAGGTGTTTCTCAACACTTTGTAATCTTCTCTTTTCAATGCATAACTAAACATAATCATCAACTGTGAAACTCATAGCTTTTCTTTTCTTGTTAGCTTGTTTAGTGTATGATTGCTGGGCTTTCGCAATCATGTCTTTGACTTCAGCAAAAATAGTAGCATGCATATTGGCAATATCATCAACAGCTTTAACTTTGTTTGACAATGATGTAATAGGTGTATGCAATCTATTTCCATAAATAATTTCAAAAGGTGCTTTCTGTGTAGCTATATGTGGTGTGTTATTGTATGCAAACTGAAGTAAATGTAAGTGTGTATCCCATGTTTGTGATTTTGAAATTGTGTATGCACAAAAAATATCTAAAATTGTATGGTTAGTAGCTTTTGTTTTTCCATTTGTTTCAGGATGAAATGCAAATGAGAAATCAATCTTTGTACCTAAATTAGCAAACAAAGTAGCCCAAAAATTATTGCAGAATCTTGAATCATGATCAGAAATAATAACTTTTGGTAAATCATGGTTAGTAAAAATAGTTTTCAAAAACAATTGAGCAGCTTGAGACTCAATTAATGTTTTCTTGCATGGAATGAAATACGCTTGTTTGTTAAATCGATCTACAATAGTCCAAATCATATCATGATTAGCTTGGGTATTAGACGGGTATTAGACAACAAACCAGTGAATACATTGAAATATATTCCCATGGTCATTTAAAAATCGATAAAGGCATTAATAAACCATATTGCTTACCATGGTATCGCTTAACTCTTTGACAAATTAAACACTTAGATACAAAGTTAAAAACATTAGATTCCATGTGTGGCCAGTAAAAATCTTCAACCAATGTACGTAAAGTAGAAAGACAATGAATTTTGTGCAACATAAATGATCGAAATGGAATAATTACACATAATACTTTCTCATGAAACATAAATCCATCAGAATAAGACAATGAATCTAATGAAATCTAGTTATTTGCAACTAATTTATTCCAATCAGCTTGAAAACTGGCGTCTTGATCATATATATCTTTCATAGGGATAAGGGAATCAAAAGATATAATATAGATATTATGGATACTTGGTCTTCTACTTAAGGCATCGGCAACAACATTCTCTTTTTCAAGTTGATATTGAATAAATGGATGAAAACTTTGAATAAAAGTAGCCAATTTAATATGACGATCAGAAATTTGTGGTTGACTAAGGAGATATTTGATACTTTGTTGATTAGTTTTAATCATGAATTCTGATCCTATTAAATAGTATTTCCATTGACGTAAAGCTTCTACTACTGCTAGCAATTCCTTATCATAAGTAGAATACTTGAGTTCAGATGGTTTAAGTTTGCAGCTAGAGTAGGCTATGGGATGCGAATCTTGCATAAGGACAGCTCCTATTCCAGATCCACTAGCATCAATAACTACTAGAAAGAATTGTCTATTAAAGTCAGGTAATTGCAATACAGGGGCATGTGTTAAGACATATTTCAATAAATCAAAAGAATTTTGTCGATTATCAGACCAATGATACACAATACCTTTCTTTAATCATTTTGTCAAAGGTAATGCAAGCAATGAAAAATTTCTCATAAATTTTCTGTAAAAGCTAGCAGGTCCTAAGAAAGAACGTAGTTCATGCATATATTTAGGTATCGGCCAATCAAAATTGCTTCTATCTTTTTAGGATCAACTTTAATACTGTCAGATTAAACAATATATCATAAGTATTCAATGTAGATTTGGAAAATTTCACTCTTTTCAAGATAAGCATATAATTTATTATATTTTAATAATTTGAAAACCAAAGATAGATGTTCATAATGCTCGTTCTCATTCTTACAAAAAACCACTATGTCATCAAAGAAAACAATTACACAATGCTGATACTTCAAAAATATGTGATTCATCATAAGTCTGAATGTGGCTAGTGTATTAGTTAGACCAAAAGGCATAACAAGGAATTCATAATGTCCAAATTGTGTTCTAAATGCAGTTTTGAAAATATCATATGTGTCCAATCGTACTTGATGGTATCCAGATTTAAGATCTATCTTCCTAAATATTGTGGCCCCTTGTAGTTTATCCATGAGGTCATCTATCCTAGGGATCAGATATCTATTCTTGACAATAATCTTGTTTAGGACACGATAATCAATGCACATCCTATATGTGTTATTTTTCTTTTTAACTAATAGGACAAGTGCACCAAAAGGATAACTAGTGGGCCTTATGAGTCCTCGGGTTAACAATTCTTCAACTTGGGTTTGAATTTCTTTCTGTTCAATTTGATTATGTCGATAAGGTGCTTTACATAATGATTGAGAACTTGGAATTAAGTCTATTTTATAATCTTCAAGACGTCTAGGTGGTAAGCCAGGTGGTAAGTCAGCAGCAGCAAAACAATCTTTAAATTGTGAAAGAAATTGTGTGTACATAGGATGCATCTGATTTTCCTTAGCTACAATTTCATTCACCCATATTAAGTAGGATTTGCTACATTTTCTTAATGCACGTTTAGCCTGTGTGTGACTAAGTAATGAAAAAGTATCTAAGGTATGCATACCATGTAATGTGATTTGTTTCCCATTAGAATGAATCGCCATTCAATGAGTGAAATAATCTATATTGAGATTATATTTATGATGCCAGGCATTCCTAAAATAATGTTACTAGATTGCAAAGGCACAACTAAGAAATTTGTGCCCTTAACATAATCGCCAATTTTAATTTCTAAGTCATGAACTTATTGTGTTCCATTGTATCTAGTACCTAAGAATGTAGCCTTGATGCGTAACGAGTTGAAACAATATATAAATTAAATTCTTTGATCAATTTTACAGAAATAAAATCATGTGTGCTCCCTTCATCATATAAAACAATCTTTTCTCTACCATACACAAGATATTTCATTATTAATAAAGAATGAGGATTTGACATACTTGGTAAAGTATCTGAAGTAGTATCAATATTGTCATCATCTTCCGTAAAATTTGGCATTTCTTCATGGTCTTCATCTTCAGCTACTCCCAAGTAGTTGATGTGAACAGTTGGCTTTTTAGATTAACAATTCACTGCTAGATGTTGTGGGAGTGCTCGCTCAACCACCAAGACCCATGGACCGCTTATTGTTTCAAGTGTTCCAAGCCGAGCACGAATGGCTACCTCTCACATAGCTGACGTGTTATCTATTTCTACGACTATAGTGAGCTTACCTCTATACCCAATCGAGTTACCTCCTCTCTCGAGCACTACGGTAGCTCCACAATCCAAGTGCAAGCTTCAAGCAAGCTCCTCACTCCAAGCTCCATTGCTGCAAGCAAGAGAAGAGAAGAGAAGAGAAGAGAAGAGAAGAGAAGAGGAGAAGAAGGAGAGCTTCTCCACCATGGTCCCTCACCCTCAAACACTCACTCCCTCACACTCTCACACTTCCTCTCTCAAGAACAAGCCCAAGCAAGCAAGAAGAAGAAAAAGAAAAAAAAGAGGAGAGCCACTTTTTGCCACACATAAGAATGAGATTCTCATTCACTTTTCAACTTTATATACAAAACCCTAAATTGTTTTTGGGCAGTCATCCCCTTATCGCCTTTTTTACATGGCCGGCCGTGGCCTAGGCCCTTTTTCCCATTGTCCTCCTATCTTCCTAGCTTCCTTCCTACCACTCATTTACCTTTACAATTTGCACGGGTGAAAGCTCGATGCTCTTTAAAATAAATCATGGTGCGCCTTGCGCTATTTTACATGAGTATTAACTTGCGCTCCTCTTTGCGTCTTTCTCTTTGATTTAGGACTTTTCTGCACTTCTTGTGTTTTCAGATTCTTCTTGGCATGCCTTCATCTTCTGTTTCACTTTTGCCTTGGCCTTGTCTTCTTCTTTAGATTTTTTGGCTTTTTCACCTTGTTCATTTGAGGGTTGACATTACCCCCCTCCTAGACAAGTACCAGTCCCATGGCACTCATCGTCGTAGGTAGCAAGATTTGGCATGCACCGAAGACGTGGGTGAAAGGGATAGCTATGGTTTGCTGTGGAGGAGTTTTGGTGGTGGTGTGGATGAAGGTCGTTAGGGGCATGTGGTTAGTGAGAGGGCTGGGAGTTGCACTCATGGGTTGGCATAGGTGTTGATGTTTAGGGGATTCTGTGGGGGCTGACGATTCTTGGTGGGCTTGCACGATGATAAAGGATAAGAATTCTGAGTTGAGTGTTGATGAAGGGCGAATGACATTTTCGTTTGGAGTTTTCAATACCTGCACTTGGAAACCTCTCATATGTGATATCTCCCTTGGGATAGTGCTAGTATTTTTATGGTGCATAAGACGTAGTTCGATTAGTTTGGGAGACAGGTCAAACTCTAAACAAGCTGAGAGTATTGTCTTGCACTTGAGGACCCAAACTATGTATATATTTTGGTGCAGATATGATGTGAGTGCTTGTGTATACTTAGATATTACATAGTTAGAAGACCGCGGGTCTCGTTCCTTGTAACAAGGTGTGGATGAAGCAAAGTTATCCATGTTGAGGAGAAGTACACAGGAAGGTGTATGAGATATCCTTTACGTTGTGACAGCACGATGTAGCATAATTGAACACATTGACACTAAACTTTCAGTAGTTGGTAGCTATTGGGTTGCTCGATGAGTACAATGTACTTTTCATGGCCATTCATGTAGTGCTTACCACGATTGATTGCAATGATACTAAGGCGGAGTGCAAAAAGGAATCGCACAAATGGGTCAGGTGACAGCTCTAACCATAAGCGAGACAAGTTCCCTAGGTATGTCATGCCCTTGATGTGCCCTGAACAATTGTGGGGGATGTGTAGAGGGCAAGGGGACTAGGGACGGAGCCAGTCGACCAAGGTCATTGGTGGGCATACCTAATTTGAAGACCCCTAGATGTTGTGCTGTGATTGTGAGTGCTTTTTTTTTCTTTTTCTTTTTCTTCTTTCCTTTTCTTTCCCCCCTTTGTTTTTTTAAAGAATAACATGAGTACAACCATTGCAATATGTTGAGGCTAACAACCTTTCAATTGGATTAGAAATATCGAGATTCAAAGACTGTGAAACTAGATATTACAGCAATGATTGTGTCCTAGCCTCGTTGCTAGAGGAACAGTTGTTGAAATGGGAATGATGTTATTGTCATTTGTGAGAGCCATGAGCGTTGCAAATGGAGGATGATTGGTCCTTGAGTATAATGCGCCAAGAAATTACAATGTTAATGTATAATCCACCTATTAGCTTCTATTTTAAACTAGATGGCAGGAAAATTCAAAGTCGAGCTGAGGATACTGTTACTAGCGAAAAGTGTGTGGCTCCACATATTTTAGAAATTGTTGAGTCTCCCTAAAAATCTCAACCCCACAAGTTGTAATATCCAACACTACTGGAGATTTTGCAAAACCTCTTTTTTACGTGCGATGTTGGTACAATTGAGGTAACATGTTTCTCCTGAGGCCTTGCTGCTATTGTGTCATGGTTCTCCTTAGATGTGACCAGTATAGTCTTGTCACCCTGTTGTAACAATGTTGTATCCACTCTTGATTTATCAATGCTAGTTCTGTGTTCAGTGGATTGAGTGTTGCAAGTAACCATTGATGGTAATGGTTGCTTTCATTTTTTAGAGCACATGGACGTGTCTAAGGTTTCACCGCTACTAGGAGAGATGGCAATGGGTTCATTCATGGGTGGACTCCATGCTTTATTCCTCAGCTCTTCGACACTCTTGGTCTTAATCTTCTTGGGGTCTACAACCACTTGCAACTGTCATTGTTGTTTTCATTCTTTTCTCTTCTTTTTCATAGATCGAGGTGTATCCCTTGAAGACTTGGGACCTTGAACTAGGTTAGTCGTTGATGTGCTTGCATGGGCCTCAGCATTCTCTTTCTCTAGTGTGTCCTCATGGGACATAGCTGGAGCCTCCTAAACAGCCTTGCTAGGTTGTGAGGGTACAACTGCCTCTCTTTTTGGAGAGCCTAGATCTTCAGCTAATTCCCCTCTATTTAGCTCCTCACTTGATTGCATTAGTAGGTGCTTTTGGTTGGGCATTTGCTTTAGACTCTTGTCCCTACCCATTGGAATATGCCTCCATTGCTTCTTATTAGTACAGGTGTTGTGTTTAGAGCTGTTTTTCTCTTGCTCATGAGGTTTGGGTGACTCTAATGTAGAACCGAGAGATAGTCTAGGATTCTTGTTAGGGGTAAGCTTGGACGAAACCAGCTAAAGAAGTCAGGGTTGTATTGATGGGAAGCATAGAGATCTAGAATTGCAGGGTCTTGAGTGAGGCAAAAGACATATGCGCTAACATCAAGAACCATACTCCCTACTTCTAGCTTGCTAGCCACGTGTAGATCTTCTTCTAGAAAAAGTTTATCGTACAACGGATGTTTTTGGACAGTGGCAGAAAGTTGGACCTCATGGACCACTGCCAACACTCGTAATGAGGTTGGGGTGATGTACGTGGGATCAAGTTTTGATGTCCAAAGGGCTTTTCTTTGCTCAGCGAGTGTCATTAGTCAGTGGCCAATTTTGGCTGCCAAACTTTGATTGGAGTACCATTTCTACACGAACTCACCTTATCCTTTCCCTTTTCATTTGATTGCTTCGATCTTTTCCTTGTTTATCTCTCTCACATTGAGTAGTATAGAGTGAGGGTATCAAGCGCAATTCTCTAGCTATGGTCTCTGGGATATCTGTTATGACTTCTTCGGCAATAGCCACATAGCGGGAGCAAACATGTTGTTGCTCATCCTAGGTTAGGAGTTCGACTATGAGCTTCGTGTGCTCTAGTATTGGCCTTCCCATGTCCACATGGATGTACGCACGTGTGATGGCTGTCAGCTTGTTCAGTGGACTGGCTACTGTTAGTAGATTACAGTGTTAGGTCCTCAGGCATATCAGAAGTGGTTGTGTCTTTTGTTGCCCTTTGAGCATTCACTTGTGTAGATCGAGCCTCAGTTGATCTAGTCACAATAGAATGCACAGGCATATCCTTGGGCCGAGAGCTACGGGTGGTGTCATGTCCCACCTCTTGGACATTTGGAAGCTTAGATGGAGAGAGAGATTAGGATTGAACAGTTGCACTTAACGATTGATGTTGTGCTTCTTGTGTAGTTTAGGAAAAGAGGGTGTAAGAGACTTGGGACTCCTAAGTGGCTTTGACACTGGCTGGGAGATTTGCTCGTGACTGTTAGATGATTCTACTATTTGCTTGGTTGAGCATTTAGCCTTGCCATGAGCAATGTTGTGCCTATGATGCTTGTTATCCACTTGGGGAATCAAAGGCTCATTGGGCACTAGTGGCTTTTCGTACCCTCAACGATTACATCTGATATCTGCTTGTCAAGCATGCTAGGCTGAGGATCTACCCTTCGATTAGTCTTGTTTGGTTTCTCAATTTCGATCGTGAGGGGCTCGGTCACTCCTATGTTTTTGGCTCGACACTTTCTTTTTCATTTAGATTTCCTCCTGCGCTTCTTCGCTCTTGATATGATCTGGTCTTCAGCTGACAAAGGTGGTTTAGCCGAGGGTTTTGGCACCCAAATCCATTGGTTACCTGCATGATATCCTTGAGCACGTAGCAATGCTTTGGATATCCATCATGCTGTTGTGTTGGCTCTCCATCGATACCTTCGTCTATAAGGCTTGGGCTTCTTTTGTGGTCTTCTACGATATTTGTAAGTCCAAAGCCTATCCTTGGCATTGTCTCCTAGCCTTCTTGTTTCAACCTCGCTCACTGGTTCTCTCTGTTCAACATTTGCTTGTACCAACCCTTTCAATAAGTCCTTGCTCTCATTACTAGGCTTGCTTGGCATGTTGGAATATTCCTTGTCTTTCCCTCGAGGTTTAATGAGGTCACCCTTGCTAAAGGTTGCGATTATCCTCACACTCGGTAGTATCAAGTGTATCCTATGTGCTACATAATCGGCCTCACACATGGTCGCCCTTTTGAAGGGTCTTCCTAGGAGGGTTTCCTTTCCGCAATTAGCACTATTTGGAGGACCATGAAATAGGATAGGCAACCTTTAAGTTTCAATTGTCACAAGGATTTTGCACTTTCCTATAAGTGATTGTGGGTGTCCCCCGTAAGGACTAAGAGTTGCATTAGTCTGTGTGAACTCTGGTTGGCCTAGTAGGGTCCATGCTTCATAGGTCAAGATATTAAAATTTTCTCCTTCATCAATCAGAGCATCGACAATGTGTTCTCTTTTCACGGTGAGTTTGACCCTAAGTTTAGTAGGCACTACTATGTCTTCATCTTCCGAGTCTTAGCTTATAAATTTAACCCTTCTGACAAATGCCCTTGAGTCTCCAATTGCACGACCAGATGTGGATTCTCCATTGATGTCTTGGATCATCTGTGCAGTACTATTCAAGGTGCATCTATCATCAGGGCTGTCATATCTAGTCATCCTCGTAGTTGTAGCTTGATGTTGTTACTTTTTGCTTTGACTAGATGCAGTCCGAATGTAATACGTACCTGTTTTTGCGGTGTGGCCTTTTTTCCCTCATTGGCTAGATTAGCCCATTGAGGTTCTAGGGTCTATGTTTGTCTTTGTTTGAGCATGGGCTTTTGGTTGTTGTTTGGCAAGTGAGGATCTATGCTTGTGTAGAGCCCTTACTACACTAGGATCTAATTTGGAGGACCTATTTTCGCACACATTTTCTCTCCAGCCTACTTGGGGTGCGGTGGTTCGGGGGGGGCAGTCCCCCCCGGTCCGCAGGGCCGTTATTATAACCATCATGTGTGATTTGAAGGACCGTTTATAGCAAAGTTTTGAACTACTTGCTCTAGATTTCAATCTAGTGATAGATCTATGATGTGCTTTTGGCTCTATGGAGTCTCTGGTCAATTTCAAAATCTACCAGTTAGAATTTTGAAAAAACTCCAAATTCAGCCCAGCATGTCCGAATTGTAGGAGCCGAATGCCCAATTCGGCCTGTCCGAATGGTTGAGGGCTGAATGAGAAAAGGTTAAATAAAACTGGGCCGAATGTCAAATTTGGCCAGTTCGAGTGTGGTTATCCGAGGGCTAACTGGCCAAGGGCCGATCGGGTTGGGTGGGCCGAGTCAGGTGGGCCGAGGGCCCCAAATGTCAACTTGTCCAAGTGGGGTTGGGCCAAATGGGTGATTCGGCCCCAGCCGAGGGTCAAATACAGGACGGGACTGAGTGCCGATTCTAGGACTTGGCCTAGAATTGCCGTCACTTAGATGGGGGCCGAGCGCGACGTAATTTTCATCGGACTCCACAGAATTCGTCATGCCGAGTGATCAAGGCCTTCCAACTGGTCGAGCACCTCCAGATTCAAGTTGCTCATGTGGGGGAAGGTGTGGAATTACCTGTGGTGGGCAAAAAACTCCTCGATAGCAAGATCGAAGCAGGTCCACGCAATGAAGCTTTCTCTCCCTCTCTCTAGCTCTCCTAAAACCCTGCAATGCAAAATGTGGTCTTCCTTGCCACTCCTGGCCCCTTATCACCCTGCCTAGGCCTGTACTCACCTTAGTCTTACTCCTCTCACCAATATTTACCCCAAATTTTTATTTTTTGTCCTTCTTTTCCCTATTTCAGCCTATTATACAACAACAGAAAACCTTACGGCGTGCTCCAATGCTTTGCTCCTATCCTTCCTAAATGCAAGAAAAAATCATAAGAGAAATACCTACACTACTCACACTCACTCCCTCACTCTCGCACTCCCTCTCTCAAGCACAAGCTCAAGCAAGCAAGAACAAGAAGAAGAAGAAGAAGAAGAGGAGAGCCACTTTTTGCCACACACAAGAGTGAGCTTCTCATTCACTTTTGAACTTTAAATACAAAACCCTAAATCCCTTTTGGGCGGTCATCCCCTTATCCCCTTTTTTACATGGCCGGCCGTGGCCTAGACCCTTTTTTCCATTGTCCTCCTATCTTCCTAGCTTCCTTCCTACCACTCATCTACCTTTACAATTTGCACGGGTGAGAGCCCGACGCTCTTTGAAATAAATCCTGGTGCACCTTGTGCTCTTTTACACGAGTATTAACTTGCACTCCTCTTGTGCACCTTTCTTTTTTATTTAGGACTTTTCTACACTTCTTGTGTTTCCAGATTCTTCTTGGTGCACCTTCATCTTCTGTCTCACTTTTGCCTTGGCTTTGTCTTCTGCTTTAGATTTTTCGGCTTTTCCACCTTGTTCGTTTGAGGGTTAACAAATGTCCAGGTTGATGGCACTTGTAGACTATGGGTTTGGCTTTGGAAACATTATTGGTAATGGCTGGGAGTTTAGGTATGTTGGGATTTGGCTGGAAAGATAGCTTAGGATTTGGATTTGTGTTTGATGGTTAAGCAGGGGGTCGTGTCCAAGATTTACGAAAAGAAGATGGAAGAAAGTGATTTTCATTGAATCTTCGAAAGTTAGAATTGAATTGCTTTGTACCAAAGTTACCATTAGTTGGGAATTGTTGTGATTGCTTCTCTCATCCTCGAATTTTGTCTTTAGCATCATGGGCCAAAGAAATCGCATCCTCGAGGGTCATTGGCTTGAACATGTTCACCTCATGTACATCTTCGAGCATTCAGAGTTGCAATAAGGCATTCCAGAAACGCTCGGTATATTGTGAAATAGGCTCTCGATCTCTTTGTTACAGAAGATCCCACTTTTTGATTGCTTTTTCGTGGAATTGAGATGGAAGAAAATTCTGCAAAAATTTCTTTTGAAAAACCTCCCAAGTAGTAGAACGATCAATACTTTTGCGGACAACTGTCCACCATAGCGATGTTATGTCCACTAAATGGTTAGTGACACACTTGAGTTTGTCTTTTTCGGCATACTGTTCTTCATGAAAACAATCATCAAACTGACTGATAAAAGCGAGAACAATCTTTCCATCACGTAACCCATTAAAGGTACGAAATTTGAAATTTCTTTTACTTATCTTGGCTTCTTTCTTGATAGATTGTGCTTCGAGTGTCGCATCAATCGTACATCGTATAACATCTTCGGGTTGCGTTTCATCTCGTTCAACAGTAGATTGTTGAAGAGTGGCCAGTTAAGCTTGCAAAGTTTGACGTGCTCTTCGTTCCTCTTGAAGCTGCATCATAATTAGGTCCAATTTTTGCTCCACCGTCGGTTCCGGTAAATCACCTTTGACCATATGATCGGTCATCCTGCAAAATTTCAAACAACCTCACACACTCGAAATCTTGTTAGCGGGATGAGCGTAGCTCAAAGTTGGGTTTACAAGGCTTGCTTTTCTTTCTTTCTTATTTGCAATTTTTCTTCTTTTTGCGGATATGGAAATTGATGAAATCCTTCTTCCAAGTGGAAAATATATTACGTGTATTAGTTTGCTTGCTGGAAACTATCTCTGTCAGAGTGCAGATACGAATAGGGGCTTGCAGAGAGTTGTAAAACTGGTTTGAAGTTGATTTGGAGAAGAACTCGGTGTGAAGGCCTGCTAGAGGAAAATTTAAAGATAGAATCTTTAAGCTTTAGTAAGCTTTTAAAGCATCTGGCTTTATTAAAAAAAACTTAACCATTTTTTTTTAAATTGTCCAGGATAAGAGGACATCGATGGCGGATTCAACACTTGTGATTACATGTTGTTGCCGCCACTGACAATGAGATTTAGGGGCTTAAGCTTTATTATAAAGCTTATTAAGCTTTATAAACTTGAATTGACTTATTTCTCTTTTCTGCTTTGAGAAAAAAAAACGAGTTGATGAAGAAGCTTCCTAAGTGGTCCTCCGTCGCGACAGAGAGTGGTCCTTCGCGATCCAATGGCATAGCAGGGGGTTCTTCACCACCAGGAACACGTTGGTATTGATAAATCATCGTGAGACTCACTGTAGAGCCCGTTCGTTCTAGGAGCTTCATCTTTGCGTAAGATAGTAAGCGATTGGAAGCCCTTGATATCAGCTTCGCTCTGATACCACTAGTGCGCAAATCGGATGCTAGATGTGTACGCAACGAGCACCGAAAGGTCCCCAAGAACAAAGAACTCTACTTAAGCTTTAAAAAAATAATAAGATAGGCTTGCACGACATGAGGCAAAAAAACAAATTGGGTACAATCTCCCCCCATGCCTTATGTGAGTGCTTCACAAGGTATGTATTTATAAATTTATTCATCTCAAAGCTAAAAAATAGCCCAATTTTACAATAAGCATGTTTTAGCTTTTGTGTTTGCTTTTGTCCAAATAAAGAATAAAGCGGTTGGGTGGCCCAAGAGCTGGACTGTGCCCAATTACAATGTCCAATAATGAAATATTTAAACCGTGCGCCTATGTGCATACAAAATGATAAATATTTGTCAAACGTTTCAATAAATAAGCACGTCTAAATAAATATTAGCGCCATGCCTTTAATGATAAGACATGTGCCCATCAAAAATTATAATTTCTTCTAGGTAATTTGAATATACGCTATCAGTGCTTTCCAATGTCACCATCGCCTGCTCTAAACATCAACTGAAGCATTCACAATTGTTAGAAAATAATAAATTTAAACCGACAAAAGTGAATACCTAGCACTCTTCAGCTACAAAATAAATAAATAGGTTGGAACTCTATCCTAACCTTAATTTAATACGAGTGTACTCTAAACTCATAAACGTCCATTAATTTAAATATGTATTTTGCGGAATCACCCGCTATGGAGTCACCCACGTCCACATTAAATTAACATGACGCCCGAAAAGAACAGGCATCCCCGTCAACTTCTCGCACAAGGAACCCACCTTGTTTACGAGCCCCAGCAAATAAATATACTTTTACGAAATCCACTGTGGAATAAAAAATCATGAAATCCACCATGGTCTCATTGAATCCACCATGGAATATGCCTCATGGCATCAATTGCACTGATTTATCCTTAATTTTTGAAAAAGTGAAATTTGAAGGGGGGGTTTTTTCCCACGTCACAATGGGTAAAATGAAGGGCAATGATGATTTTAAAACATCCCCTAAAATACTCACGAAGGGCATCCATGAACGTCAAAAGTAGGCTTGGGTGGATGCCTAGAAAATCCTTCTAACTTTTGGACGACTATCAAATCCTATCACCTTGGTCCTCGAGTCACCCACGTCATTTATTTGGCCTCCTTACCCTAGTGGCAGACTGCAGAGCTTCCAAAACTTATATTGTTCATAGTACATACCACATTTTTAGCATTCCAACTTCCAAAGGCTAGACTATTGCATTCATTATTGAATCTCTAGGATGTCCATTTTTCAGTGCAAGCTTGGTGTTTGATACTTTATTGGTTGGAAAGTTTGAAGTAGTTATTGTAAGGTAATGATGACCAACATTGTGCACGCATGGTACATGAATGACAAGTGGGGGGACAGGCCCCAGCAGCAACATGCAACGTGACATGGTGACTGGCGAGGTAGTAAGGGTGGTTGCACATAGCCTTGGACGGTTGGGGCTATGTGCAAGTTGTTCATTTATTTGCTTATACACTAAACTACGTCGAATTGTTTCATCAAAAGAGGCTTGGCCCACTGGTATTGAGATTGAGGTGTGTGTGGGGACTTGTGGACATTCAATTCCTGTCAGTCATCTAGATCCCTTTTTGAATAAATGTGTTGTCTTCTTATGCATTGGGCATGCCCAAATTTCAGGACGAGGGAGATCCCTTGCCTAGAAGTATCCATCAACCTCGAAAAACAGGTCCAATTATCTCTTAACACATAGTACGGCAGACACCTCCTTTTCCACCTCCCGTCCATAGCCCGGTGCGTAACCAGCCTAAGTAGCCTCAATAAAGAAGGGTCAGGGGGCACTTGCCCAAGCTTTGTGGGCATGTGGTGGACCACGGTTACTCTTGCTTGGAAAGAAGTTGGAGAGTGTGTGGTGTGGCAGGCGGCAGCCGACTCACCAACACTTCATCCGTCCATCACGCTTCAATTATGGAGGCTGGAGCATGGTAGGCACTCACTCGACGTGTGACAACTCACTGACGAGAGTGCATGGGCCCTACAGGAGAGTAGGGAGCACCCGTGACTTATGTGGCGGGCCCCAGATTCATGCATAGGCAAAAACTCTTAACTATAGTTGTTACGCGAGCAGTGAACGAGAACTAGCCTCTCTCACAACCCGATAACAAGATGTAAAGGAGTGCCGGTTAAGGTATTTGACCTTGTCGTACGCACAATTCAACTATAAAATTTAAATATTCGACGGAACTCACAACCACACAAGACAACTCACAAAGTAAATATCCAGAATTTTGACAACAATCAAATAGATTTTATTCTCATACCTTGATAACCTCAATCTAAAGCTTGGCACAACAAAGTCTAACTTCTTCCTTCTCCACAATCCACAATAGCACGTCCAAGGATTTCTCACATGCGACCCTCCTCTTCAATCTCTCACAAGATGACAAGTAGATACAAGGGGAAGGGGGCCCCTAACTCTACACTCTCATCTCCTTTTATAGTTTTCTCATCCTCTCTTACGTTGAAGAGTGCTTTTTGAATTCTACATCCTTCCGTGGTCTACTGCTCTTCTCCTTCCTAGCTTTCTTCTGTGGACGTTCATCCACAGGCTCATCGAAGAGTTCCTCATCATCACTCGCATGGCCAGGCAACCTCGGACGATTTGCACTCTCATTAATTTGGGTAATTAGCTGTTTTCTAGATTTAGATTTTGGTGTACTATCTTCACCAGACTCTGCACCTAACGAGAACGCATCTCCTCGTTCCCAATTATCTTGTCCTTCCGCAGATAAAACACTGAGGAGAGAAGGAAGCATTTTCAGCTTATCGATAGCCGGCTTTGACTGCCTATGATGTTCTTTCAACTTCTGCATCTTCCTCTGCAGCAACTTTAAGACCAGCCATTAATTGCTCTACAAGTAATGTTGTATCCTCTACTTTTCCTTCATAATTCCTATTTTTTGCTTTCCCCAACTTATAACTACTATTCAGATCATCATTTTCTTCTCCTTCTTCACCCTGAGGTGCATCACCACTAGAATCATCTTCCTCGTCACCACCAGCTAATCCTCTGGGTCAACCCCTGTATGATCAATGAGGGCATCATCATCCTTTGCCAAAACATCATTATCCTCATTGTTTTCTGCTTGAGAAATGGAATCCAACAATTGTTTTATTTGCTCTCCTCCTCCTTCTTCACCTTCCTCAAGTTTTCCCTCTTCCTCTTTTAGGGACAAACAGGACAGCCTTGAACTCCAGCTGCCCTTCCACAGAAAAATGTTTCACAGCAAGGTGCTCCTCCCAGTCGTTGGTCAGATTCTTGTAAAAAGCGGCGTACTCATCCTTCGTGATCTCTTCAGGCTTCCTCATCCAAATAGGCTTCTGTTTGTTCACAAGAGACCACTGGTGAGACACTTCCTTGACCTTCTTCTTCTTCTCATTTCTTTGCGTGAACTGAGAAGGATTATGAGTTGAACTCCGAGGAAAGCCCAAATGACTGCTTGCAGGGTGTTATCGATGTAGGAAGTAGAACTAGCCTCATTATTCCCAGGATAACTATGTTGATATGCACCGTGCCAAGACATCATGGAACTTTCATGGTCAGAAGTTCGGTTTCCACTGTTTGTATTTACACTAGAACCGGGTGAGTTCCAATTTCTACGCTTGTACTGTCCAAAAGCAACAGTTTTTCCCATGGCAGCAGCACCTGTGTGGCATACACTATTCCCATTTCTGTGGTAGATTTTCTACCAAGAGAGCCACCAAGGTCCTAGGGCTTCCCAATTACAACTGTTGCTGAGTGACCATGAAATTTCTCCTCATACCGTAAAGTAAAGAATGACAACTTCAAGTCAGGGATGATTTTTTGTATCCACATCTATCCGAACAATCTGTCACAAGAAGCACCCTGGTCTTCCTTGCACGGAACTTTGCAAGATGTATTTTCTGGCTGCCTGATCCAAGACTCTCTCCCTGAGTTTTAAAATTGCTTCTCTTTGACAACCCTCATTGCTAAACATCTCCTCTTTTCTTCATTGTTTTCAACTTTGTTTGTTGTTGTTGCCGTTAAATCTGTATGCTGTTTTATGGTTGCAATGCTTTTGTGCCATAATTCTTGTATACACTCCAATGTTGTTTTGACATTCTTGGAATTTTCAAAATGAATCTGTATTTTTATGCAATGTGCCCTAGCAGAAATATGATTTGGTAGGAACTTCGTGCTCAACCATACATGATTTGATAAAAAATTGCAATTGATCTATGATATGCAATCATTCAATCCATGCTACACACAAAATAATGTATGCATTGAAGAATCGTGCCTAGCCTATCTAGATGTGATCGTGCGTCATGAAAAATGCAAACAAAATTCCTTATTAATTTAAAATTCCTTATCCTCACCTCTCAACTCTCATAAGAAGAAATGATATACTCCGCTCCTCCCATCCATAATCTCACAATCTCTCAAGAAAATGATGGTCCTCAAGATGTTGACCAAATATGAACAACCCTTCTTACGATTGATGGCGTCCTTCACGACCCTCGAACTCTCCCAACCACCTTACCCTCTCAACTAGAGGTTCCTAACTTTGTGATGAACATCCCAAATGGTGCGTGTAAAAAAACGTGTGTGCTCAATGACAGGTGCTCTCTCATGTACGCGTGCATCTAAGATTTACTGCATATAGTTGCAGCGGACCTCATGCCATGCCAGTGCTCAATGATGGTGCAAAATGTGCATAATCCCAACCCATGGCATGGCAGTATTTGATAAGAACAGGAGACGACCCTCGAGTGCAATGCATCAACAAATGCAACGTGAAGTGTTCGTGAAACCTTTATCCCCTGTGATGTGCAAGAGTCTCGACAAAAAAACATACCTTGTTCCTCAATGTTCAGTAGCTAATAGCAAACTCCAAACTTTATCCTGTTCAAAAAAATACCAAGCTCGACCAAGGCCATCAAGTTCCACACTCAACAAATCAAACAAAATAACAGAAGCAAATCCTAAGCTAAACAAATACAAGAAATCCAATTATGAAACAACAAAACAAACTGTCACACAAACAACTAAGCTAGCAAAAATCAAACCTAGCTACAGTTTGACTAGGGGATTTCAGTTTTCAAAAAAATGCTTGACATATTTAGCCCTTCCCCTAGTCTGCAAACATTTATGTGCAGCAGTTACTTTCATATAATTATGCAACATCTATCATCCATTCAGTTTCCTCATTCTTTTGTTGAAATTGTTGTTCAGACCACTCCTCTATTTGTATTGTCATTAACCTTGATATGTATTTCTTTAATCTATATCCATTTATCCTCTGCTTATGTGCTTTCCCATCCAAATTTTCTAATGCATAAGTTCCATTTTTAAAAACTTTAGAAACCCTAAATGGTCCTTCCCATTTTGTTTGGAATTTCTTTTGAAAAGTATGATCCAATTTACTATTGTATCTCAAAACTAAATCTCCTTTTTTATATTTTTATTTTCTATTTTTTATTAATTTCTTGTAAAAAAAATTCTTGACTTTTCTCATATTGATCACGCACTTCCTGTCTGTTTAATTGTGCTTCTTGTAATTGTATCAACCTTTCTGTGAAATAATTTTTTTCCTCTCCTTCAGTCAACTTTTCAATCATCCTTAAGGCCGGTATTTCTACCTCTATAGGTAATAAGTCTTCCTTTCCATAAACCAGTTTAAAAGGAGAATAACCTGTACTTTCTTTTCTTGCTAAATGATATGCCCACAATGCACTTGGCAATTCAATATCCCATGTTTGTGGATGATCCTTTGTCATTTTAGACAACATTCTTATTAACTCCCCATTAAATCGCACGTTGAGACCATTACATTGAGGATAGTATGGTGAAGCAAATCTTTTTGTTATTTTCATTTTCTCACAAAGATAGTCTATTAATTCTCCCTTAAAACCTGGTTCTCTATCTGACAAAATCTCTAAAGGTGTTCCAAATTTACAGCATATATCTTCATAAATAAATTTTCCCACATCTATGGCTCTGATGTTCTTTACAGCCTTAGCTTCTGCCCATCGAGAAAGATAATCAATGGCTGTCAAAATATATATTTTTCCTTGTGAAGTATGGGGTAATGGACCAATTGCATCAATTCCCCATTTTTCAAAAATGTCATATGCTAGAATTGTTTTTCTTGTTTCCGTTTTCAATATCCTCTTACTCATTCTTTGACATTTATGATAGGATTTGCACCAATGATTAACATCTTTTTGAATACTTGGCCACATATATCCTTTAGTTAAAATCTTTTGTAAAGTTATTTTATAAGAATAATGTCCCCCACAAGCCCCCTCATGACTTGTTTCTAAAATGTGATACATTTCTTCTTTCCAGTGTACTCTTCTTAAAATTAAATCCACTCCTTTAGCATAAAGAACATCGTTCACCATTTTATATCTTCCAGCTCTTCTTAAAAACCCATACTCTTTGTTTTTTTGAATACTTGAAGGTACTTTTCCTGTTAACAAAAATTCTTCTTTCAGGTCAAGAGCTTCTCTTCCCCTATAGAGAGGGAGATTTGCTTTCATTACAAACACTTGACAAATTGCTAATTGGGCTGCATTGTGAGCTTCCTGATTTTCTTCCTTAGAGATATGTTTCAAACTCTAGGCTTCAAACTGCTTTAGATCTCTTCGAATTCTATTACACAACCTCTTCAATTTGGGATTTTTGATCTGCCAAACTCCGAGTTTGCTTTATAATAGCAAAGCATCACCTCTAATTCTCAACCTTCGAATTCCCATTCTTTGACAAAGCATAATGGCTGCTTGTAAGGTTGCATACTCAGCTTCATTGTTACTCGTTGCCTCAAGTTTAACTGTTTCTTTTTTTATTAAATTTCCTTGAGGATCATAAACCACTATTCCTCCTAAAGATGCTTGGTGTGCCTTATGATACGATCCATCAAAATACATCAAAAATGAGTTTTCTATTTCTGGTTTTTATTCTTCTTTTTCTCCAAATTTTCCTTTAAGTAAAAAAGAACTTCCTCTATAGGTTAAAAGGTCTGCTATTGTAGCCCTAGTTGAATCCTCAACCTGGAATTTATATTGAAATTCTTCTAGTTCAACTATCCATTTCATTACTCTTTTTGATAAGTTTGAGTTATTCACCAACTGTGGTAATAGTGTATAGCTTGTTAGAACAATAAAGGATTTTGGTAGTAAATATCTCCTAAACTTTCTACAAGCAAATATTACACTTAACATTACCAGCTCTATTTCTGTATATGTTTTTTCTATTTGCAACTTCACTCGACTTGCGAAATAGATAAGTCTCATATATCTAGAATTCCTTCCTTGTTGCATTAGAATTGCTCCAATAGCATCTTCCCCAACTGAAGGATTCACAAAGAACTCCTTTTCCCAATCAGGTGCTTGAACTGATGATGCATGACTCACAGTTTCCTTCACCTGTTGAAACACTTCTTCAGCCTCTTTAGTCCACTCTAAAGGATCCTTATTGGCTACCATCTGTAATGGATAGGGTAACTGAGATGCCAAAGGAATGAATCTTGATAGATATCTTACCTTATGAATGAATGTCATAAGTTCTTTGGTATCTACAGGTGATACTAAGGTTACTAGGGCTTCTACTTTTTCAGGATCAGGTTCTATTCCATTTTCTAAAACTACATGACAACGGATAATTTCTTCTACAAATGGCAGCAGATAATGATCCCTTTTTGTGACGGCATTTAGAGGCTTATAATTAACACAAATTCTCCAACCTCCCGTTTTCTTTGATGCTATAACTATTGTGCTTACCCATTCTGAATCTTCTACAAGATAAATAAACCCGGCCTGCAACAATTTATCTACTTTTTTCAAAACTGATATTTGTTCTGAAGTTAGGGGTTTTAAATTTTGATATACTGGCTTGGCATCTTCTTTCAATTCTATTTTTAGCCCTTCCCCTTTCATTCCTCTAATTTCTAAGTATGAAGTTGCAAAAAGATTGGGATATTTATTTATAAGTGAATGATATTGTTTTCTTTCTCCATCTGTCAAATCTTGACTTAACATTTTTTCCAGAAACTCTCTTTTTTCTGTTGAAACTTGTGGTGACTCCATTAATTTTTCTAATTCCTCTAATTTTCCTTCTTCATCATCTTTAAAAAAACCCATTTTTTTAATTTCCTTTGGTTTTAACATTTATGTTTTGGACTTTTTTTGAATTTTCTTCTTTTGAAGTTGATTCTTCATCTTTTAACAGGAACAAGAGTCCTTTTTCTTTAGAAGGAAGATTTAAATTAGGACTTTTTTTGTTTCTTGATACCCTTGTAACTATTGATGGTTCTATATGAGTTATTGACCTTATTTTGTTTCCTAGAGATATTTTCTTCTTTTTTATTTTTTATTTTTTTCAATTATTATAGATAAAATTTCTGGATCTGAATCACTTTCTGAACTACCCTCCTCAGTTTCATCTTCTTCTTCCTCACTATCACTTTCCTCTTCTTCTTCCTCACTAGTATCCTCATTCTCTAATTCCTTTCTCGAAGCCATATCAAACTTCTTTGCTACTCCTCTACGGTCATAAATTGTTAATATATCTTTCCCCCAGTCTTGGATTGCTCCTGCTTTCCTAAGCCAGGGTCTCCCTAGAATAAGCGGAAACGCTCCTAACCCTGTTGGCATAACATGACAAGTAATTTTCATGGCAACTCCATAAACCTTGATCTCAAGATTTTGAATTATTCCTATGCATTTCACTTTAGCATGATTTGCCATGCCTAGCCTATCTGGATGTGATCGTGCGTCATGCAAAATGCAAAAAAATTTCCTTATTAATTTAAAATTCCTTATCCTCACCTCTCAACTCTCATAAGAAGAAATGATAAACTCCACTCCTCCCATCCATAATCTCACAATCTCTCAAGAAAATGATGGTCCTCAAGATGTTGACCAAATATGAACAACCCTTCTCACGATTGATGGCGTCCTTCACGACCCTCAAACTCTCCCAACCACTTTACCCTCTCAATGAGAGGTTCCTAACTTTGTGATGAACATCCCAAAGGGTGCGTGCAAAAAAACGTGTGTGCTCAATGACAGGTGCTCTCTCATATGTGCGTGCATCTAAGATTTACTGCATATAGTTGCAGTGTAAGGATCGGCTTCAAGGTTTTGATGATGTTGCTCCGCTCCTCCTTGCGATGAAGAATCCACTCCAAAAGCTTGAGCTTCTTGTCATTGAAGTTCCTCATTTGATTGCCAGTTCCCATTTGCTGGGTGCCAAAAATCTTGCCTTAGCAAGTTGTTCAATAAGCTTGTGTTGTGTTATAGAGAGGATCGAAGGAGGCCTTCAAAGAGTTTTCTTGATTGACCTTCTTGATTTGTGTAGAGCATTTAATGTGACTGAGGTTGGGATGGGGAAGGGGAAGTTCTCTTGCAGTCCCGTTATGGTTTCTCGTTACGGGGAACAGCCAGTCGTCCGACGTGGAGGAGATTTCTTACCACTGCTCTTGCAAGAGCACTTGACACAACTTCCCCACCTACTTTTGTGCCCGTCGCCCCCACGTCAACAACACTATCCATTTTTTGCACATCCACCTCTCTCAGGAGAGGTCGTGCAAGCCTTTCGGTGAGATGAAGATAATTCCTAGGCTTCATATTATTTTGATAGCTACGAAACGACGAAAGTTCTAATATTAGATGCATCAATATCACTTTTTATTTAATCATAGCGAAAATAGTGAAATGTGTGTTAGACTTTCCCACAACGATGGGACCTTCGATAAACTCTTATTATTTTAAGGTCTTCCCTTCTATTGTGGTTTTAGGCTTTTTCTCATATAGCCAACTTATACTCTAGGTCTCCTCTCAATAGTATAAAGCAAAAAATAAAAGTAAGCTCTAAGTTTGTAGTAGTAGGCTTTACACTCGTCCTTTTATTGTAGTCCACAGAAAAAGAGCATCATATGATGGCCTCACAACTTGTATGCATGCTCTTTTTCTCCAACCATCCATCAACTTCTCTCCATGCCATGAAAAAGGAGAACAATTGAGGAGGAGGAGAGGCTTGTCCCTCACCATCCCTCACCCTCACTCGAAGGGGCAATGGAGGTGAAAGAACACCACATTGTTTACAATATAAGAGAAGAACATGATGAAGATGAGGGTGGATGTAGGAGATGCTTCTCCGTCACAATCTCTCTCTCTCTCTCTCTCTCTCTCTCTCTCTCTCTCTCTCTAATATGGATTAAGATTTAGCTACGTGGTCAAATATTTATCACTTACTTAAAATTGAGACTTGAAAATTTTTCCAATTCTCTAATATGGTATTATAAGTTAGTTTATATTTCAAATAAAAATTGTTATATGAAGTTAGAGTTCATAGAATGGTCAAAATGGTCTCAAAGTCAGTCACACACACACGCCCGTGCGCACGCACGTACACACGCATGCAAACATCAATTGAACAGGTTTGGATCAAAGTCTTTTTTATTGAAAATATTTTTATTTAGATGTATGATTATTATTTGTTAAGCCATTGAATAATGATGTATCATTCGTATTCAAACCAATATTCAGATTGAATAATGCTACCTAGAAAATGATTAATTGTATTAGAATTTGGCGCAAAAATGATAATGTTTAATTGTTTGTGATATAAGCTCACATTTTTTTAGGTTTGAAGTCCATGCTTAGGCTTTTCCATAGCTTTGTAACAATTTTGAAAAATCTCAAATGGCTTAATAGAAATGTTGAACTTGATGATCATAAATATAGATGATTTTCAATGTGTTTCTTTATATCCATTTCAATGATTTTCCAATAACATTTGTTCCACTTGCACTTTTTCATGTTATTCCTGTCATAGCACTTCGTTACATAACATCTATGGACTCATTATCGCCCCACTCTATACATGGAAGGATCATCGGCAATGTTTGGCTCTTGTTTGGATTTTTTAACACTCTTTTTGTGACATCTTTTTGAATTTAATAGTCTTTTGATTATAGATAAGTAGAGATTATCTGGCCTGCTCGCCATCAATGCTACCCACCCTTCACATGGTTAGTTAAATTTTGAATTGATTCTAATCATCAAGTTACATTAGATAATATGACTCAACCACAAATCCCAATGTAAAGTCGCATAATAAGAGAGAGAGAGAGAGAGAGAGAGAGCAGAATAAAGGTCATATAAGTTTTCTAGACGGTTGAGATACCTATGTCTAATCATGTGATGTATCTTTAAGGCATAAATGAATTTAACTCAAGGACAATAATGTCTTTTTCATACTCAATCTACTCTAGAGTTCCTAAAAATAAATGTGGACAAACACACACATAAAGGAATAATTTATCACATCTTTATCTTCTAGATGGTTGAGGTCCTCGAGTCTAACAATATGATGTATCTTTCAAGGGTTATTGAATGTTTTATCAAGGATGTTAGTTTCTTTTGTCACTAAATGTGGCCTATTTTATTTTAATGCCCCTACAAGCACAACCAAGTACATGTCAATAACTCAAAGGCAACATATGCTATGGATGGTGCCACAAAATGATGTCCAATGAAAATGTGAGTATAGATAGGGATGTGCACATGCTCGAATGTTGAAAATAATAGTGTTGAGTTTGACAACATAAAACTCCGCATCATGCAACTTATATACCCAAGTGGCAAAGAATTGTTAGATGCACATAGTAAAACTCACTGAGCATTAAACAAATCAAAGTAGATAGATAGAAACGTGAAAGTCATGTTTGGTGCCATAACCATCCCTTATCAACTAGACCAAAGTAAATAGATAGAAAAGTGAAAGTCATGTTTGGAATCATTGACATGACATATTTGGCATCCACAATGTTATATTCATAGGCACAAAATACAAGTAGCTCTCCTCCTACTTTTGGTCTTGCAAAAGGGAAGATTGGTAGGCCAAACTCATTAAGCTTCACCTTGATCTATAGTAAACTCTCACGTGGTCTTACATATAGAAGCCTTTTTTTGTCTTCTTGTTTGCCTTCTTTTCCATTCCATGTTTTTCACAAAGTTTTCTATTCTTATTTATATTCTTAGACTTATGTCGTAGTCTCATATTTAAAATAATAATAGGTCTTGCTCACATGAACTTCTTAACTCTTATTTTCCCATCCATGTACAAATCTATGCATGTATGCGCACATGCATGTACATGCACACGCGCACATACATGTGCACATGCCTGCATGGACACACACACGTTTATGTATTTTGTCCACTCATAAGTTGGGCAATGAAAAGAAAAATGATTTTGTTAAGTATTGTGCCAATTGGACAATGAATGGCAAATGCTTTTATTTTGATTTTTAGAATTCTTATATTTGTAACCTATAGCACTTTGAGATCAACAAGTGGCAATAGTGGGTGTGCATGTTTTGGAAGGTATCAGGTTCAATCCTCACATTTGAGCAACTTTGTGATGCGTTGTCCTGCAAGACGAAGTGCCCCACTTTGGGGTTGTGGATGACACCCCAAACCTTAATAAAATCTACTGAAAGGCATTGCATTTAAAAACCTTGTAGCACTCTAAGACGTAGAATAACCAAGGCTTACAATTATGTACACATCCTATTGAATACTAGATATATTTTCATTAGCATACTCAATCAACCTTCTAAAAGCATTTTTGCAAATTTCAGTGCTAGTATATGGTGATCATGGGTAGTCAATCATCCCTAATTAGCCACATGGAACCTCCCAAGAATGATCAAGTCTATACTTTAGGAAAAGTGTGTTCCAAATGCACTCAAATATGTAAGATCAATAAATAATTGTGGATCACACAATAACACCATATTAGAGATTTTGAAAATTTTCCAAGTCTCACTTTTAATGAATGTCTTACTTTTGTAAATGGAAGATAGCACTATGTTTATGTTTGTCTTTAAAGAGCACTTTGTATGTTACAAATATGAGATCACACATTTGAGAGCTTAAGTGATGAAGTGTAAGCTATGTGGCTATTAGGAGATTTGGATTTCACCTCTATATTTTCTAGCATACTAACAAATGTGATGTTGTACGATGGTGAAAATATCAAGGAGGCTTAGCTAGGATATACCTAAGAAATTTCCAAGTTTAATGTAAGAATACAAAGGTTTGAAGGAGTGCAGGGAGAATTTAGAATACAAGAGCTCTAAACATTATATGAAGATATGTCATCATTGTCAAGATTGTGGAAGAGAAGGAAGAAGTCTCACTTGTAGCTTTCTCACTTACACAATGGGGGAATACACACAAAGGTGGAGGCTGAAAACAGTTTTCCTCTTCTTAGTTGTGTAAGCCAAAAGAACTCAAGTACAAAGAAATAGAAGAACCCTATATATGGGTTTCAAACCAAACTCAACTAACTAAGATGGCATACTAATTGAGCCACGAACTAGAGTAGATAAGGATAGCTGTCATCTAGCTATTATTCGTGGGCGGTGTACCAACCGCATCTGCAGCTAACAAGTCGGTGACATAAATGCACAACAGTCACCCTGGCATATCACGAGTGGAGCTTGATATCTCAACACTCCCCCTCGAGCTCAATCCCAATTCCTATATACCAAGCAAGTCTCTGAACTTGTGCAGCTTCTCTGCGCCCAATGCCTTCGTGAATATGTCAGCTATCTGATCCTCTGTGCTGACATAAACTAGATCAATAAGACCTAGTAAAACCCTCTCCCGCACATAGTGATAATGCACCTCAATGTGCTTTGTTCTAGCATGATAGACTGGGTTATTTGCCAAGTGTATACTACTCATGTTGTCACAATAAATGACAATTGGCACATCTGTAGGCTGATGCATATCATAAAGTAGCTTATGCAACCAAGCTACCTCACATGCAGCCATTGCTGCACCCCTGTACTCAGCCTCTGTGCTCGACAAGGCAATTGTAGGCTGTTTCTTGCTGCTCCAAGTGACTGCAGCACTCCCAAAAGAGAACACATATCCACTGGTAGATTGTCTATCAGAAATACTGCCAGCCCAATCAGCATCAGTGTATCCATGCAACTGTATCTGAACCCCAGTCTCATAAAATAGTCCATACTACAATGTGGACTTCACATACCTGAGTATGTGTCTAGCCGCATCCAAATGTGGTTTCCTTGGAGCCTGCATAAACTGACTTACCAATCCAACAGCATAGCTCAAATCTGGCCTGGTAATAGTCATATAAATCAAACTTCCTACTATGCGTCTGTACATAGTAGGGTCTTCCAGAAGCTCACCTGCATCTGCGCTCAGCTTCACATTCTGCTCCAAAGGAACTGAAATAGGCTTATAGCCTATCATCCCATATTTGGACAGCATGTCCAATCCATACTGCCTCTGCAAGAGCCGTATTCCACTTGGTGATCTAATCACCTCAATGCCCAAGAAATAACGCAACTCTCCCAAATCCTTCATCTCAAACTTCTGCTTCAATAGCATTTTCACATGAAGGATATCTTCATCACTATCACATGTCATAATCAAATCATCTAAATGACAAGTAGCATAATACCTTTCTTTGTTTTTCTCACATAAAGTGAGAAATCTGCCTTGGAAATCTGAAATTCAATAGTGACAAGATACTGTCCTATCTTGTCAGACCATGCTCTAGGTGCTTGCTTCAAGCCATACAAGGCTTTCTTCAACCTGCAAACAAACTCAGGATGAGCAGCATGCACATAACCTGGTGGCTGCTCCATATAAACCTCTTCTTGTAAATCACCATGCAAGAAGGCATTCTTTACATCCATCTGATGTAAAGACCATCCCTTTGATGCAGCCATAGCAATGACTGCTCTTACGGTTGCCATCCTTGCAACCGGACTGAATGTTTCTTCATAATCAATGCCATATGTTTGTGCATACCCCTTGACTACTAATCTTGCCTTGTATCTATTCACAGAACCATCTGCATTGTGTTTCACCTTATAAACCCACTTACAACCAATTGCATTCTTATCTTTAGGCAAAGGTACCAATTCCCATGTAGCATTTGCTTCCAAGGCATCCATTTCTTCATCCATGGCTTTCTCCCATTTTTCTTTTTCCATGGCTTGCTCAAAAGAAGTGGGTTTTGGTTCATGTATCACTTTGACCATATAGGCATAGTGAATGGCTGTAAATCCATCATATTTCAGCCTATCCACAGGATACCTAGCTCTGATAGACCTGCGCAAAGTAGATTCACTCCCAGGTGCTCTCAAAACATCCCTGGTCTTCCTTACTCCAGGTGTAACAATAGAAGGAATACCCAACTCATCATCAATGCTCTGTTCTGAGCCACTGGATTCACCATCCACATAAGAGTGACCTGCATTCACATCAAAGATGGGCTGATCTACCTTCTCTTTTCCTTTTCGTGAAACCTGCATACCACTATCTGCATTGTTTTGAGGAGATTCTCCTAATCTCAATCTGCCTGTCCATGGCAAAGAATGTGAACCACTGCTAGAGGACACTCTAGGTCCACTAATATTTTGTGACTGCTGCTGTGAATTCTGTGCAGCATTATCATTTTGTGCATCTACATCATCAATCACATTTACTAGTTATACCAGCTACTCATCTCATCAAAAACAACATCTTTACTCACTGTAAACTTACGAGTAGAAGGGTTATAGCATCTATACCCTTTCTGTTGTCTGTAGAGAGTAACCAATAAAGATGCACTTCTCAGCTTTTGGATCCAACTTGGATCTCAACTCATCTGGCATATGAACATAGGCAATACAACCAAAAATCTTCAAATGAGAAATATCTGGTTTTCTACCAGTATACCTCTCCTCTGGAGTCATCCCATGTATTGCTGCAGTGGGAGTCGTGTTCATTATATAGACTGTTGTAGCAACTGCTTCAGCCTAGTAAAAATCTGGCAAGTCTTTTTCGTTGAGCATGGCACGAGATACCTCTCCAATATGCCTATTTTTCCTTTTTGCAATTCCATTTTGTTGTGGGGTATGACTGCATGAATAGTGCTGCTTTATGCCGTGCTCCTACAGGAACCTTGCAAACTCATTTGAGAGGTACTCTCCCCCTCCATCTGACCTTAGGCATTTTATTTGCAGGCCTGTTTCTTTTTCAACCATAGCTTTAAGAGTTTTGAAATGCCCAAACACTTCACTTTTCTTTTTCATAAAATACACCCAAACTTTTCTGCTATAGTTATCAATAAAAGTGACAAAATAATGATAGCCTCCAATAGATGCAGCTTTAGTAGTCCACACATCAGAGTGGATTAATTCCAATGGCTTCTTACTCTCTTGAACATGTCTAGGAAATGGCTTCCTTGCCTGTTTTCCAAATTGACAGGCTTCACATACCTTATGCATTTCTACAACCTTGAATTTAGGCAATCCTGCAACAATATTTTGGGCTTACATTGATTTAAGTCACTGTACATTAACATGACCAATGCGTTTATGCCAAATATCAATATCTGCAACTACACCGATCCCATGTGCAAATATTGTTGCACTCAATTCAGGCATGTCTGCATCCAACGTAGACATTCTGCCCTTCTTCTTTCCTTTTGCTATCAAGTGACCTTTATTTTTCATATCCTCAACAAAGCATCCATGAGAATTAAATTTGACCTGCAAGCCCTGCTCAATCATTTAACCAACAGAAACTAGGTTCTTGGTGATATTCGTGACATGAAATACATCCGACAGGTATTTATTTTTCCCATCCTGCATAGACAAAGAAATTTTTTAAATCTGCACAATAGGATGTGCAGTATTATCATCAGTCTCCACAAATCCTGGTTTTTTCATTTTCCTTGCATCCTGCATCCATTCTACATGACCTGTCATGTGGTTTGATGCACCTGAGTCAACATACCACACATCGTTGCTTTCTTCTGCACTTGTCACAGAATTGATCATGTGCTGCACTATAAACAAATGCTCATTTCCATCATCACCCTGTCTACTAGAAGATGCATAATTCCCTTGTTGCAATTTTCCATTCATGATGTCATTCTGCTTTTTATAGCAGTCTTTAGCCATATGACCCATTTTACCACAGTAGTAGCATTCAACATTGTTGTTTGCATTTTGGCCTCTTTGCCATCCACCACGATCTCTTTGGCTCCCCCTGCCTCTAGAGTTACCACGTTCTTCTCCATAGGACTGGTTTTCTTGAGTTTGCTGCATATTCTGATTTCTACCACGGCCTCCTCAACCTCTGCCTCTACCTCTTCCAGCATTTGAGTAGAAGACAGCTTCTTTTGAAGTTCCTCCTGAAGAAGATGCACCACCATTTCTCTGCTCCTTAGAAATTAGAAGAGCAATCAACTCCTCAAAATCAAGAAATCTTTCACGGACGGAAATCGATGTTCGGAACTGTGCATAATCCTTTCCTAGACCATTCAAGGTCACAGAAACTAAATCATCATCTTCCACTAGCAACCCAATGGAAGCAAGTGCATCTGCAATCTTCTTCACCTTCATGTGGTAGTCATTGATGCTCATACTTTTTCTTTGCACATTGTGCAACTCTTGCTTAAGCTGCATTTTCCTGGCTTGCGTATTTGTGCTATACATTTTTGACAAAGTATCCCATGCCTCCTTTGGCGTACTTGCATCCTGAATATGCACAATCATAGAGTCTGAAATACTGATAGACAGCCAGTACATAACTTTTCTGGCTCTCTCATGCCATCCTTTAAATGCTTGCATTTGTTGTTGATTGGGAACATCAGGAAGAACTGGTTCTTCTTCGTTTCCTGCAACGAATTCCCAATATCCTTTTCCCATAAGGAAATTCGTCATTCTAAACTTCCATGTTTGGAAGTTGTTCTTGTCAAGCTTTTCAGTGACAATCAGTGAAAGAGAATCACACACCATTAAGAACACTGTAAAAAATTCTGTCACTATAGAACAGTGGTTGCACATCAAAAAACAGGGCCTTTTCCTGAGTGCGTGCGGAAAACTTTCGCCTCCAAAACAGGCCGCGAAATGGCCTCGAATAAAAAAAACAGGGCAACCAAGGGCTAAAGCCCTTTCCCGTTGAGCTCCTTACCACAAACCAGGCTCTGATACCATGTCAAAATTGTGGGAGAGAAGGAAGGAGTCTCACTTGTAGCTTTCTCACTTACACAATGGGGGAATACACACAAAGGTGGAGGCTGAAAATAGTTTTTCTCTTCTTAGTTATGTAAGCCAAAAGAACTCAAGTACAAAGAAATAGAAGAACCCTATATATGGGTTTCAAACCAAACTCAACTAACTAAGATGGCATACTAATTGAGCCACGAACTAGAGTAGATAAGGATAGCTGTCATCTAGCTATTATTCATGGGCGGTGTACCAACCGCATCTGCAACTAACAAGTCGGTGACATAAATGCATAATGGTCACCCTAGCATATCACGAGTGGAGCTCGATATCTCAACAATCATGGCTAAAATTTATAATGTTATGGATTTGAATATATTATAATATGAGTTTCTTCTTTTAGATATAGCATCATTTAAAGTGACATGTATAAGTTTCATGAACTAGGACCTTAAAAGAGTCACCACTAACTAGTTGTGGTTTAATAACTTGATCTAATACCATATAGTAATAAGTTTGGATAACCTATGATGTGATGGTTCTTTTTTTGTGTAAACTAATAGACACAAGTACGTTAAATAATTGATCACCCCATTTGTATTTTTTGTATGTATATGCATGATATATAAATATCTTTTGTTTAAAAGTTCTATCTATCTTAACAATATATGGACAAGATGGATATTGGCTTTGGCCAAAGTCAACTAGCTTAACACTTTGAATAGCTAAATGAACTTTCATATCATAAAATGAAGATTTATATACCAAGCTAGAAGTTTATGATTTTTCTAAGACCAAAGATTTAACCTTTGACCAATGGTTTATGTTTCCAAAATAGATAAAAAATTTAGTATTAAGACTTATTTGTTAGCTAAGATATAAAGTACAAAATTGGACTTAAACCACTTTATAAGAAATTTCAACACAATTAACTAATGTTATTGAAAGAATAAAAAATATTAAATAGATTCTCTCATTGATATTGGTGGTGTTTAAAAACACCAAGGTAACTACATAAAGCACTTTAAATTTTTAACAAGTATATATTTCATAGCCATGCAAAAGCCCTTATTAACATAAGGGATATATTTATTATGGAAGTCAAATTTAGTCCATATAGAGTTGCTGCCTTGTTAAATCATGTATATTGGAAAAATACAAATTTTTTAGATTTTGTATAAAATGTTTAGTTGCACTACCATTTATGAAATGTTTGTGATATCCTAACTCATAAGCAAGTTGCATTGCTTCCATATCTTTCAAAGTAGAGACTAAAGGAGTTTGCTTCAACTTGGATAATTGTGAGTTATTCAATGTCAGAGACGGATGATGTAAGGTATTTGTTGAGGATGTTTGTATAACAGATGGTCTCTTGTGAAGCAAAAAGTAATTGAAGGTTGAATATATTTACCGTCTTTATCAATTATGGTCTCATGCGGTGCTGATGATAATGATGAAATACCATCATTCTCTACTCTAGTCCATTCATCAATGACAACCTTGAATTGTGCATACAATTCATGTCCATATTGAAGTGGCTCCTATCCATATCGATCAAACTTGATGACTTCACGTGCATCATGTATTGCTTAAGCAAGTCAAGTATAGTAGAAGTTCTTTGATCAAGATAGAGTCTCCATGATCAATATCAAATGTTTTTGGATAAATGCAATTCTCAATAAGATTTGGACATCCTTTGTAAGGAGTGTCATCTATGAGAATAGTCTTGGTATGTTGACAAACATCTCCGTATTGATCCCATACATACTTCAAAGGCTTGAACATTGCTTCTACTCCCATCTTATCTGGCTTATATATGATTTTGAGTTGATTTCTATGACATTGTTCTTGGCCTCAAATCATGAAGAAAGGATACTTCCTTTTTGCATGGATCTCTAAGTACTTAATAACTGCCATGACATTCTTATGTAAAGCTATTGACCAAACTCCCACTTGAAATCTTGCAAATAAGGCTTCAAGAAACTCCATGCATCCCATTCGAAGAACAAGCCATTTTTTTCCCATTTGAAAGCTTTGAAACTTTTTAGACTTAGCAAAGCATTGTTGTAAAAGAAGACCATTGAGATCAAGTATTGCACATACTTGTGTTACATTTCTTATCAAGGACACATCAATCACATCCTTGTGATCTACTATCGTTGAATCTGTTAGATATCCAACCATAGATGTCTTAGTCGAAGTTACAAATAAGAAAAAGAAGCACATTAGATTCATTTACTTCCTCATCATTCTACTTAATGTTTGAGCTATAAATTGGCAAAGAACACTAAGCAATTTAACTTCATATTGACAAATACATTCATAGGTACTAGTTAATAAATGACGTGTTAAGAAAAGAGACATTTGACCATGTGGACAAATCTAACCAAGAGTAATATCATGAGGTGAAAAAAATATATATGATGATTTCTTTGAGGTTAAATCGATTCTAATAAATTCATCTTTCCATACTTACTTTTTATCGCTAATTATAAGCATACTTGGGATACTAACAATAGATTATTATAATTAGTTACAAAAATTATCATATCATTATAATATTAAACATACTTACATTCTAAAAAGACATTCAAAATGTCATGTACAAAGAAGGTGTTTATTAGTCCTAATTATTAAAAGAAAATTTAAATATAATACTTTTGACCATGTGATCAAAACTATTGTCTTGGATTTTTTGGTGATTTTTGTATTATTTAAATAATGATTGATTGGTTTAGAAGTGTTTGAGAGAGTTTCAGATAAGGTTGAATATGTTTGAGAAGCTCGTGATGTTTTTGAGTGGAGATATGATATGCTGAAAGGTTCTGTTGAGTACTTGATTGGTTTTGTTAAGCTTCTATTTTGTTCTATTTTCCTTACGTATGAGAGGCTAGAATGATGATTGATGGAATTTGAGAGTGTTCGGAAGCTTATTGAATGATTCTTGATGGTTTTGAATGGGTTTAGTTGAGCTAAATGCGTTCTAATGACTTTTTGTAGATCCTCTATTAGCCTCTGTAGAACCTCTATTTCTATTCTGTTTTTGCTCAACATGCCTTTGTAAGTATTTTGTTGGATGGATGTATAGCTTGGGGAAGTTTTATAATCTTTGAAAGAGATTAATACAAGTTCAAAATAGCTCAAAAAAGTGAAAGAAGTAGCTGTTAAAGACTCAAGTGAAGACTGAAGTAACAATGACACTGTTGAGCTACGAAAGGACATTGTAGTGGCTTTGGTGACCTTTCATGTATTAACCTCCGTAGAACCTCTATTTCTATTCTGTTTTTGCTCTGTATGCCTTTGTAAGTATTTTGTTGGATGGATGTATAGCTTGGGGAAGTTTTATAATCTTTGAAAGAGATTAATACAAGTTCAAAATAGCTCAAAAAAGTGAAAGAAGTAGTTGCTAAAGACTCAAGTGAAGACTGAAGTGACAATGACACTGTTGAGCTACAAAAGGACATTGTAGTGGCTTTGGTGACCTTTCATGTAGACATACCTCTCTTGGGAGGGGTATCCATAACCAAAGAGGGGTTATTTATGATTATTCTTCATTATTCAAATGTACTATAGAGAGAGAATATGTATGAGAGAGAGAGTGAGCGAGTGAGTGAGAGATAATCAATTTTTCATGCAAAAACAATGTATCTATGAGTGAGAGATTACGAGAGAGACAAGGAAGGCTATGAAGCTATTGAAGATGAAAATTGTATAATGATTTCCATTCAAAGTGGAGCATTTGTTTGTATTCTCTTGTTCTTTTGATAAAGAATATGAAGAATTTCTTGAAGTTTTGTTGTGATAAATCCGTGGGAGAATTATTATATGATGTTGCATGAAGATTCGAGAAGATTGGTATTGTTTTTCTTCTTGTCATTGATTCAAATATGAAGAACATGCTTGTTGATTATACAAGATAGATTTTTTTGCATTAGATTCCCATTTTTCTTAGTGTTCCTCTTAGGGCTTCAATGTGGGATTGACATTCATGGGTAATGCAAAAACGTGACTCACCACTGTCGTAGTAAGAACAATGCAACTAGCAATCTTTCCCTCAAATTGCCTCAAAATGTCGAGCTGAACCAAAGCATATGCATTTGCTGCCCCATGTTGCCCAAGGCAAGCATGTAAAATCATAAAGCCCAATCTTCACCAACCACGATTTGGTGGGAGCATGATCAACATCCAATACCAATGTAGAATCTACAAATGGTGTTTTTGTAGCACTAGGGCTAGCTATTTGAGGTGGAGCTTTCGGTGCTGCCTCTCGACATCATGATGCTGCTCAAACCGTTCCTCCTCAACTGGGGATCAAAATTTGCATCATCACCATCATCCTCACAAACATGCTTCTGCATAGACAACCTTCTGGTTGAGTTGTGTCGGGTACGAGTCATGGCATGGATTGTAGGCCTATTCACCAAAGACAATGGTGAGAAGGAGGAAGACACAACTGAAGGAGTCGTCTTCTCCATTTGAACCCACAAGTCCAAGTCTTCTAAGTGTTGAGAACTTTTTGTGCCATTTGTCCCATCACTATGATAAACAAAAGACCACTCTTTATCATCACTGCATGTCACTATTAAATTTGTACACCAATGTAAAATTAAATTAACCTCTGAATAATAAGGTTGCACCAGTCTTTTAAACCCAAACCCATTAATTGCAAGCTTCAACACATTGCCTTGCAAATCTTTTAACAAAAATGTACCCTGACCAAGATCTTTGAAATTTACAAATGGACCTGCATAACGAAGCTTTAATTTGTTAAGGAATTCACTAAGTCGGGAATTATAAATAACAACCCAATCACCTTCCTGAAATTTTTTCTTTTTAATATGTTTGTTTACCCAAGCCTACCTCAATTGCTAGATAACTCCTAGAATGTAGGTAGCTAACACCTTGTCCTCCTTTAATTTTAGGAGTTGTTCCAATCTATACTACACTAACTCCTCAAAATCCAACTTATGTGTAACTGCAATTCTCAAACTTGGTACCACAAATTTCATAGGTACCATAGCCTCTAATCCATACACCAGCCTGAAGGGTGTGAGTCTTGTTGTCACCTTATATGCAATTCTAAAAGCCTAGAATTTTGAATCAAGCTTAACATCCTAATCTTCCCTATTATCCTCAACAATCTTCTTCAAAATTTGAAGTAAAATCTTATTAGAACTTTCTGCTTGCCCATTATCATGGGGATGATATGAGGTAGATTTCTTATGTAAAATCATATGCTTGATAGTCAATTCTTGGATAACTTGATTTAAGAAATGCTTTCCCCAATCACTAATTAACTCTATAGGATAGCCAAACCTAGTCATAATGTCAAAATATTAAAAACTTTGCCACACTAGCTACTTTATTATCCTTCAGTGCTTGAGCTTCAGCCCATTTAGTACAATAGTCCATACAAACCAAAATATATCTAATACCAGTCTTTTTTGTTGTTGGCTTAATTGGCCCAACAAAATCAATTTCCCACTTTTAAAAAGTCTCAAGTGGCAATACAAGATGATCTTGCATCCTATCCTTGTCAAGAGGCTAACCCTCCTTCAAACATTGCAAACATTCTTTGGCATACTGATGAGCATCCGATAAGATAGTAGGCCACCATAAACTTGCCCGCAATATTTTTCTACCCGTAATCTCACCAAAAAAATGACCACCTGACAATTCAGAGTGAGCTTCATGAAAGACTACTGGCTGCTCGTATTCAAGAACACATCTTCTTAAGACATTATCTACTCTCCTTTTGTACAAAGTATTCATAATGACTTGAAATGATATACTCTTTAATGCCAACCTTCATCTTTGATCAACTGTAAGGTGTGCAAGCATAACCCCTTCCTTCGGGAAATGCAACAGCTGATCATAATATGAGTCAAGATGAAGAACCTGAACTTCAAAAAGTTTAGCATCCGGAAGTTGACCAGAAACTCCATTTTCATGGTCATCATTCTCCAATCCACTTAAATAATCAGTCAATGCATGCTCTTTACCACAAGTATGAATAACTTTGAAATCAAACTCTTGCAGCAACAACATCCATCGACCTAGCCTACCTATTAACTGAGGTTTGTTGATAAAAAACAAAAGTGTCTGATGATCCACATGAAAGATTACTTGATTTCCTAAAAAGTAATGTCTAAATTTCTACACAGAAAAAACCATCCCGAGTGCTTCTCTTTTTGTAATTGAATAATTCCTTTCACCAGCACTCACTCTTTTGCTAGCATAATAAATTGGTCTAAACCATCTAGGTAGCTTATCCTGCATAAGTAGTGCTCCCACTACAAGATTGAAAGCATCAACAAATACATGAAAAGGTAAATCCCATATAGGAGGTTGCAATATTGGAGCCACCACAAGCATCTTCTTAAGAACATTGAAAGCCTTGTCATGATCTGCCCTCTACACAAATTGCATACCTTTCTAAGTCAATGTAGTAAGAGGGAAACAAATATGAGACAAATATCTCAAATATCTTCCATGCCATTTCACTTGCCCGACAAATTTCATGACCTCCTGTACATTGGTTGGAGCTTTTGCCCTCCGAATCACAACTATTTTCCTTGGGCCTATAGCCATGCCTTCCTCAAAAAGAATATTTCCCAAAGGTACACCCCCTTTTGCAAAAAAAATAGATTTGAAAGGATTCAAAGACATGCAAATTTTTCTACACCTTTCAAAACATACTCTAAGATGCTTTAAACGATCCTTTTTCATTCCAAATACACAAAAATCATCTATAAAGACCCTCATAAAAGTTGTTTAATAGGGCTCAAAAATCTTGTGAGTAGCTCCTTGAAAGGAGAACCATTTCTCAAGCCAAAGTTCATCACCATACTAACATAAGCTCTCCATTCTGTAATAAAAACATATTTATCCATATCATCTGATGCATCCTGATCTGATTATAACCTGAAACTCGGGAGAACCATTTCTCAAGCCAAAGTTCATCACCATACTAACATAAGCTCCCCATTCTGTAATAAAAGCGTATTTATCCATATCATGTGATGCATCCTGATCTGATTATAACCTGATAACACATCCAAAAAACTATACTTTTCATGTGTTGCTACATCATCAAGCAAGGAATCAGTAATAAAAGGAATTGGAAAAGGATCAGTAATAATTATAGTTGCATTCAACTTTCTATAATTCACACAAACTCTGATCTTCCAATTCTTCTTAGGCACTATAACAATGGGAGACAAGCAACTCACATCATTGACTAGATTAATAAATCCAACCCTCATCAATTTGTCAATTTCCACCTTAACTTACTTAACATAATTGGGGCTCATTCTATACCGCTTTTGAATAATAGGCTTAGAATCCTTTTTCAAGTTTATCATGTGCTGACACACTACTAGATCAAACCCTTTCATGTCTGTATAGTCCCAAGCAAAAATATCTTGAAACTCCTGACATAATTTGATAAGGTCTTGTTTAAATGATTCATCTACATAAATACTCATTTTGATGGGTTTTCCTTCCCCTTGCTCATTCAAGTTAACCTGCTAAACCTCATCTTCAACTAATCTTGCATATCTTCTCATAGTATGCTCATACCTATGCTCAACTTGAAGAATAGCCTTCTATCCTTCCTCTTCTTGCATATCAGGGTCATCCTTCTCCTTAACATCTTTAGATTGTTGATTTTCAGATTCTTTTCCCAAATTACTTTTAGGAATACCAATTCCTAATTCCTGAATTAATTTATTCTCCTTATTTGCTAACCTCTCCTGAAATTCAAGTTCCTTTTGGGACTTCAGGAAAACTAAATGAACGTTGTCCAAACAGATTTTGGACTGCAAATTGACCAGTTTGTTGGTCCAGAGAATTGCATTTTCCATAGTTATAGGAGACTCTTGATATTCCTGGATGATGCCATCAACTTCAATCTCAAAGACAGGAACTACAAAGGGATTTGCTTACAAAAATAATTCCTCTTCATCATCTTCCACCTCATCAACTAGATTAATAGTCGGAGCCACCACTGGTCTAGCAAAACTTTTCAGCATGATCTTGTGTATAATCAAATCTTCTTAAGCCACCAAGGAATACATGCATAATAATTTCCCCAATCCCATTTCAACTTGGCCAACTTGAACCAAGGTATGCCCAAAAGCATCTCATAAGAATCTCCAATTTCTAACATCCTTAAAACCACAAAAGTTACCCTGAACTTCAAACCTACCACTTTAATCAATTGGTTCTGTAGAATACCCAAAGGCTGTAATCTTCTCTGATCTACCATCCTAACCTGAAATGGGGCTGGTAACAATTCCTCTTACTTTGTTGCCAAATATGTATGCTTAGGCAGTATCTTAACCCCAAACCCACCATCCAACAATACATCATCATGATTCCTTCCATCATATTCCAGTTGAATTGTAGGGACTTGATAATCCACCGCCTCTTGCTGAGTTGGGATAATTGCTTGACAGACAGAAACTACCCGAATCTTGAACTGCTTTATTATTAAACACTTCTTGTTGTTTTTTCCTAATCTTCAAGAATAGCTTTTCCTTAAACCATGGAATTAAATCCAAAATATGTTCTAAAGTTAAGCCCAAATAACACTTTGCTAGAGCTTGAAATAGCTCTTCTAAACCTCCTTGTTGTAACTTTCCAAAAAATGTAATTTTAGAAAATTGTTCATGTTATTCAAGAGAATACTCTTGTTGTTTAGGAAAATGCTCCTACTGTTCAAGATCTGATTTCCTAAATTCCCCTTTATCATCGAATTGCTCAAATTCTTATTTTTCAGCAAGTTTTTGCAATTTCTTTACTTGACTTGACTTGCCTCGTGGCCTTTTTTCTTGTCCTCTCCTATTCCTACCAATCAAGATTTGGACTTGCTTGACTCTGAGTAACAGCTAATACCAAAGTTTCATCAAGACAATCTTTAACCCTAAATACAATTAGAACAATCATATTCAACGTGCTAACTTATAGCACTTAATTTTCTTGACACATCCTCTACCCCTTTGGAAAGTATTTAGGGATATGTCTTCTCATAACCAACAATATCTGAACCTTCTGGAGACTACCTTTGCTCATTTTGGTCAAGATGCTCTATGAGGACCATTGCCACAGGGGCAAGTGGATATTGTGGATGAGATGCTCCTACAGGTCTTCCATCATTGTGAGGCCTTGCTCTACTGGCATTCCTCTCTCAATCCTATGCCTTGCCCAAAGCTCACAATTAGGTCCCAACAAAATGCCCTTGGCCTCCACAATAATGGCATACTCCCATTTGAGTAGTTTGTTGCTATGCCTGAAAATTTCCCCATGGCTTTCTTGCATGCATTCTTCTCAATCCCCTAAAGGGCCTTAGAGGTATTGTGTCAAACATAACCTGATTAACTATAGTTGCCTGCATAGGTCTAGGCCTAGGCTACATCATTGGCATTTGTTGTGCCATTCTGACATTAGGATTATACCAACAATTGCAAGTCTCATGGCCATTCCTTTGGCAGATTTCACAATATTTTTCTTTCCTCTTAGTGTCAAAAAGACTTAAAGCTTTCAAATTCTGCTTAATCTTCTTATCCAATTTAATTTCCAGAGTCTTTTCCTTAGTTTTATCTCTTGCCCTCTTACTTTTGCTCTTGGCTGAAAGTGATTTCTTTTTCTTCTTGTTGTGCTTTTCTTTCTAGACTCATCGTCATCTAAGTCATTGAAATCATCTTTTGATTTTGAACTGTAGTCAGTCTCCTCCTCTTTAGTATCACTTTCTAATCCTGAATCTAAATCTAAATCTGAATCTAAAGAGTCATCATCCATTTAGGTCTTTGACCTAGAAGTACATAACCTCTTTTCAACCCTCGTAATAGCTCTTATCATGATATCCAAGGTATCATTCTGACCAAGCTCAACATTTGCAATAGGATTCCTGACCTGACTTCAAAGACCCTTAATAAAATAAGTAATCTATATTTCTATTGATGGTGCTTCTGCAGCATCCAACCTATTAAGTAGGTTCTTTAACTTCTGAGCATAATCTTCAACCAACATATTCTTCTATTTTATTTTCTTAATCTCCTCAAAATATCTCCAAGGCTTTTATCCTTTCTAAGCTTACTTAAAAATGCAGTTTTCAATGCATCATATGTGTTAAATGCTCCCATACCATAACTACTAAACCAATCCACAGCTTTTTCATGTAGCGTGGCTGCAAAAACTATTGCTTCTTGACCTTATCACCATACATTTGGTTGAATCTAGTGGTTGTCCACCTTGTCTCAAATTGGGCCACATGACAATCAGGGTCTTCCTTCTTCTTTCTAGAAAACTTAGAAGCTCTCACTTTTGGGTTAACAAGCTGACTTGGATTCATTATATTCTTCTTTTGAGACCTCTACAATGGTAGTAAAGTATTAAATTCAAAGACTTCTTTGATTGAAGTGTAGTACTTCTCAACAAAACTTTCTCCCAAGCACTATATGATGCAATCTCTCAAATGCCTGCTTAGGAGGAGTATCCTGATCCTTAGGTGGTAATAATGGTTCTTCATCCTCTGAAACATTTGGTGAACTTGCAAGAGTTGGAGGAGATTCTTTAGGAACCAACAAGAGAATTATACACCATTGTGGTACCCCCAGAGGGATCCACATCCTGATAGCCCTGTCTATCAATTGTATATTGTTCTTCATCTAGCCTACCTAATCCTCCTACTACTCTTGCATCATTCAACAAAACTTCCTGCTACTATTGTTGCCTTGCTAATGCCTCCCTTATCTCCTGAGATCTGCTTCTCGTCAAATTTGGGTTTGATAGATATGGATAATTTCTGACATATATGCTACCCATAAAAGGTGCCTTGTAAACCTTCAATGACATTAGCATTCTCGAAGCCCGCAACCTGATCTTTTAGAAAATTAGTTCCAGGCTTGATGCCTAAATCATAAGGAGACTTCCCATGAAACTAGCAGGATCGCCAAAGTGTTATGGGTATTCAGAACCATGGTAGAAAATACAAGACACACAAATATGTTAAAATGCTAGACTTCATTACTAACATATTTTCTATGCATATTCCAACAGCCATATCTGAGAATATTTATGAACACATAACTCATAAATAATGACTTTGGTAAAATTAGGAAACAAGACACAAAAATAAAGATTAACCAATAGCGAGACCAACAAAACATGGTACTATCATTCTCTACATTTGGTTTCATTCATCTAATCTCAAGAGATACAACTTCCCAAATAGCAAGATAGGCACCTGTAATACAGGTAACATACCACATGATATTTATGGTCACTTTTACATAGGTTGATCTCAAGTAGCTCTATGCATATATCAAAGTAAAAAGACTAAGCAGCTATTGGAATTCTATCCCTAAGAATTTGTGTAGGGATGTTTTCACAATGACATGGAAATGTATTTATACATGAAGAAGGCCTATGATGGTAGCCTTATTATCTTGGTGCTTTATGTTGATGATATACTTATAGCTAGGACTACTCATGCTAAGTTGGATGCTTCAAAGACTTAGCTCAAGAAGAGCTTTGAGATAAAGGATATGGGATATGTCTCACACACAAATTTCTCTACTTGTCCTAGAAGGAGCACATATATAGAGTACTTGAGTGGTTTCATATGTACGATGGTACATATATTGGTTGTCCTCCTTTACCTTTTCATATGAACATTAGTTAGATCAGTTCTCTACAATCAGACGATGAGAGGGCTAAGATGACCAAGGTTTTGTATGCATTCACAGTGGGTAGTCTGATGTATGCCATAATAGCCACTCGTCTTGACATAGCATTTGACTTGTGGCATGTTATATGACTACACACCTGGTAGGTGACATTGGGATGCCATGAAGGGTATCATGTGATACCCGAAAGACATTGCAAATATGTGCATTTACTGTGGCAGCCAGGATACTACAGTCATGGGGGGTTAGATTGGCTATGACTATGTAGAATATGTAAATAGTAGGAAGTCCATCTATGGGTATGTCTTCACTTTTTCTCAAGGTATTATTTCTTTAATGTCTAGGGTGCAGAAATGCATAACTTTAGCTATTACCGAGGTAGAGTATATTGTAGCCCTCCCCACTAAGGCTTACAAGGAGGCCCTATGGTTGGTGGTATACCTTAGTATTACTATCACTCCTACACTATTTTCGGATTATATGAGTGTCATTCGGTTGATTGGTAATTTGGTCTTCCATGAGAAGACTAAGCACATTGTGGTGCACTATCACTACATCAGAGAGGTGGTAGAGAACAAGTGTGTTGGCTTGTCAAGATCTTGATTGATGAGAATCTTGTAGAGCTACTCTCTAAAAGTCTCTTAGCAAAACATTTTGCATGCCTCAGAAGGTTGATGGGCATAGGATGAGATGATGTCTTTCCTCATCCTGTTGTACTCTATGTACATGTTGTACTTTTCTCTTTTTTTCCTCACTATGCACATTCACCTTTTAATGGGAGGTTGTTGGGGATAAATGCGCATGTGTCCAACCATCCACATTTACTCACCGTATACTGTACCTGCACACACTTGTACACAATAAGTGGCAACTGCCCATCATTGTCACTTTATTCTTTATTCTTTCAATGACTATTGAATAAGGGAAGGCTAGTCACATTTTGTGACTGTTGGAGTTCCTATATATGGTGTCTCTCTCTCTCTCTCCCTCTTTTGCTCCATCCACCATAGCACTTACTTCTATTTATGTGCTTCCACTTGAGTCCTACCTTTCATAGTGCTCATTGATATTGACTACCATCATGTTCCCTCAAGCAATGTGTGTTGCTTGACACTTACTATGTAAGAGAGAGATCCACCAACAATGATATGTATGTATGTATGTATGTATGTATGTATGTATGTATGTATGTATGTATGTATGTATGTACGTATGTACGTACATATGTATGTATGTATGTATGTATACACACACACACACACACATAAAAGCTTGCACACAAGGGGATGATTGGCAGGTGATTCCAAAGATTTGGCAGGAATCTGAGCTACTGCAATACCACACCTCTAACTGATGAAATGCAATCCAAATCTTGTTGATCAACAACATAGACCAATATTTTATAAGTGGCCTCACATAAAATCAACACATGTAAAGTGATTAGGTCAACACTGCCATAGCCTCAAGCATGTGCTCGTGATTGGCTACCATCAATATAAAAGAGGCCATATCTCAAAGCTTGTCAATGCACCACTGGCATGTGTGCTTCAAGTAGAGAGAGAGACTCCCACTATCTATTTACTGCTCTTATGTAACCAATCATCACTGCTTACTGCTCACCTAAGAAATGTGTACTATTCATTGCTTTGCCGCTTAAGAGAGACTTCCACTAATTCTACAACAAAGAGAGAGAGAGAGAGAGAGAGAGAGAGAGAGAGTGTGTGTGTGTGTGTGTGTGTGTGTGTGTGTGTTTAAATCCATCAATTAAAGCATAAGCATGCATGATGTTTCACATTGCAAGCCAAGGGTGAATGGGAAGGAGGAAAAATGTTCAAAGTTGATGGATGTCGATGAGTTGCAAGTCAAGGCTAAATGGAGAGGAGGACAAAGGTCCAAGGTGATGAAGGATGAGAAGGCAATGCCATTTTTCCTTCAATCAATTCTTCCTCAATGAAGAAGTTCATCTTCATTGTGAAACCATTGCCAACTCCTCATTTGGGATACCATTCACCTTGCCCTTGGCCTTCTTCTCTGATCACTACTCTTGCAAGCTTCTACTATGCCATCATCCAAAGAGTTTGCTCTCCCATGTAGCTTCTTCTATGAAGATAAAGAGATGAGCGTACCTTCTCGATCGATCACCTACATAGCATCAAACTTGTGCACCTCCTTAGATGCCACTAGATGATGCACACCATACTTAGGGAGGAAGCTATCTATCATCCATGACTGCAAACCTTTGACCTTTCTTCCTTTTTGCTTCTCCACATCCATTATCCAAAAATGAAAGCAATTGGAGAGAGCTATTCAAAAGCACGTGTTGAAGATGACAAAGGCAATGGCACTTGTACAAAATATGAAAGCAGAAATATCAAACAAAAGATGTGTGTGTGCATGTGCATGTGCATGTGCATGTGCATGTGCATGTGCGTGTGCGTGTGCGTGCGCGTGTGCGTGCGCGTGCGTGTGCGTGTGTGGGTGTGCGTGTGTGTGTGTGTGTGTGTGTGTGCGCGCGCGTGTGCGTGTGCGTGTGCGCGCGCGTGTGCGTGTGCGTGTGCGCGCGCGTGTGCGTGTGTGTGTGAATGTGCATGTGCATGTGCGTGTGCGTGTGCATGTGCGTGTGCGTGTGCGTGTGCATGTGCATGTGCGTGTGCGTGTGTGTGTGAATGTGCATGTGCCTGTGCGTGTGCGTGTGCATGTGCGTGTGCGTGTGCGTGTGCATGTGCGTGTGTGTGATCTGACCCTGTTAAACAACAAAAAGGAAGAGAGAAAGCAACAAGTGACCCCGTCAGAGAAAAAAAGGAAGAGAGAGAATGAGGTTTAAAACTCCAATGTGAAAGAGTGGATAGGTTTCAAAGATACTATAGGTTTGAGAGACCCTTTGGAGGTACAAGACCCTTTGGAGGTACAAGACCTCTCGAACTTCGATTACAACAATATAGTACAAATATTATTCTTATTAATGGAAACTTAAGAAACATATATTAGCCACATAAACATCATACCGATATCTTACCTTGGATACTATAAATCAATAAGTTTGGATCCCGATGCCATATGTGCACTATCACTCAAACCACACAATCATATCTACACAATTAAAAAACCATGCAAAAAGCACGTGAGATGGAAGCACAAAAGGGGCTATTTGACAATAATATAAAATCATAATATCAAAATATCAATAAAACAAAGTGGAAATCCAAATGACACCACATAGGGTGTCAAGAATGATCGTGAGCCTTCTCAAGTGGATTCCCCTTAGGGTGTTGCATGTACTTTTGTGTGAATGAGTGTTCATATCATATTCTTTCTAAGGTAGTATAAGAAAGAGGAGAAGAACATAAAGTGCATGCTAATAAATCAAACCATCCTTTCAATTTTCCACATGGTTTAACCTTCCATTTCTTATTTTGCTCAAAGAAATATTTTGCCAACAATTGCTCATCATATGGTCACATGAAACCTGATGCCAAGTGCACATAAAATGTAGTAGTCGAAAATCACAAAATAAAGTGATGAGCAATGTAATGTAAACACATCTCATTTGATGTTAAAACCAAATAACATGATGCACAACCTAATTAAAACATGACATCACACATATAACCCATATCACCCACTATGTGAAACCACTCTCACTAGTTAGAATATTTGTAAATTTAAAAAGTGAAGGAAAAAAGTCAAAGAAAATTCAAAGTAAGCTCAAGTAGTTTTGTGAGAATTGAGCCCACTACCATGCAAAATTATTTATCATAGACTCATCAACCTACCAGGATGTGAGGGTTATAAGGAGGTTCTATACTCAAATTTTCAACTTAGATTAGTCAAGAGACCTCAAAAGTATACTTAATGTATAAGAATAGTCATGAGCCCATAAGGAGGATAGCAAGATACCCAAGGGGGGTGGAAAGCCTAATGTTCTATATGAGAAAATGGAAATGCGAAAAACTAGTTCTCATTTGATATTATGGTGAAAAAATGCCTTGAGGGGACTGCTTAAGCAAGATTTTTTCTCTTTTGACAAACTTAATGCAAAGAAAACAATGCATAAGTATCCACTCCAAGTAAGAAATAAATGGTGTCTAAATGATAGTTAATGATGCTATCAATGTATTATGCTCAAGAATACCTCAAGGTACAAGTACTCCTAAGTGCAAGACAAGCCTTCTACACAATGCTTATGTGCTATGGGGGTACAATAAGCTTACAAGAGCTCACCAATCCTCAAATTTATTGCTCAAAATATGTCATCAATATATTATTGTAAGAATAATTTGAAGGGGAAACTTGATCAACTTGAATGCTCAAAGGCAAGCATAATGCAACTGCAAGCCTCAAACAAGACTTGATAGACTTGAATGCTCAAAGACAAACATAATGCAACTGGAAGCCTCAAACAATGTCTATGCAAAACTGACTATCCAAGCAAACATGTGTGGTAGTCATGCCCAAGTAATGATGTCCAATGATACTCACAAGATGCCCTTGAGACATCCATTTATAGATATGTTGAGAGAAGTTTTATTGATTAATTTTCCCTTTTGACAAAGCAAGAATCTTCGACACTCAAGAAACCAAAGAACATGCATGTGAAATCTAACTAGCAGAATTGATTTTGATCATGTTAATCCTTAGCCATGCTTAAAAATCTTAAAATCTAAATAGCTTGATCATGGATGAGGTTAAGAAGTATGCCATATAGCTCTTGAAGCAAGATAGAATGTGTTTCAATGAATTTATGTGAGCTGAATCAAGGATAAAAGTAGCCACATAAGGTTAGATGAGTATTTATTTGTCTCTTATGGGTTTTCAATCCAAAACAAATTTTAATCTACCGATCTTCCTCTAAATAAATATTTGGTCAATTGTTCTCTTTTTTTCTTAATTTATCCCTCAATCAATTTTCTTTTTTTTAATAGGTATGGTTGCCTATGAGGAGAGTGCACAATATCTCAATACCTCTCAAGCATACACAACTACCTATTCTACTAAGAAAGTGGGAGCATGAGCACCAAGGTAATGGAGCTCTGCCTTGATCCTAGCAATGGAGCAAATTTTTTGCCTTACTATCACATTTGGAGACATTAATGGATTTCTTATTCCTTGAAGCATTTGCCACTCACCCACCCATAAAAGGCAAGCACTCCAAGCTACAAACTACACATGCACTCTCTTCACTCTCTCAACAAAGAATAGAAAATAAAGTAAGGAGAATCTCAACAAGTTTATCTATAATAGATACACCATTTCTTACCTACTTCATTGTACTCTAGTCTATTAGGAAGAAGGTTCAATTGCTTGATCACCCTTCCATGGGCTCCTCAAATGATTTGAGGCATTGCTCCTCTCTTCAACCACCGATGCCTACAAGTAAGGGAACAGGAGAAAATGAATACTAAGGGAAATAAAAGAATAAGAGAGGGGAAGCATCCCTCAAGGTTACACATATGCTCTCTCTCTCTCTCTCTCTCTCTCTCTCTCTCTCTCTCTCTCTCTCTCTCTCTCTCTCTCTCTCTCTCTCTCTCTCTCTCTCTCTCTCTCTCTCTCTCTCTCTCTCTCTCTCTCATGCACACACATAACAACCTTCACATTTGTTAAGTTATATATATATATATATATATATATATATAGAGACAAAGAGACAGAGACAGAGATAGAGACAGAGAATATATATAAAAGGTGATGTAATCACAAGGGATTATGTTAGCTTCTCTCTATCTCATGTGAACAAAGATATAGGACCTCACCAAAACAAGATTCTACCATTACTTTAAGGGTCATGTACCTATAAAAGAGGAGTTTTTTCACAAAGCTTCCTTAGTACATTACAAGCTGGTGGGCAAAGGGTTTTTATATGGTTTTGGTATGCTCAAGATCTAAGCATAATTGGATAGGCCTTGATTGGTGCACACATGAGGAATTTGGGTTAAGCTATGCCTCCATGATCCTCCTTTTTTAAAGGATTCCTTCAACACAACTATCTTATAGGAATTTCCTATGTTAAGCTACTACTTAGCTTGATGGAGAGGTGCAAAAATAGGCAAAAGGTTAGGGAAAAGTATTATATATAACTATTGTCTCTACACCCATGGCAACACTCAAAGCTAGCAAAAAGCCTATATATTGCGAGACTATTTCAACAAGCCTCTCAAGTAACTTGAGGTCGATGACCATAATTTTCACGTGCCTACCTAACCATTTCCTGGTAGCACGTTTTAGTGGTCCATCAGGGAACTATCTTAGACGGCTTCGCCTGGCACTCGCAAGAATGCACAGGGTCTATCGTCTAGGTTTCCCAGAGTCCACCCTATAACAAAAGGTACCGATTGTCCCCACGAGGTCAACCTGCAAACTTGGGGTCCTAATTTGGCAACTGAGGTCTTGATACATCAGCAAGCTCCATCTGAGGTGTCCCACAAGGGCTTCTCATCCAATTGGAGCTATCATAGTTACCCTTGGTTCGACTGCAACACTTTTTTCCAACAACTAGGTAGGATTCAACCTTAATGCAGTTCTGGCACAGCTGCTACACCTTTCCCCTAAGATAATTATTGATTAAGGTTTTAAGACGTGACCCTAGGTAAGTCAACACTCACCTCTACCTAATTTTTCCTAATTAACGTTTCGTTCAATCTCTTAAGAGAAGCTCCCAGCTTACTGGGACCACCCATCTGTAGAACGGATCTATTAGGGATCTCGTCCACCCGCTTCCCACAAATGGTTTTTCTTTAGTTTTCTAATTACCTATCCCATTAAGTTATGACATATGAAAGCAGCTTTATTAACCCATTTATCACAGGTTCCTTGGCATAATTTTACGGCACAACAGAAAGACAGAGAAAACAATCTTTTGGCAAAACATATTTCACAAAGCTATTTACAATTCTTTTCTTCTTCTGCCTACATCCAAGAAAAACCTCCGTTCATTGGAAAATCCCTTATGTCTATGCAGAAGAAAACAAACCCTCCAAGATTTCAGTTCCTTCACTCGTACTAGGGACTCCAAGATCCCATCTTGATTCATGTGAGGGTCAAGCAGTTCCTAGGAGCGATCGAGAGATTTACGGCCACAGCCCCTTGGCACTCCCGCCTCCTCTTGCCTAATGGATTCCTCATCAAGTGACCTCTTGCCCTCAAGGCTGGTCTAAAGCTCCTCGCTGCGGTACAAAACGATTCCCCTTGGAGCAGGGTTCCACATCTAGCCGTGGGGGAGGCATAGAGTGATCTTTCCTCTTATTATCATGGTTATAATTTACACTCAGATCTAACTATTGCAAGCACAATCAATCTTTCCTGTGCAACCATCAATGCATGCACAAAAAAAAAGAAACAACATTAAGTGTTTTTAGCATAGGAAGCAACCCCACTCAAATCTAGGGTTTCTCTTTTAAGGTTCCACCTTATTCTTAGGGTTTTACTTCTTACTTGCAACTCTTTTTCGGGATCTGCAAGTTATTTTGCAAATCTGAAGTCTATTTTATCCATATGAAAATTTTGGTATTTTCTTCCTAAAAGTTAATATGGGCATTTATACCTATGGTAAGCAATTCATGCGCTGCCTTGCCCTAACCCGCACTTAGCAAGATTTCAAATGCTTTTCCAAGTCTATTTAGACTTTAGAATTTGTATCGACAAATTCTTATCAATGTCTAACAAGTTCTACAAACTTTCGATATTTATTTAATTTCCTGATACTGGTAGTTTCATGGTTGTCAAGTATTTCATAGTTGTTTATGCTTCAACATTCTTGATATTTTAGGTTAGGTTTTCTCACTGATTCATACATGGGTCAACTCATGATATTGACGCTCTCACTAATATAATCATTAATATTAACATTACGTGAGTTTTTAGTAAGAAAATATTTTTTATTTTATACTACTCAAATTCTATGGTTTAATCGACGGTGTCCGACCATCTATCGAACTTTCAACGTTATCTAGAAAGATCAATTTTCATTTAGTTATGTCCTAAGTGCAATGCTGATTGTTTTTCTAAAAATTTTATTATAGGCAATGCAAAAATCATAAGTGCAATATTTCTTTCATCTTTCAGACATTAAATTATATTACTACTCACCTAATTTATGTGCATCTAGTATACATTTTTCTATACAATTTTTTGTTGATTTAATGCATTGATTATTTCATGATATTATTTAAATGATTTTTTATAAATTATTATAAACTCATACGTGTCTATTTATCATTAGCACAATGAAATAGAGATAGTCACTTTCAGGGAAAACTTATAAAATATTCCCTTCCCTAGCACGATCTACCTTTTTTTCATTATTATAATCACATGCATCATTAATGAAATAACAATAAATATCACAAAATAAACCATAATTCCGATATTTTCTTAATCATAGGTATATAATCCTTTTCCAAGTGAAAGAGTCTTTTCACTGAATAGTTAATTAATATATTACTTAAATTATTTTTCTAAGCGACAGTTCATATGCATTTTCTTTAGAATGCGTTTATAGTTGTTTAAAGCCAAATATAGCAATAAGCTTATAAAACATTCATTTTTTCCAAACTGGTGAAATGTTACCTCTCTCAAGTTTGCTGTAATGGGGGTTTCGCCAATTCCTACCGCATCATTTTCTCCATCAGCCATGTTCTTTGCTTCTCTTGCTTCAAATGGCCTTCTTGAATTTTTGCAATCTCGTGGAGCCATGGATGTCAGGTGAAATCGACGTGGTATTTCAGGAAGAGTTGGTGGTCATCCATAAAAATTTTGCCAATGTTTTGCTTAGCAATATGGCTGTATGGGAGGAAGGCATAACAAGGGATAGATAAAATGAAAATGAGATAGAAGAGGGGTATTTTCCTTCTTCAAGGCTCAAGCTACAATGGAAAAGAGAAGTGGAGAAAATTTTCCATCATCAGGAGGTCTTCCTTCTTACATTTTTTGTGAAGGAGGAGGGGTGCATTTATAGCCATTAGGGCGAGCATGCAGTCGGCTCATTAATTTGGTTACTTGTCAAGAGCCAAGTGAGCTTCATTAAAAGTGCATTTTGATTGCCTACTTGTTGGATGGTGGCATGGGGATGATTTTTAAATGCTTTCTCTCCCTCTAGGCATTAAAAAGTTATGATTTTTTGCCTGTTTTTTCAAAAATGTCTTTTTTTCTTCAAAACAACTTCATCTAGTTGTTTTTGGCCAAGTTACCTCATGACTTATCTAGTTTATAAAGTCATGCCATACTCTTTGGTACTTAACTTACTCAATATCATGCTCGTTCTTGCATGTTCTTTGTCTACTGATTAAGGCTTTTGCGATTTGTCTTGCGGTTACAGAATCAATGTAATCTTTGATGCATTAAATGGAATCGGGAATACTAAATCAAATATAATGCGGAAAAAATTATGATCAAGCCATTGTAATATTAATTATGAGGCATCTTTGCTTCTTATTGGCTAAGAACATTGAGGCATCTTCTCATGTCGAATGGCAGAATTGATTTAATGCACGACTCGATATTAAAAAAATTACGTGCGGTCACTTATATGATAGCTCAACGAGTAATTTTAAAAAAAAATCTCAAGCCTGAATTTGTTTCTTGATATGAAGTGTTATGGCAAGAATATTACACTAATGGATTTAGTCTTACTGTAAAGGTTAGGTCCTCCCCCTTTCCACATGCTCACTAACTACAATTATAGGCAAAATGGGCATTTTTTCACAATATGCCCAATGAACTTCCCTCAACTTGACATGCAAGAGAAGAAGGATTCAAAGAAGAAAGGAGGAGATACGGTGGATGAAAAAGATCGATAGAAGAAAGGAAAGTGCCTAATGGGGCTAGGACTACTAGTAGGAAGCAACTAGCTCAAGAGGCTAAGAGTGGTGGCATCCAAGTTTTTTTGTAGAAGATTGCACTATAGAAACAGAAGGGAACCTTTTTAAGGGAAAGTATGACATCAAGTCTAAGAGGGCTATGTAAAGGATAGAGTAGAAAATAAGAGAGCAAGCCATCCCTTTAAAAAATGGCTAGAACACCCTTGGTTGACAAACTTTCTACAAGAGTTTGGATGGAGATTGAGGATCTTTCAAAATTTTAGATTTGTTGTGTTGATAAAAAAACAGAAGGCAATCTTGACATCCATCTGATACATGTCCAAGTCAAGCTGTGTGACTAAGGCCAAAACCAAGCGTAGGGTGGTCATCTTGACCACAGGAGAAAAGACTTCATCAAAGTCAACTCCATGCTCCTATTTAAAACCCTTAGCAACAAGTCTTGCCTTATAAGCCGGCTTGGAATTTCTAAGGGTACTTTTCAGCTTGTACACCCATTTTCACAACAAATCCTTCTTGTCCTTAGACAATGCAACCAAATCCCAAGCCATATTCTTATGCAGGGAGTCTATCTTAGACTGCATAGCCCTCTCCTAGGAATGACTGTCACCCCTATGCATAGCCTCATCATAGGTGAGAGGCTCTCTTGCACATCTATAACCAAGACATAATGCATCAAGGGCTCAAATCTATCAAGTGGACATCTATCTCTAGTAGACCGTCTCACTACAGTCTCTACTACCTATCCAACACCTTTGGCCATGTGTACCAATTACTACTGTAGGCTGTCCAACTGGCTGTGTAGGAGCATGTGGCTCCTCCTGGAATATAATCCTGTGTATCTCTACCACCTTCTCAGGTTGCCCATGCATCTTGTCTTCATGGAAGACTACATCATGACTGCGGATGACTTTCCGGGCCTACGAATCCCAGAGACGGTAACCCATCTTTTCTGTATCTCCATAGCCAAGGAAAATGCATTTGACACTCTTAGGATCTAGCTTACAATGCTTGTCCTTGGGCACATGGCAGAATGCCTCACATCCAAAGACGCGTAGATGCACATAAGATGGTACCAATATATACCTCCTTTGCAACCTAGAAATCCAAACCACTGCAAGGTGACCTATTTATGATATGCACAACTATAGTGATTGCCTCAGCCCAAAAGCTTTGTGGTAAGCCTGCATGGCTAAGCATACTTTGTACATGCCCCTGGATGGTTCTATTCATTCGCTCAGCCAAACCATTCTCGGACGGGGTATAGGGGGCGGTCAACTAACACTTAATACCCCTCTCGTCACATAGTTGCTCAAAGGCACATGACACATATTCCCCCCCATTGTTAGTCCTAAGGCATTTAAGCTTATGCCTAGTCTGGTTCTCAACCAATGCAAGCCATCTTTGAAACACAGCCAAGACATCTAACTTAAGCTTAAGGGGATAAGCCCAGACTTTACGCGAAAAATCATCAATGAATGTCACAAAATACTTTGCACCACCCATAGACTGACATGGCATGGGCCCATAGACATTCGAATGTACCAATGCCAAGGCTCACTCATGCGTGTCCTACTAGGCTTCTTATGTGTATTCCTAGTTTGTCTACCATAAAGACAGTGCTCACATGAATCAAAACAAGCATAGTCAAGGGGCGGTAAGTATTGCAAACCAGAAAGCATTTTCATTCCCTTTAAGGACATATGGCCCAAATGGGCATGCCAAAGAGATACATGTGGGATGGAACCCACAGACAAAACATGATCACCAAAGGATCCATCAACTACAAGAGGATAGAGGCTGCCAACCTTGGCACCTCTAGCAAGCACAAGTCTGCCACATGTGATCTTCTAGGGGCAGAATCCCCAAAAGAGACATGAAACCTAGCATCATCAAGCTGCCATGCAGACATAAGATTGTGTGTAAGTGCAGGTACATGACGGAAATTCTATAACAGAAAAGTACTGCCAGTAGAGAACTGCAACCATACATCCCCAATGCCAACAATAGCAAGTGACTTGTCATCACCCAAGCAAACTGAACTAGAGATAGTGCGATAGGAATGGAACCACTCATGGCATGGTGTAACATGAAATGAAGCACCAGAATCCAAAAGCCAACACTGAGCATACATAGAGTGAACCTCAATCAATGGCATAGCATCACAAGAACTAGCTGCAAGTGTGTATTCCCCATCAAAGTCCTCAGTCTGCATGACATTTATCTCCTCAATTTTCACACTGGATTTCATAGGCACAATGCTACGATTGGAGGACTTTTCATGTACTTTGTCTTTCCCCTTCTCTTTATGCTTCTCATTGCGCAACTCATGACACTATGGGCGTATATGACCCTTCTTGTCGCAATGATGACCAAGTCACATTAGCATTTCTCCCACGAGACTTGCTACGCAACTTACCACATGACCTAGACCTAGACTTCTACGAGTCTCTACCATGTCCATTCCCATGGTCATTCTTTCCAGTACTATCTCTACCTCTAGCAGTCAAAGCATGCAAAACATGAGAGGCATCCAAGTTCTTACGGTTGATCTCTTCCTACAAAAGAGCACTCTCTACATTAGGCAAGTTCAAAGTAGTAGCAGAAGCACATAAGGCAGTGCGAAATACATCCCATGACGCACTCAGAACCCCAAGGAAAAGCAATGGAGAAACCTCATCATTGAAAGCAATGCCCTGCGAAGTCAAGTTCTTGGGAATAGCATGGAATTGGTTCAAATGAGCAGACATCGTCACATTCTCCTTCATGCGCAGGTCCATAAGTTGCTTCAGCCAATACATTCGACTTGCTGGACTTTTCTCGTCATAGAGGTTCTTGATCTTATCCCAAAGCTGTCAAGCACTCTGTGCTTCCTCAACCACATTGTAATGCACTTGTTCAATGAGAGACAAGATGAGGGTGGACTTGCATAACTCATCAAGCTCCATTCATTCGTCATCATGCTGCTCTCCACTCGACCTTGGTGGCTTTATTTGCGATTTTTGCACCAATACCTACCAAACTTGGCTCTTCCAATAGGAATAATTCGTACAATCAAGCTTAGTGATGTTGAAGATAGCACTGTCAATGGAAGAAGATGTCATATTGTAGTCCAAAATGGTGCTTACAGTTCAAAATTGCTTGTTGTTTTCTGCTATAAGTAGCCAAAATGCCACCAAAACCAAGGCAAAATGACCACGGACTGATAGCTAATGATGTTGCCCACCAAGTACCATCAAAAGTACATAAAATCAAGATGATTCAGCATGAAAAATACATCACAACCCATGCATAACTGCTTGTTGTAATAAATTACAGCTAGGTACAATGAGAGCAAAGAATAGGCAACATGAATGCACCAAGTCAACCACTGACTATCAAAGCGTAACCAACATCAAGCGAGCATAAATTAGCATGTGACAGTCATACGAAACACCCAAGCATGTCAAATGAATCCGTCAGTAAGGCGGCATACCCCCTATGTAATAGGGCAAAGTGTACACAACAATGGCAAGACCTGACACAAATAGGTGTATGCTCAAGGAGTGCAAAGCCCAAATCAACCCCAAGTACATCTGTGAGGACTATTGCATATCAACGCTCCCATTGGCACAAAAGCTGTAAATGTCAAGCAAGAAAGCTCGAACAAAGCATGTAAGAGTGCACCAGTTACAAGTGTCCAAGATAAAGCATCAATGAGACATCCCAAGTATGTAGGCCGTGTAGCATCCATAGACATCAAGTACATCCAAAGACGGAGATTCAAGTGCTACAAAGCAGAGCTCAAGCTCAACCAATAATCCGAAGCAATATCAAGCTCAAAGTCAATCCCCGATGAAAGTACATCTCCAAAGCATGTCCCGAATCCAATAGGCATTAAATATCCACTGAGAAGTATGATCAACCCTGCTATAAATAGCATAAAATCACTATCCAAAACTGAGCTAAACAAGTGCTCAATCCAAGCTCAAATTATTATCGAAAGCATAGACAACATGTGGCATACTCCACATACATGGGTACATCATGAAGCTCCCAAACCATAGCCGTAAACATTAGGCATAAACTCCCCTGTAGATGCTTGCTATCCAGAACTATATATAGCCATAAACCCTGTGAAAAAATGAGCTGTCAAGGCTCAAAGCATCACACAAATTCTCCAAAGCATCCACATAAGATCCATGCACAATAATACCATCCCCGTAGCATAATACAAGCCATAGGCATAACAAAATATACTATCCTAGAAGTATAACAACAATCTACCCTGTTCTCACAATCAAGGGCTAAAGCACAACATGCTAAAATGGAGCTCAAATCCAACGGATGAATGCCGAGGTGGCATTGCCAAGGTGCCAAAGACCATTGCCAAGCTATAGAGAAGCTTGGGAGTGAGGAGATCTGACAGGGGGAGGCAACAGCCCAAACAGGTGCAATCACTTCTGCTACTATTGGGTTTGCTACTGCCTGTGCCGAGGGTTACGGGGCATATGGGGGGGCACCAATGGTGCTCACGGAAGCCCACACAAGTGGCAAACCAAGCCTATTCCAAGCTAGTGCAAGCGGAGAAGCAATGGAAGCATACGAGCATACCTAAGTGGAAGAAGCCATGGCTACCAGGAAGAAGACCCAATGAATGTAGGGATTCAATAGGAAGCTGAAGACACCACAAACCAAGTTGGAATGCTCAAGCAACCATTGCTCTAATACGAGTTGAAAGGTGAGAATGATCGAAGCTTTCTTGGAAGAGCTATGGCAGGAGAGCAAGAGCAAGAAAGAGAGAGACACAAAATGGAAACTCCAACAGTCACAATGTGTGACCGGGCCTTCCTTTATTCAAATTGTCACTAAAAGAATAAAGAATAAAGTGATGGTGACGAGCGTCTGTCACCTGCAGTGTGTAGTGGCAGGTACTATCAGTGTAGTAATACATGGGCGGCTAGGCGAAGGCACCTTTACCCCCAATAGATTGGTCTTAGCACTCATCTCCATGGTCCCCCTACGGCCCTTCCAACACCTATGGTCTATAGTACTCTCCTAGGTAGGTGAGTGCCAAAGATGTGATTCACTAGCTCCTTCATGAGAATAATCTTGTATGTGTATGAAGTGATGGTGCAAGCATAGAGTACCATCAATAGGGCCTTCAAAATTGAGAGTTGGGTCCGTGCATCCATTGGTAAACAAGGCATATATAATAGAAACATCATCAATCACAGTCTAATAGATGTAGTGGATGATTGAGGCATCCTTTCCAAAGCTTTTAGATCCTTTTAGGGACTTGCAAAATCATTGACGTCGAGCACAAATTGGATTGACAAGAAGTTAGCTTGAAATAGTGTGCTTAATAAGACAAAAAATCAAGACAAATGTTTGTTATACTTACTTCCTGCTTGACATTGGCAATAACTTTTAAGGGTTGACTAGACTTGGACTTGTTAATGGGAGGATTTTACTCCTATATATCTTACATGGGTACCTAACTTGCCACCAATGTAGCTTGCACCACTTTGAACTCTTGGTTGCCAACTACAACTTGCTCCACCCAATTAATGGCATCCCCAAGAGCCACGACAATGCCTTGCATATCCTTAAGTTATGGATTACTCTATTCCATGGGTAGGTCCAATAAGACAAGGGGGAATTCATTCACAATTTTAGCATTGAAAATGCCTCATCCTCCTTCACTCCAACAATTTTCTCCACATCGTGGAGAAAAATAATTTTGTTATTGTCGATGAAGACTTTGCTCATATTGTCGATACAATAGTCTGCAAATAGTTGGCTTGGCCTCTTTTCTACTTAATCCAATCCCCAAGCTAGTATTCATAGCCACTATAGCTCTGTTGACCATAAGATCTAGAGGTTTTTGTTCATCTATAGCCTTTGCTTCTTTTTGTTTGTTGGGCTAATCCAACTAGTAAGGGTTTTCGATCGAGGGCATCTTTCAACAATCCTCCCACTTGCTCTTCAATGCTTACCCTGAACCTTGTTTCAAGTCAATCCCATGGGTATGGAGCATAGATTTCCCTACAAGCTAGACTCAATCAAGAGTCTAGGCAACAAGGTCTTGATGGGCTACTAAATCGTGCCTTTAAGGGTTTGTCTAATATGCATGTTACACGTGGTATTAGAGAGAAATAATTGAAACAAAGCTATCAATAATTTATGCATGTGTTTACTTAGCATTTTTTACTTATAAGTTAAAGAAAGATTAGTTGAAAATATCCTAGAGGAAATAACATAAGTGATATAATCTTGGATTGCCATGCACCTTTTGCAACCATGAACATTGAGCTCCAAGAAAATAATTCTTTCTTAAAGCAAATCAGGCTACCTAAATTCATGATGAGGAAGGGATCAAATGTTGAAGTTTGGGTCAGACCATTGAAGATTATTTTGATACAATAGGAACAAGCACAACTAACAAGGCCATGATTGCAAAGCTATAGTTGGTAGGTGAGTCATGCTTGTGGTGTGAAAGCAATGGTGCTAGAACAACACTACCACCAAACCCTTGTAAGCTAGGAAGTTATTAAGAAGGCCATAAGACAAAGATACTTGCCGCCTTCCTATTATTCCATCAAGATGATAGAGTTATTTTCCTTACATCAACTAGGACTAAGCCTAGAGGGCTATTATTATCAGTTTGCGACACTTCACAAATATGCACAACTTATGGATAGTACCCAATAGGTTGCAAAATTCTACCATGGATCGAGTCAACATTTGGACACTTGTTTGGAGTCCCTAAGCTGACTAGCTTGTAAGACACTCTCATACAAGTCAAAGCCTTGATTGAGCCAAATGGAGACTAGCTTCTTGAAGATAGCTAATTCTTAGAGAGTGCTAGTGAAGACCATAAGGACTCATGGGACCAATGAAAAAAGTGTCACAAGTGCAGTGAGAAAGGGCACATTCAAAAGAGATATCCCAATCATCGATGCTTCTATTGCTATGAGCTAGGGCATATGTGAGCAAACTGCCCTGAATTAGATTAAGAAGAGGACGAATATACCAAGCAACAAAGATGTATAAGTTTAGCATTCAGTGCATTCCAAGGATCAAATAGTGATGAAGGCCTAGAGCCCATTGTAACCTTTGAAGATGATTAAAAACCCTAGAAAGTTCTTCATGAGATGAAATAAGCCTTACACTTGTAATAGAAGTCACATTTTGCAGTAGTAGTTGAGTCATAATATATGTTTCAATCAAATTGCGTTTGACTTCATTATGTTGCCTTGAAGTTTGAATGCTCATGTGTAATCAAAGTACTGCAACAAAAGCTTGATAGGTCCTAAACTACAGGCCCCATGACGTAACTTACCTTACATAACAATACCCCTAGTTTATCATGAGATGAGGACATCTTGATTCCTCTAACAAGGAGAGGATCTAATATCCACTCAAGTCCCTTTGCTAGTGAATCATTGCTTGTGGAGGGGTGGATGAAAGTAAAGGCTTAAAATCTTTTTTTAAAAAAGAGAAAGAAAAGAAGAAACTAATAATCTCATTGAGCTGCCATTTTTTCTTTAAACTAGTTGTCAACCAATCCATGGCATTGTGAAAATGAACTGTTAGGTCTTGTCATCATTCATTCCCAAATGAGCCTCCATTTTTCATTATCATCATCACTAAGTCATCATAGACTGATCAATGAGTTAATGCCATGTAAGACAGTCGATCAACTTTGTTATTCCCTCTAGAGAACTATCATGCTATCATTGTGAAATGTGGAGAGGAGGAGATGTTGATAACCACCATGCAATTGTTAACTGAAGAAGGTTGCCTAGAATCGTGAACACATTGAAGAAAAAGACCCATGAGTAAATAGTAAGCCTTATAAGGCTACTCCAAATAATACAATCAAAGGATGCCAAAGGCTATTTCCTTTAGGGATCATTTCTAATTCTTTCAATTAGACATATTGCAAAGTGCGAGATAGATCGATCGATTGAGAGAGAGAGAGAGAGAGAGAGAGAGAGAGAGAGAGAGAGAGAGAGAGAGAGAGAGAGAGAGAGAGAGAGAGAGAGAGAGAGAGAGAGAGAGAGAGAGAGAGAGAGAGAGAGAGAGAGAGAGAGAGAGGGGAGGGAGGGAGGGGGAGGGAGGGAGGGAGGGAGGGGGAGGGAGGGAGGGAGGGAGGCAGGGACATTGTCAGGGGAGAATAAGTGTCAAGCCATAAACCATCAAGTGTAAGAATAACATCAGACAGACAAGAGATAAGAATCTTGTGAAAACAAATAGTAGAAAACTTTGACAAAATCATTTGGAAAGAAGTCCTCACTATATTATGTATTACTTTGGTAAAGCTATTATTTATATAATTGCTTAAATACCTTTTGACTAAGAACATTGCATCCAAGGTGATATCTTAGATAGACTTTAGCTAGGACCCTACACTTCAGGCCTAGAGAATTATGAGTAGTAAATACAAAGCTCTCTTTGCATAAACAATGCTTGTAAGTCACTTAGAGCAGCCCGGATGATGCATATAGCCCCCTGGATACAAAACAATTCACGCTCTCTTGAATAACCTAAGGAATACTATGAAAACTATGAGTTTTCCCTATAAAATCCCTACAAATGAACACATGTAGTAGTAGTAGGTACCAAAAGCTTCAGATCTATCTCCTTTCTTACCCATCCTAAGCAAAGCCTTTGAGGTAAGAAGACACTCATATTGAGATGAGAAACACTCTATCTTTAGCTCTTTGAAGTTCAGCCCTTCAAAGTTTTTGAGTATACAATAGTAAACTTACCCCAAATCAGTCTAGTTCATGCTATTCCATAGATAGGCAAGAACACCCAAGTGTATGTCGTGATTTTTCATGTTTTTACCCTTCTTTCCATAGTGTTTGAGTTTGAGTTTCACAAGTTCTTTACCTTTCTACCCTTCCCCACGGATCTCATGATGTCAATGGTGCCCTCAATGCTATGTTTTCAGCTCTAAAAAATCACGAGAGGGTTGGTTTTTTAAATTAGCCATGTTGTCATTGCACTTTGTTTTTTGCACTCTTTTGACCACTCCCATGTCCATTTACCCATTTGCTCTCAAAAAAACTTAGTTGGCCACTTAGTTTGGCCTTGGACCACTTGGATTTAGTCCATTTTGTCTCTTGAATGTCCTAATAACCACTTCTACACTTGATCTTCCATCTAAACATGAAGATTTGCTCTAAATCTTGTCACATCCTCTTAATAGACTAGTCACAATTCTCATGAACATAGTTAATCACACTTTGCCTAATATACACATGGAATCTTAATATAAATGAGAATCTCATAGAATTTTAATTTGTGGGCACATAATGTCATGACAACATATCAATGTTGCACTCTTTCCCCTTATATGTGAGAAGCAAGGGTCTCCAAATCCACATTTGTATTGAAAGTGTAATATCTGCCATCAATTCTTACCTAGCATACCTAGCATCAAAGGATACACTTCCCCTTTTTACCATCAATGAGGCCTTGATAAATGTCATTTTTGGAAGAAGTCCGAGGATTGAAATATGTGAAGTCAAAGCGAAGGGAGAAGAACAAGAATGGGACCCAAGAGAAGAATCCAATTGAGGTTGCAAAGGCCTACATCCACCTCTTCTATACATCCAACTATGATTGAACCGCCTCAAGCCAAGACCTCCACGTGATGATGTCAATTCCATTAATATCTCTCTCTTACTAAAAGAAAAATCATTGGGAGATCATATTCTAGAATAACTCCCAATAGTTTTTATTTGCATTCAAAAGACTCTTTGATGCATATGGATGATGCATTAGCAAGATTGTTTTTGCTCGAGCTATACTAATTTAGGGCTTGTATTTAAAAATTAGGATAAATTCAGAGATGCACTATGCCTCCTTAAGGGTAGTTGCGGGAGGCTTTCAACAAGGGGCTATATTTGCTACTTCGGATACTAGGATAGGCTTCGAGAGCGAGAGGTCTCTCCATAGGGAGCATAGTTAGCTAGGATGGCAAGGGTGCCAAGGGGGTTTTGGCCATAAATTGCTTGAGTATAAAAGACTAGTCTAACCCCTACAAGTTTAGGATGGCTTCTTGGAAGGCCCTAATGTTAGCTAAGGGTGGGAATTGGTGGTATTGCCTTCAAGTAGGTCCTACTTTAGCCAGATGTATTGATGTGAATAAAACAATATTGCTCGATTGGGATAAATAATTATTTTGCTAAAAGATTTCTTTCAACTTGTCTTTGTGCTTGTGGCTAAGATTACGTGAAGGAACCTCGTGCTAAATGCGATTAATTAAAGAAGTTGTTTTTGTAATATTTCCAATTTCTAAACCGTGCTCTTCATAAGAACCTCATCTTAGGAGGCCAAAAGGATAATTTTTAGAATAATGGCAATTTTTTTTAAATTATCCCTCTCTCCCCCAGCCGATGGTCGTGCTGGAAGAGAGGGAGGGGAGGCGGGATGATTGAGCACCCTTGCTGGAGCTCATGGGAAGGTTATAGCCATGCGTATGGCCGCGTGGAGGGAGGGAGGTCCCTCTCCCTCTGGCTATAAAAACTAGGGCTACGGGAACTGGAGGGGGGAATAATCGTGACGCTGCCAGAGAGAAGGAGAGTGAGGGACGCTGCTGAGAAGGGACGTTGTTGCGTGCAAATGCCGTGAGGGAGGAGCTGCTGCTTGTAGACCAAGCCGCCGCTGCCATCTGTCTGCCGCCGCCGTGATATGCCACTACCTGCTTAAATTGCCCACCGTCCTCAGTCTGGCCACGTGCTGGGCTACAAACCTTAGAAGCTTCCAAGCTTCTTCGAAGCTTCTGGGGGGGGGGGGGGGTCCTTTAAGCCCCCTTTCCCCCCCTTTTTTCCACCAAGTCCATTTTAAAACCCCCCGTCCCAGAGATTTAAACTTCTCCCCGTGGGGTCCCCCACACCCCCCGCTCCCCCCCCCCCCCCCCCCAAAAAAAAAAAAAACTCTCTTAAAGGTCTTTTTCACCCCTTACCCCCTTTTTCAATCTACTAAAGACCATTTAGAACCCCCTTTCCCGTGGAGTCCTATCCAAGGCCTTTAAAAAAGCTCATTAAGCCCTTTTCCCCCTTAGGTTTCCACAAGCTCCCATTAGCCGAGGTTCTATATAAAGCCTTCTAAAGCCGATTCCGAAAGACGGTGCAAGCGGTCACAAAGGGAGTTTCGCGTTCGAAGGAGACGGGCCAAGATCATAAGTCCGCGACCAAGGCGAGAAGGTCGAAGTCTCGATGGCTCCTAAGAAGGCACAAGGCACAACCGCAAGAGGATCATCTCCTAACATCCATGTGGACATTTCACCACAAGTTCAGGTTTTTCTTTCTAAAATTGATTAACGTCGTAATATTTCAATTGTGCATGGATCATTTATGAAATTAGGATGCACTTTTTCGATTGAAACACTTTGGATAAATTAAAAGGAAATAGCTTACGATCAAGGAATTTGTCATTTGTATTTTTCCAATGGAACGAATGAAAGGACATAAGACGTCTATGCATCCTTAGCAATTTGTTATATGCATTACAGTAACGAATTTAGATTAATTAAAGATCATCTTTTCGAAGTTATTATTGTACACATCGATTAGGCATGGAAAGAATAAATCGCATGTCACATTATTAGGTATCTTTACTTCGAAATGATTCATTAAAAGAAGTTGCTAATAATCCATAGGAATTTGCAAGGCAGGGAAATGGTTCTTGAGCTGCTTAAAGTAGATTAAACTCTAGTCGATTGGCTTAAATCTCAATCAAATACGCAAATAGTTACAAAAGGTTGTGTAATGCTCATTCAGCGTACAAAAATCTCATTTAGAAAAGAAGTTAGAAAAAGCTGCATGGTTTAAACATAAAACCCTAAAGTTTAGTAGCATAAATCTTGAATGCATGTTATATAAGAATCAATTGGAATTATGCTATAACTTAACATATGCTTTGATCTTAACCCGAAAAGTTAGGGTTTGTAAATCAACTTATACGTAGGCAATGAATAATGTGGTTACGAAAATGGTAGCGTTATTATCTTCAAGAATAGACAAGTAAATCGGTTTAACCTAAACACCTAAAATCGCGAGGGACTCGTTTAGGAATGGTTAAATAAATGCAACATATCTCAAGTGCTAACTAGGATTTAGCACGTTGAGGACATGACCTAATTGCTCTTATTACCAAAACTGAAACTCTTATACCCTAAAGACTTGCCCACATTCACGGAATGTAAGGACAATAGTACATAATTGTGAGAAACAAGCTAGGGTTTTTATCCTAAGGATCGCTCGCTAAAAATATGAAACTCGATTTGAATTTGGAACCTCAGGACCGACAATATCGGCCTAGTGCAATCAGGAACGGATTGTTATGAAGACACCCTAACCATCATGAGTTCGTGATTAGAAGATGCCATTCGATGGGAAGAATAGTCCCATGAATTAGGTGCGACACTTGGCAACAAGTTGCAGAGTCGCATGACCTTGTGATTTGATCACAAGGGAATGGCCAATTCCTCGGAATGAGATTGGTAGATTCTTACGTAAGTTTATCTTGCAAGAGGACGAATAATCATCATGATATAGTACATTTCTTGGGTAAAGTGACCAAGTTACAGGGATTAGATGTTTGCTTGGAAGCAAAGGACTAATCAGTAAATTGGAATAACATGTTTATTGCTAATAAAACTTAAGGTATTGGTTAAGTCGGGTTAATAGGGCACAGCCCTAACCCAATGATATAGGGTTAACAAACAAACCCTTGGGAATCTTGCCAAGTCACAATTGATCCCGGATTGAATGCTGAATGCATTCTGAAAGAAGGATTCACTCCTTAGCAGTTGGCCAAAAATATCGACCACTGGAAATGATTGTGCTTGTAACAGTTGTATAGAGCACTGTTTGCTTTGTTTGCTCAAGGAATTAAAGGATGAAAAGATATCTAATGCTTTAGGTTGAAGGCCTGAAGGGAGAGGCAGCTTCAGTTACCCCCGACAGCTTGCCTGACCCTAAACCAAGGGGGCTGTTAACCGCGCCGGGAAGGTGAACCGAACCCACCACGAGAGGTCTCTCCGTTGAGCGCTACTTGGAGCAGGAGGACGCTTGGGTGCCAGGGGGGGGCTCTAGCCGTAAATCCCTCGCCTTCCGGGCCCTGCACAAGAGGCCAACATGACTCACGATTGGATCTCGAGGCCCACATACTAGTCTATGGGCGGAATCTTGGATTAGTAATCCCTGTGGATTGTTGGATAGCCTTCCGGCGGATTATGGATAAGCCTACGGGCTGGATGTTATAAATGTATTCCAAAGATAAGTATGATAAGCTGTTGAAAAGGAACTTGTGTGACATTGCTTTTCTATGTCAAGTGCTATGATTACGTGAAGGAACCAGTGCCTAACTGACTAATTAAGGAAGCTGTTTGATGCATGTCCAACTAAATGTGGTAGGTAATTAGATAACTAAAACAACCTGAGGAAAGTGCGGTGGATGTGGCCATGGGTCCGTCCTACGGATGGGTGGTCCTGGTTGGCCGGGAACTTTTCTCAATCATGATGGATAGCAAGAAGATCGTTCAAAGAACACGAACAGCAAGAGCGTTGACCTAGAATCTAAGTTACAATAATCCCGGTTTATGTTGTTTTAGGGGAACGGAATGGGACTATGCCTTATTGTAGAGAGGTTGAGCCTTGCATCCCTCTCGTTTTCCATTCTCCTTGAACCAAGTGTAGCGTAAATCCGCTTCGGCCCTGGCATTTCTGCGTAAAGTAGTTTGCTTGGGGTTCGACACTAGTTGCCATTTAGGAAATGACCATTAAGGAAAAACCCTGATTCAGGTCGGTCCTAAGTGCGAACGGCCAGAATACTTCCGCTATGTGGCAGACACGGAAAGTCCTAGATCGCAAACCCCGTGACATTCCATGGGAGTGTCGGGCGGAGCTTTCTAGACATTATTTCTGATGGACTGCTAAGACGTGTCTTGAAGATTACAGGCGGACACGTTACAGTTTTTGCATGTTACATTAAATTGTGCTAGGTAACTAGATAAGAAAAAAAAAACCATTTAAATGGGAATTAGGACGGTAGATTCTTGATGGATCCATCCTATGGTTGGGTGGTCTCGAAAAATTGAGAGTTTTCCTTCAAAAGTATTAGACTTAGGAGATTTTAGTAAAGAGGCAAACGATGAATGTCCTAGGGAATATTATAGAGCGTGACTTTGCATCGTTTCAAGGGACCAAGGCAAGACTTTGCCTCATGTACGCAAGCATTTGCTCAAAGATTGACGCTAGATAAATTGTTAGTAGGTGACCTTGGCATTATCTAGGAACTTTGTTTTAGGTCAATCCTTGTGGATATGGTATAGAGCTTCCCCTATGAGGTAGACTCAAGAGATCTTATGCGATAATTTCCGTGGCATTCCAAGGTAGTTCTTGATGGCGTTGCTTAGAACTATCTCTTGATGGGCTACTGAATTCGTGCCGTCAAGGGTTTGTCTAATAGGCATGTTACAATTATGCTTGGTTTTTCGCCCTCCAATTGCTTAGAACTATCTCTTGATGGGCTACTGAATTCGTGCCGTCAAGGGTTTGTCTAATAGGCATGTTACAATTATGCTTGGTTTTTCGCCCTCCAATAAATATTTTCTAATGTGGTTAATATTATAAGAAATAAATTCTAGTAAGAGAAATATGCCAAAAAGAACAAACTAATGAGGCATAACTCAATCAATAGGATGGATCCAAGCTTAGTGGGAGGTTAAGAGTTCAGAACCTAGATTAAGTAGCTCAATGTGCTATACCTTCAGGGGTGGAAAGATTAGGATGAAGCCCAATCACTTGCATTAAAACAAAAAAGGTTAAAATAAAAAACTTACAAGGTGATCCTCACATGTGCTAGTGCACCCTTGTTATTTATTATAACCACATTTTGAAAGAAGTATATATATTTTTCACACATGCAATATCGTTTATTCTGCTAATATGACAAAAATGATATAGAGAGCAACAATAATTTGTATCATATTTGATGTAGGTCACGTGTGGATCTTATGAGGATCGCACACTTACGAGTCAAAAGGCTCAACATTGTGTTTTCTTTTTATTTTTCTGTCCCTATGTGCAATGACATATGGTCGATTAGAAGAGTAAGAAAAGGAGACATTTGACTTTGTAGGAGACAAAAGTAGAAAAAAATATAAAGCCTTTAATTGTTACACCATGTGGCCCAATGTTTACATAAAATAGTTTTGCTAGTAGATACGAAAACTGTTAGCAAAAAAAATTGAAAGAATTTCTAAACCTAACAATATATATGTATATTTGGTATCTTTTGTATTAAAATTTTGTAAAATTCAAGGTTTGAAAAAAATTGAAAGTTTTTTAAATTTCTCGGAAAAGTTTTGTAAATCGTTTTAGATTAAAGCTCGGTTTTTGCTACTGAACGCTACTGGCCTGCTGGCCTGGATAGGCCGCCCAAAGGGGTGTTATAATTGAGAGAAGGCAGGCTATAATTACGCAGGCAGAGGCAGAGGCAGAGGACATGTTGCTGCTCTCTCTGTCTCGTCCTTCCTCTATCGACTCGGGGCACACGCGACTTCAAACTTCAGAAAACATCTGAAGGCTGCGATTAAAACACAGGACACACGCAGAGCCAGAGTGAGTACTATCATCTCAACCTACAAGACTCGAATTTCTCTCTTCTTCGTTCTAATTTTCTGAATCTACTTTGCTCCCATTGGTTCCTCCTGTCGATCTTGACTTGTAGGCAAGATAACTCAGTCTGAATTGAGACGCCGTTGTTTTTCTGCTTCTTTTCTTCTCGATCAGGCCGTCTAATTATCATCAATGGCATCACGTCGTTAGTGATCAGAGACCGGATTTTGAAGATACAAGACGCCTGTAAACATATTCCAAGGCTCGATGAGCTTAACAACATTAAAAATCCCAAGGCTCGATGGCATGACGTCTACTTATCATCAATGGCATGACGTCGTTAGTGATCAAAGACCGGATTTTGAAGATACAAGACGCCTGTAAACATATTCCAAGGCTCGATGAGCTTAACAACATTAAAAATTAGGGGTCATTGCGGTCATATCAAAAGATTGGGAAGAAGATGTCTCCAGCCTGTAGACAATTGTATATCGATAATCTGCTTAGCGTGTTTTTCCATTTAGGCCATATTTGGTGTCTGGTGTGTGCGGAACTAGACAGTTCTCATTGGGTATGAGGTTTTGACATAGTCACAAGTGACGGTCATTTTTGGACTTGAGGATTGTGGGGATTGTAGCTTCTTTCCATTCCACAACCCATTACATATTACTATAGACTCACAAGTGACAGCAATTCCTCCCCATTCCCTATCCCCCTCCCATTTCATGTCTCATGTGATTATGTGTTTTTAAAGGAGTGGACCTAAGCCTAGGATCATTGGAATGTCCATGGAGAAGACACCCACATGGGTCACAACTTGGAGTATATAGAAGTTTGATGGAATGCAACTTGGGAAACTAAAGTAAGCGTGCTCGTCTATTTGCACCCTTAAATAGGAGGGGACAGTTAAACACAGATTTTAGTTGGCAATTGGAAAAATATATAACTTTGATAATGTTGAGCAAAGGGCCTTTGAGGATCGGAGTGTTTGTAAAAAAGATCATAAGGACCTCAAGTAGATTTCTTCCTTGAGGAGAATGTTGAGAGGATATGGTTTGGTATGTTTGTCATGTTGTTCGTATGTGATATGCATCTCCAAATTGCAAATCATGATTGCATCAAGTTTGAAAATCAACTTATATAACACACACACACACACTCACGCACGCACACACACATTCTCTCTCTCTCTCTCTCTCTCTCTCTCTCTCTCTCTTTCTGTTTATAGAGAGAAAAAACACGCAAAGGGTCTACCTTTTGACTAGGATTATTTCTGAAGAACACTTGCTAGTGATCTAGCAATCTAGTAAACATCTAGATTCTAGGTGTTACATCCTTGGATGTTTGGATTGGCATGAGTAGTGTTGGTCATAGTGGTCATGAAGTGACTTAGTGCAAATGTACTAAGGCACATCAGGGTTAGGGCAATTGAGTTTTACTTATTGGACTCAAGGCTCCATATGTTTGTGGATATGGCTTGTTTCATGTCTCGTGTGCAAGTTGGATCCTAGATGGACATTTCTCTAAGGTTGAAGATCCTACCAGGCATGAATTGACAACTTTGTGGATCCTTGAAAGTTGTGAATGCATCTAAGGCTTAGGATCCTATATAATTTAAATCTTGATTTTCTTTAAAGTGTTTTGCAAATAACTTCTAATTGGGTTTTTGATAGATCTATTTGGTCTTTTAGGTGTTGTTGAAAGTACAATCATGTTCAGCAGAACCAACTCTTTTATTTATTGTGAGCATATGGTCTAGTGCTTCTTGAGTTTCCATGTATAGCTATAATTCCTTTTTCCTTGTGATCTCCATTTTTGAGTGATAAATGGTGTACTTTTAACTTCCTTTGTTCAAGGGATCCTTAAAAGCACATCATATCCTCAAGTTAGTCTAGTAAAACCCACATTATCATGTATAGGCATTGATGTGCAACCTTAAAGGCTCAATCTTGGGCTTACAAAGATGGTATGTATAATGCCAATTATTCTTTTGTCTTTTTGATTTGGCCTTATGATATCAACTATCTATTAAAAAATTAAGTTTTGAGGGGTGGGACATGGGTTTTCAATTTGTATTACCATTCTGGTTGGTTTTTGCAAGTTTCCTAGGATCCTATTCCTTTATTAGAGCAATGAGAATCATCTTACAGGATGGCTCCATTCTCACCTTTGAGGGTGAGAAGCTCACCAGTGCGCTAGCCATGCTCATCGAGCTCACAAACCTTGCCTTCCGGTTGTGCTCCACTATCTAGAGGTTTGATGTGTTGTTGCTGACACACCAAGGAAGCTTTTATGTCTACAATGACATTTGGATAAGACTCAATGGTACATCCATCTACATAGCATGTGGCAAATCGGCTATTTGTTTCTCTCTTCTCACATCACAATTAAGTCTCCTTATCTTAGGAAATCTTGTGGCCATTTTTACACTCATGCTCATGTAGGATCTTTTGATTTTACTCTCTTTATTGTGTGTGTAAGAGAGAGGATAGGAGAGAGAGAAAGAAGAGAGAGAGGGACTGTAGAAGAGAGAGAAGAGGTGCAAGAAGAGAGAGAGGGACTGCAGAGAGGAGAGGAGAGAGAAAGAGGGTGACGAGGAGAGAGAAATGGCTGGCAGTCACCATGGAAGGACAGGAGAGAAGGGGAAGAAGGCGAAAGGACAGATGTATATTCATAAATTGGTACCATGCCAATGTCCTTCACACCTTTTATACCTAGGTCAGTGTGACACTAGGTATTTCCCTCCATTACAATCCATCCTTGATTGGATGTTTTTGTCCCCAAAAACAAAGAAATGAGGAACTTATAACATGGGTTAGAAAATTGTAATGGAGAGGATATGAGACTCTATGTAGGTGTAAAAAGATATTACAATCTCCAAATCTTCATATGGGAGGTTATGTATATGGCTGCAAGTATACTATCGGATGCATACATCAATGTGGAACCATAGGATGATGACTTGATGCATTCTTCTTCAATCATGAACTGCAACCTGATAGAATAACCATGCTGTCCCTGCAGACCTTGCTGTACAAAAACTGCCATAAGTCTGGGTAGGCTGAACCAAACCAAGCATTTAATAGCTTTGTAGAAAGCTCTTTCAGTGTACTATCAACTCATGCAAGTGATACATCTCTGTAAGCAATTCAGAATTTTAAAGAGCTCAAAACAGAAAGTTGGCAGGAAGCAGACTGTAGTGAAATAGGGCACTTAACTTGCATCCTTTGCATTTGAAAGATTATCATGAAGATATGAGGATTAGCCACAGATGCTTATTAACCTACATAGAGTTTTTAACACCCTTTTGTCCACTTGGATCAAAGGGAAAAGTGACATCATTGCCATGCATCAAATCATTGTCCTCCAAGACATAGATATCATCATCCATAAAATCATATGTATGTGCTCCTTGCATCGAATCATTGTCCTCCAAGACATAGATGTCATCATCCATCAAATCATATGTATGTGCTCCTTGGGCCACCAAATCATAAGCAACTGAACCAAATACTACATGATATGCATGACCTTCCTCATGTTGACGATCTTCCTCATGCTGGTCATGATCTTCATGATCCACTGTCATCTGCTTGTTCGTCTTCCTCTTCATTGTTCTCGTCATCCAAAAACTCTAAAACAATTGCTAGTTTAGCATTCCTTTTCCTGCATGTATCCTTGTGATTGGAGGACATAGGCTCAGCACATCGGTAGCATAGCCCTTGAGCATGCAGTCGTCTTATATCAGCATGGGTGAGAATCTTTCCTTGAGTAACATCATGCTGCCCCCCAACATATTGATCACAAGAAAACTGTTCATAGACATCGACATCATGCAGAGTGCTCATCATATGCATGCTGCTTGTGATCATATGCACCACACTGCTTGTAATAGGGTGGCTGTCCACACTCACTCCTGCACAATTCGATCAATGATTGCATAGAGTCCCTTTGAACTTCTGCATCAGTCCTAGCAATTAGATCAATCAGCATGTTCTTGTAATGTACGTGATCTAGGCCTTCTCGCAAAACAATATTGCCATAGAGGTTTACAAGAGCCTCCACAATACATTGTTGTACCAACTGAGGGGTATTTAGTGTTAATTGTTGTACAAGTACCTGCTCAACCAGAACAACATCTACTATACGTGATCTAGGCCTTCTCGCAAAACAATATTGCCATAGAGGTTTACAAGAGCCTCCACAATACATTGTTGTACCAACTGAGGGGTATTTAGTGTTAATTGTTGTACAAGTACCTGCTCAACCAGAACAACATCTACTATTTCTGCAGCCATCATTGTATCATCAAATATCATGAGTGCATGTGCCAATGCAACCATCATATCAACCATTCTAGCATCAAGCTTGCTGAACATAATTTTCTCTATGGTACTTTTGATGACCTTTCCATATGCACACTGCTGCCCATGAGAGCAAGCATGAACATCATACATATAGGCATGGTGCTGCCCAAAACCAGATGATGGATGCTGTTCGTGCATGGATTGAAGCCCATATGGGGGCCTTGTGCTCTTTGCATGCATTCCATACAATCCAAAATCACCAGCAATAGGTGATGCATGGTTGTCATTCACACCTGACATAACCATATTGCTGTAACAAGGTGCTCTTGGAGCATTGTAATAGCCGTAACGGTCTAGATACCCTGCATGCATTCCCAATCCATCTGGCAGCATATTGCTACCTATATATGACATTCCTTTTTGCACAAAAGCAGGCCGTCTATTACAGCCGCTACTCCAGCATACATGCTTCTGCCCATGATTCTCCATATCCTGTATCTGCTCCAGCATTAAGCCAAGTTGGTCCTGGGGTGCTTCCCTTCACTGTGTGATCTGATCCCGGAATGCTGATGGGCAAACCTTTGGAATTGAGGAGAAGGATGGAAGCTAAAAATAGTCAACAAGATGCCCACCTGATAATTTTGATCATCGCGTTGAAGCATCCAAGGTGGAGCTACTCAGGGCAATGGATGTGCGTCTGCTTGTACTTCGACAAGAACAGAATTTAGCATTTGGTCGGGCTGCTGCAGATTTAAAGACAGAAGAGTTGCAGGACAAACACAGTTGCTTGCAAAAAGGGAGATATGATCTTAGCAGTGGCAGGACTGTGGTTGTAGTTGACAGTGGCAGCGGTGGGCATGCAGTCTTCAGAAGATATGTCTGATGAAGTTTTGTTGAACGATTCCCCTTCAACTGTTCTCTAGAACAAAATCAAAGCCGATAGAGCTGTACCATGTCTCAAAACACACGGTCTGATGTTGCAAGCAAATAATTCACTATTATCAACACTTCTTCACATCCTTTCTTAAGAGTACAGGACCCCAACTACAATCATAGCCTGCATTCACTTGCCCATTGCTATATACATCTGCATCAAAAGCTACTGCTTCTCTAACTGTGTTTAGAACCCCCTTCTTTTAGCCCACAGTTCTCTAGCTGAACTTGTTCAGCACCAAACCTCTGAGGTTTTCGATGATGCCTAGTTCTGCAGGACTGCCCATTGCCAGAAATTTCAGAATCAAATGAAACTGTGCCCTCACTCAGCTTTGCTTCATGCCTTGTTAATTTCAGTCATAAGTCGTGTCTTTGAAACTATGCCCTCACTCAGCTTTGCTTCATGCCTTGTTATTTCAGTCATAAGCCGTGTCTTTGGATGATGTACATTAGCTTCCCCGTCTGACTGTCGTGTAAACCCATTTGAGGCTTTATTGTCATCTGCTGCCACAGGTTCTAGATAGACTGCAACAGCAAGTACAGGCCAAAACCCAAGTATGGGGGTTACCCTTCTGCCACCAATGCCTTCACCTGCCAAGTGTGATCATGCAAGAAGAAGGTACAGTAGCCCTTGATCCCAAGATTAAGAGGGTTAGTTGACAGCTGTGAGATTAGAACCATCCTTCTTTATATTCCCACCTCAACGTATCCTTGAAGCTGACGTGGTCCTCTCACAGTAGAGACTGATGTTTCTATGCAACCAGTTTGGAAATATGCTCACAAACCTTGAGGCAGATGAGCCTCAACATTCTGGTCCATCTTTGTATACAACTTCCCACACATTTTACACTTATAACCAGACGATTGCAGAAAACTCTGATGAGCACTTTCACAGAGGTACAGTTGCAAATGGTCACCAGTGCAATGGGAGCATGTCAACAGCATAGCTTGATTGTCCATGTGAAGAATCTAAGGAGAAGAAGACATGATGGAAGAAGATGATCAGTCCTCTTCCTCTGCTGTCAATGCCCACCATCAACAAGACAACAATTGTGGATGCCATGTGGTCCTTGCCAATGGGGAGCTGCACAGACAACCATGCAAGAACTTGCAGAACGCGGGCTTGCTGCCAAGATAGTACTGCCTCCAATAATAAAGTATGCTTGTTCACTGCCTTAGCCTGCACCCAGGAGTTCGATCTTCTAAAGCGCTTCCTTAAGCTGGGAGGTTTATCCCTATTAGATCAGTGGCTACAGGAGACATCTCAAATTGGCAGACGGGCAAATAGGGCCGATGCCAAGGAAGGGCGCACTGCTAATGTTCCTCCACATGCATGAAAACTTTAGTCGTGATGTTCTTCTAGTGTCTGGCATGGGCTGCCAAAAACAATCCATTGTTCCTGACAGCTACTTCACAGATCTGTACCTGGTAACTTCTTCAAAATTTACTGAGGCCTTGCTGTGTGGCTGCATTTTGTTCTTTAGCAGTCCCCTGTGAGGTAGTGGATCATGGCTCAGACCAGACCACTCTCAAAAGGGCCTCCAGCGGCCTGAGCTGTGTGCATTGTTGGAGAGCAGGACCATTTGCTTTAGCTGCTTGTTGCTCTCTTCAACGTTTGAACCTGCTAGCTGCTACTGTGGTTTATGGCCTTGAAAAGTAACCTCAGTTAAGCTTTAACTGATCCTCTTGCCATAGCTTGTGTGGAGTCCAAGAAAGCTGCCAGCACCTTGTGGTACTCCATTAATTTTCCTTACAGCTCCTGTACCTGTTTGACTAGGGTTTCTCTTTCTTTTTTTTTTGAAAACTATAACTAGATGTGAGGAAGGAGAGAGAAGACTGGATCAAAGACTGAAGCTCTGATACCTCTGTAAGAGAGAGGATAGGAGAGAGAAAGAAGAGGGACTGCAGAAGAGAGAGAAGAGGTGCAGGAAGAGAGAAGAGGGACTGTAGAGAGGAGTGAGAAAGAGGGTGACGAGGAGAGAGAAATGGCTGGCAGCCACCATGGAAGGACAGGAGAGAAGGTGAAGAAGGTGAAAGGACAGATGTATATTCATAAATTGGTACCATGCCAATGTCCTTCACACCTTTTATACCTAGGTCAGTGTGACACTAGGTATTTCCCTCCATTACAGTGTGTTGCACCATCTTGCAAAAACCACCCCTCATTTAATTTTTCGTAGCTTTTTACATGTATTTTGGAAGTGCTTCTCAATCTTCAAGACAAATTCTACATGCAAGCACTAATTTCCTGTGGAAGGCACATGTGGTAGGTGCTGTTCTTGGTAGTGGCAGTGTTTATGACAACTCCATTGCAAGATCATGTGCTAGTGTTTCTATGGTGTTGGCAGTAATTAGTGTGCCATTAATCCTTTATTCGTAGGAGATCTTTTTATGGCATGAAAATCTACTCAATAGTCTTGTTTCTACAACATATTTACTTATTGCATCTTTGTTATCCAATAAGTGCAATCACAACCATTTGATGGTATAATGGATTACATTGATCTCATTAATTTTGCTTCAATATTGTTTTTGCCAAAACCCTTGTACCACAAGGCGAGTCTTGCATTTATGCGAAGTTCCATTGGCTTTCAATTTACTACAAAACATCCACTTTGTCACAAAGACCTTCTTGTGGTCTAGATGATCCTCCAAAATGTAGGTTTGTTCCAGTCAATGCTCTCGAGTTCTTCTTCCATGACCTCTCGCCATTGGGGATGCTTTAAAGCCTCTTGCCAATTGTTCGACTTAGAGTGCACTTTGTAATTAGTTGACAGACATAAATGAAGCAAAAGGTACAAGCCTACCAAATCTTCTCGATCACTCCGGGATGGAAAATGGTGGAAGAATCCTTGAATCCCACATGGTCTACTAGTACCAGTAAGATAGCCGGACCTTGGGAGGGACCTATGAGGTAAAGAGTCTACAAGTAGTCAAGAGTAGGAAGTAGACCAATGTTCAAATGGCATGATCTAGGTAATGTAGGCTAAGGGATAGGTTCATAGTCTAGTGCAAGTGGCTGCATGTTGTCCCTCTCATCAGAGACAACATTTCTTGTAATGATACGATTTTAGGGCCAAACAACTAGTAAGCTTTAGCTTTAGAAGAGTAGCATACAAAAATCAAGAGCTCTACTGGGGGCACAAGTTTTTCGATCTTGTCATCAAGAGTATGCCTGTATGCACGACTCCCAAAGACTTTAAGGTCATAAATGATAGGTAAAGGACAAAAGAAAGCCTCCTCGAAGGGAGCCTTATGAGAGATTGTTGTGATTGATTATTGGTTGAGGATATATGCCGAAGTGTAAAGAGCCTTTGTCCATAGGCACTTAGGGAGCTCTATCGTGAACATAGAGCATGCCATATTCATCATGGCCTAGTTTCTACGCTCTATGACTCTATTCTATGAAAGGGAGTTGTTAGAGATTAGCTAGGTTGAATGTCTTGCTCATGTAATAACTCCAAAAATTGGTGGAAGACAAACTCCCCAATACTATCACTCATTGGCCCTATATGGATACGCATCTAATTGTATTAATAGCCTTAGTCCATAGGCACTTAGAGAGCTTTGTTGCTAACAACATAAAGCATGCCATATTTATCACGATTTAGTTCCAATGCTTTATGACTCCATTTTGTGAAATGGAGTTGGTGGAGGTGAGTTGTTGTTGAGTTTCTTGCTCATGTAAAAACTTGGAAAACTGGTGGAAGACAAACTCTCCTCCACTATGTCCCTATACAAATACCCATTTGATTGTGCACAAGGTGCACCCATGTAGAAAAATATGCAAAGGCATCGGATTTATTTTTAAGAATATAGACCCACATATATTGTTACGGGGACGTGAAATTTTAAGATACTCTAATCTTACCGATGACATTTAATTAAGATATTAATCAAATGTGCAAGGTTGTTTAGCACGTGATACGCATGGCAGTTATTTCATGGTAACAGGATAAAGATCCCATGGATGTAGTGGGTGTCGAAGGCAAAAGTTATAATAAGTTATGCCTGATAGGTCCTAGGTGGTACCTGGTGTTAGATTTGGGCCTAGATCAATTTATTGGCCACTAATGTCAGTGGTGACATTAGAGACTAGACATTAATTAATTAATTAATGCTAGTCCAAGGGTTAGTAACTGCTTAGGGATACTTGGAAGACAAATTGGCCTGGTCAATTTAATTTTTGATCCATAGATTGGCATTAATTAATTAATTAATACCTAGTTTTGCCAAGTTTTGCCAAGTGGCATTACAATGTTTGACCCTTAGATTGGCATTACAATGTTTTATTAATGGTTGTTGAGGATGTTGCCCCATAAAGCTTAGCATGAATCGACCTAAGAGGCCTCTTAGCTCTTTATAAGGCTTGTTGAGGATAGGGTACGCAATGTTGTTTTCCTAATTGATAGGCTTTACAGAAATCCTTGAATAGTTTTAGGTATGGAAAACCCTAAGTCATTTGACGGCATGACAACTTGTAAAGAGTGTCATACCCAATGTATCCTCAACAAAAATGCTAGACTTGCTCTTCATTTGTAGGATTCCTAGTAGTAGCTAGTTTGATGGAGCTTTGTGGGCCCAAACATCATTGCAACCTTTGAGCTTTACTCACATGCCCTTGATGTTTCTTGAGCATGAAGCGCCGTGAGGCGTCATTGAGATTATAGCGGAGGCTTCCATCTTGGTATGGTGGCCATGATGAGATATTTGCGGCTTTAGAGAGCGGTAACAAGAAGTTGAAGGCTAGTGCTATCATTGTGGTACGAAGGGACATTTTCACAAGGTCTATAAGGAACTAGTAGCTTTGCAGAAGGAGAAGGAAAAGAAGAAGTAGGATATGGACTCTTCTGATGACTCCTTATCCTCCTTTGTCTCCAACTCGGATCCTTTGGCCAAGGTGAAGGGCAAGGTGTTGAAGGGGTCATCTTTTTTAGAAAAGGGAAGGGGGTTGGCTTCTCCCCCTGTTGCTTTCTAGTGTAGGTGATGCAGTCATTCCTTATGACTCTCTAGTGCTAGGGAGGGAGTGTGAGGATGGTGAGGTGGGATATGAGTCTCATCTATACAAGTACACAGATGCAAGGGATTCAGAGAGAGACTTCTCTTCTACATTTGACTGAAGTGTTTGAAATCCTAGAGCCTAGATTAACATTCAAGTTCATGATGGGTTGTTACTTGATAGAGAGCGAGATTGGCTCCTTGTTAAAGCTCACATGAGGGGATACTTTGGTAGTCCAATTGAAGGTAGGGAATCCATGGTCACGTATGCTTAGAGACATTGTTGACTAATTGGTCATGTATGCTACTACGAGACATTGTTGATAGGCAGAGAGAGTTGTTACAATTCTTCTCTATTTTTAGGAGCTATTATGATTGAATCGCCATAAGATTTTCTTCAAGGCACCTTGATAGTGGCTTGATCACCCATTGATTGGGTATCCATGGTCCTATTTTGACAATCTTTGTTGTATGGACTATGATGAGTCATTATCATTGTATCATTGTATTGTAGCAGATCACTCATGATTTAAGAGAGGATGTTAGTAGATTAGTTAGTTCATGAGTGAGTTTGTGCATGTATATTTGTGAGCTGGGCACATGAGATTATATTAGACATTTTTCTAGTTCTTATTTTTGAGGTTTTTGGCATTTTTTGGCTAGTCAACTTTACTTATAGGCCATCATGATGTTGGCCAATCTGATTCATTTTAGGCATTATTTATTGCCTATTGGTGCCAGTGCCCACACAGCCACTGACTTGTTAGCGATATCAGGTCCTGGCCTGGCCATACAGGTAGTCTGGTCGGACTGACCAGTTGGACTGCCACGTGGCAGTCCGACCTGTACTGATTAGTCGGCTGCATTTAATGCAGCCGACTTGCTTTTTTGGGCGCATATTTTCTGGCTATTTATAGCCGATGTTCAGCACAGTCTTTCACACTTTTGTTTGCAGATTACAGGTTGGAGATTCGTGCAGACTGCAGCGTACTTCGAGGTGGACAACATGTTGCATCGTCGAGGTGGAGACACGCAGTCCCGCGCATTGCGCCCGTGTACATATCTGCATATCTTTGTATACAGCACACTTTATACAGCAGATCTTCATCTTCCACTGTCTCTTTCTCTCTCTCTCCTCTCTGCATTCACTCTCTCTCAGTCTTGGTCCCACGCTTCCGCATCGCTGCACTCTGATATGGTATTAGAGCAGTGAAGAAGGGCTGACTGAGTGAAGAACATACCTGAAGAGGAGATTCCATCGCGACACAAGGCTGCGTTTCCAGCATTCGAGGGCGAGCGGGAGGGCTTCGCATCGGAACAAGGCTAAAGCGAGCGCGGGCGCGCGGGAAAGAAGTCCAGTTGTGAATTTGCTGCTGTTTGCTGCTGTCTGAAGAGGAAGAAGGCCGAGTTTTCAGCTTTCAAGTGCAGGTTTTACTTTTTCATCGCCTCCGGCAGGTGAAGAAGATTCGGGACGCGGAAGAAAGAGCCCTAGCAAGTTGTGTTTTCATAGTTAGAGGGGGCTGCTTTTGCGTTTGTGAAGGCATTACAGGTGAAGATGTCTACAGAGATTGACTTGGAGTTCTAGACGATCATGGATCGGAAGGCGCCTGTCTTACCGGCTCTTCTCGCAGATCAAAAGCTCGATGGCGACACTTACCGCATCTGGCGTGTGATGATGTTGGCCATTCTTGAGTCTTATGATTTGGCGGAGCTTGTACAGGAGGAGATCGACCGGCCCTTGGTGAGAGATGAGTCCAAACGCTCTTCCGATGCTCGTGCGGAGTTGGCCAAGGCACAGTCTCACTGGAACAAATTGAATGCCCGGATTCGTTCTTTTCTTTTTCTGTCTTGTACTATAGCCGTGATAGCCCACATCGAGCACTTGACGGTGGCTCGGGAGATATGGCTGGAGCTTGATCAGATGTATAACCGGATGACCCTTATGAAGCGGGTTTCTTTGAAGGTGCAGATGCGGACCTTGTCCGTGAACAAGTCTTCTTCGTTGCGAGAGCACATCAACAAGCTTAGACAGCTTCAGATGCAGGTTCAGAATGCGGGGAAGCCGATTTCCTCCGAAGACATGGCGATCACACTCTTGTTCTAGTTGCCGCCACGATTCGGTGCTTTCTACTCCGCCCTTATTGCTTCGGGGCGAGAGTCTACTCTTCGGTGGGAAGAGCTGGTTCCTATGGTCTTGGATCAAGAGGAACAACTGAAGGGACAGTATGCTTCCAAGTCAGAAGCCTTGACAGGTCAAGCCTCTCAGAAGAAGGGGAAGGACCAAAAGAAGAAGAAGGAGGACAACAAGTCAAAGAAGGACAAGGACAAAGAATCCACATGCCATATTTGTGGAAAGACCGGCCATTGGAAGAAAGATTGCCCCGACAAAGACAAGAAGGACACCAACAAGAAGGACTCGAAGGATTCTGGAACGGTGGCTGCACCCTCATCAACTGCGTTTCTTCATCTAATAGCAGTCATTGAGGACTCTATACCGAAGGCTTCTGATGCTGCGATGACAGCCCCCCAGGCTCGAGAGTGGATCGTTGACAGTGGTGCCTCCCGGCACATGACTCCTTCATTAGTTGGTGTTGCCTAGTTGCGACCTTCATGTGGGCAGATTCTCATCGGAGATAGCTCTTCAGTATCTATTGTAGGACGGGGTGAGATGCAGCTTATTCCAGATGGACGTGGTGGTACTCATACCTCAGAGGTTTTGCATGTGCCCGGTTTAGGGTATCATCTACTTTCGGTTCATAGGATTTGTTCCCTTGGCCTTTTGGTGGAGTTTGACAGTGATTCGGTGCGAGTCCTTGATCGTGGGTCAAGGAAGGTTCTCTCATCAAGATATGAGAACGGCATCTACAAATTGACGTCTTCTACCGCTCTCCCTACTCTTCTTCTTACCTCTCAGACACAGTTAGAGCTATGGCATGCTTGCTTTGGTCACCTCAACTATGATTATCTTCGGAGGGCGTCACGTGGAGAGCTTGTTCGAGGGTTACCGGACATAGTGGTGAGCCAGCAGCCATGCGTCTCCTGCATTCGTGGGAAGCAGCATAGGGATGCGATTCCCAACAAAGCTTTGCGGCATTCTACTTCCTCGATGGAGCTTGTATCTATGGATCTTTGTGGCCCTATGAGGAACGAGTCCTTGAAAGGGAGCTCGTACTTCATGTTGGTCGTAGATGACTACAGCAGGATGACTTGGGCCTATTTCTTGGCGTTGAAGTCGGAGGCTTTCTCCCACTTCAAGGATTGGCTTCTCTTTGAGGAGAACCGATTGGGCCGGCGCTTGAAGACCTTGCGATCCGACAAGGGTGGTGAATTTGCTTCTAATGAGTTTGCTCGTTTTTGTGCAGATAAAGGCATTCACCAGGAGTTTGCTAACACCAATACTCCTCAAGAAAATGGCATTCTTGAACGGAAGAACCGAAGTGTGATCGAGATGGCGTGCACCATGATGGAGCACCGACAGACACCTCAGTTTCTGTGGGTTGAGGCTGTGGCTACTGCAGTTCACATCCTTAACCGATCCCCCACTTCGGCCGTTAATGGGATGACACCTTTTGAGGCTTACTTTGGGACTAAGCCCGATGTTTCTTATTTCAGGGTTTTTGGGTGTGATGCCTACGTTCACATTCCCAAGACTCATCGTGATAAATTTGAAGCAACTTCCCGAAGACAGGTGTTTGTTGGCTACAGCTCTCAGTCCCAAGGCTATCGTTTGTATGATCCCGTCAAGCGGGATGTGTACACCAGTCGAGATGTGTGGTTCGTGGAGGTTCCGGCCATAACAGTGGGTGAGGAGCATCCCGTTCTTGGAGATCCAGTGGAGAGTTGGGCTTCCGAGACAGTTCCTTTGGAGCCAGCGCCTTTTGATTCCGATTCTGTTTTGATTCCGATTCTGTTTCCGATACAGAGTCTACTGTTCCATCGGTCACCCCCGAGGAGTTACCACCGGTGGATCTCCCAGAGTCTTCAGCTGATGGAGAGTGACGAGGAGAGGTCCGGCCTCCTCCTCGTTGGGCCCGTGACACACTCCGTGATTTAGGGATCGAGGGGGTCCCTAAGGAGTGGGGACCACAGGATGGTCCGCGGGTGGCCGCGTCTTCCACCACATGTGAGGCTGTGTGGCTTCGGCGATTGTTGGAGGAGCTTGGCTGCCCCCAGACTCGTCCTACTTTGCTGCAATGCGACAATGAGAGTTGCATTGCCTTGGCATGGAATCCTGTTTTCCATGCCCGGACGAAGCACATCGAGATCCAGTACCACTTCATCAGGGAGAAGCTTCTGGATGAGACCATAGCTGTGGAGTATTGCAAGACGGAGAACAATCTTGCAGATTTGTTTATGAAGGCGCTTCCCCAGGCTCTACTTCAGAGACGTGCCAGATCCCTCAGGCTTCTGCCCCGTCCAGGCTCTGAGAGGGGGTGTTAGCAATATCAGGTCTTGGCCTGGCCGTACAGGCAGACTGGTCGGACTGACCGGCAGTCCGACCTGTAGTGATCAGCCGGCTGTATTTAATGCAGCCGACTTGCTTTTTTGGGCGCATATTTTCTGGCTATTTATAGCCGATGTTCAGCACAGTCTTCCACACTTCTGTTTGCAGATTACAGGCTGGAGATTCGTGCAGATTGTAGCGTACTTCGAGGTGGACAGCAGGTTGCATCGTCGAGGTGGAGACACGCAGTCCCGCGCACTGTGCCCGTGTACATATCTGCATATCTTTGTATACAGCACACTTTATACAGCAGATCTTCATCTTTCACTGTCTCTTTCTCTCTCTCTCTTCTCTCTGCGTTCACTCTCTCTCTCAGTCTTGGTCCCATGCTTCCGCATCGCTGCACTCTGACATGACTTAGTGTTGTACGCAATTGTCTTATGTTTGATATATGGATTCCATTTCTCGAGCACATATTTGAGTTCTCTCTTTGTAATGTTTTTCTATTCTCTCTTTTCTCTTTTCTTTTTGTGTTGTGCAGTCTATTATAACAGTCTTCTATGCTCTCATCGCTACACCTACTTTTGACAATTAGCTCTAGAGTCTTCATTCATAGGAGAGTACAATCATTGTTGGTAATGCTGGATTGGTGCCAATTGATGGTGTTTGCACATTCTCTTTGTTTCTTGACCATCCATCTTTAAGCTTGGTATCAAAAGTCCTACATGTGCTAGACTTGGGCTTTGATCCCCTCTCCGTTCATGGCTTTACAAGACTTGGTACCCGAGTTGTCTTCACTAAGCAGGCCGTGTTGGTTAAGGACTCTCCATGAGCAGTATATTGGCTCCATTTCCCTTCCAGTTTGAAGGACCTGTTGAGTTAGCATTTTATTGCTGCACTCGTTCCTAGTTGTGCACCACCCATCCCGTAGGTTCTATCCCATCCCCACCAGCTCCTTGGGGTGGTTTCTTGCATCTTGTCACGAGGATGTGAAGTTTTAACTTAATTCTCTTTACACACTTAGGTTGGGACGCTTAAGTTGCGCACATGTGAGATTAAGTTCAATGTGTAAAGAAATACTTGTCTACAGGATACACCCACAATTGTACGACAAATGCACAGATTCATAAAGAAACACAGTTAGGGTTAGGGTTAACATAGACACAATGAACATAGAAGATAATTGAATTTGAATAATGAATGAATAGATACAATGCTCAATGCAGCAAACACACTGTGCAAGGTGAAAATTGACCCCTGAACTTGTGTCTCGAGGACCGGGGCAGAGTATGAGTGGAAGAGTGTGATGTACTTTGACAGATCCTAGAATGCAACAGGCAGCCTCCGAATGTGTTCGGCAGCAGCAAATGCAGCCTGTGAAGGCTAGAGTAGTGACTTCGGCAAAACAGGCAATCAGAGCAAAAGGATAGTAGAGGCAGCATGTATTGATGATATGGCAGCCTGTTGACACAGCAAATCTGGTAAATGCAGTCCAAATGATGATGTGGCAGATCAGGTGGCCTCAGAATCAGCAAACACAAATGTAGATGATGATGTGGCAGGTCAGGTGGCTCTTTAGCCATCAAACCGCAGATGTGGCTGGTCTTATGCTGCAGAAATTGCAGATTTCTGGCCATGTGGCAACAGGTGGCAGCTAGAAAGGGCGGAGGCTGCAGTCGCTTGGCTGGATAGCAAGTTGGAAGGCTAGAAAACAGTCCTAAACAGCAGTAGAAGGTTGGACAATAGGTGCCAAATGGTAGACAGCTCTAATTGAGATATCCTTCACATATATAGGGTGTGGGCAGTAGTGAGAAGGCACTTGCAGGCTACAAAAACGAGATTGAGGCTAGATGGAGGGCAACATGTCTATTTGTAGAAAGTTTGGGTCCTCCCAATAGGGTTTGTGCTTATGGGACACAAACACTCTCTAGGAACACATTTTCTTTTAATAAATAGGTTTAATTCATTAACTAAGCATGTTATGAGACACAATCACTCTGTGGGAATGTATTTTCTTTTAATAAATATGTTTAATTCATTAACTAAGCATGTTTTGGGACTGTTTTAAAGAAGCTGATGTGTTTTTAGCTTAACACCCCCTCTCAGGTCTAAAAATAAAACTAGAAATGGATTGTACTAGCCCAAGTTGTCATGAGGACATGTATTTTTGAAACCTCACTTAGCATGTGGATTAATTTTTAATCACATGATTAAGTAAATGATATACATGTGAGGTGAAACTGGGATTAAAGTAAATTTACGAGCCCGGGACCCGAAGAAATCATGAGATATCAAAGGCAAAAGTTGCTATAAGTTATGCCGCACAGGTACTTGGTGGTATCTGGTGCCTGTTGTTGGCCTAGGTCATCCATTTGGTTATAAGTATAAGTTGGTGACACTAGAGAAGTGGCATTTAATGGTACCTAACGCCAATCTGATGGTCAAAGATGGTGCAGAGACACTTGCGAATGGAAGTTGCCTAGCCAATTTAATTATTGGCCAGTCAGATTTTTTTTCAGGGCACCGAAATAATTATTATATTAATTTTCAGTATTTAAAGTCTGAAAATTAATATTTAATTATGGAAAATGCAGAAAAAATCATTTGGGAAGATTGCCACTTGTGAAAAATGCCCATCCAAGAATGAAAAACGTTTTAGAGACTGGAGAGAGGCGTTTCTATAAATTCAACTTACAAGAGAGAGGAAGGGGCGGCTGCTGGTTTGATTTGCAGCCATTGGAGGACCTTCTGAGGCAGCTAGGGGTAAAAGAAGGGCCAATCAATAATAGGAGACAGCATCTTTAGGTTGTTGAGGCAAGGCAGCAGCAGTGAATGATTGATTTTCTTCAGTTCTTTGCATCTACATGCTGTTGTGGCAGGGCAGCAACTACACTCGATTGATTTTCAGTCATTCTTTGCGACAAAAGTGTGAATTTTCTCTCTCTACAGCTTTCCCCCTCATCTTCCAACCATTTTACAGCCTTGCTCTGAAGATCTCAGCATTTGGATCCTTGGAGGTTGAGAAATTTCAGATTTCTTTGTTGTAAACCCTAATATGCAGCAAAAATTAGGGTTTAGCAGCAGCCTCGAGAATCGTGCTAGAAATTGGAAGCTCCAAGACTTGGATTGAACAGGGCTGAAGCTGTTTGTAGCCTATTCAAGTGGAGGGACCAGCAAATAATTGAATTTGGGGCATTTTCCATCTCCATCAAAGCGGGTAAAGGCCAATCGAGTGCACGAATCAAGGGGCAAAATAGATTGAAGACTTGTTGGTCAATTTGGATAGCAAGAGGAGTTGAAACACTGAAAGGGATTGGGAAAAACCCATTGTAAATCAACTTTTTCTTTAATAAAGCTAAAGAAATACTGAAAGGGGTACCAATTTTGGGGCCAATCGAGTGTGCACTGTAGAAGATTAGTAGGTAAATTTGAATTTTTAGATTTGCATTTATTGTTTGCTGCTTTAATTAAGTTGTAATCATGGATTTACCACCCTATCCGAGGAGGAACACTGGTTTCAGGCAAGCCCATATCTTTTTCTTTTGCCCAAGGCATCCCATCCCAAAATAGATAGGGCTTTGGGAAAATAGTATATATTGGCCCTCCTAGTGACCTACCAAGATTGTAGAGTTGATGGTTATCTTACCAAGGAGGCCCAAGTGATCACCCTAGCAAGGCCAAGGCATTAGACAAAGGGTGCTCTTGATTGCTTAATGGCCTACTAGGACCTGCAAAGGTGGATGGAACCACAATGGAACTTGTTTTGTTTTGTGTTTTTTTAGGAAGGGCTTTTAACCTTGGTTTTGATTGTTTTAGCATAAGTGTGAGGTTTTTAATTAGTGTTTGTCCTACTAAGTAATCTGTGTCTCTAGGGGAGAATAAAGGATGGTTAGACTTGTTGACACTGTCACAAAAAGGACAAGCTATTCCGACCACCATAGTGGGTGTTAGTGATGAAGAAAAATGCTATGGAGTGTATGTGATGAAGCATACAGGAGAGGTGGAAACAAGGGAGATTGCCATGTGAGTTGCTATAAATATGGTGGATCTAGAGTTGACCACTCCAATAGATTGAAAAGGAATAAATGTGCACAGATGCATGTTTACAAGAATAGAATACGAGTGCATGGGGTTATGCAAGAGGCAATGCAGGTCATCATGTTTGTGCAATGCAATGTGAAGATATGCTAGGGTTTGCACCGAGGAAACAAAGAATTTACGACCAAGACTGAAACACAAAGGCTTAGATAATGACGTGTAAAACTCAAATTCAAAATGCAAGGAAGTTGATTACTAGCAACAATGGGAGGCTAGGCGACAATTGTAGACCATGTTGCAGCAGTTGCTTGAAAGGTGAGAAGGATCGAAGCTTGCTTGGAAGTGAGCTATGGTGGAGAGCAAGAGCAAGAAGAGAGAGAGACACAAATGGGAACTCCAACAACCACAATGTGTGGCCGGGTCTTCCTTTATTCAAACTGTCACTAAAAGAATAAAGAATAAGTGACTGTGACAGGCGCCTGCCACCTGCCACTTGCAGTGTGCAGTGGCGGGTATTGACAGTGTAGTAATATACGGGCGGCTAGGCGAAGGCGCCTTTATCCCTAACAACCTTCCACTTAAAGGCGAATCTGTCCCAATGAGAGAGAAAAAAGAAAAGACAGTACATGTACACATGTACAATAGGATGAGAAAAAAGACGTCATCTGATCCAATGCCCATCAATCTCCTGAGGAAGGCAAAGCGCTCAGTAGTGAGACTCTTCGTGAGCAAGTTTGTAGGATTCTGCTCAGTCGAAATCTTGACAAGGTCAACAGATCTGTCCTCAATGACCTTGCGAATGAAGTGATACCTCACCTCAATATGTTTCGTCTTCGCATGGAAGACTGGATTCTTGGCCAACTGAATGACACTCATAGAATCCGAATGCAGTGTAGACATAGCATCTGTCATACCAAGGTCTGCAATCAAACGGCCTAACCAGATAGCCTCCTTGCAAGCCTCTGTGGCTGCAATATACTCGGCCTCTGTAGTAGAAAGGGCCGTACACTTCTGCGCCCTGGACATCCAAGAGATAGCCCCTCCAGCATAAGTGAACACATAGCCAGAAGTGGACTTCCTACTATCTGCATATCCTGCATAATCAGAGTTAGTGTACCCCACGACTCCTGTATCTTGGCTGCCATAACAAAGACACATATCTGCTGTGCCCTTCAGGTACCTCATGATACCCTTCACAGCATCCCAATGTTTCTTGCTAGGTGTAGCCATATAACGTGTCACAACCCCAACTGCAAAAACAATATCTGTACGGGTGGCTATCATGGCATACATAAGACTGCCTACGGCTGATGCATAGGGAATCTTGGCCATCTCGGCTGTCCGCTCATCTGTCTCTGCGGACAATCGGCCTGTGAAATCTTCACATGAGAAGGTAATGGACAACCAATAGGCTTAACATCCTGTATGCGGAAGCGCCCAAGGACTTTATAAATGTACTCCCTTTGTGACAGATAGAGTAGTCCTTGAGATCTATCGCGCGTAATGCGCATACCAAGTATATGAGAGGCCTGTCCCAGATCTTTCATCCCAAAGCTCTTTTTGAGCTGAGCCTTAAGAGCATCTAGCTCCTCATGAGCTGTCCTTGCTAAAAGCATGTCATCCACATAGAGTACCAAAATCAGTAAAGAACTATCATGAGCTTTCTTTGTGTACAAGCATGGATCTATAGCACTGCGGCTGTAGCCCTGTGACTGTATGAACGCATCAAACTTATGGTACCATTCCCTAGGTGCCTGCTTTAAGCCATATAGACTCTTCTTGAGTTTGCACACTAGGTGTTTCCTGCCAGGGTTTGCAAAGCCCTTAGACTGCTCCATGTAAATCTCATCATGTAAGTCTCCATGTAGAAAAGCCGTCTTGACATCCATCTGGTACAAGTCGAGGCCAAGTTGTGCAACCAAGGCCAAGACTAAGCGTAGGGTGGTCATCTTGACCACAGGAGAAAAGACTTCATCAAAGTCAACACTATGCTCCTGCTTAAAATCCTTAGCAACCAATCGAGCCTTGTATGCCGGCTTGGGGTGTCCAGGGGTACTTTTCAGCTTGTACACCCACTTGCATGGCAAAGTCTTCTACCCTGAGGCAAGGAAACCAAATCCCAAGTCTTATTCTTATGCAATGAGTCAAGCTCAGACTATATAGCCCTCTCCCAAGAGTGACAATCACCCCTGCGCATAGCCTCATTATAAGTAAGAGGCTCTTCTGCATCAGTAACCAGTACATAATCCATAGAGGGCGCAAAACGGTCAGGAGGTCGTCTATCTCTAGTAGAACGTCTCAACCCAGGCTCTGCTACCTGACTGACATCCTGTCTAACATCAGCATGTCTAGCATCTGGGCCATGAGCATCAAGTGATGCTGCGCGCTGTCTAGCTGGCCGTGGAGCGAGCTGAACGGAAGCAGGTGGCTTCTCCTGAAAGATAACTTTGCGTACCTTAACCACTTTCTGAGGCTGCATATGCATTTTGTCCTCATGAAAGATGACATCATGGCTGCGGATCACTTTCCGTGCCTGCAGATCCCATAGACGGTAACCCATCTCTCTTGCATCTCCATAGCCAATGAAAATGCATTTGACACTTTTAGGATCCAGCTTATTGCGTTTGTCCTTGGGCACATGGTAGAATGTCTCACATCCAAAGACAAGCAAATGATTATAAGAGGGGGGCTTGCCTGCCCATACCTCCGCTGCAACCTGAAAGTCAATGCCACTGCTAGGCGACCTGTTAATGAGATGCGTTGTAGTAGTAACTGCCTTAGCTCAAAAGTGCTGCGGTAAGCCAGGATGGCTAAGCATGCTTCAGACCCTTTTCTGAATGGTTCTATTCATGCGTTCAGCCATGCCATTCTGGGGTGGGGTGTAAGGGGCGGTCAACTGAGGCTTAATATCCCGCTCATCACAAAACTGCTCAAAAGCACGTGATACATACTCACCCCCATTATCTGACCTTAGGCATTTGAGCATTTTCCCAGATTGGTTCTCTACCAATGCAAGCCAATGCTGAAATGTGTCTAAGACATCGGATTTTCTTTTTATGGGATAAACCCAAACCTTATGTGAGTAATCCTCTATGAAAGTAACAAAGTACTTTGCCCTACCAAGTGACTGACAGGGTATGGGTCCATATCCATCTGAGTGCACAAGAGTCAAGGGCTCACCTATGCGTTTCTTACCAAATTTTTTATGCGTATTTTTAGTTTGCCTGCCATATAAACAATGATCACAATAATCAAAATGCAAAGAGTCAAAAGGTGGAAGGTAGTGCAAAGCACGGAGCATTTTTATTCCTTTAAGAGACATATGCCCCAAACGAGCATGCCAAAGGGATACATGGGGAATAGAACCCACAGACAAAACATGATCCAATGTAGCTCCTGATACAAGTAAGGGATAGAGGTTGCCAAACTTGGCACCTCTTGCAAGTACAAGCTTGCCACGAGTAATCTTCCATGCAGAGTCTCCAAAAGACACAAAATACCCTACATCATCAAGTTGTCCAACTGACATAAGGCTGTGAGCCAACGCAGGTATATGGCGTATATCATGCAAAACAAAAGAACTGCGAGAAGGAAACTACAGCCTAACATCTCCAATGCCCACAATATCAAGAGACCTGTCATCACCAAGACGCACAGAACCAGACATGGTACAATAGATATGAAACTAAACTTGACAGGGTATGACGAGTATGATGATGGTACCCAATCTCCTGACGACGGTCAATCTGTTCGTGAATCAAATGGCACGAGTGATTCCTTCTTTCACCTCCCAACCTCGCCTAGATGAGTGCTGGCTTCTCTGTTTCCTCTGCCAGCCGTCCACTTCAAGTGAGTCCTACTATTCTTAGACTCTCTTACTCTCTAGGCTCCCCTTGACCCTCTTCGGATGCCCAAGGCCCCCGGACGGTCATCCTTCGCGCCTGTCTCCCATAAATTACCTTATTAATGTAACACAGGGTGTCACATGAAAGGATGCATACGAATCTAAGAGCTAGCACTGCGCATACATAGAATGTATCTCAGAAGCCTGTAAGGCATCGCATGAAGAAGCTGCAAGTATGTAATCATCATCTAAATCAGTGGCCTGCATGACATTAACCTCTTCTATCTTCACATTGGACTTTGCAAGTACAATACCGTGCTCAGAAGACTTGTTCTGCACTTTTTCTTTTCTCTTTTCCTTGCGTTTATCATCACGCATTTTATGGCACAGTGGCCTAATATGTCCTGCTTTCTCACAATAATGATAGGTAAGATCAGAATTCCGTTCATGGGACTTATTGCGACCATGTGACTTGGACCTAGACTTTTGAGAGTCCCTACCCTTATGATCATTATCATGCATGCCATTTTTGCCACCTCTAATGGTCAATGCATGTGAAGAGCGAGAAGTATCATTGTTTCTCCTGTTGATTTCCTTAGTCAATAAAGCACTCTCAACATCTTTGATTTTCAGCCCATCAAGCTTGTTCGTGCATATGGCAGTACGGAAGACATCCCATGATTCAGACAAGGTGCCAAGCAGAAACAACGGGTGCAAGTTGTCTTTGAACTCAATACCTTGTGACAACAGACTTTTCATGATAGCATGAAATCGATTGAAATGAGATGAAAGGGAGGTCCCCTCTTTCATGTGAAGGTCCATTAATTGCTTCAGCCAATATATCTGTGACGTAGGACTTTGCTGCCCATAGAGCTCCTGAATCTTCTCCCATAAATCCCATGCACTCTGATTCTCATCTTCAACAACATTATGATGGACCTCTTCTGAGAGTGACAAAATAATGGTAGACTTGCATAGCTCATCAACTTCCATCCAAACATCATCATGCATATCCTCAGGTTTGACACCCTTGAAACGCAAGGGTTTAATCTGCAACTTCTGCACTAAAACTTGCCATATTTGGGACTTCCAATACCCATAGTTGGTACCATCCAACTTGGCAATGTTAAAGAGAGCTGTGTCTTTCAAATGACCAGCCATACTGTCCCAAATCAAAGCAAAAAAGTAAAATTGCAGGTTGCTGTAATTAGTAGAAAATGCACTAAAACCACTGCTAAAACTGGCTGAAAGGGTGGATTTCACCAAGAGAAGCACTTGTTCACAAATATGACCAAGATAATATCAAATAGTAAGCATTACCCCCATAGACGTGCTCAAAATTTGTAGATTTCAAGTTGCTGTAATAAATGACAGTAGTATGTAAAACTGTCCCAAAATGAAGCCATCACTGATAGATATGTCACTGCAACTGCCAGGTAACAAGATACATCCAACAGTGAGTTTCCAGGGGCAAGAAGATACCAAGAACTATTAAACCAATAACCTGTTACAGGTAAGAGATATCTCATAGGTCTAGAAGTCATGCATGTAATGGGTCTTGGGGTAAGAGAAGAGACCAAGCACAACCACAAACACAATTGATAGAGCAAGAAGCTCAATACATAACCATCCAAGATGTATACAAAATTGACAAACCTGTGTGACAGAGATAGGTGCCTACCCCAATAGGCGTATCAAATCAGCCCACTATAGACAAACTGCAGACATAAAGCTCTCAAGAGAGAAAATGCATGTAATTGTCCCACAAGCTCAAGCTCATCTGTAAATAGGACTCTATGTATATCCGAATATACCAAGAGGCTCCCACTGGAAGTGAAGTCAGATGCAAAGAGAGCGAGCAACGCTCTAATACATCAAATACATAGCATCAGACATGCCAAATCCCAGTAGGGTACATCCGGAGCATAAATCCCAAGCTATCTCAGACCCGTAAAGCATAAGCCTGAAAGCATTCAAAGAGCATGTAATTAACAACCAAATGTAATGCCCAGCAGATCCAAAATGCTCAAATACATCTGAAGATGAAGCTCCAAGTAACTGTCAAGCATGGGCAAACCAAGTGGCATCCATATCTGACCAAAGCATAAATGCAAGAGGCCTAAATGTCAAGTAGTGACAATAGGCATAGACCGGTCCAAAGCTTGCCAACTGAAGCCGAATGCCAGTGAAGAACAACCAAGTCAGAGCTTAATACAAGCTCAAAAGCATTCCGGAACCAAAGACAAGCTCGATGTCGTATCCCGAAGGTCAATACTTCATTGCATATCCCAAAGACAGCGCCCGAAACCAATAGGCATAACCAAACATGAGATAATAGGCTTCAGCCCACTGTGGTACAGCAGTGATTTACTGTTCAAAACCGAGTATTTCAGTCCAAAATGATGGCATAACATGTGCCTTGCATCCCCCAAACAATCAGGCATCAATAGGTACCAAACCGGTTAAGTAAAAGTGCCCAATCAAGCATAGCATTAGATGCCAATGTTACTTCTGCATAATATGATTGTGGGACTGCTGTAAACAGTCCTGGAAATGTACAGATCAGACCCAAAACTGATGCCAATGATCAAGGAGGCTTCAACCGAAGTTAGAGACCATTACCAAGTGCATTGCCAAGCCCGAAGAAGCATGACATAGCCACCAATGAGTAGGTGAGCTGCTGTAGTGTGCTGTTCAGAACAGCCAAAAAATGGCGGAAATTTACTGATTCCTTCTTCTGCTCCTGTGCATCCACGTGACCTCAATGGTAGTGATTGCAGGCTCCGGGGGGCGCCTAGGGAGGCCCACAACAAGCCTCAAGTGCCCAAATGCAAGAGGGAGCAAGATCCAAGCTTCAAGGGTTTGAGCTATGGCTGCCCTGTTTGATTGCAACCTGAGAATTGAAGAAAAACACTAAAAGAATACTTCAATACCTCTATAGCAATGCCCTGAGGGTGCCTCAATAGGCCGGGAAGGTGCTCGGGAAGCTGGGGAGTGACGGGAGCTGAGGAAGGTCAGCTATGGCTGCCGGGAAGGAGACCCAATGCTGTAGGCATTTGAATGGAAGCTAAGAATGCCACGAACCAAGCTCGGGAAGTTGGGAAGCCTCGCTTTGATACCGGTTGAAAGGTGAGAAGGATTGAAGCTTGCTTGGAAGTGAGCTATGGTGGAGAGCAAGAGCAAGAAGAGAGAGAGACACAAATGGGAACTCCAACAACCACGATATGTGGTCGGGCATTTCTTTATTCAAACTATCACTAAAAGAATAAAGAATAAGTGACTGTGATGGGCGCTCGCCACCTGCATTGTGCAATGGCGGGTACTGTCAGTGTAGTAATACACGGATGGCTAGGCGGAGGCACCTTTACCCCCAACATTGCTAGGGGATGGATAATTGGTGGAAGAGGGCTTATGGCTGAAACTTGTAAGTCAAGGAGGTAGTTTGTCTATTTATAGATGGGGAAGGATCCTCCCAAATTAGGGTTTTGCATGTGGGACATAGAAACTCTCTAGATCTGCTCCCCGTTTATTGAAACTTTTGGTAATTTACTGTTTTGGGACTATTTTAAAGAGCCAATTAGAGGGTTATGAATATTTAGCTCAACACCCCCTCTTAGGCCCAAAATTGGAACCAAGAAGGAATTGGAAAAAAAGCTTAAGTCCATTTTTACCCCAAGACATTCCACCCCAAAGTAGCCAGGGCATTGGACAAAGGGTGCATATTGGCTGCCTAGTAGCCTATCAAGACTATAGAGGCGATGGTTATCTTACCAAGGGAGTCAAAGTAGTCACGTTGAACTTTTTTTCTTTTGGATGGAAGGATAGATATAATTTGTGGTTTGTCAAGTAACTGTGCCCTGAGGGGAGAATGAAAAGGGATGGTTAGATCCAACACATCACAAAACAAATAAGCTAATCCAACCACTTGAGGGTATTGAGGACAAGGGAAAGGTTAATGAAGGATACTCAAGAACTGTTGATGGAGATAGCTTAGGATTTGCTTAGGGGTGCTTTGCACAATGAGATGCAGAGTAATGCTGCATGATGAGAATGCGCATGCAGCAGGTGTCACTTGGACAGTGTCCCTCGTGGAGCAATTGTTCACTTGTCCAAGTGCCCTTTTCAAAGATGATGAAATTATGCAATGCAAAGGAGAAGGTACAACAGGAAAGGGGAGGTCAATGTCAAAGATGAGTGATGAAACCTATAGAATACTATGAAAGGATAGGAACCCCTCTCAACCCTAGATGCTGATGTTAAAGAAGGAAGAGGAGCCTTATGTCGGTCTTCATGTGGTGTTGAGAACCATGATGATGAAGATGAAGATGAGGATGAAGTACCCCAACTTGAAGAGCAAGGTAGAAGTCATTGCCATGATGGCATTAAGAGAGATGTTGCATGATGGTCCTCGGGAGGGAACATAGTTGCACTCGTACATTGCCATATGTATTCGTATGGTTTCGTACGATAAAACGTGCCTTTATTGGCCACTATGTTTGTTGCGTCTCCCCGCGTTCTGCTTGTGCATGTCTCTTGTGTGGCACTTTTGGGGGGGTGGGAAGCCTTGGATACTTTAGCCCATCCCCTTTTCCAGCTATGCACTCCTTCCTTAGCCCCCCCTTGGATTTCATCTAGCAAGCAACCATGTTTGACTTTGGACCCCTCTTTGATTGTTTGACCCTTCTCTCATCTACAAAAGGTGCTCCTCTCCTCCATGTGTCCACACCAATTCAGCAAGCATTTGCCATTGTCATATATCTCTCTTGGATCTTGCATTGATTTGTGATTCGTGAAGTTCTAGCCTCTCACTCTCTTCTCTTTCCTGCACCTTATCAAGGCTCAAGGCTCAAGCCTCTCCCATCCCTCTCTCTTACTCTTGCTCTTTCAACTTTATTCCAACTCTCTCCCTCTCTTTCAAGTTTGAACTTTTAAGTTTCAAGAGTCAAGACTCAAGTATCCCACTCTTCCTCTCTCTCTCTCTCACTCTCCCCCAGGCCTCTCCATCTATCATCAGCACCATGACTCCTGAGAAGTATGAGGCCTTTAATTTGCATGCGATTCATGTGGAGAGGGACTCAAAGAAGTCCAACTCCCACCATTGGACGTGTAAGTATTGTGGGAAGCGCTATACAAGTGGTGCAACCTAGCTTCTCCAACATCTTTCCAAGATGGGGAGGCAAGTTGCTCCATGCAAGGAAATCCCTCAAAATATGATGGATAAGATTCTCGCCAAGATGAGAGGGGGATCTATAAGAGGAGGAGGAAGTGGCGTATCGGCACCAACTTCTATGTCTACTAATGAGGAAGTATCGAATGTGGGCATATCGGGAGAGGCCTCTACAATTGGTGGTGGGGCATCCACATTTGCATTCGGCTCCATAAAAGACAAAAAGTAGAGGCACACACGCACCGGAGAGACAATCCTATCTCTCTTAATCTCCTAGTCATGTGCGTGGATCGATTGTCTTTCTTAGAGAAAGGCAATGACTTGCAGACATTGAAATTGTAGGCGCGTGATTGAGTGCAATCTTGCATTCAATGTCCTAAAGCAAGAGCAATAGAAGAAGGTAAAGGCCATTGTCAATGTGGGTCCATATGAAGAATGGACCGGTGTCATATACAATGACATGAGGATGAAAAATATTGATGAAGAGAAAAAGAGGATTGATAGAGCCCTTGATTCTATTCAGGCCGCATGGATAAAATATGCTTGCTCCATTCTCACCGATGGATGGAGTGATCATAAGAAATGGGGCATCATCAACATACTCTTCTCATGTCCACTCAACACTTATTTTTTGCGGGCTATAGATACCCATGAGAGAGGGAGGAAAACGATGGGCACATTCATCTACATCCACATTTGGCAAGCTATCATTGAGGTATACATTGCCTTTTAAATTTGTTTCACTTTCATTATAATTTATGCATAAATATTTGTCTCCCTATTCTCTCTAATATCTAGCTTGAATCTCTCTTTCCCTCCAAACCCCATCTCTCTTCATTCTTGAATCTTGAAAGTTGAAACTTGAAAGGCTCAACACTCGCTCTCTCTCTCTCTAACCTCCAAGTAAGGTTACTTGTAATTTGTGGTTGTAGGTGGACGCCTCGAATGCGGTGCAAGTTGCTACCAATAATGCATCGAATTGTTGGTGCATGGGCCATTTGCTCGAGGCCAAGTTTCCTATGATTGTGTGGACTCCATGTGCAAGTCATTGTTTGGACTTGCTCATGGAGGACCTTGGGAAGCTCAAGCAGGTGAAGAGGGTGGTCCGCAAAGCTACATCAGTTGTTACCTTCATGGTAAAGGTAAAGGTGCTTGCAATATATCATGAGCATAGCACACTTGAGTTAAAGAAGCTCTCTTTGACTCGGTTTGCTTACATGTGATTGTTGCTTGAGCGCCTTTATGAGGTGCGATCAGATAGTGTATGTCCACTCTATGGAATGAGCGGAATAAGCATGAGATAGAGGAGGCCAAAGCCAAGCAATGCTTGTGCCTTAGTGAGCAGTTTTGGCAGAAAGTCCGTGTCGTTGTCATTGTCGTGACTCCCTTTTATAGGGTATTACATATAAGTGATTGTGAGAGGTCCATTATGGGCCTTCTCGTTCACTTCTTTAGAGCAGCATTGGTGGAAGCATGTGCTTGCACGGTGATCATAGAGACACATCATATACATGTTCTAAAGATGGCAGATAGATGGGCATGGATGCTTAAGTTCACCATCCATGGTTTTGTTGCATTGGTATATCCGGCCTACAACTTGTCGGCGATTATGGATGATATAGAGCTTTGTTCAGACCAGCTTGCTTTTTTGACTTGTGTGGTTGCTGCGGATGACCATAATGCAGTGCTGGAGGAGCTAGGATGCTATGGAGATCAGAGAGGACATGTGGCTTTTGCTTCTTCCACTTGTTGGAGGAGAGAGTCACTTGTGAAGCTTTTATTTTGGCGGCAAAACTTTGGATATGCATTGGAGACCCTTCACCCTTTAGCCATGAGAGTCCTTGCTTAGGATTGCTCTTTGGGTGTATGTGAGAGAAACTGGTTAGCCTATTTTCTCATTTACATGAAGATTTGCAATCGGCTTAGCACAGGATAGTTAGAGGAGCTAGTCTATTGCCGTACTAACTTACGCATGCATTAGACTTTAGCATTTACAATCTTATGTGCATTGTGTAGGTGATTGTTGATACACTCAAGTTGACGGGCGACACTCGTCTACGTGTATATCAGGAGGTGGACGATGAGGAGGAGGAGATGATTTTTATGGTGCTCTATAGAGAGCTTATAGCAGGATATACTCGTGACACTTACAGTTAGTGTGCTCGTGGGGCAAAGAGTTACAAGTAGGTGGTGGCAATGATATGGTCATTTGACACCCTCCGACATCAAGGAGGGGTGGTTTGAGTGGCTTATAGACATATGTAAGGCGGGGCTTTAGTAGTCCACATCTTGTGCCTCATGATGACATCCCGCCTTGCTTGCACAATCAGCACATAAGGAGCCATCATTTGATGATGATGGTAACCTCATCAGTGAAGATGAGTATAAGAGTGTCTCATCATCCTATATTGAGGAGTCATCTTTAGATTCTCTTGATGAGCACTCAAATGGTTTTGATGATGATGATAGTGATGCCTTATCATAGATTCATAGGTCTCTTTCTTTTTTGTATCTACTATCATCGTATACACATGCCACTATGATACATCATCCATAGACCATGTATAAATAGATTCTAGTTGTATCGCATGTTGTGTGCAACGCATGCGAATGCGACCGCAATGGCTACCCTCATGTATTCAACTTATTTTGTAATGAAATGGCTATTTCCACTTTAAACATGTGCATTGTGTTCCATCATTTAATGATTTATGGCTTTTTAAAAAGTTATGCTAATTTTTTTTCATACTAATATCGTATCGTATCTTATAAAATCATAAGGTACCATTTAGTGTTGTATTTTATCATACCGTACCGTATCATGCCTTTTTGTATCTGACAACACAGGGATGGAAAGCCTCCATGCTGGTAGAAGAACAAATCTCCTAGGAAGATGAAACCACGAAAGAAACAGTGCGCATCTTATGTTTTCAGCCCAAGAAGGACCAATCCAAACCTGCATGTTAGCTCTACACTAAAATACAAAACCTTGCAAAAGATATCATAATTTGCAAAATAGAGGTTAGTTGTGAGATGCTCCAAAGCAAAACAAAATGAAAAATCAAAGTAAATGAAAAAACAATGTAATGAGTATGTATGGATGAGTAAATGCAGCTGATTTTGTTATCTAATTTCGGAGAGCCAGTAGTAGCGAACTTGGTGAGTAGCCTTCTATATTCGGCCAACTTGACTTTTAGATCATCCCGTTCCTTAATGGAAAACTCTTGAAGTTGAAAGTCGAGATTGATATACTGAGTGCAATCTTACTTCACGTAGTAGTCAATGAGATGACTCCAATGCTTAGAGGCGAGGGAAAAATGCTATAACTGAGAGTGAAACTCAAGAAGCAATCCTTGGATTAACTCAACATTTGTTGTGGCATTGTAGGGCTCTGCATTGACAGATGTAATTAGGGTGAGCTTATTGAGGGTTCCACATAGGCTCTAGACCAACGATGAGGTTCCAAAGTCCTTGAGATTTAAGCACTTGTTGCATGAAGTTTGACCAAGTGGTGAAATTTGACCGAACACTTCAATGTTGTGCTCAATGAACTGCTTGAGTATAGGCTGGTTATCAATGATAACAAAAGTGAAATCTTCTTGCATGAAATCCACTTTTTGGGGCAGATTGGATCAACTAATGGTAGTGGCATAGACCTTGCAAAGGTTGAGGCAATACGATCATGGCCACCTTTGAGGAATGTGCATGGGATCTACAGCTTCTAGGGTTTATGCTCTTACTACAAGAGGTATGCATGCGGGTTTGCTAAAATTGCATCTCCATTGCATGCCTTGCAGAAGAAGGATGTGCCATTTAAATGGATAGCAGTGGAAATTTCAACATTTAAAAAGTTCAAGGAATAGATGACTTCAAATCTTGTGCTTGTGTTGCCGGATCTAAGGAAGTCATTCATAGTTCAATGTGATGCATGTGGTAAGAGCATTGGGGCTGTTTTTATGTAGGATGGCCGAGTTGTGGCTTATAAGAGCCAAATTCTCCACAGTGCAAAAAAGAATTTTGCAGGTCTATGAGAAAGAGCTCTTGGATGTAATTTATGCATTGTCTATGTGGAAACATTATTTGTTGGGGGCTGATTTTACAGTGCAGACAGATCATCAAACTTTGAGGTACTTTCTGACGCAGATAAAGTTGTTAGAGAAGCATATGAGATGGGCAAATTTTCTCTCTATGTTTTATTTTCAGATTGTACATATTGATGGTAAAAAGAATGTTGTGGCTAATGCACTGTCACGTAAGCCACAAATTTCAGCTGTCAGTATGGTTTATCACATTGAGTTGGATGCCATGAAAGAGCAATATGTTGTTGATTCAGACTTTGAAATGTTTATGATCAACTTTGCAATGGCCAAAGGCATGAACACTTTGTGCTAAGAGATGAATTTCTGATAATGCATATACAATTGTGTGTCACAAAGCAATTAAGGCCTAGAGTTATCACTAAAAGTCATGCTCCTCCGTATGCAGGACAGAGAGGTATTGATGCCACAGTCAAGGCAGTGGAGCATTTCTTTTATTGGCTAACTTTGAGGCATGATGTAGAACAGTTTGTTAAGACATGCATTGTATACTAGAAGGTAAATCATGATATGCAAAAGATGATGGGTTTGTTGTAGCCCTTACCTATTCCAGATAGGCCTTGATAGAGCATTGCAATGGACTTTATTTTTGAGCTTCCTAAGACACCTACAGGGAATGATGGGATATGCACTATCATTTGCAGGTTTAGCAAATAAGCCCATTTTATTTTGGCGGGAAAGAAAATAAAGGCTGATCATATGACATGATTGTTTTTGCAACACATCTTTAAGTATCATGGTATGCTGGAGTCGATCACTAGTGATCGAGACTCCCAAATGACTAGTTTATTTTGGAAGGGGTTGTTTGAAAATATGGGTACCACAGTGAAATTCTCATCATCCTTCGATCCGCAGACAGATAGTTAGTTTGAGGAAGCAAATTCCATAGTGTTAGATCTTTTGAGGTGCTATGTTTCAGACCACAAGACACAATGGGAGCAATATTTACCCTTGGTTGAGTTTGCTTATAACAACACAATGCATAGTTCTACGGGCAAAGCTCCATTTGAGGTGGTTGAGGGTGACAAGAAGGTACCACCTATTCTGCAAACTAAGGATAAGATCTTTGAGGTTGATCGTTATGCGAAAAATTTGGATGTAGCCTATGCGAATATAAAATATGCACTTTAGAGATCGCAAGAAAAGCAAAAGAGGGTAGCTGATCGCCACAGACGCTCTTTACAATTTGCAGAGGGTGATTATATATTGCTGCGTTTTGAAAAGACAAGGCTGAAAAAGATGAAAGGAAGAGAAAGATTGTATTCGAAGTTGAGTATGAGATACTATGGGCCCTTCCAGGTGTTGTTGAAGATCAACGATGTGGCATATCGGCTGAAATTACCTCCACATTGGCGGATACACAATGCCTTTCATGTCAGTTTGGTGAGGCCTTTTTATGGTGATGTGCCAAAGGATATATCTGCTGAAATTCAGCTTGAGGTTGTGGATCTGGATGAGATTTTGGTACCCGAGTAGATTTTGGCATATAAGGAAAGAAAGTTCAAAGGTAAAGTTTCCAAGAGATACTTGGTGAAATTTTAGAATTATTCACCAATGGATGCCAAATGGATGGAAGAGGATGACTAGGCGGATTATCCTCAGTTGTTGCAGCTTTATCTAAATGCCTTTTAGTTAGAGCCAACTTTAGTTCGGGCTCGGTCAGGTTCAGCAGAGCAAGGGTTCGGAGTATTGCCTGATGCTCAAGGGGGAGGTAGCACTTCCACTCCTCGAGTTATGGATAGCTCGTGTATGAAGTGGATCTCAGATGTATTCAGCATGCATCCAAGGTATTGTGTTGATAGTATGTTTGCCATGAGGTCACTACTTAGTGTACGAGTCATTGTGAGATATATGGAGTGAGTATGAGTTTCATCTCGGCACTGAAACTATACTTTTGCATTAGCTTATGATCAATTTGGGATGCATTTTGAGACAAATTCTGATAAGTTTCAGCTCATTTTTTGATCAGCTTGAGAACCGTTTATGGTCACTTTTGGATCAGTTTTACATCAGTTTTTGCATTGATTGGTGGTCAGTTTTTTGTAATGAGTTTGTATCGGTTCGGGGTCACATTTGTAGTAGTGACCAGTTCTCAGATCAGCAAGTGATCAGTTCATGATGAGATTATGCTCAGTTTTCAATGGTTTACATTTGGTTCCATAGACAATAGCATATATTATGATGCCATTGATGTTTTAGACATGGTTTATGCTTGGTTATGGTGTGCTATGGTTTGGTTTTGCCTGATGAGTTGAGCTCATGAGAAATAGACGTGTCACATGATAATCTGGCAATGTTTTTAAGATTCTTTGTGTAAGTCTTATGGTATATTATGATTGGTTGGTAATTTTCAGCATGTGTTGAGCAACAATGCACAATGTTGTGTTAACTATGATGCCTTGTGGAAATTCCAATCCACTATTTTACTTTTAATGCATTTGGCAGTGCAATTGTGGATGATTGCAAGGATTTTAAGGCGGAGGGCTGTCATGAGAACATGTATTTTTGAAATCACACTTAACATGTGGATTAATTTTTAATCACATGGTTAAGTAAATGTTGCATATGTGAGGTGTAACTAGGGTTAGAGTAAATTTACGAGCCTGGGACTCCAGGAAATCATGAGATGTCAAGGCAAAAGTTATTATAAGTAATGCCGCACAGGTACTTGGTGGTATTTGGTGCCAATTATTGGCCTAGGTCATTCGTTTGGTCATAAGTGTCAGTTGGTGATACTAGGGAAGTGGCGTTTAATGATACCTAACGCCAATCTGATGGTCAAAGATGACACAGAGACACTCGGGAATGGAAGTTGGGTATTGGCCAGTCAAATTATTTTTCAGGGCACTGAAATAATTATTAGATTAATTATCAGTATTTAAAGATTGAAAATTGTCTTTAGAGGTTGAAGAGAGACATTTTGAGTGGATTCAGCTTGGAAGAGAGAGGGAGAAGATGTTGCTGGTCTGATTTGTAGCCATCGGAGGACCTTTTGAGGTAGCTAGGGTAAGGAGAAGACCAATCAACAGCAGGTGACAACATCTACAGGCTGTTGAGACAGGGTAGTAGCAATAAATGATTGATTTTCTTCAGTTCTTTGCATCTACAAGTTATTGAGATAGTTCAGCAATAGTAAATGACAAATTTTCTTTATTTCTTTACGAAGAAAGTCTGAATTTTCTCTCTTCTTAGAATTCTCTCTCATCTTACAGCCTTTCTATAGCCTTATTTCAAAGATTACAGCATTAAGATCACAAGAGGCTGAGAAATTTCAGATTTTCTGCTGCAAACCCTAATTTGCAGCAGAAATTAGGGCTTGGTAGCAACCTCGGGAAGCGTGCCAAAAATTGGAAGCTCTAAGATTTGGATTCAATAAGGCTGAAGCTGTTTTAGTTAAATTCAAGTGGGGGGACCAGTAAATCAATGAATTTGGGACATTTTCCATCTCTATCAAAGCGGATGAAGACCAATTGACTGCTTGAATCAAGGGGCAAATCAGATTGAAGACTTGCTGGTCATTTTGGACAGCAAGGGAAGTTGGAATACCGAAAGGGATTGGGAGAATCCCATTGTACATCAACTTCTTCTTCAATTAAGGTAAATAAATACCAAAATGGGTACCAATTTTGGGACCAAGAGGATGTCCGATGTCCAAGATTATATGTAAAGTGTGCATTTCAGCTTTATGAATTTGTTAATTGCTATAAATAGTGCTTAATTAGGTTATTTACCACTCTATCCGAGGAGGAAGGCTGGTTTTAGGTGGTGGAATGAATGAGTGGTGCCTATATCTCAGCACAAAATGCTCAAGCGCAAAGTTGTCCAACAGCCGGTGGCTGTCGTGGGAGTGGGCTGAGGGAGGTGTTAGTGTGTATCGTCCATTGGAGATGGATCCTGAGTGCAACGACCACTAGTTGGAGCAAAGGCTGATGAAGAAAAGTATTGAAAACACAAAAATGACTTGATGTCAATGATGGAAGTTGATCATTGGCAACAGTGGGAGACTGGGTGACAACTGTTGACCATGGAGCAGTAGTCGCTAGGGGCTAGACAACTGGTGGAAGAGACAAAGATGGGGCTGAATGGTGGGCAACTTGTCTATTTATAGATATAGAAGGATCCTCCCAAATTAGGGTTTGACATGTGGGATATAGAAACTCTCTAAAACCACTCCCCAATTAATGAAACTTATGGTAATGTATTATTTTGGGGCTGTTTTAAAAAGCTAATCAAAGGGTTATGAGATTTTAAGCTTAACATGTAGATAATGATACAATGTACAAATAATAAATGTCTCTAAAGTAAAAATGAATCAAAATCTTGTCACTCTCAAAAGAAGAAGGCCACCGTCTCTCAATGTGGAAGGGAAAGCTAGAGGAAATCACCCTCTCCCTATCAGTCCAAAGTAGTAAGGGAGGGTGCACCCACCTTTGTGATTAGGCAATCCTCTTTATTTTCTCATCCCCCTGCTATTGTTTGGTGCCCACACTAGAGCTATATGTTAGGGCTGATCATTATAGCCTTGTACCTTTTAGCCATTCTAGTCAAATTGTTTCTTGTCTCACCTTATTGATGATTGTGCATCATCTCTCCCATAGGTTTCATCCCATCCCCCACCATTTCCTTTGTATCCCATTCCTTTTAGAAGGGGATGATCGGTGATGAGGCTGCGGATTCCTTGGCTCTTTGTGTTTTAGAGGGGGGTTCGTAGCATCTTGAGGAGCGTTTTTAGGGATTATAGTCTATTTCAGGCCTTTCTGCCATGCGGAGACCTCTTTCCTTCATCATTGAGGCACTATCCCTTGCCACCTTGGCACTTGGTCCCTATTGTTTCTATGTAGGTTATGACACCTTAAATAGTTCCTCACTATCATCTCACAGTTGGGTTAAAGGCTTGGCTCACCCATCCTCCACTTGAGTTTTCAAGAGTGATCTATTTGAGGCCTCTCCATTTCCATTAGCATACGGTGGCCTTTTGTTTGATTAGCTTTTCATCTAGAGAGGTGGTCTTGCTCCTTGGATAGCATTTTTCATTGATAGACTTCATCGGCATTGACATTCTTCTTGCCACCCTTAGATCCATATCTCCTTTGGTCTTCGGTCGCATCCAAGATTTGAGAGGGGGTGTTAGAGATGTGTGTCTTGTACCATCATCTCTTGCCAGTGAACCTCATTTTGAGTGAGACGAGGACATTAGGAACTTTGACATTGTATTTGTCTATCATTCTATGTGCTTTCAGCACTTTAGATGGAGAACGCATTAGTGCATTTCTTTTTTGGGCACTATAGGCTATCTTGGGTGTCCACATTATAGGCCTAGCCACTTTATTACTTGTTGTGGGCCTAGTTTGCTTATTTATAGAGAGCGTGCTCCATCTCTCAACATTATCCATCATTGATTCTTTATGATCAGCCAACCCTTATTTTCTCATTCCCTTGCTACTACTTGGCACCCATACTAACGTGAAGAGTTGAATGTTAGTGTGAAGAAATGCTCTAAACATAGAAAAGACAAAACCAATCGTACGACAAAGTACAAATTGATAAACACAGAACTTAGTTAGGGTTAGGGTAAATCAGAGACAATGAACTCAAAGAATAATGAAGTGAATGACTACTGAATATACAATGCTCATCTAGCAAGCGCACTATATAGTGAATACTAAATCTTCAACTCTCGTATCTTTGGGATCAAGGCAGAGGTTATGAGTTGGAGAGAGAGTGTCATACTTGTAAGGGATCCCAAAATGTAGCAACGTAGCTCCCATGTGTCGAACACCAGTAAACATAGCCCTGGAAGCTGGATCTATCGTAGACGAGAGTGAGGAGAGAGAAAGACGAAGCACACGTATGATGGTGTGGTAGTTTGTACACTAGCCGTGGATAACAAATGCAATAGTTCATTAGTTCGCTAGCTAAAGAAGATGTGGGCGATTAGCAAACGCAACAAAAATCGATATAAACTGTGCAATGGAGGTTGGAAATAGGCGCCAAACTGATGTAGATAGAAAGGGCAGCTTTCAATGAGAGGTCCTTTGCGAATGGGGTGTGGGCAGCAAAGCTAGAGGGCCTAAAACTTGCAAAAATGAGATTTTGAGAGAGTGGTGGGTTGTATGTCTATTTATAGAAAGTTTGGGGTACCTAAATCAGGGTTTTGCATGTTGGACACAGTAACTCTCTAGGATCGCGTTTCTTTTTAAAATAAGGTCTCTTCATTAATTAAGCATGTTTAAAGGCTATTTAAGTCAAGCTAATGCATTTTTAGTGCAACATCTCCTCCCAAGCCCAAGCCCAAAACTGACCCATGAGAAATAAGCCCTTTTGTTTATGTTTCTTTAACCCCAAGGCATCCCATCCCAAAGCAGCCAGGGCATTGGGCAAAGGGTGCACGTCGGTTGTCCAATGACCTACCAAGACTACAGAGGCGATGGCTATCTTACCAAGGGAGACCAAGTGATCACTCTAGAGAGTCCATGGCATTGGACCAAGGATGCTTGTGGGCTATCCGTTGGCATACTAAGTCTTGCAAAGGTGGATGGAATCAACAATGGACTCTTTTTTTTTCTTTTTTTATAAGAGGGCTTTGTTTTAGTGTATCATAAGGTTTAGCAGTAAATGAGGGTTTCAAATCAGTGTTCGTCCCATTGAGTCATAGTGGCCCAAAGTATGGGAAATAAGGGTGGATAGTTTCACTACCTTCATAAAACAAGCAAAACAATCCCACACACTACTAGGATAAGTGCCTAGGGAGATGACTAGAGAGCAAGCAAGACAAGCAAAGCCAGCATGCAAGCATAGGGAACTGCCTTTGGAGATTGCCACGTGCAATTTCACTAGTATGGTGGATCTAGTATTGACCAGTCCAAGGGTGACTGAAAAGGATTTCAATTGGAGAAAGGCTCCATAATTTGTTGGGCCGAATGGTCTGTAGAAAAAGTGGGCTCAAGTGCTTTTGGTTGCGAACTCGAAGGAGAGGGCTACTTGGAGCGAGAAGGGGACTCGTTAAGTTAGTCCTTAAGAGAGGAAACACATGCCCAAGGATAACTGAAGTCCACAATAGTAGGACGGGCAAACTTTTTTGACAACTCCTCAGGTGAAGAGGGAGCAAAAGAACCAACTGCCATGTGAGCAGTGGGTCTACCTTGCTGTCTCGGTTGTGGAGGGGGGGCATGAGTGCCCGCACTAGATGGGCTCGAGACAGGAGTCTTGAGCGGACTGCCCTTAGTCTTTAAATGACACTTGTCATCAAAGTGACTAGCCTTTTAACAATGTTGACAATACCGATTTTTCTTTGATACATTCTGCCACCCAGGTTTGAGTTTTGATAGGAAAGTTCTGTGTGACTCACTAGCTTGGCTTGGATTTGGATGTTGATTGGAAGGTTGAGTTTGCTTGCCCTTCCCTTGCTACCCCTTCGGAGAATATGCAACTGGTGTAGAATATGGAGGTGGATAAGGTGGATTTTGTGGAAGAGGGGAGGGGTAGGCAGAAGTAGACTGTGAGTGTCTAATGGGTACTAATTTATGTGAGGGCACTGGAACATGAATGTTTCGTTAAGCTGTCGATGGGGGAGATGGAGGCACCGGGACATGTAAGCCCTGTCCAAATGTTGGCTAGGGAATAAAAGGATGATGGGTCGGGCTACTAGGGAAGGCTATGGAGGGAAATTGTGGTATCAATTGGGGCATACTCAAGATATGTTTGGGATGCACTTCCAAAGGGATACCCAAAAAGTGGGTGGGGGAGAGGCCAAGCCTTCATCATGGGTATACTTCTCAGATAGGGGGAAGGATGTGTCCTAAAAGGTTCTGCCTAAAAGAGGTGAAGGGATACTTACAGCTTTTGCTTTCAATTGAATACCTTCTTTTGAGTCCAGAAAGAAATATGTCTTCTTTATTGCTCATAAACAAAAATTATTATGTATAGTCCCTTCATCAAGAGGATCTCCCAACACTTGAGAAGAAGAGAAATCAGCATGAATAGATGTGTTCATACTTGACATTGGAGTAAAGATGAATGATGGAAGTGGTATATAGTCCGTGCCAGTTTCCACTTGTGGATGGCCAGTTTGTAGTGGAGATTCTGTCTTTCTTGCATGGTCATAAGTTCTATCCATCGAATCTAAAAGAGAAAATTCAAGTCTTACCTTCAATCTATTGCTAAGTCCTATGCATAAGGATAAGATTGTACTTTATAGGTGAAATCTTGTATGGTCGGTGGACTCCACGATAGTTTGAAGTCTCTCCAACCATACCAAATTTATTAGAGGCAAGTTGGGGGGCCTACGATTGATTGTTTCTAGACATGTTTGGTTGTGGAGATTGAAGTGGTATGGAAGTGTTTGAAGTTATCTAACCCTTCTGTTGTTTTTGCTTTTGCGGATGAGCTTTCCAAACAAAGTCCTAGGCATCTCAAAGGGAACTTGGCCCTAATACCAGGCGAAGAAATGCTCTAAATGCAGAAAACACAAAACCAATTGTATGACAAAGCACAAACTGATAAGCACAGAACACAGTTAGGGTTAGGGTAACTCAGAAACAGTGAACACAAAGGATAATGAAGTGAATGACTTTTGAATATACAATGCTCATGCAACAAACACACATTCCAGTAAATACTGAACCTTGAACTCTCATATCTCTAGGATCAAGGTAGAGGTTATGAGTTGGAGAGTATGTCGTACTTTGAACGGATCTCGAAATGTAGCCAGGTAGCCTTGTCAAAAGATGATGTGCTAGTGAGACAGTAGGGTTTGCGGGGAGGAACACAGAGTGAACTCGACAAATGTGGAGAAGAGAAGAGAAGAGAAGAGAAGAGAGAAGAAACTCTGATGAATGGAATGATAAAGTTCTGAATCATGGAGTGAATGTGATACAAGGGAGCAAGGGTGCCGTAGCACGTGGAAGATGCATATACTTTGGAGGGATGGGGAGTAAAGGTCGATGTCGATAGTCTTCGGTGGGATGACCGTTCGTGCTGCAATAGTAGCACCTAGTAGAAGTGCAATCTGTCAGTGGAAACGCCATGGTAACGGTGTGGCAAACTAGAGAAGGGAGGGTGGGAGGGAGAAAAAAGAATATCTCCCAATGCGCAATGGAAATGATAGAGAAATCAAATGTTGATGCCGAACCCGCCATCGGTCTTGTCTTCTCTGATGAGGAGGAGAGAAAGACTAAAAACGCAAGTGAGGAGAGAGAAAGACTAAAAACGTAGGAAAAACCAGCAGTAGCAGTCAACATGTTGAAATCAGCTCCGAACAGTGTGGTAGGTTGGAAATAGGCACCAGACTGTTATAGACAGCAATGGCCAGCTTGGACCGTGATGTCCTCCGTGTCCAGGGTGTGGGCAGCAAGCTGAAATACCTGAAATCTGCAAAAACGAGATTGTTTTCTGAATGGAGAGTGATCAACAATAGTCGCTCTACTGTAAACATCTGCAAACTGCGGGTGGAAGGATGGAAACAAGCGCTAGACTGTAGATGACAGCAAGGGATAGTTGAGACTGCAATGTTCTCTGCGAAAGGGGTGTGGGTAGCAAGCTGAAAACACTTGAAACCTGCAAAAATGAGATTTTGATGCAGTGGAAGAAGAAGAGAAGTGGATGTCGAACCCGCCACCGGTCCTTGCCTTTATTGGAGTGGAGGATCTTTGCTGCTGTTTGAGGAGATCCAGAACAGCGAAAGCCGCAGGATCTCCCTAAACGCTTCACGAAATTCAAAAAAGGGGATAGAGTAGTAGTTTTGTTAGGTGCCAATTGCAGGTAGTCAGGCTTGGAGCAATGATTTTCAGTCGTCAATTCGCCCACAGATCGAAGTTCAGTCCTTGAGTCGGGTGGTTGATACCATGTCAAAAGATGTCATACTAGCGAGATAGTAGGGTTTCCGGGGAGGAGCACGGAGTGAACTCGGCAAACATGGAGAAGAGAAGAGAAGAGAGAAGAAACTCTGATGAATGGAATGATAAAGTTCTGAATCATGGAGTGAATGTGATACAAGGGAGCAAGGGTGCCGTAGCACAAGGAAGATGATGAAGACAACAACGAATCATAAACCGCAATGTCCTCTTGAAGGGGTGTGAGGGTAGTGGAGAGGCTAGAGAGAAGAGGTGAAGGACTGAATGAATCAGCGGTAAGGAATAAATGAGAGAGTGGCCTATAAAGAGGCGTAGTCAGTCTAGGATGGCGCCCCTTTTTGGGGCTGCAAACCCTAAACGCAAAACGCAGAAATGCAAAAACGCAAATTGCGGGTGAAGGGCGAAGGATTTCTCAACAAGCCTCTGTGTGTTGAACACTAGCAAACACAGCTTTGGAAGCTAGATCTAATGTAGACGGGTAGTTGTGAAAAAATGCTCTAAACACAAAAGCCACAAAACCAATCGTACGACAAAGCATAGATTGATAAACTCAAAACATGGTTAGGGTTAGGGTTAGGGTAACTTAGAGACAATGAATAATAAGGTGAATGAATAATGAATATACAGTGCTCATGCAACAAACACACTATGCATGAATACTGAACCTCGAACTCTCGTATCTCTAGGATCAAGGCAGAGGTTATGAGTTGTAGAGTGTGTCATACTTCGAATGGATCCTAAATCACAGCAAAGGCAGCCTTCGAGTGTTGAATACCAGCAAATGCAGCCAAGTAAGGTTGGATTTGATGCGGACGGTAGTGTAGGAGAGAGAAAGACTAAAAATGCAAGTACCTGAGGAGGGAAAATTTGAACTATAGCTATTAGGTGCAAATGTAGCAAACAGGTGAGAGAATGCCAAGGTTGCAGCTAGAAACTAAAAATGCAACATTTAGAGGAGAGAGAAGATTAGGGTGACAATTCTATGCTTATAGTGATAGCACCGGATGTTGACGTTAGCATCAAATGTAGTAGCAAATTGTAGGCGATAGCTCCTTGGAACTTGGGAAGGTTGTAGACAAGTGGTGAAGGTTGGAATTAGGTACCAGATGGTAGCAGATGGCCAAGGGAAGCTCTGACCATGATTTTCTTTGCAAACGAGGTGTGGACAGTAGAGATTTGACTCTTGAAACGTGCAAAAACGAGATTAAGAGAGTAGTGGGTTGTATGCCTATTTATAGAACGTTTTGGTGACTCAAATTAGGGTTTTGCATGTGGAATACAATAACTCTCTAGGATCGTGTTCTTTTTAAAATAAGAGGTTTTCTTCAAAATTAAGTATTTTGGATCCATTTAAGTCGGCCTAATACATATTTAACTTAACAATCCCTCTCAAGCCCAAAAGTGAGCCATGAGAAATAAGCCCTTAATATATATATTCTTTTATCTCAAGGTGTCCCACCCCAAAGCAACTAGGGTATTGGGCAAAGGGTGCGCGTCGGTTGCCCAACGAGTTATCAAGGCTGTAGAGGTGATGGTTATTTTACCAAGGGAGCCCAAGTGATCACCCTAGAGAGGCTAGGGCATCAGACCAAGGATACGGGTTCGCTGCCCAAGGGCCTACCAAGTCTTGCAAAGGCAGATGAAATTAGCAATCGATTTTTTTTTTTTTTTTGTTTGTTTTTTAGGGCTTTTGGTGTGATTTGTTCAAAAGATTTAGCATTAAGTGATGGTTTCAAATTAGTTTTCATTCCACCGAGTCATTGTTCCTTGAAATATGGGAAAATAAGGATTGATAGCCCTACTATCTTTATAAAACAAGCAAAACAATCACACACACCACTAGGATAAGTGCCTAGGAATTCCTAAGAGGATGTGTGCATGTGCCAATCTTATGGAGATTTCAGGGCACCAAAATAATTATTAGATTAATTTTCAGTATTTAAAGATTGAAAAATTAATATTTAAATATGGATAACGTTGGAAAAACCATTTGAGAAGGTTGCCACTTGTCAAAAATGTCCATGCAAGTCTGAAAAACGTCTTTAGAGGTTGGAGGGAGATATTTTTAGTGTATTCAGCCTGCAACAGAGAGGGAAGAGATGCTTGTCTGATTTGCAAACATTGAAGGACCTTCTGAGGCAAGACTAAAAAACGTCTAGAGGCTAGAGAGAGGCATTTTTAGTGTATTCAACTTGCAAGAGAGAGGGAGGAGATGCTGCTAGTTTGATTTGCAGCCATTGGAGGACCTTTTGAGGTAGCTAGGGGCAGGAGAAGACCAATCAACAGCAACAAAGTGACAGCATCTATAGGAAGTTGAGATAGGGCAGCAGTAGTAAATGACTGATTCTCTTCAGTTCTTTGCATCTACAAGCTGTTGAGATAGGGCAGCAGCAGTAAATGATAGATTTTCTTCAGTTCTTTGTAAAGAAAGTCTGAAATTTCTCTCTCCTCAGTATTCTCTCTCATCTCCTAGACTTTCTATAGCCTTGGTCCAAAGATTGCAGCATTGAGATCACCAAAGGTTGAAAAATTTCAGATTTCTCTGTTGTAAACCCTAATCTGCAGCAGTAGAAATTAGGGTTTAGCAATAGCCTCGAGAAACGTGCCAAAAATTGGAAGCTCTAAGAATTGGATTCAACAAGGTTGAAGCTGTTTTTAGCCCATTCAAGTGGAGGGACTAGTAAATAATTGAATTTGGGGCATTCTCCATCTCCATCAAAGCGGGTGAAGGCCAAATTGATTGCCCGAATCAAGGGGCAAATCAGATTAAAGACATGCAGGTCATTTTGAATAGGAAGGGGAGTTGGAATACCGAAAGGGATTGGGAGAATCCCATTGTATATCAACTTCTTCTTCAATTAAGTTAAATAAATACGGAAAGGGGCACTAGTTTTGGGGTCAACAAGGTGTCCAATGCCCACGAGTATATGGTAAAGTGTACTTTTTAGTTTTGTGAATTTGTTAATTGCTGTAAATAGTGCTTAATCAGGTTATTTACTACCCTATGCGAGGAGAAAGGCTAGTTACATGGTTCCGTTGCTGGGACACCACTCAATCCCTTGATTTGGTGGGCTTGAGGCACTTGATTGCAAGCCAAAGCTTTATGCTAGTGCTGATTTTTACTCTCAGCTAAGAAATTACAGCAATATGTCTTCATACAGTGAGATGGACTCAAGCAATGATGATACCTCTCAATATGAATGTTTACATGGGAATGAAGGAAATGCAATGTTTGACCTTGAACAAGGCTTAGACCATGGAGAGCAAGCTGAAAATGTTGCTGTTGGCCAAGATGCACAGCCTTCAGGGCATAAGGAGACTGATGACCAGCAAAGTGAAGAGAAATTTGATGACCAGTTCACGAATTGGATGAGGACAGCAGTAAATCTCATTGTTGAATTGGCAAAGGATTCTCAATTTATCCGAAATTTTGAATGTTTCAAAGAAGGACAACAAAGGCAAGAAAAAGAAGACGTCTTTTATACCTTCGGGACAACAAGATGCATCCAAGATAATGCCAAACCCTTCATTTGAAGCTCCCAAAGATGCTAATGAAATAAAACAGTTGGTACCTACAGGGCAAGGAATGCAAATGCAAGGCCATCACGGAAGTGTCAATCCAATGGGTTTTGGACAGCCGGGCATGCATGCTATGATGGGGCAGCCAGGATATATTGGTGGAAGCACGATTGGGCTTGATGCCTGGGGCACAAAGTAGCATGTTTGGTACTGTATCTGCACCCCCGAATGCTTATGGGGCTCAAGGAATGAATGTTGGTCATGCAAATGCTCCGTTCGATGTTGATTTTGATGTAAATTCAGCAAATGCACCTTGTTTGCACCAGTCAGTGTATGACAGCTTGGAATAAGCTGGATGCTAAAGAATGTTGTGGCTGACGCATTGTCACGTAAGTCAATGTATGATAGCTTGGAATAAGCTGGATGCTAAAGAATGTTGTGGTTGATGCATTGTCACGTAAGCCATAAATTTCAGCCATCAGTATGGTTTATCATGTTGAGTTGGATGCCATGAAAGAGCAATATGTTGCTGATTCAGACTTTGCTAATGTTTATGATCAGCTTTGCAATGGCCAAAGGCATGAACACTTTGTGCTAAGAGATGGATTTCCGATGATGTATGGACAATTTTGTGTCACAAAGCAGTTAAGGCCTAGAGTTATCACTAAAATTCATGCTCCTTCGTATGCAGGACACAGAGGTATTGATGCCATGGTCAAGACAGTGGAGCATTTTTTTTATTGGCCAGCTTTGAGGCATGATGTAGAACAACTTGTTAAGACATGTATCGTATGCTAGAAAGTAAAGCATGATAGGCAAAGGATGCCGGGTTTGTTGTAGCGCTTGCCTATTACAGATAGGCCTTGATAGAGTATTGCAATGGACTTTATTTTTGAGTTTCCTAAGACACCTATAGGGAATGATGGGATATGGACTATCATTTGCAGGTTCAGCAAACAAGCCCATTTCATTCCGGTGAGAAAGAAAATAAAGACTGATCATATGACATGATTGTTTTTGCAGTATATCTTTAAGTATCATGGTATGCCGGAGTTGATCACTAGTGATCGAGACTCCCAAATGACTAGTTTATTTTGGAAGGGGTTGTTTGAGAATATGGGTACCATAGTGAAATTCTTATCATCCTTCGATCCGTAGACAGATAGTCAGTTTGAGGAAGCAAATTCCATAGTGTTAGATCTTTTGAGGTGCTATGTTTCAGACCACAAGACACAATGGAAGCAATATTTGCCCTTGGTTGAGTTTGCTTACAACAACACAATGCATAGTTCTACGGGCAAAGCTCCATTTGAGGTGGTTGAGGGTGGCAAGAAGGTACCATCTATTTTGCAAACTAAGGATAAGATCTTTGAGGCTGATTGTTATGTGAAAAACTTGGATGTAGCCTATGCAAATATAAAATATGCACTTCACAGATTGCAAGAAAAGCAAGGAGGGTAGCTGATCGCCACAGACGTGCTTTACAGTTTGTAGAGGGTGATTATGTATTGCTACGTTTTGAAAAGGTAAGGCTGAAAAATATGAAAAGAAAAGAAAGATTGTATTCGAAGTTGAGTATGAGATACTATGGGCCCTTCCAGGTGTTGTTGAAGATCAACGATGTAGCATATCGACTGAAATTACCTCCACATTGGCGGATACACAATGCCTTTCATGTCAGTTTGTTGAGGTCTTTTCATGGTGATGTGCCAAAGGATATGTTTGTTGAAATTCAGCCTGAGGTTGTGGATCTGGATGAGATTTTGGTACCCGAGTAGATTTTGGCACATAAGGAAAGAAAGTTCAAAGGTAAAGTTTCCAAGAGATACTTGGTGAAATTTTAGAATTATTCACCAATGGATGCCAAATGGATGGAAGAGGATGACTAGGCAGATTATCCTCAGTTGTTGCAGCTTTATCTAGATGCCTTTCAGTTAGAGCCAACTTTAGTTCGGGCTCTGTCAGGTTCAGCAAAGCAAGGGTTTGGAGTATTGCCTGATGCTCAAGGGGGAGGTAGCACTTCCACTCCTCGAGTTATGGATAGCTCTTGTATGTAGTGGATCTCGGATGTATTCAGCATGCATCCAAGGTACTGCGGTGATAGTATGTTTGCCATGAGGTCACTACTTAGTGTACGAGTTATTGTGAGATGTATGCAGTGAGTATGAGTTTCACCCAGGCACTGGAACTGTACTTTTGCATCAGCTTATGATCAATTTGGCATGAATTTTGCCTCAATTTTGAGACAAAAATTCAAATCAGCTTTAGCTCAGTTTTTGATTAGATTGAGAACTGTTTATGATCACTTTTTGGATCAGTTTTGCATCAGTTTTTGCATTGATTGCTGGTCAATTTTTGCAATGAGTTGGTGAGCAGTTTGGAGTCACATTTGCAGCAATTTATGATCAATTCTCAGATCAACAAGTGATCAGTTTATGATTAGATTATCCTCAGTTTTTAGTGGTTTACATCTAGTTCCATGAACAACAACATATTTTATAATGCCATTGATGTTTTAGCCATGGTTTATGCTTGGTTATGCTATGCTACAGTTTGGTTTTGCTTGATGAGTTAAGCTCATGAGAAATAAACATGTCACACGATAATCTGACAATGTTTTTAAGATTGTTTGTGTGAGTCTTATGGTATGTTATGATTGGCTAGTAATTTTCAGCATTTGTGGAGCATATGGAATGGTTGAGCAACAGTGTGCAATGTTGTGTTAACTATGATGCCTTGTGGAAATTTTAATCTACTATTTTGCTTTTGATGCATTTCGCAGTGCAATCGTGGACGATTGCGATTGCAAGGATTTTAAGGTGGAGGGCTGTCATGAGGACATGTATTTTTGAAACCTCAATTAACATGTGGATTAATTTTTAATCACATGGTTAAGTAAATGTTGCAAATGTGAGGTGTAACTGGGGTTAGAGTAAATTTACGAGCTTGGGACTCCAAGAAATCACGAGATGTCAAAGGCAAAAGTTGCTATAAGTTATGCCGCACAAGTACTTGGTGGTATTTGGTGCTAGTTGTTTGCCTAGGTCATTCGTTTAGCCATAAGTGCTAGTTGGTGACACTAGAGAAGTGGTATTTAATGGTACCTAATGCCAATCTGATGGTCAAAGATGGTGCACAGACACTTGGGAATGGAAGTTGCATAGCCAATTTAATTATTGACTAGTCAGATTATTTTTCAGGGCACCAAAATAATTATTAGATTAATTTTCAGTATTTAAAGACTGAAAATTAATATTTAATTATGGATAATGCTGAAAAAACCATTTGGGAAGGTTGCCACTTGTCAAAAATGCCCATGCAAGATTGAAAAACACCTTTAGAGGCTAGAGAGGTGCATTTTTAGTATATTCAGCCTGCAAGAGAGAGGGAAGAGATACTGCTGATCTGATTTGCAGCCATTGGATGACCTTCTGAGGCAATACTGAAAAATGTATTTAGAGGCTAGACAGAGGTATTTTTAGTGTATTCAACTTGCAAGAGAGAGGGAGAAGATGTTGCTGGTCTGATTTGCAACCATTGGAGAAACTTCTGAGGTAGCTAAGGGCAGGAGAAAACCAATCAACAGCAGGTGAAAGCATCTACAGGCTGTTGAGACAAGACAACTGTCACCAGGTGGTGATACTTTTTGCAGTTGCTTTCCTTATTTACTTATATAAATATTTTATTTTTCTTTTCTTTAGATGCTATTGCTTTTTACCCCTAGAGTTCTCTTGGATTGAGCCGGGATATTTGCATGGCCAAAAGAGACAGTCATTCGGACAAATTGGACTAATGGTTTGTCTGAGTCTTAGGACCGGTTCCATATTGAATGGGCACTGAAGAATAGAATGCCAGTGGTTTGGGACTGTGTGCTTAGTCACTGGAGATGGTGCAAGACAATGAGCTTGGCCAAGATAGAAGATGCACATGTGAGAATACTCACGGAATAAAAGTCACCGTAATTTAGCTACGTTATACTTTTTGATGTCGTTGCAATGATAAAAGTTGCTCAGAACAACTTGAGGAATGCAGGGTTGAGCATCCATAAAATTTAGGGAGTTACTATTTTTGGACCCCAGAATCTGTTCGTGTCATTATCTTCGTTTTTGCACGAGGATTCATTCTCTGGTCTGTGCCAAGGTTAAATTTTGCATCGATCATGGAGAAATTTAGACGGAAAGGTTTAAACGGGAAAATTGTTACATGTATGCCATGTGGCACAAATTTCCAAAAGAGAGAGAGAGAGTATTAAAAAAAAACGTAATAGGCATGAGGGGCAGATCTGAGAGTGAAGTTTTTAGGAGTTGAGGGGAGATTGCTGCAAGTACATCAGCTATGGAGAGTACTTCTTCGTCTCTGACTCATGTACAGAGGTACCGGGTGTTAATTGAAGGAACTACCGCTTTATGTGTGTCATAGACCGGTTTTAGTAGCAGCAATAAATGACTGATTCTCTTCAGTTCTTTGCATCTACAAGCTGTTGAGATAGGGCAACAGCAGTAAATGATAGATTTTCTTCAGTTCTTTGTAAAGAAAGTCTGAAATTTCTCTCTCCTCAGCATTCTCTCTCATCTCCCAGACTTTCTACAGCCTTGGTCCAAAGATTGCAGCATTGAGATCACCAAAGGTTGAAAAATTTCAGATTTCTCTGCTGTAAACCCTAATCTGCAGCAGCAGAAATTAGGGTTTAGCAACAGCCTTAAGAAGTGTGCGAGAAATTGGAAGCTCCAAGACTTGGATTCAATAGGACTGAAGCTATTTTTAGCCTATTCAAGTGGAGGAACCAGCAAATAATTGAATTTGGGGCATTCTCCATCTTCATCAAAGTGGGTGAAGGCCAAATTAATTGCCCGAATCAAGGGGCAAATCAGATTAAAGACTTGTTGGTCATTTTGAAGAGCAAGGGGAGTTAGGATACTGAAAGGGATTGGGAGAATCCCATTGTACATCAACTTCTTCTTCAATTAAGTTAAATAAATACCGAAAGGGGCACTAGTTTTGGGGTCAACAAGGTGTCCAATGTCCACGATTATATGGTAAAGTGTATTTTTCAGTTTTGTGAATTTGTTAATTGCTGTAAATAGTGCTTAATTAGGTTATTTATCACCCTATCCGAGGAGGAAGGCTGGTTACAGCCATACATCTGCGACAAGCTACATTAATATTTTTTATTTTCTCCTCAACCTTTAATCGTAAAGGTTTAATTATTTCTTAAAGGAGGCAGTTCACATGTAGACTGGGGCATTTCAGTTTCTATTGAAATTTCTTAAATTTCTTAGCCAAAATTTGAGGCTTTTTCAACAGTAATCCAAAATTCTTAAAATTTCATTCATCAAATTTGGGGCTTTTCTCGTTTGAGCACTCAGCCATCAAATTAGAACTTCAATAAACATGTCGAAGACCACCTGAGTGCTTTCAAGTGTAAAATCACGGTAGATCTGTGAATAATTGTACTGACCTTCCAGTAATGATAAAGAAATGTTTCAAGGGGCACCAAGCTTTGGGGCCAATCTGCCTTCATGTTCTGGTTGGTCATTTTGGGTCCATTACTTTTTTGTTGTTTTGTGGCTGAATTTCTGTGTTCAATATTGCAAGGTTAAGATTCACTTCCCTTTGATTCATCCAAAGGGGTTGGTTTTGTACAGTTTGCTCCCTTTTATGTCCTAGGTAATCCAACAATGAAATCCATGGGGATACTTTCCAAAATTTCCCAAGGAATTTTTAAGGAGTTGAGAGTTCTTCATCTGAAGTCTTTCAACTTTATTGACTTGACATTTATTACAAATGACTACATAGTCCATCCTCATGCCTTTCAACCAATAACATTGCCTCTTAAGAAGACTACGTTTTGTTAACTCCTAGGTGTATTACTTGTAGTGTTCCACCATAGATCTCTTCATTGCTTTGCTACAAGGCATGATTTTGATGAAGTATGCTGATTGCTGATCACGATCACCGTGATCCTGATAGAGATGAATGCAGGCCAGCCTTGACATAAATAGTTGTCATTTTTTTGACACATTAATGGAAAAATTCACAACATTGAGCATATGTGTGACATCTTGGTCCCTAGCTGCGGCCTGCAGTGACCATCCCTGCACACGAGTTTCTGTCACCTGCCCATTTCATGACACTAAGCTGGAGTGTGCAACAAAGGGTGGAGAATATCCCTTGCATCAAATACATCATCTCTACGAAGACCCTATATAATATATGCTATGGGCCTTTGATTCAGAAGAGTATCCCACAAAGATTAGTAGGTTAGGTCTGGGCTTAAGCTTGCCTTGCTTGTCATCAGGAATGTGGGTGTATGTATTACATTGGAAGATGCATAGTTGGGAAGGAGATGGCCTCTCGCCATTGGAAGCCAAGCCTCAAATGAGGTCTTATGGGCTACCACCATTGGGCTCCGTTTCATAAGTTAGGTACATAGAGGTGTGGACAGCATTGAGCAAAGGTGATCTAGAATCTTAGCTACAAAAAAGCATTGGAGTGAGCCATATCTCTTTAGATACATGGCTGGTATTTTGAAGGTCCATGTTTAAATGGCCTGTGCATGCTCTTATGCTTTGATGCTTGATCAATCGATTTAAGCTTTGCTTGCGGCATAAGGAGACTTGTGACATGTGGATTAAGGCAAGTGCAAGGAATCAAATTTATGTCAGGCTAACGAAGTAAAGTACCGGACAATTGATGTGATTGCAACCAACAAGCATGCAAGTCTTAGAGATTAGTCATCCCTTGGATTAGCATTTCTCAGGTTACCATTGGTGCATTTAGTTCTCTCGAAGGTACTCTTGGAGGATTATTTGTTATTCTCGCTAGTCAGTGGGCATTTTCAGCAGGCATAGTGTATGGACAGTTCCATCATGCAAGCAATGATGCCACGGGGCAATTGTAGGATCAATCGCTGGTTATTTTATTCGTTATTGATGTAGTTGGCAATTTTATGATCAAGTCAGCCAGTTTTGCCGGCCCGCCTACATTATTTTATTGTATTTATTTTCTCCTATTTGGGCCTACTTGGCAGCCTACCCCACTCACTTGCTTTTTAGGTGGTGGTAGAGGAGAGAGAGCTCAAGGAGATGCATCAACAATCCGTGTAAATCTCCCCTCTTCATTTCAGCATTCTTTGACTGCAGATTTCTGCATGCTTGTAGTCTTCATAAAAGAAGACAACAAAGCCACCACAAAAGAGATATCCGGTCGAGTGTGAATAAGCCAGATAAGAGAGCCAACAAGGCACCTGTAACGAGTGGCATCCGTAAGGGGGACTCCATCTGCCAAAATCTTGGACTTAGGATCCATGGGGCATGAAATAGGCCGACTCTCAGCCATACCAAACTCCGAAAGAAGCTCGAAGATGTACCTGTGCTGCGAGATAAAGATGCCCTGTGCCATTTGATAGATCTCTAGACCAAGAAAGAAGTGAAGGATCCCTAGATCCGTCATGTCAAACTCCTGCCGTAGAATAGCCCGAGTATGCTCCACCTGCTGAGTGTCGCTCCTTGTAATAATAAGATCATCTACATACAAGATAAGCAAAACACAGAGAGAACCCACAACCCTAAAGTAGAGGTTGGGGTCATGATCAGAGCGCTGAAAACCACTCTGTAGAAAGAAGCGGTCAATCCATTGGTACCAAGCACGAGGAGCCTGCTTCAGACCATAAAGGGCCTTCCACAGCCTGTAGACATGATCCTCCTTCTCCTGCACAAGAAAACCAGGAGGCTGTGAAACATAGATCTCCTCCTCAAGGACGCCATTTAGAAAGGCTGACTTGACGTCCATCTGATAAACAGGCCAACGGTGGTGAGCGGCAAGAGCCAAAATAACTCGAATGGTAGACATCTGAGCTGTAGGAGCAAAAGTCTCAAAGTAGTCCAAACCTGCTCTCTGTGCAAAACCCTTGGCAACAAGCCGAGCTTTATGCTTGTCCAAGGAGACATCTACAAGATACTTGGTCTTAAAGACCCATTTCACACCTATCACCTTCCGTTTCTTGGGACGTGGTACAAGCTCCCAAGTATGGTTCCGCTCGATGGAATCGAGCTCTGCCTGCATAGCCTGTCTCCAAATATCCTGTGCAAGAGCCTCCTCCACTGTGGAAGGCTCGGAATCCTGAAGAATCTTAGACATAAGAGCATAGTTCACGCAGAGTGAACTATCCCGCTGGGCCTGTAAACGGGCTGATCTGCGTGGACCTGTAGAAGAAGCAGGAAAGTGAGTAACACCTGAATCCTGCATAAGCCGGCGATACCACAAAGGAATCCTAAGAGACTCTTCCTGCTGCGAGGGAGACCGAGTAGTCTCCGGAACCTGTAAAGCACCTGTCTCTGAGAGGGACTTCCCCTCACCAAGTGAAGGTAGATCCTCCTCATTTGAAGAAGGCTTCCCATTGGATGGCGGTGGATCCCTAGAAGACTCCTGAGGGGAGACTGAAGGGGTGGAAGAACTCGAAGAAGAAGGAGTCATATCCGCCAAAGGGGGAGGGGAAGCCAAAGTAGGAGGAATGGGAGGGGGAGGAGTCGATGAAGAAGGAGGGGTGCTAAGAGGTATCTTGGAAGGAAGAGAAGGGAGAGAAGGTGGGGGGGGGGGGTCCGTTGATGTCGAAGAAGCACCTGTAATAGAACCATCAAGCGGATCGTCGGAGGCCAAAGCCTCATCAAAGATCACATCCTTGCTCACCTCAATCTTCCATGTCGTCAGGTTGTAGAGCCGATATCCCTTCGTGGTTGTGCTATAGCCCACGAAGATAAGCTGTCGCGACTTAGAGTCGAGCTTCATCTTCCTCTTCGTCTTGGCCACATGGACAAAAGCATCACATCCAAAGATGCGAAAGTGGGACACGGAAGGCTTCCTCCCAAAGAAAGCCTCAAAGGGAGTTATGTCCTATAATGCCGAAGTCGGAGAGCGGTTGCGAATATGCACCGTTGTAGCCACTGCCTCACCTCAAAGGAAATGAGGAAGACTCCTATGCTCCAGCATAGATCGGGCCATCTCCACCATGGTCCGATTCGCACGCTCCACCACACCATTCTCAGATGGTGTGTTCGGATGGGAATACTCCACCCGAATGCCATGATCCCTGCAAAACTGAGAGAAAAGATGAGAAGTAAACTCGCCACCGTGATCAGCTCGAATGCCACGAACTTTGGAAGTTGTTTGTCTCCACAAACACCTTCCACTCGCAGAAACGGGAGTACGCCTCGCTTTTGTACTCCAAGAAATAAGGCCACACATAACGATTGAAGTCGTCCACAATCAACATCAAATACTTGGCCTTCCCAAGGGAGGCCATGCCCATAGGTCCGCAAAGGTTGGTGTGAACCAACTCAAGTGGAGAAGTAGCCCTGCCGAAAACATGTGGGTGAGGTTGCCGATGTTGCTTGCCCCTCAAGCAGCTAGGGCACAAAGTGTGAAGAGGAGGGAAATCTGGAAGTCCCTCCACCATCTTCCTCCGAGAAGCCCGCCGAATAGAATCAAGGTTCAAATGACCATAACGAGCATGCCAAAGCAGCCCAAGCTCGTGAGAAGCCCTTGCAGCCAAGGCTGTGAGCTTGTAAAGCCCACCCTCCTGTGGACTTGTCCAAAGAGCATCACCTGTAGAAGCATCCTCCACTGTGACTGCATTCTGTGTAAAAATGACTCGGGTACCTAGTTGAGTAAGACCATGCACAGACAATAGGTTAAAACCCAAATCAGGTACATAAAAAACTTGGGCGGAAGAAGACCGCCTGTCAGAAAACATAGGTAGAGTCCCCACGCCTCGAACAGGAACCGTAGAGTTGTCACCAATGGTGACAGTGCCCCCTCTGGAACGAAGATCCTGAAGCCAATCCTGTCTAAAGGTCATATGAGAAGATGCTCCACTGTCCACGAACCAAGGCTTCTCCTGAGTGGTAGAAGCTAGGGCTGTATCCTCCTCAACAAAGACATGCACAAATGCAAACTCTGTCGTGGCTGGGGCCGCCTTCGAGTCCTTCTCCTTGGGCTTCAAATGGGGGTACTTCTGCCAATACGTCTCCTTGGGATGAGTGCCCTTCCCACATTGTGGGCACTTGGGCTTCTTCTCCTTTGCATCCTTCTTGTCCTCCTCCTTCTTGTCCTTGGCATTCTCCTTCTACTGCTTCTTCTTCTTGCTGCCACCTGTACCTGCAGTAAAAGCCTTGGTGGAGCCACTGGTTCCCACCTCTCTGAGTCGCTTGTCATGCTCCAAGACAAGCGAGGAAAGTTCCTCCCATAGGAGTTTCTCACGGGTCCTCGAGGTGATGAGGCTGGTGTAGAAGACATCATATCGGGGTGATGGCAGCTGAGTCAAGAGGATCATCGCCATATCCTCGGACGATATCACACGACCAAGAGAGGCTAGCTCGCCTCGCATGTCCTCCATCTTCGTGATGTGCTCCTTTAGAGAAGAAGAATCATCAAGACTGAGCATCCGCAACTTCTTCTCCAAAGAAATCTTGTGGGCAAATTTCTTATGCTGATACAAAGATGCAAGCTTCTTCCACACTTCCGCCGCGGTCTTTAACTTGTAAACATGTGCAAGAACTGAGTCATGAAGACTCATAAAAAGAAAGGAACGGGCTTGAGAGTTGAGCCTATCCCACAAGGCTGCACGGTCCATAGAGGCTCTATCTGACGAATCCACAGGGGGACGGTCGATGGGTGAAGAAACAAGCTCCCATAGATCGAATGTATCGAGGATGCACTCCACCTTATACGACCAGAGGGAGTAGTTGGAACCATCCAACTTATCTTCCTTCGGAAAGGAAGGGAGAATAGACACCTGTATAGAGGGAATCAAGGAAGGCATCCGGACATCTGAAGCAGTCCTCACGGATGGAACCTCACAGTAGAGGAAACCCTCTGAGATGCATGGATTGAAGAGGGACGAGTGCGAGGAGTCTCCTTCCGTCATCGAAACGGCTAATAATCACGTCTCCGCTCAGAGGAATTATGAGAGAGAAGCTCATCCTCTGAGTCATCAAAGCCTGAAAACTGGTAAGACATCTTCGATATTTGCAACTACCAAAACACAAGGAGGGAAGGTTGCCGGTGCCGAAACACAAACACCAGAAGCTCCTGAGCTGGCCGCCTTGCACAGAACGCAAGGATGATGTCAAACGCAAGTGCTAACGATGCAATCACCACAAACAAACAACTTCCTGCCGCAAAACGCAAGTAGAAATGAGGTCGCCAGCTTGGAGGAGTGCCGCCAGAGGTTGAACGCAGCCACAGAAGCTGAAAACGCAGCTTGGTGGAGTGTCGCCCAGCTAGAGGAGGGCCGCCCAGGCTGAAAACGCAGATTTTGGGGATGACGACAGCAGCAAACGCAAGTAGGTTGACACCAAAACAGGCCGCCTTGATCAAGGAGATGGTACAGAAGGTGATGCCTCAGCTGTTGGAGACGTCTTGACCAGCAAACGCAAGGTTGTGGGTGTTCTCCCGTGTAGATCTCAGCTCCGTATACTCTCCTTCGGCTCTGATACCATGTGAGAGTGCACTGCGGAAGAAGGAATACGAACACGGAGGGAGAGAGAGAGAGAGAGAAAGCATGAAATAAGGAAGAGAAATCTGCACTGACTGAAATGAATGTTGAATACAAACGGGAAGGCGGAAGGAGACTGATCAGTCCTTGCACGCAGCCCACAGCGTCAGTGAGGGCACCAGATCAGGCTGATGATGATGGCAGCACCACCACGGGGGAGAAGGAGTGTCGGAATCTGCAAGAAGACAAGTGATCAAGTGGGGAGGGGGGACTGCCTATAAATAGCCAAATGGGGAACCAGCCCCAAACCCTAAAAATGCCCTAAAATGGGCGCCCCACATCAGTGACCAAAAAAGTGGCCGGGCAGCCAGTGGCTGCCCACTAAAAGAGGCCAAAAAGAAATGCACACAAATAACAGCAACACATAAACTGACAGAGCTCCTCTGTCTCCTGCCAGACTCTGACAGGAGCTCACAACTAGGAGATGACAGACTGAGAATGAAATAGAGCAGGCTAACAAGATGTGAGTCAAACCCAATAAACCCCCCTAGAGTGAAAAGTCCTCTCATAAGGAGAGTAAAAAGTGCCCCATTGTCCTATCAAGGATCACTGATACTCCTTTGTGAGCGTAGACGTGAGTCAAACCTAACAAACCCCCTTGGAGTGAAGAATGATTATCATACAAGGATCATCCATCAAAGGAGATCAAATTTAAAGCATTGTGAAATGCTTCAAATTTGTCACGAGGAAGAGCTTTGGTAAAGATGTCTGCCACATTATTGGTGGTAGGACAGTAGACAAGGCCGATATCTCCTGCATGTAGTCTCTCTATGACAAAGTGATAGTGGATCTCTATGTGTTTTGTGCGTGTATGAAACATTGGGTTCCGTGCCATTGCAATGGCACTCTGATTGTTAGTAAACAAAGGAGTAGGCTCCGTGACAGATACATCAAGGTCAGCCAACAAATATCTTAGCCATACACATTCAACTGTGGTAGTGAAAGCTACCTTGTATTCAGCTTCATAAGACGATGTGGCAACAATGGATTGTTTCTTGCTAAGCCAAGAGATGCAATAAGAGCCAAGAAAGAAACAATTTCCACTTGTAGAATGTCGTGAGTCAAAATCACCAGCCCAATTTGAATCATTGTAAGCATGTAGTTGCAGTGGTCCCCCCTTGGCATAAAGCAATCCAAGAGTCCTAGTCCCTGCAAGTAATGAAAAACACGCTTCACAGCTTGCCAATGTGACATGCGTGGGCTGTGCATATATCTACTCAGGGTTGAAGCTGCAAACTTAATATCTAGCCTTGTGTTGCATAAATAAATGAGACATCCAATTGTTGGAGCATACGTATGGATGTTAAACAAATCAGTATCATCATGCAAGGACAGCTTGAGTCTAGGCTCCATTGGTGTGCAAACTGGGTTGCAGTCCTGTAATCCAAACTTCTCAAGAAGTCTACAAATATATTTGGATTGTGACATCCCAATGCCTCTAGCATCATGAATGAGCTGAATGCCCAAATAGTAGTGCAAAGGCCCTAAGTCTCACATATCAAAAGTTTACTGCAAACTTTGTTTGAATGCTGAAATCTGATCAGCATGTGTCCCTGTGAGCAGAAGAAGATCTACATAAAGACATATGATTAGTAAAGATCCCCCCTCTTTACATACATAAAGAGTAGACTCTAATGTGCTGTTAATGAACCCTTGACTGAGTAGAAAGGCATCAATTTTTCACATACCAAGCTTGGGGAGCTTACTTCAAATCATACAAAGCCTTTTTCAGCTTGCATACCGAGTATTCGGATCCCTCAACTGCAAAACCAATGGGCTGCTATACATCCACTTCTTCTTGAAGTTTCCTATGTAAAAATGTGTCAGAAGTGGTGTAGCAATGGAAGCATAAACATGTGCTGAAATAAACTGCTGAACACAAGACAAAAGAAAAGAAAGAGATAACACAATACAGATGAGAACTTAGATGTATGCTCGGAAATGGAATCCATATACCAAGACATGAGACAGTACAGATACAATGTGAGTCACTGGCTTTGGAGGCACTAGCACCTACTCCCTCTCTCCAAGAATTGTCTAGTGATGAATGAATGTGGAGGAGGGAAGCTGACAATAAATAGGCCAAAATAAATGCCTAAAATATGACAGGTCGGCCAGCATTAAATGTTGGCCGACTAGCTGCAAATAATGCTAATCCACAATAAACAATGGCAAATAAAATGCCTAAATAATCTCTAATGCTAGCCTATTGAACCACAAGTCTAGACTCAACCATGAGCTAACTAATCTGCTAATAAAATGTAGTTTTAATATCAACCTGGTGCACAGTCCAAACACGATGGGCAGCCAAAGCAACCATAGACCGAATGGTAGCCATACAGGATGTAGGAGCAAATGTCTCCTTATAGTCAATGCCTTTCATTTGTGTGTAGCCTTTGGCCACAAGCCGGGCTTTATACTTGGCAATGGATCCATCTGCATTTCTTTTCAGTTTATAGACCCACTTTGTACCAATGGCTTTCTTCCCAATAGGCAATGTCACTAAATCCCATGTTTGATTCTTTATGATAGAATCAAATTCAGCTTGCATTGCTACCATCCAATGCACACTTTGTTGTGCATCCTCAAAACATGTAGGCTCCTTCTCATCAAGTGTGTGTGCTGCTATAACAAACTCCATTGTATTAATATGATAATGCAAACGAGCTTGTCTTCTAGTATGGCCACCAATAGGAGCATCCAAATGACTATCTTTCATAGTCAACAAGTACCACCTAGATATTTGCCTATTTTCTTGACTATATACATGCTCTTGCTGAATCTCAAATTCAGCATCTAGCTGAATCTTAAGATTAGTCATAGGCTGAATTTCTGCATTGCTCAATGGAGCAGCTGGCTGAACATTATGTTCATTTGTTGAAGCTCCAGTTGTATCACCAAACAAAATGGGCAGCAACGCTTGAAAGACATCATTGGCAGCCCGATATGTATCAGGACCAGCTAGGGATAATTCTTATTTTTCATCACAAACCACATCTCTACTGACAAATACTTTCTCCCAAATAGATTGTATATCCTTTGTTCTCTTTGTTGTACCCTACAAAAATGCATTTAACAACCTTGTTGTCTAATTTCTTTCTTAGTACCTTGGGAACATGAACATACACAAGACACCCAAAAGTATGAAAATGTCCAACAAAAGGTTTCCGACTGTTCCAGGCCTCAAAAGGTATAACATTCTTTAATGCCTTGGTAGTGCACTTGTTCAAAACATGGCAAGCATACATAATTGCTTCAATCCAAAAACCATGTGGCAAACTCTTTGTTTTCAGCATACATTTGGCCATCTCCATGCGTGACTGATTCTTCCTCTTTGCAACCCCATTCTGTTGTGGAGTATATGCAGTAATATACTGATGGACAATACCTTTTTGCTTCAAAAAATTATTCAACATGGAAGAGATTCCTTGGTTTGAATGGAGAGTCTTAATCTTGCAGCCAAATTGATTCTCAGTAAGTGCAACAAAAGCCAAAAATGCATCATACCCCTCTGAATTTTTCACCAATGAGTAGACCCAACAAAAATGAGTAAAGTCATCCATGAAGGTGACAAAATAATAACAGCCATCCAATGATTGTGTTTGCATAGGTCCATATACATCCAAATGTATAATCTATAATTTGGTAGTTACTTGAAAAGTAACATCACAAGGAAATGAGAACCGATGCATTTTTTCCAAAATGCATGCCTTACATATATGCTCAGGAGGTGTCTCCAAGAGAGGTAAGCCATCTAGCATTTGTGTATGTTGCATAAGTATCAAACTACCATAGTTAACATGCCCCATGTGAGCGTGCCATAACTTTGCCTGTAACATAGCAGGAGTACGAGTAGATGCTAAATAGACCGATTGATCAATTAAATAAGCATCTAACTCATAGAGTCCATGATATAATGTGCTAGTTAAAACCTAAGTCATGAATTCTTTATCCCTGCCATACATTTGTCATCATGGAATGTGACTTGCATACCACACTTTGCCAAAGAAAAAATGGACAACAAATTCTTCTTTATGCTTGGCACAAATAATACATCCTATAGACGGAGAGTAGAGCTATCAATGGGTGTCAACACAACCTCCCCAATACCTCTAACAAGGTAAGATGCATTGTTGACACACTGCACAAACTCACCAATAGGAGCTACAATAACACCCCCTCTTGTTTCTTGCTTCTCAGTAAAGTACATGAACTCCCAGAACTTTGCAGAGCATTTTTAGACTGACTGCCCTTGCCCTCCTGCTTTGCCATAAAAGCCTCTTCGGGGGCTATTACATTCATCCCACTATTCTTTCTTGTTTGTTCTTCTTCTAAAAGCAAACTAGCCAATTGAAGGAAAGTAAGTGGCTGTTGGAAAATTCTCATGGTGAGATTAAGGCCATATGAAAGGCTAAATAAGAGGGTGGCAATGAATTGAGAGTAGTAGAGATCAATTGTGCATCTGAATAATACTCATCTACATTCATTAGCTGCTCACTCAAGTCTTGAATTTTGTTAAGATGATTGTGCATGGAATCACCTTCATCCATCTTCACATTCTCAAGCTCTTTCTTCAAGAAAAAGATGCATGTCTCATTTTTTTCAGCAAACATCTACTCAAGCGTCAGCCATGCTTCTTGTGAAGAAGTTGCAGACCGCATGTGCAGGATGATAGACCACTGAACTGCTAGTGCAATCGGTGACAATGCTTGAGCATCCCGTGTGTCCCAAGCCTTTTGTGCTGTTGATCTTTGGGAAAGTGGCTGAGTTGGAGCGGGCTGAGCAGGCCTTTGACCACATCCTCTTGGAGGAGGTGTTGCAAGAGCCACAACTCCCGGACGAACTTCCTCACCATTGATATAATCCCAAAGATTCTTTGCAATCAACACATTTTTCATCATGAAAGACCATAGAGAATAGTTGTTGCCATCCAATCTATCCTCCTTGGATACATACGTGAATACATCACCTTGTCCCTGATTGGCCATGGTAAATGTCAGTGTTCAAAGAGCACAAGAGCAAGACTTAAAGCTGGACCAACCTGAAAATCTGAGAATTTCTAGAAATTACAGCGAGCACCATGCTGTAATTAACAAATCTGATCACACTTTGTCAAAACTGTCCAATGTACATGCTGTCCAATGCACAAACAGTGCTCAGCAGCACAACAAATGCAAAAGCCCCAAATTAATTTCAGTCTATTTCAGACTGACACTGATGTACATTTGCCAATGTCTGCACTGAACCAAAAAGCCCCAAATTCTTGGCTCGAAATTCAAGAAATTTCTGCAATAATTGTGTCCCAAACACATGCAGGAGCAGAAATAGTTTGCATGGGAAAAAGCCCGTCTGAAATTCAAATCTGAATAAAAAACTAATAAATTTCTCCCTTTACCTTTGATGCTGACTGAGCAAAGCTGGAGCAGAGACAGGTGGCGGCAGACTTGTGGCAGGTGGACCTTGCCTGTGGTGGCAATTAAGGACTGACGGGCGCAAGTGCAGGTGTAGGCTGATGAAGGATTGGGGTGGCGGTGCAGGCCAGGTGGTGGCGTAGGCGGCGCTAGCGGGTCTGCTGCTGGGGGTGCAGGCAGACAAGTTGGAGGAGGTTGGGCAGGCAGCATTCAGGACTGGTGGCATCTGAGGCAGGGCACTAGGCAGCATGCTGGGTGCTGGTGACTCTGCTGGTGGTGGTGGAATTGTAGATAGCTGCGCAGACAGCTGGGGGACTGTCCTGCACGTGGAGACATCAGCTGACCAAGCTGAAGCTGGTGTTGGGCAATCGAATGCTGTTGGTACAGAGAGGAGACTGAGCTGAACTCAGCTCTGATACCAAATGTGAGAGGGAGAGAGGATTGAAGCTCAGCTGAGAGTACAACACTCAAAAGGTGTAAAATACAATAAGTGCCTAAACTGTGTAACATAAGCACATAAAATAAAGGAGAATAAACTGGGGGAAAAACCAAAATACAATAAGTGCCTAAACTGTGTAACATAAGCACATAAAATAAAGGAGAATAAACTGGGGGAAAAACCTCTCATAAGGAGAGTAAAAAGTGCCCCAGTGTCCTATCGAGGATCACCGACTCCTCTATGAGTGTAGGCGTGAGTCAAACCCAACACATAATGCTTCCAAATTGGAGGCATTGATAGGTTAGTCTCTGAGAAGAAGGGGCAGACCAAAAGGAGGACAAATCGAAGAAGAACAAAGAGAAGGATTCCACTTGTCACATCTGTAGCAAGACAGGTCACTGGAAGAAGGATTGCTCCAACTAGGAGAAGGAGGATAAGGAGAAGAAGGAGAAGTTTTCAAAGGATTCAGGAGCGGTGGCTGCTTCCTTATCAACTACCTTCCTCCACTTGGAGGTGATTGAGGCATCAATCCCTACGGCTTTTGATGCTGCGTTGACGGCCCTACACCCTCGTGAGCCCCACACCCTCGTGAGTGGATTATTGACAGTGGTGCCTCTTTGCACATGACTTCTTTTGTAGTAGGTGTTGCACATTTGCGGTCTTCGCATGGACAGATTCTCATCGGTGATAGCTCTTTTGTCCCCTATTTTGGGGAGGGGCAATATGCAGCTTATTCCAGAGAGGTAGGGTGGTGCCCATACTTCAAAGGTGCTTTATGTGCCAGGCTTGGGTTACCGTTTGCTTTCGGTACACAATATTTGTACCCTTGGCCTCTTGGTTGAGTTTGACAAGGATTTCTTTCGGATTCTTGATTGTGGATCGAGACAAGTGCTTGCTTCAGGCTATGAGGAGAATGGAGTCTACAAGCTAAGGTCTTCTTCTGCCTTGACCTCTCTTCTTCTTACCTCTCAAACACAATTCAAACTTTGGCATGCTCAATTTTGCAATCTAAATTATGATTACCTTTGGAAGGCTTCTAGGGGACAACTTGTTCGAGATATGCTAGAGATTGTGGTGAGTCAATAGCTGTGTGTATCTTGCATTCGTGGGAAATAACATGGTGATGCCATTCCTAGCAAGGCTTCGAGATGGTATTTAGCATCTTTGGAGCTCGTTTCTACACAATTGTGTGGACCTATGAGGATGGAGTCCCTAAAGGGGAGCTTGTATTTCATGCTGATTGTGGACTTTTTTAGCAAGATGACATGAGCTTACTTTTTGCAGCTAAAGTCAGAGGCTTTCTCCCTTTTCAAGGATTGGTTACTCTTTGAGGAGGACCAATCAGGCTGGAAATTGAAGACATTACGATTGAATAAGGGAAGATAATTTTTTTCTAATGAGCTTGCGAGGTCTTTTGCAGATCATGGTATCCATCAGGAGTTTGCAAACACAAACACACCTTAGGAAAGTGGTATATTGGAGCGGAATAACCGAAGTGTAATCAAGATGGCTCACACCATGATAGAGCATAGACACACACCTTAGTGTCTTTCGGCCGAGGCTGTGGCCACTGCAATCCACATCCTTAATCGATCCCCCATTCTAGCTGTTGTTGGTATGACACCCTATGAGACGTATTTTGGGTCTAAGGCTGATGTTTCTTATTTTGGGGTTTTTGGGTGTGACGACTATGTCCACATCCTAAAGACATAGGGTGATAAATTTGAAGCAGCTTCTTGAAGACAAGTGTTTATGGGCTACAACTCGCAGTCCTAGGGTTATTGATTGTGTGATTGTGTTAAGCGGAATGTTTACATGAGTCGAGATGTCGGATTCGTGGGGGTTTCAGCCTTAGAGAAGGATGAGGAGTACCCCGTGCTTGGCGATCCAGGAGATAGTTGGGTGCCAACGATTGTATCTTTGGAGCTCACGCCTCGTGGAGATGCTTCATCTTCATATGAGGATACTACTTCCCCAATGGCTTCCCAACTGAGCCATTGTTGGTGGATGTTTCACAAACTTCAGTAGATGGTGTGTACCGTGGAGAGATTTGGCCTCCTCATTGGGTTCGAGACACACTTCGTGATTTAGGGATTGAGGGAGTCCATGAGGAGTGGTAGCTGCAGGATGGTCCGCGGCGGTCTTGGAGAAACCAGGCACATGCTACTGAGCTTGTCTATACTAACTATTGTTTGATGACCTGTGCCATGCACGATAGGGAACCCACCTCCATGAAGGAGGCTCTGTAATCACAATATTGGAAGAAGGCTATGGAGTAGGAGTTGGATGCTATTGAGCGGAATGGCACTTGGGATCTTGTGCCTCAGCCCATTCATAGGAAGGTGATTGATGTCAAATGGTTTTTCAAGACCAAATATCATAGTGATGGTACTTTGGATAGGCACAAGGTGCAACTTGTCGCATAGGGCTTCGCACAACGGCCAAGGATGCATTTCCGTGACACTTTTGCACCTATAGCTCAGATGCCTACCATTAGAGCCGTTCTTGCCTTAGCCAGCCATAGGAGATGGCTGGTTTATCAGCTTAATGTGAAGTTTGCCTTCCTAAATGGTGATTTGAAGGAGCAGATCTATGTTGAGAAGCCTCTTGGCTTTTCCTCATTAGATGGATAGGTGTACAGGTTGAAGAAGGCCCTTTATGACCTCAAATAGGCTCCAAGTGCTTGGAATGAGAAGATAGACCCGTTCTTCCAAGGGAAGTTGGGGTATCGACATTCCTCTTTTGATCCTTAGTTGTATGCCCACACCTCAACTAGGGGGCACTCATTGTTCGTGCTTTATGTGGATGATCGTATTTTGATAGGTGGCCATGCCTAGAAGGTCAAGAAGATATGAGTCTTCTTCATTTCTTTTTAGGCTATGAGATTTACGAGGCTCCGAGGGGGATTTTCATCTCCCAGCAGCAGTATGTGCAGGAGCTTTTGGCCACCGTGAGAGAGGGATGTAAGGCCATTTTTACTCCTATGGATTTGAACTGGAAGGCTACGGCCCATGCAGATTCTCCGATGGTGAACGGTACATGCTACAAGTAGTTGATTGGGTCCTTGATTTGGCTTCTTAACACTCAGGTTGCTTTGTGCTTTCTTGTAGGTCTATTGGCTGGGTTCATGAGTGAACTCAGATGGTACATTGGTAGGCTGCTATGAGGATTTTGTGGTTCCTAAGGGGGACCCCCAATCTTGGCATTCATTATACAGCAGGTACTCCACGTTCCCCTTTGATTCTTACAGGTTGGACGGATTCAGATTGGGCCGAAGATGTTGACAAGTGGAGGTCAATTGTTTTACTTTGGGTGCAAGTGTTATCTCGTGGTGTAGCAAGAAGCAGCCCACTGTTGGCCTTTCTTCCATAGAGGCAAAGTATAGAGCGGTCTCTTCTACCACATGTGAGACAATATGGCTTTGGAGGTTACTAGGAGAGCTTGGTTGTCCTTAGACAGGTTCTACGAGACTTCATTGCGATAATGAGAGTTGCATTGCTTTGGGGCGTTACCTAGTGTTTCATGTTGGGTCAAAGCACATTGAGATTCGGTGATGTGGTTCATTGCAAGATGAGACCATTGATGTGGTTGATGAGACCATTGATGTGGTTCATTGCAAGATGGAGGATTATCTCGCAGATTTGTTTATGAAGGCACTTCCTTAGCTTCTTCTTTGACAACACTCCAAATCCCCGAGCCTTACGTTGTGTCCAAGATTTGAGAGGGGGTGTCAGAGATTAGTCATCTCTTGAACTAGCATTTCTCAGGTTACCGTTGGTGCAGTTAGTTCTCTTGGAGGGCATTGTTTATTATTCCTATCAGTCAATGGGCATTTTCAGCGGGCAGAGTGTACAGGCAGTTCCATCATGCAGGCGATGATGCCACATATTACTTTATTCATTATTGATGTAATCAGCAGCTTTTTGATCAGGTCAGCCGGTTTTACTGGCCGCCTGCATTATTTTATTGTATTTATTTCCTCCTATTTAGGCCTACTTGGCAGCCTGCCCCACTCACTTGCTTTTCAGGTGCTGGTGGGAGAGATACGGCTCGAGGAGATACATCAACAGCCCCTATATATCTGCCCTCTTCATTTCAGCATTCTTTGACTGCAGATTTCTGCATTCTTCTGTCTCCTTTCTCTCTCCCTTTCTCTTGTGATCATTTTCTTTCAGTCTTGTCCGTACACTTTGGCATTTGCTGCAGTCTGACAGCAAGCTGGAAGATAAAGGATCCAGCTGTGTTTTTTAAATGCAAGTGGACCAGAAAATCTGTGGATAAACATGATCATTCATTTAAAAGTGCAAGAATAAAGATAGGATCAGTCATGTATGGTTGAAGTTGTTTTGTGTGTATAGTTCTCCATCCTTGGTCAAATGATAATGGTCTTTGTGTATTGTAAGTTTGCAGGGTCTATTATTTGGAGTTGTGAACAGTGTTTACTCGTGCGAAGAAAGGTTAAGAGAGAGTGTAGAAGTGTTCTGACTCTGCTTGCTTATCATCCTCTGCTAATGCTTTTAAAATGCATTTCCAGTTTATGTACACAGTGTTCACTTTTTCCCTCTTGTTGTATAGAAGCCGAACACGAATATGATCAAGCTATTTAGTGTGAAGCAAAAGCAAAAGGAAGCTGCAGAAAGTGCTAATGGAAGAGCTCCTACGAAAAAGCAAAGTGCTGGAGAACTCAGAGTTCAAAAAGGTTAGTCAGCTAAGTCTGATCCCAGAATTAATTGCACAGATCTGCCTTTAAAGTTATTATTTGCTTGCACAATGAGCATAAGTTTCTTAATTTAAAACTACTATGTTAATTGGTCTTAAACCAATTAATCCTTACAGAAGATCTTGTAGCTGTGCTTGTGGTTGGATATACACATTTTATTAAATGGAAGTTGGCTAGAGGATGACACTGGGAAGGTCCTCAAATAACTTATTGCCAGTACTGGCTGGAAATGGGGCTGACACTTTAATTGATCAAGGCATTCTGTAGTTTTGCACTCAACAATTGATGGTGAGTCCATTTTACTATCTGGAGAAAGCAGGCCTAGCAGTCATAAGAAAGAGGATATACACAGGTAAGATCTGTGCAAATTACACTGGATAGTACACTTGGGGAATGTGTGCTTAGAAAGAACACGTGGACACTGGACAGGCATTCAAATGTTGCTGAGAGAGAGTTTGGACAAAGGGCTCAACAATGCCAGAGGCCTACTGCATTACTGGTTGAATGTTGTGTGCATGCTTTTTGTGCATGTTGCTAGTAATTGTTTTAGGAATGCTACTTTATACCTCGTAGAACTGGCAGGCCCTGCAGGTGTAAAAGTTGCTATCTTTGTAAGAATCATAAGGTGGGGGTTTCATCAAGAGTTGCGTGGTACCGTTCTGTTGTGTGCTTTTTGTTATACTATCCCAGTAGCATCAGCTTCTAACTCCATTTGGAAGAAAACAGAGTTGACAAGTTATGTTGTTTTGTAGGCTTATGAGGTTGAAATTAGTTCAACTTTTCTGCTTTTATCTTACAGCACTACTTTGGATGGCTTTTATGAAACTTTTGCAGATATCAGTGAGCTAAATCTGGCCAAGACAACATCCATCTCTTTTCCAAATGGGAATGATGACTTGCTGAACTTTGAAATCACAATACGGCCTGATGAAGGCTATTACAGGTACCTTGTTGCATATTTTTAAAAACAGTTTTCACATTTAATGGCTGTCAAAGCTTTGCCTGAACTAGTGTTATCTTTCTGCAGGGGTGGCACGTTTGTCTTTAGCTTCAGCATTTCACCCCTGTATCCACATGAAGCGCCGAAAGTACAGTGCAAAGCTAAGGTGCTTATTGGTGATTTTGTTAACAATGAGCTGTGATTGTCTCAACATCCCACTTTGAATATCCACAAAGAGCTACATAGCATCTGAGTTTTTAATGTGTTGACAGCCTGTGTACACTAAATGATTGGGTTTGACAGGTGTACCATCCGAATATAGATCTGGATGGCAAAGTCTGCCTTAACATATTGCGTGAGGACTGGAAGCCAGTGCTTAGCATCAATTCTATAATCTATGGGTTACAGTACTTATTCCTGGTGAGTATGCAGCATCTGTGCTGTTGGTTTGTTGGTTATATGTATGCCTGAGTTTTTGGACAATATGAAATAGGAGTTGCACATAGAAGTAACTTGCGCACTGAGGCACTTCTGAAGGTTCTAAACATAGAGAGTAAAAAATGTTTAAGTTAAAGGTTCCTAGTGCAGAATACCAGAGGCTGTCTTTTACTCATGAACTGCATCGATTGTTGAACAGTCTATGCTTCTGTCTCTGCTTGGCCTTCAAGACATGTGGTTTTATTCGCTTGTCATAGAGCCAGAAATTCGATCACTCCAAATGGGTGAATGTTTTCTATCTGCTAATATGCATGTGTTCTCTGCAGGACCCAAATCCAGATGATCCTCTGAACCAGGAAGCAGCAGAAGTGCTAAGGAATAACCCGAAACAATTTGAGACGAATGTGAAACGCTCCATGAGTGGAGGCTACCTCAACGGACACTACTTCACAAGAGTTATGTGATGAATAGCAAAGCAAGATGTTGACTGTATAACTTTTGCATGTAGCTTCCTGTGTTTGTATGTCATGTGTGCCTCGATGCGTAACCTTCCTTTTCGTTCCTTCAACATCTTTAATCAAAGATAAACCTTCCAGAAAGAAATATTGTTGCATGTTACTACAGAACTCATATGACTAGCATTACTGAGATGGGGAAGTTGGCAGTCTCGTGTATGAAATATGAAATATGAAATAAATGGCTGACACTCGAACACACCTGAGCAGTAAGAGGGAAAAGATGCTCAAATCTCTGGAAGGTAGGAAAAAGAGTAATTGCTTAAGCTTCAAAAGGATGAGATTAAAGAAATTGTGTAAAAGGAATGCCAAACATCCTTAAATCTACTTTACTGCCAGTTGGTTATCTTACATAGAGATTGGTTGCTCAAATCTCTTGGGACTTATAACAAGAATGCTCTGCAGCATGTAACCCTTCTATGTGATAAGTTGCTCTTCTGTATATAGATGATTTAAATACCATACCATAGTACTGCCCAAGTATCTTTGTCTCTTCTCTGTACTTCTATGGTAGTGATCTTAGCTGTAGTTGGGAGGGTCTTTTGTTCAACTAATAGTTTAGTGAGTTTATCCTTTGCAAATGTGATCTCTTTTATGGAGCTTTGAGTACTCGCTTTGGAAATTCCCTCATTGGGAAGGCTATGTAATCATTTTACTTGATCTCTAGCTTCCTTAAGGAGAGGCTCCATTAGTCCACTCTAATTTGGGCGTTCTCTCTGGGTTCTCCAACTGTGGTTAGATCATACCATTTGTGAAAGTTGTGTAGCGTCTACTTGCAATTATTCACATGTCCTCTCATTTTGTTGACTAAATTACTTCCAAGTAGTGATTCGAGATAGATATTTTTCGAAAGTTGGCTTAACACATTATCAAGTGGACTATTTGGTATGCTGATAAAAAACACTTGAAGCAACAAGAGTAATGGTCTCATTGAAATGAAAACATTCGCAAATGGTTTGTGCTTATCACAAAAAGCTATATGGGTGCAAATGTTATTCATTGCAGGAATTCTCTTAACTGGTTGCTGGTAGAAATGTCTTTAGGATATACTTGAGAATGAATAATTTTCCAAAAGCCTTTTGTGATTGCCTTTATTTATTAGTATTAATACAACCTACTATTTCCACATCTAAATTATATGGAGGAATTGTGAAATGATTGGCAGATAGCCATCCATCTGTTGAAAATGCTTAATACGGTCTATAAGTTTTGCAAAAGTTGACATGGGATTAGGGTGAGGGAATGCACGTGTTATCACTAAGCGGTTAATTTTCATTTTGTGATGAAAATTTGATGAAGCCATTACTTAATCTTGCTTTGTTGCTTTACATCATTCTTGTTGTATATTGATTGATCAACATTGTGTAATCTTAAGAAGCAATTATGCCTTGCTTTTTCTTGCTTCAATTGAGCACTCTTAATGAAACCATTTGTAGATCTATCAAAAATGCTACTAGCCTAGGTAGCACCCATGTGGCATCATGGCTGCATTATGATGCAGGTTCCTTGAGGCCAATATAAACTAACTTAGTCAGCAATAAAACTCAAATTTTGCTAGCAAGTCATGTCATTTAAGCTGCTATTACTTAGCTATACATAATGGGGTTTTCCAACAACTCCCGTGCATTATCACAATCTCCTATTTTTCTCAAAGGCAACAATAATTTGAGAATGTAACCATGGTCTTTGCACAAGCTAAGTTTACTTCCATCTTATTGTGTTAGTGCCAAAAAGTCTTGCAACTCACCCAAGTTCTTTGAGTTCAACTTTCACTTGAAGCATTTTGATATCATTAATGTTACGATCTTATATATGTTCTCCACATGAATGGCTATCTTGTCTACTTTCTTCGCGTAGTGATTAGTGTGAAGCATGAAATTCAAACATGACAAGGTACTTGCCAATCTTGCTTGTTCACATTATTCATGTTGTCTCATGCTATTTAAGTCATTTTTTAACTTTGCAGTGCATGCATAAGTAGGGTATCTCAACATTCTTAGTAGCCCCACAATTGACTAATGCCAAAGTGGCAATAGGACTAAATGCTTCATGGTCCATATTGTAACTTTGGATAGCCTTTGTGACTACCATCTATTCAAGTCATTTTTGTAACATGCATGACATACATAAGAAGGGCATCTCAACATTCTTAGCAATCCCATGATTGGCCAATGCCAAAGTACTTGTTCTTAGTGGTGCCAAATATTTTGTGAAAACACAGCATGCAAAGATTCAACTTTTTGATAATATTCTCCATAATATATGATCCTTTCTAGGTACCAAGTATGCAGGCATTGTAACTATTTTGTGAGAAAATACGATAATGACACATAATGACATAACATTCTACAATTGCTCAATATGTATTTGCTATTTGATGCTTCTTGGATATGAGTTGCACTCATGGGAGACAACTAGATGCCATGTAAATGTGTATGAGTACTTGGAAATTGGCTAAGAAGGCATTTAGGCCTCACAAATACTTCCATTAATCATGCTTCATGGATTGAGTACTTTGTCTCACATGCCTCCTTCTCATACTCCTTCCAACTCTTGCCAAACTTGCCTTATGTAATAGCCTTTATAGTCACCTCTCACATAGCCTATTTAGGAGAGGACAACAAAGGCATAACAATTATGACTTGATTGTCCATCACTTTGATGTGACTAATACAAAATTGATATCAAGTATGGGGACTCTTTTTGGTTAACATTTGATGATGGCACAATATGGCTCTAATATATGGGTGGTATTGTTGTGCCATGGTTGGTGTTGCCCTAACTCTCCTGTTGATCATAGTTGCAATGTTTCTCTTGAGGGGATTCCTATAGGTTCCTTAGAAAGTTTGACAAAAATAGCCCATTTTCAAAAATGAGCCAAAAGTTAACACATCATTCTTAGATATTTGCAAAATTTATTGTGTTTTTAAAATATTATCATTAATATACTAAACACAATATAAATAAAGTTTGTTTTCTAACACTTTCTTTTTTTCATATGAACACATCTCAATATTCAACAATTTGATACATCAAAATATATACCTATTTTTATGTATAGAAGAAAACAATACAACACCATTAATTTTGTATTACTGAAAGCTATGATGGTTTTAATAATAAGCCCTTTTTACTATGTTGATGAGGTAGATGATCATTTGGTTTTACAAGGAAATTCATTTTATCTTTGTGCTTATACCTTTGCCTAATCTAACCTTTTTGAAAATTCTTGTTTATGAGAATTGTATATAGGGGATAACTTAATATCAACATAGTAGTGTAAACATTCCTAGAGCCTTCTTTGTATAATTGGATTATATGAGGCATTATACAATCACTTCAAGACATGCCCTTTAGTTTACCAACATTTTGTACCTCTATTGGATATGATTTTACTATGCCTACGACCCATATACAATTGAATATCTTGCCAATAAATCCTGTAAAATGGATAAACTCACAATATACCATGTAGATTAGCTTCATAAGAATACCCAAATGTAGTTACTACCTTAAATAAATAACATTCTTAGGCTTAAGATAACTAAACGTAACTTAACTTAGAGCATGCGAAAAATAATCTTAATGACATAAAATAATCAATTCACAAGGAGTTACAATTACAAAAGTGTAGTTCAATCATGAATATAAGCAAGATAATAAATTGAAGCGTGTGGATAATACAATTAAGAAAGAGAATAGATTGAAGTGCGTGGATATGCAATTTAGTCACACAGACAAAGTTCACACCTCAAGCATTTGGTTAGACATATCTTTTCTTCAACATACCTACTCCTTCAATCCAAAATATCCTCCCCATGATACTATAGAAACAAGGGTAACTTAGACCTTATTATACAATTACATGAAGGCTAAGCTCACATGAATTCGCACTCTTCACATGTATTCAAGACATTGTAGGCAAAAGTGGATGCTTTTGATCATTGGGTATACTCTCCTTATGCATATGAATGAAGATTAAAGGAATCATGAAGGTTAATTAGTCATGTTAGTTAGTTACTAAATTACTAATTAAGTTAGTAATATTATTTAGTAATGTTAAGTTAGTAGTTAGATAGTTAAGTAAGTAAATTAAAGCAAGAGTAAACAGCAAAAACAATAATAAACATTAAAGAAGAAAAAGAAGAAGAGGGTTGAGGGGTCGAGGGGAGGGGACAACTAGCTAGTCCACTACCTTTGAGGGGCAAGTGCCCCCCTCCCCCCTCTCCCTTTGAAGTTAATACACATAAAAATCCATAAGGTAGAGAGAGAGAGAGAGAGAGAGAGAGAGAGAGAGAGAGAGAGAGAGAGAGAGAGAGAGAGAGAGAGAGAGAGAGAGAGAGCTACGTTTGCAAGGGTTGCTAACTCACCTTTAAGCTTCCACTTGGCCTCCTTTGTGAGCATTCAACATCCCTTCTTCCTTTGTTCAATGGTACAACGAAGGTGCATTGAAGAAGTAGAACTCTCCTCCACAAATGAACATGAGACACATGCCGTCACCAACAATACTCAACTGATCACTAGCCTAGCTTCACCATTACCATCGCAACATTATAATTTTATCACACACGTTTTATTTTGTATTCATGTTAGCTAAATCGTAAAAGTAATTATAATATTGTAAAGTATATTGCTTTAAGGAATTTCTAAATATATAAATATAACAACACACTTTTTATAAATAGTATTAAAAATAATCCATTATTAGTATAAGAACAAAACCTTAATTTTAATATTATGTATATTAAATTGAGTTAACCCTATCACTACTCATATCACTATAATAAATTTTACAATTATATAGCAAATTAATTAATTATAATAACATGAATGAATTTTTATTTGTGCAAATAGCCATAGTGTAATCAATATATTTAATTAAAATTTTATTAAAATAAAGAAATTTAATTTAAGAATAAATATTAAATGATATTGATTTAAAATTATGGTGCTTTTTAAATAAAAAATAATATTGATATACAGTTTAGATAGCCCACACATATTCATGTGTGCATGTGTGTGTGTGTGTATGTATTAACACACACGCGCACACGCACGTGCACGCACACACGCACGTGCACGCACACATGCACGCACGCGCGCGCGCGCGCACACACACACACACACACTCACACACACACACACACACACAAGTCACAAAGATTTAACTAACAAGTTGTATAAAACACATGCACACACACATGCACGCACATCCGCACACACACATGCACACACGCGCATGCGCGTGCGTGCGCGCACCACACACAGGTCACAAAGATTTAACTAACAAGTTGTATAAAATAAAGTAATGAAATTAAGACTTAATAACTAACAAGTTGTATAAAATAAAGTAATACAATTTTATTTTTGTGTGTGTAGCTACATATTTGTGACATTTAAGTTAGCCAAATGAATCAATCCAAAATTTTAATTAAAACTTAAGGAACCTTAGTAAAGATAATTAAGTGGAATTCTAGGAATAATTATCAAATAAATGGTCTTACCATTCTAATAAAATAAGCTTAATGTTAAAGTAGCATTAATTCATGGAACCTTGTTTTGAGTGCTCATAAGATGAAAATGGAAGTTAGAAAAGTATGAATATTAGAGACCATTAACAAAACAAACCCCCCCCCCCCCCCCCCCCCCCCCACCTTTCACATTGAAGATTTAAGGGTGTTAAGTCATCTTGAAGTATCATCAATTCAAGTATACAATATGCTATTATCGAATACTGAGTGAGCTTTTAAGATTATGTTTCTAAATGAGAAGAAATACACTTTTTTTTTCTTGAAAAAGATTATTTGGCATTTTTAATTCCAACGGTTATGACTATGATTTTGAAAATGAAAAGAAAAAGCTAATGATAGTCTGTGCATACAAAAGCCTGGACAAGAGTAAGGTCAAAACACCTTGCCTAGGGTTTTAATGGAACTTTTCATTTGGAGTCATGTCAACTACCTAACCATGCAACCATCGATTAAGTAGAACCTCTTCTGTATAGGTAAATTCCCCCTTATGGGGAATGAGAACTAGTGGGAGCTCTGATTGTTTTGTTCTTCACCGTTGCAAGAGCGAAAATATCCATTACTAGGAGTCATGGTGTTTTGTGTTCCAATCCTAATTAGGGGATGATTAGGTGTATAATAAGGTCCTACGCCTATTGAGGAGGAGGAAAAAATGTCAAATGAGCTTGATATAGCTACTTTGAAGGTTGGTAATCTTGTGGAATAGGACCAAGAATACATTCCAATGTCTAGTGAATCCCTCTCTTACCAATATCCCCTCCATTCCCATACTTAGGACGGAGTTCCTAATGCTTAATCATATCCAAAAATTCACAGGCATTAAGGAGGACTTTTGCATTGGAGTCATTGTAGAGGCTTGTGAGGATGAATAGGACCTAGTTGATGATTCCAAAGAGGGATTCCATGTCTTAGATAGTAACACATCAAACAAATTTTGTTGCTGTAGATGATGGTTTTAAATTCTACCTACAAAAGGCTATTGAGCAAGACAAGTTGGTATTGAGCATATGAGTAGGGAGGTGGAAAAGCAGGTCATTGAGGAACCTCAACAAGGTTCTATCAATTTGTGGATAGATAAAAGGGTTGCAGAGGAAGAAAATCCTCAAAATGTAAGGCCTTTTTAAAATACTTCTTAATCATGTCCTAAAATGCTTGAACATTTAGTAGTTAAAATAACATATTCTGATATTTTCCACATGTATTAGTTTATGATGACGGTAGTTTCTTGGTTCATTCTAATGTCATGGAGGACCAAGTTTGGGCAAGATTATGCCCTTGCACACTATTTTCTCAAGCTTGATCCAAACATTGTGAAGATACACCATTCAAAGTATAGTGATGAGCCACATGTGTTTCACTGGCTGCTCAGAAGACTTTGTCCAAATATATAGGTTATTTTCACTTGCATGCAAATAAAGTTGAGAAGTATGTTTTGATTAGGTTTTTTTGGCTATGCGCTTGGGTGCAAAGGCTCAAGGAGTGGATAATTCTTATGCTACAATACTTATGGCTTGGTGCGAAGACTTAAGGAACTCCCTTTATTAACGGTATAGGAGGCAAATATACCTCACACACAATAAAAGTAGTGAATTTTTGCTAGAAGACAAAAAATAAAAAGAAGAACATGTGAAAGCAAAAATCAACAAAAGAGATATTCAATTGACCTTTGAGCCATATGTATATGATGTCCTTAAATGTATATATAGAACATTATAAAGAGTGAATTCACTCCAAAAAAATGTGATAACAATCACATTATATACAACTCTCATTGAGCTAATGAGAATCTTATTTTTAAGTTTCATATTGATCGTATGTGATTTTCTCAATTTCTTGTGTAGTGTTGATTGATTTTACACGTCGAAGTTGTTTTCTATAAAAAGTATTGAACATTTCACACAACAAATTTTCTTTTCTTAGTTGACTTTACCACATCTTGTGATTATGAAGTAGAATATTCTTGCTTGACAGCGAGACTTCTCCATGCCTTGTGTGTTTCATATGGACAATGGTCCATACTTTTCAACAAACTACATTCCTTGCTTCAGTAAAATATGTTGCATAAAAAAGGGACATATCATGTCTACAAAAAAATAAAGTTTGAGATAAAGTTTCCAAGTAGTATACTTACCAAGTAAAATGTGATGTCTTTCTCTACCCAAGCTTTAACTATTGCTTTCACCAAACTTTTTATAGCCTTTTTGTAGTCTAAACAATAGCTCGCACTTCTCCTTCTTTGCCACAAAAGTCTTAAGAAGTTATTGAGCTCCATCTAGACCTTCATGTGATCATTTTCTATTGAATGGTCATTCACCACATTGATTGTGCATTCACACAATTCTTTCTAACATTCCCATATTGCAATTTTTTTGGACATTATCAAAGTTGGAGAGAAATCTTGTAGCCTCTGCCCCTCCCATTGATATAGGAGCTAAGACATTGCTTGATTTTCCACATTGTTGTATATCCTTTTGAAGTCGCACATGGTCCCCATGAAAGCCCATTATCGAAATGAGTTCTTTACATTTCTTGATGTAGCCATTGAAAGTGATGTAGGCTTGATAGAGTAAGTATAATCTAAATGCAACCTTAGAAGCTTATCAAGAATACAGATCTTCGCATGCAAATTTGTATGAGTATGCACTCTTTCTAATGAAAATTGAGTGATAGCCTTCCAATTTCTACCTTGCAATTCTTGGAGGGCACTACTTTGTAAATGCCTTCATGCACTATTCAAAGTCCTAGTTTGATTATTCATTTTGTCCGTTCAAGTGGGGGGGGGGGCCAACTCCTATGCTTCTTGTGTTAGACCAGTTCAAGGAGGTCATTCCATCCATACGATACAAGCCTAGATGTGGTGGTGTTGCTCCACCAAGAAATCTTAAACATGTATTTTAAGGCTTTCAAGTCAATGCTTAAATACCATTCTCCTTCAAATGATCTAATGTCTTCTACCTCAGGCAACTCTCCTTTGTCTTGTGACTCTATGATGCTTGGGATGCTTGGGATGCTTGTATGATTGAAAATCTGTTTAAGGATTTTCATGGCTCTCGTTAGGCACCTGATCTACACCTATTCACCATAGATCGTTCTCAAATTTAATACTTTTAACCTTTCCCTATGCCCTTCCATGTTGTAGAGCCATGTTCATGATTGCAATACTTATTAATGCCTAGTTTAGTTTCAATACAAATATGAGTTTTCCCTTAGTATTCTCTAGAGTTATAGCATAATCATGCACCATTACAACTTGCATGCTCTTTAGATCCACCCATACATGGTTAAATTCATTATATTGAAAGACCAACATATCTTTTTCCTTTCCCTTTGTAAATTACATTGAATATTTAATATGCTTATAGATACCCGGGAGCTTTATGATTACCAGGTTTTTCTTTGCCTCTTTTCTACAATTATATATGGTCTAGGAAAAACTAAACTACTTTGATGATATTGAGGAAGGTTTTTCACCACCACCTTGTTAATTGCTATGTACCCCTGTCTATTTATTGAAGCATTGTCACATGTTTCCAAAACTTCCCTTAGTTCAACTATAATTTGAAAATCCTTTTTTAGCTCATTCCACACATATTTTTGTAGAGAGACTGAAGTTATGTTCCATAGTAAATTGATAATGTCCTCTTTGTATTTGCATACTATTTGCTCTTACTTTTATATTCTTTGCAGAGATCAAACTTTGAGCAGAGCATGCGCATTCTCTCTTATAGATTTTTTTATCCATAAGTTTTCACACTACATAATGCTACGTCTTTCAAGTATGAGTACCATTTTTGGATTTGTATTGACGTATTTGACTTTTTAATATGTAGATACAATATAATATTGCAAGAAAGCTACTATATAGCTTAAAGAGAATATCTATTTTGGTGAGTTTTACTATTATTTATGATAAGAGAAAACTTCTCTCTTACATATTGCAATTGTGCCCATTCCTTAATTGATTTAAACCCCTATGCTAATAGGAATTGATGTTGTAAACAACACAATCTCCGTTGTCTCATATCTATCATTTTCATCTTCTACAAATGAAGCTTATAGGTAAATCTACCCTCTTTTGTATTACCAGAATTCATATGGTTGATTAGTTATTTTTGGTTTTTATTGAAGTGTTATGTTTAACAACATGCAACTATAGTATAAGATTTAGGTGAAGTACATAACTCTCAATTTACTTTGATGTGTTGATGAGTACTTTCTTTATGCCAAATGGACTAGGCATACTAGGAGTCAAGGTTTAGAAATCCTCTAAAGTATTGGCCTTATGTGTCTATTTGAATTTGCATGCCATGTAGCTGGCATCCATGTAACTCTTGTGTCATAGTATACATATATTACACAATGTAATGAGATATACAACATCTCATGTGTTAATCGAAAGGGTCTATTAGGATCTACATGCCATGTGGCTATCTTCCTTGTAATTACTGATGTGTATGATCCATATATTCATGCAATGTATTAAGTAAGATTAGATTCCATTTAATATAGTGATTTTTCTTTCTATGAATTTGTCTTTGTGTATTTATATACTTTTTTGTGTAAACATGATGATCAATGTAATGCTTTCAATTTTAATATGCTAACATCACTTGATGCCATAGTTGATTCATATGGCATTTGTATTTATTGATTGGTTTAAAATACATGTCATTCGGGTTTTAACATATGTTCTTTACATTTATTGCCTAGATCACAATGCTAGAGAGAAAAACAAGTATTCTCTTAATAGAAGTGGGTGATAGGAAAGATGAGGAAGGGATTTAGATCATTGATACATATCACTACTCATTTTAGTTGTTTCATATGGGTCCAACTATGGAGGGAGCTTTCAAGGTAAAAGCATTTGTGATTAGAGATGTGTCAAAGCACTAGAAATATACAATTTTAGCTCTCAGATAAAGAAAAGTTAATTTTCACCTTGTGTTGATAGAGGCATTGGTACAACATATATTTATGCATAGATAAATAAATGTCGCATCCATAGCAACCATTTAACAAAACATTGCAAATAGTAAGCCTTTATCGTACATTAAGGCTAAGCACCATATTGAAATAAGTGATGGCTACATTTTGACAGATCTATGCCCAAGCAACTTGTAGAGGACCTTTTTTTAAACAATTTCAAGCACTTGCTTGAATAATGTATACCTAAGCTAGTGTATACCAATTGCAATTTTTTACAGACACAGTGAAGAAATGTGAGGGTTTGAGATGTACTAAAAACACATACATTGTAAAAAGTGTATTAGAGGATTATATAACAAGAATACTAGGCAAGGACATTAAAAATCACTCATAGTGCTAACAGCGTAGAATGTTGAGTCACAACAAGGGACATGGCTTTCAGGTAAAATTTTACAATCTAAGCTATATAGTTTTAGTTTGGGATTGCTTAGCTAACTTTTCTTTTCAATTATTCTACCTTCCATGTTTTCCAACTCAAGAAATATTTCCTTCTTCAACAAGGATTCATTCTACCTTCCTTGCATGGCTGGATACTAGGGATTGTCCTCTACATTTCTATAGCTCATACATGGTGATTGGACATTTCTTCTTCAAGTTATGGTCATTCTTGTGCAACAACCTGTTTTGGATAGTTTTCAATAATACACTCAGATTTCATCCTTGTACTTCATTAACATATGAGATCTTCTTCAACTTGGAGTTTCATTTTAGCATGGATCCATTACTTACAAAGCTATCCTTGTAATATTTCCTTGTAAATTCCCAATTCCAGCTTTGAGGACAAAGCTCTTTTAGGCCGAGATGGCTTGTAATAAAGCATAAATGCCTTAGTCTATGGTTAAGTATAAAAGGTGGAGATGTAACATGTGAAGGATCTTTTTGCCATTTTGAAGAATACATGATTTGAGGCTTCCTTCCTCCCACCATCTAAGAGGGTGTATACTCTTAGCCACCAAGATCATGGGGTGCATACCATGTCCCACCTTGGCATGAGGTGAGTATTCATGATGCAGCATTTATTCTTGGCCTTCCATGGCAATATAATTTCATGCCTAGCCATCTTGGCTATGGTTTCTTGGCACATGTGGTGTATTTCTTGTATTTCCAATTATTTTGCTTGTTGTGAGAATTAGCTATTTTACATTTTTTAACCTCAAAACTCTAGCTCATTAGCAGTAAATAGCCAAGGTGTTAGCAAAACCATTTCAATTGGGATTACTGATTTGCATGGGGCAAAGTAGCATTCCAATTTAATCTTGTAGTCAGCAATAGTTTCAAGATGAGTGCCAATGATGGAAGCAAGACGCTTAACAAAGCATCTAGCTATCAAGAATTCATCTAAACACATGTTTCCATTTTCATCCTAGATTGTGGTTAGGGTCTCCTTTTGTTGCTTAATCTTCAATGATTGGAAAAACAACAATGTTGCAGCACCACATCCCACTTTACTTTTATCCTACAAGTGTCAATTTGAAGCTTTTTTTGTATTTTAATGAAATCTTCTATTTCCTATAAGAATGAGTCAAGACAACTATCAATAGGACAAACACTAATAAGAGCATTAAGTAGATTAGCCCTATAGTCCATAGAAGGTGCCATCTCTCTTCTTCTTCTTATAAACTCGGCAATTCAATGTTTCTTTAACCTAGGCAATTCAATGTTTCTTGGAGAACTTCATAGCTACCTTGCATCATTGCAGCTTCTGTGCAAGGGTCAATTCATGTTAGTGGCCCCATTCCATGCTTCCATTACTGTTGCTAGGAAAGCTTTGTTCTCCAAAAAAGAAGTATTGAGATCAAAAGGAGGTGGGCAATAGTTATGACCATGAGTTGCTACCATGTGAATAGAGCATTCAACTTAGAAAGGGTTTTATTGTATCTAGCCTTTTAGTAATCTTAGCTTAAATCCTAGGCCAACAACCTAGCCACCTTGATTTATATAGGCTTTGTCAAGTCTTTCCTACCCACCAAGAGCCATGTGATTGCTTATTATGCCAAGTGAAGTGAATATTCGCCTAACCCCTAGCTATGAGATCCACCAAATCATGAGATTAAGACACTAGATTCCAACTCTACCTTTCTTCATGAATCTTAGAGCCACTCTCATGTGATCTATGAGTTTAAGCTTTCATCATAACATAGTCTCCTAAGAGGAAAGTCATTTCTAAAGAAATTTTCCTTCGAAGATCATTCTAATCAGTGGCTCTACTTGCAGAAGACATAGAGGTATATAGTGACATTATGATGCTTTTCGATTTCTAATCATAAGAGAGATTGTTATAAATGTTCCATCATATCTTGTGAGTTCAAAACATGGCTATGATTCTTATTTGATACATACAAGTGTACCTCCTATACCCTTTTTGGAGCCATAAAACTTATGTTGAAGAGATATCAATGTCAAATTGTTTATTTTCACCTAAGTTTAATTTCCTAGTTGGGCAGTAAGTCGGGCTTTCTATTCCTCAAGATTGCCACCATGCTAATTTTTTCTTGTCAAAGCACATGCCTCTCTGATGCTCTAGGTTAGAAATTTAGAAATTTTGAGACAATTTACCCATAGAAGAAAATGTCATTTAGAGTAGCATAAATATTTTGATCAAGAATAGGGAGGTGAGCCATTTTTTCAAGTGAGAGATTACCCTTGGATTGCATGATTTAGGAGTAGGGGGATTCTACTTCCCTTTCTTAGATGATGCATTCTCCCATTTCTTGGGGTACTCCTGCTTATTAGTAATCTTTTTCTTTCTAACATGTGTCTTGGGGGTGCAAATACATATTGGGTTGAGATCATTGTTTGCACACATGTTGGGCTATGAACACAAGATGAGCTTCCATCACCTTTGTAGTTAATGCCTAATTGCTGATGTCTTTGGTTTTCTTTTGCAATTGATCTTGAGGGGCAATATTTGGTGACTTCTACCCTAATCTCCAAGACATTTACACCAAACACCTTTAAGAAGTTAGGAACTTCTTATCAACAAATTGGATTCACCCTCTTGTCTTTATGTGGATAGTAGAAGGCTTCCTTGCCCTCTTGTCATTTTCTAACATGGGGTATTGCGATTTTGACTAACTTGGCTATTCTTATCTTGGTTTCATCGTGAGGTACTTTTCATTGCTTCCCTTTGCATGGTGTTGAATGCTGAAATGACTAGGTTTTTGGTTGCTTTTTGTTGTTTTTGAGGCCTGAATTGGTTTTTGATGGATTTTGAGTGATGATTGATTATCTTGGAAGTTTTTGAGAATATTTTGGATGAGATTGATTATGTTTTGGGAGCTCATGATGATTTTCAGTAGAGATATGAGGCTATGTGATGTTCTAATAGGTTTTGTTGAGGTTTTGATTGGTTTCGTTTAGCTTCTGTTCTGTTCTGATTCTCTTCTGTATGAAGCATGGATTAATAATTGATGGAATTTGAGAATGTTTGAAAGCTCATTGAATGGTTTTTGATAGTTTGGAATGGTTTTAGTATGAGTTATGTAGTTCTGATGCTTCTTGTTGACCTTCTGTAAACCTTGTATTGAGATTTTGTAGAGCCTATGTTCCTGTTCTGTTCTGTTCTATTCTGTTCTATATGCCTCTGTAAGTGTTCTATGAAATGTATATGTGACTTTGGGAAAGTTTTCTAGCCTTGGAAAGTGGTGAATGTAAGTTCAAAAGAGCTCAAGGAAGTGAAATAACTAACTGTTGAAGACTCAAGAGAAGACTGGAGTGAAGTGAAGTGATTTGAAAGTTAAATTTAGAGACGTAGATGTTTACTGCAACACAGAGGAGCGGGAAAATGGAGCAGAGGATCGGGAAAATGGAAAAAGGAGATAACCGAAAGGGCATAGGACAATGGAAGGAAAAGGCACCCCGGATGGAAGTCAGACCCTTAAAAATTTGAATGATGACCTCTCCAAAAGGCCTCAATGTTGCCTCGAGAAAAGAAAAGAGTAAAAGCGCACCATTAATTGTGAAAGCGCTCCCGAATCCTTGTAAAAGAGTGCCAGGCTCACTCCTATGCAAATTGCATGAACTAGTTGGGAATGGGATAAGTTAGAATGGTGGAAAATAGGAAAACAGGGCCTAGGCTAATGGCCGGCCATGTAAAAAGTGGAGATGACCGCCCAAAAAGTAGGGCATGTATATAAAGTTCAAAAGTGAATGAGAAGAACATTCTTGTGTGTGGCCAAATCTTCTTCTTCTTCTTCTCTTGTTTCTTGCCTTCTTGCTTGTGCTTGAGTGAGGGATTGAAGGAGTGTGAGGGAGTGAGTGTGTGAGAGTGAGGGATCGTGGAGAAGAAGCTCCCCATCTTCTCTTTTCATCTTCTCTTCTTCTCTTCTCTTCTCTTTTCTTGTGCGGCTATGGAGAATGGAGCTTGACGGAGAGGGCTTGAGGTTAATTGAGCTTGCCGCAAGGATTGTGGAGCTATCGGAGTGCAAGAGAGAGGAGGGAACTCGATCGAGCATCGAGGTAAGCTCACTACACCCGTAAGGTAGGCATTGCTCGTCGGCTATGTGAGAGGTAGCCATGGCCGCTCGACTTGAAACACTTGATCAATAAGCGGTCCATAGGTCTCGGGGTAGAGCTCCGTAGCTCCCCTTCATTTTGGTTCCGTTGTCGGGACCGACGGAATCGAGCCTCGAGTGCCGCGCACATCGAATCGAGCATAGAAGTAGGGTTTGTAGCCCAAACCGGTGCTCGAGATAGTTAGGATATTTAGGAGGTTTTAATCCTTGGAGGAAGTAAGTATTTTGATTTGTTGTTGAATACTAGAGTAGGACCATCCATCTCCATCTCTGTTTTTTATTTTTGTTGCATTAGGTTAAGATTAGGATAGAAAAAAGAAGGAAAAACAGAAAGGGTTCTGTTGCTGCTAGAAACATGGAAATAGGGGCACAAATTCAAATTTCTAGTTGGAAGAGTGTGAGGGATTAGCTTCTGAGGTTACAGCAAGCTGGGATGGGGCAATAAGAGGCCCAGGGAACCAGGAAAGACCACATTTGATATTCCGCTTTGTGAGAGAGAGTGACTTGAGAGCTACAGGGAGATCCTCGGAGTGCCATTCGATTCGACCACCACAGTGATTCCAAGTATGTCTGGCATTTTCTTGTAGTGTTTTGCACCTATCTGGAAGGCACAGGATGATTCCATGGAGTAGGCGTTGAGCTTGAGTCATCGCATGCAACCCGCGGGCTGTCGTCTGCGCAGTCGGACCAAGTTATTTGGGTCTGATTCCCAAAATCAGACCACCCAATTTCTAGAGTCGGACCGTCCACTGCGAGAATCAGACCGTCTGACTGCGAGAATCGAACCACTCCGTCCCATTCAATTCCAGCAGTTGGACCTAGTGCCAAAATCAGACCACATGTCCTAGTCTCAAAATCGGACCAACTGCAAGGATCAGACCACTTTTCCTAGTGTGAGAATCGGACTATTGGTCCTAGCACCACAATCGGACCACTCGTCCTATCACAGGAGTCGGACCCCCCCTGTTCAACTAGGGAAATCAGACCAAAGTAGAAATCGGACTGTCCGATTTTCACAATCGGACCACCCTGTCCGAGTCTCAAAATTGGACCAGCCCGTCCAATTTTGAGAATCGGACCACTTCACCAGAACTTAAAATAGAGGGTTTTTGAACTTGCCTGACAGTCCTGGCCACCCTGTTCACATCTCTGAACCCCCCTGGAAACCCAATTTAGCCCTTAGAAGCCAAAGACCAGACTGGATAACCGAGGATTCACCCCAAGCAGAAGGAATTTAGAACTTGACTTGACTTTCGGTAACCAACAAACCAACCCTGAAGCAGAATAGAGAATGCAACATGGACTTTCAATAAGACCTTAGATCAGCCAGAACTTGCGCTTAGAGCCAGGCTACGAATGTGAGGGGAAGAGTGGAGTTTGCATTGAAAATTTCTTGCATCTGCACCTCACTTTTGATTTTATCACCAAAGGTGCACTATAAGAAAAGAAAAAGCCTGTTTTCGCACTGATCACTAGAAAGCACGAAGCACAACTTGTGAATAAGATTGGCAACTGCTTTCAATAACGAGGAACTCATCAGGAGATATAATAACATGAAGGAACCCATTATTAGGAGAAGATCCCAAAACATAGTTGGGTGCCTGAGAGCCCCATCAGTAGGACCTTAAGAGGACACGAAGATCTAGAAGGCGACAACATAGAGGATCAGACGCTACCGGAGCTACTCAAATTGATCGACGACCTTGTGGAGCTGGAAGTGGGAGAAATGCCAAGATCACGAGGCAGACAAGGAGAGGACTGACTGGACTTGGAAGAATTCCCAGTCTTAGTGCAGGAGTTAGTCAATGAGTACAACTTGTTGACTAGGATGGTAGTTTAGGGCAGACCAGTAGAGGAAGTGGTAGCAAGCCTAGAAGAGGAAATAAAGGCGATTAGAAAGGCACTAGAGGGCATAATTGCCTATAACCACGAGCAGAAGGCTAGGAAACTCCAACAAGATGTAGACATGTACGAGGCCCGACGTGCGCTAGCCTTGGCTGGTGCAGCCAAAGCAGGGCCAAATGCAAAGATAGAATGAGCAGCAGAGGCTGACTTATCGTTGAGTGAACTCGTAGCCAAGTGGCTCATGGACAATATGTCCGCTGAGCAGAGCGCAACAGTCTTAGCCACCGCATTACTCTCGGGATTAGGGGTCACGCAAGGGGCAAAGGAGCAATCTAGAATCCCTATTGTAGCAAAGTAGCTAGACAAGTATGAACCTAGCAATGACCCATATAGCTTTGTGGAGCAATTTAAACAAGTTTGCAAAGCAAACGGTCTCACAGACCTTGCACAACGCTCTCAAGCTTTCGGTCTGTGCTTAGGTCATAAGGGAGAATTTGGTACACTAGTCTAGATGCTGCTGAGCATACGAACTTTGCCCGTCTTAAGGACCTCTTTATCAAGAGATTCTTTGAGGCAGGGTACTCTGACAATCTCATCGTCCGGTTGATGAATGCCAGTCAGAGGGAAAAGGAAGACGTAAGGGACTATGTCACTCATATGTGTAGCCTCTTCAAGAGGATCCCTGCAAATGAGTAACCTAAGGAGAAGGCTGTGTCTACCATATTTATAAATGGAATTCAAAGCGAGGAGCTCTACAAGGCTTTGGCTAGTAACTCCACTCTACACCAAGACATGTTAGGTAGAGTCTTTGAATAGGAAATAAGGGTGGACGATCAGCTTAGGGAGCGAAGCATGAGGAACACCAATCGGGACAGTACAAGTCAGAGAGCTACAGAGCAGTCAACAGTTTGAGGAGAGAGAGAGAACTCTAGCATACAGGATAAGGGAAAGAGTGTTGACCAAGGCCAAGAGCTGGCTAAGGTGAGAATGGAGCTTGCACGATTGCAAGATCAAATGAGGAAACCTGTGCGGTTGCATGTGCAGTGTATACACTGTGGTGGTAACCACCTCCTAGCCGAGTGCCAAGATCTTAGATCTAGGCCGTGCTCGAACTGCGGTAGGTTCGGTCATGGCGCATTACATTGCAGACTGCCAAGGAGATTCCCATATGTGCAGCAGTACAACCCTCCATACTTAGGTAACATGCCACCTAACCTCTTTGACAGGGGAGCCCAGTTGGCGCTTCCAGCACCAAATGATGCAAGACCAGCCATTGCTAGGCTAGAGATGAACGCAATAGGCCTACCCAGACCACCAGGGCCCTATGCAATCCATCCACCGAGTGACGCTCCTGTTCACTATGTGGAAGAACCTAGTGAAGAGGAGACCTATGTGAACCCATACATATCCTATGATGAGGAAGGAAATCTAGTCCTGATGGACTACCGACTAGTACCGATGATGGCGCTAGGTAGAGAAAGAGGTAGAGGCTTTGGAGGACCAAGCCAAGATCCAATCTCATGTTGGACTTGCGGCCATCCAGGTCATATTTCATCACTCTGCTCGGAAAGGGAACAGGCAAACAAGGACAAAACTGACCTTCGATGCATCGAGTGTGGAATCACACGCCTATTTCCTTACTGTCCTAGACAGAAGCCATCAACTAGTTCTGCCAACGTGCCCTCAGTACCCTTGGGGCTGTTTGGTGTGGAGACCTTTGACAGTGAGGATACGCCCATTCCACTACATGTCATGACACGAGCATAGACAAAACAGGCAGGCATCTCATTGCCTAGGCCAAGTAACCTGGATGCAGCCTCTTTGGGAAAGAAAAGCCAGAGGAGAAGGAGAAAGAGAACATATGCAAATATTACCCTTAAGACTGAGGAAGCTACAATGCTAGTGACAGGAAAGAGGGTCACTGATGCTGAGGCAGAGACCTCAGCTCCTAAGACAGCAGAACTAGGGAGTGCCAAGGTAGGGGAATACCCCCACCCCAAACGGCAACTTGAAGCTATAGCCAAAGTCAAGGAGTGGGTCAAGGACACCCAAGAACACCTTAAGGACGTAGAGCCCATACTGGAAGACCAAATTGAAGACCTCTCTAGGGTGAGTACATCCGTTTCACCATCGCAACCTCAATCGGGGAATGCACCCACACCACATGAGATGCCACAAAGGCAAGACCAGGAAGAAGCATGTTAGCAAGCTAACCAAGACATATGGCCAAAGAGTGCTGATCAAGGAGGAAGGCAACCACCAACAACCTCCTCACCACTTTAGTAACCACGCCAGTAACCTTGAGCCTAGGAGATCTACTTCGGCAGCACCCTTCCTTATGGCAAGAATTAAAGCACTGGGTGGAGGGAAAAAAGGAGCATACTGCCGCTAACTTGCAAGAGCAGGCTTCCCCACCCACCCATCCTCTTTCCCCCCTACTCTTGAGGACATTCTTTCTCCGTTCCCTTTATCCCTTGATTTGATTGTTTTCCATGTGAATGTACCCTAGGTTCATGGAAACCCACATCCAACCTCCTAATCGTCCCTTCGAATGCTATGCTTTTTCTTTTTACAGCCCCATGTTCTAATCAACAGTTCCAAAGTTATTAATTTTTTAGGAATTTTACGTCACCTTAACGCATTCCCATGTGAACGCACCTTTTTTTCTTTGCAACAGCTAGTGGATGTGATAGCCCTGACCTATACCTTTCCCTCAACATCTTTTCTTTTTTTTGCCTATCATTTTGTGGTACAGTTTGTCCGTTTTTATTCTGATTTGATAGCCGCTTCCAGCTCATTATTTAATCGTCTAAGAAAAATGGAATAAAATAGTTTTCTTGAAGAGTAATTATCATTCTTTTACGAGAATCAAAGGATTCCAATGGCTTTTTTTCTTCTTTGGTAATCAATAGCTATCCTTTTCATTCTATCAGAGTAATACAGATTTGGGAACCGAAATAGCAAGTATTGGTTCTACTAATATCTCTTTCAATTGTTGCTTCTGTTCTTCAGAAATAGATCTTAATAGGATTGAAAAATCTGATGAGATCAGAAGGGGCGATATAGTCAAGTGGTAAGACAAGGGACTGCAAATCCTTCAATCCCCAAACCCCCCCCCCCCCCCCCCCCCCCAAAGCTATTTTGAAGTATTTTTAAAAATTCTTATTATAACTAATAAGAAAAAAATATGGTAATAATAAAAAAGGGTTTAGCCTTTTCTGCTATTCCTTACCTGACCAATTCGAACGAAAGCATTGAGAAAAATGAAGTTATCTACATTAGATGTATCTATTTTTTATTCTATATATTTTTAAATATAATTTTTCATAACTTTTGGTTATTCTTCTCGTGAGGATCTAATCTGGATCATTGCTACCCATAGATTTCCATCACTATTCATAAATATTCTAAAGAATCTCTTTGATTCTCTGTGAAGGAAAGTTTCAGTATACAAGTCGAACCTAATAGGGAAACGGAATTGGTTTCGGGAGACAAAACGACAGACACTTTTCGACCGCGAAATCAAATTATTGGAGGAGGTAATTTCTTCCTAGTTCCCAAAGAGATATATGTTACTCATGAACCCCCTTCATCTCTCTTCATAGCAAACCACTGCTTCATTGAAGAAGGTACACAAATATCTCCTAGTGTCACTAGTCAAGTATCTCGATTGGTTCAAATAAAAGTGATAGAAAATGGTATGGAAATAAGGATTTTACCAGGATATATCTATCAACCCAAAAACCCAGAAGTAATAATGAGTGTATTTAATAATGGGGGTGTTAGTATTGGACCAGGGAATTTTGTCTTAGATGAATGCCCATTATTCCTTTTTACTCCGCCCTATTCCAACCTTCAAATTTTTTGTTATTAATTTTTATATGTATTTTCAAGCTCCATTTTATTTTTTTCCATATGAATGCATCCTCATGTCCCTGAAAATGTGTTTTGACCTAATTGCCTTGTCATCCACACTTGTCCTGACATTTTTCCTTTTTCTTGCCTTGTGCTCCGATGTATAGAATCTTCCACAATTAATTTATGAGTCGAATTGTGGGTGTGTTTTTTTTGTTTTTTCCATGCGAATGCGCTTAAACTCCACGAAGCCGCATTTTCCCTTATCCATCCCATCCGACACCTCAATGCAGACCTTTTTCCATCTCATCTCACCAGGTTTCGACCTACATATCCCTCTGTATTAAATTTTATGTCATGTTTTTCGAGTGTATTTTTGTGGGTTTTTCCATGTGAACAAGTATTATCCCAATTAGAACTGTGTTTTAAAGTGATATGCCGGTCTGATACATTGTCTTGCATGTTTTTTCTTTTCTTCGCGCTTTGTTCCGGTGAGCAGATTTTTCAGAATTAATTTTTGTTTAATATTGTGCCCACGCGAGTTTGCGCACGAACACCCTCATTTTCGTCCTTTAACATGTATGTGGCATTCGATTTGTCGTTCACTAACCATTCACTCCCCGTTCTCGGCACCACAAATTTTTTTACCCCTCGCCCATGCCCACACACGAGATGGGGTTTATCTCCTCTCTATTTCTTTTGCTTTATTTATTTATTCATTATTAATTTTTTGAAAAAATTGTTACTTATTTTCCTCCCCTTTAAGTCCCTCCTGCGTCCCCTCACACCCTCCCTCTCCCACTTCTCTCTCTCTCTCTCTCTCTCTCTCTCTCTCTCTCTCTCTCTCTCTCTCTCTCTCTCTCTCTCTCTCTCTCTCTCTCTCTCTCTCTCTCTCTCTCTCTCTCTCTCTCTCTCTCTCTCTATCTATCTCTCTTTCCTCGACCCCTCCCTCTCTCTCTCCCCCTCCCTCCTTCCCCCCGCCCCTACTTCCCCTCCTCCTCCTCCTTATTCTTCTTCTTCTTCTTCTTCTTCTTCTTCTTCTTCTTCCTCCTCCTCCTCCTCCTCCTCCTCCTCCTCCTCCTCCTCCTCCTCCTCCTCCTCCTCCGGTCGCCTCCACCCCCTCTTGTGCCTCCACCTAGTGCTCCAGCTCGCTTGCTCCGCGCCACTGGGAAGCCCGCCCGTTGCCACCCTCCACTAGGAAGCATGCCTGCCCTGCGCCATTGGCAAGTCCCCCACCGCCCATCATTGGGCCCCGACCTACCCACCGCTATTTGTCCTCCCTTGCCCCTACCACCTCTACCCCCTTATTCCCCATTCCCCCCACCACCCTATTACCCACCATTCCCCCCACCACCCTATCACACCCCATTACCCCCCCCCCCCCCCCATTAACCCCTTCCCCCCACGCCCACATAAACCCCTACCTTTCCCCCCACCCCTGTAGAAACCACCCTTATCCCCTCCTAAGCCCCCCTTCCCACACTCCCCTTTAAACCCCCTTTTCCCCCCACGCAAGTCCCCTTTTCCCTTGCGGTCCCACACCAGTCCGGGCCTCGTTTCTGCCCTTCGATCATGCCTCGGTGTTTGCCTTAGAGTGCATGTTTGCATACGAGATCGCATCTTGGTTTGCTCGAATTTTCTGTGCGTTGGTTGTTGCTATTCACATGATGTGCGTACGTGTGCCGTTCAAGCACCCATTCATGTGTGAGGATACGCATCTTATTTTGTCTGTGCCGCGAAGTTGCCATTTGCGCGTAGATGCTGTCGAGTACCTTGCTATCCCGACTTTGATTATTTTATTCCCATAAATTAGAAAAACCCATCCATTCATTCAAATATTGAAAAAATGTGTAAACAAATCAATAAAAAAATCATTAAAACACTAAAAAAATTCTTGCCAATTTTTAAAAAGTCAATATTAAATTTCAAAACCCGATGAGCAAATAATACCGGTCTAAAAATATTTAAAATACAATAAACCTCATAAAAACCCTAAAAAGTCATTAAAAAAGTACTCACATTTGTGAAAAAAATTATGTAAATTTGGTGAAATCATTTAGCAACTTTTTGAAATGTTTTCAAAAAAAATTCTTAGCAGAGAATATAAATAGGAAATTAGAAAATAATTACAAACCTTTAATTTCATAGCAATCTACCTACAAAATGTTTTTAAAATAGTTTTTAAAAAATAATAAATTTTCCAAAAATTTTAAAAAATAATATTTACCTGTCCTTATATTTTTGGATCATTTGCATGTGCTTAATTGAATGATTACCATTAATTTGAGAAATTTTTAAATACAAAAACTCTTTTTTCAATGCAAAAAAACCAAAAAACATCTTTTTTCACTTCGAAAAGGGTAAAATAATTTTGAAAAATATTGAAAAATCAGTTGGACCTCTCTATTTAGCTTTCCACCTATATTTGACTAAATGAATAAAATTTAAAGAAACACACAATTTAAAAAAACTAACAAAAAACAAACAAAAAATATATTAATCACCTAGTCATCCTATAACCGATTTCAACCTAAACCCAACTCCACATACATACACACACATATTTTAAAATCTATTTAAATCAAGAAACAAAAACATACGAATACATTTATTCAAAAGCAAAACAAAACAAAACAAAACAACAGAATTTTTTTTAAAAAAAACAACAAAATCCACAAACCTAACACATAATTACCTAAATGCCAAACGTTTTAGTGTCTCTGTTCAATTTCACATTTGGATGTGGTGTTTTGTAAATGTCAAGAGGCCGACTGTTCTTTTGTCACCTTGATAGTTGTATACACAGATTTTTCTTGTCTTTTGAATACTTTACAAGTGGGCTTTTGCATGACAAACTTTGCAGGTGTCTCCACACTGCCAGGTTCTTTCTTCTCCTCTTTCCCTCCTTCACACGCACATCTACACACAAGTAATTGTAAATAAAAATCACCCGACCATTGCACACACAAAACTAACACAATGCACTTTCCTAAATTTGTAATTCAAATAAATCTGACTCTTAATTGTAAAAGAAATTCCTGTCATTGCACGTGCGCTTTGGCACAATAACCCACCTAATTTCTAAAATTCATCCACTGCACGTGCACACTCACTATTCAGACACAATTAATTTTTGTAATTAAAAATGAACCCCCCAAAGTCACATATGCATACGCTTTGCACCAAAGATCATGTAATTTCTAAAAATGGATTGTATTAGTAGAGACCCCTATCCAGTCAAGTCAAAATGAGTGGGAATGGGCTACGCAAATGACTCACCTTGCATTAATGGATTAATTTAATAATCAACCAAGCTTAATTGATCACCTAAAAAAATTGAATTCGATAGCGATCACCCACTCACTTCATCGCACCTTAGGTATACACCAACGTCTACGAGGATTGGAATTTCTTAATCAAAGGTGTCGGTTGTATTGGTCTGAGTTTATTTTGATGGTCCAAATCTGTGATTCTGTTTTGAGTCTAGTCAATGTCTAGGATATGGTGTGCTTTACTTTTGGTTCTTTTGGAGTGCTTAGGTCATGTCAATTTTTTTTATATAGGATGTGGATTTCTTGGGGAGGTCTGGTTCGGTCTTGTCTGTTCTTCTATTTCTTTGTCCTGATATTTTTCTTAATGGTGGTTGATTTGGGTTTTGCATGAATTTTCCTATTTTTTGGTTGTGTGTGTGGATATCCTATGCAGTCTGAATGGCATCTTTGTCTACTCCCCCGATTGTGATCTAGCATGTGCAATTGACGGTGCATGACTATTCCCTTCTCTTGGAAGTGGATTGTGTTCGTTGTGCTGGTCTCCATTTATTTGTAGTGCTTAAGTTTCTGCCAGTGGTGGATAACAAGCTCTACTACTCTTTCTTGGCATCATACAAAAAGTGGTCTGCTTTGGTCTATGACTGAATACAAAAAGTGGTCTAGTTTTTGGTCTATGACTGACGCTTTTGCCTCTCCACTGCCAATATCGATGTGAAGTGTTATGTTTGCCTCTTTCTGCTTCCTTTGTACCTAGTGGCAATCAGTTATTGACCATCAAGGGGATCCTTTCACTTCTTCAAAAGGAGACATCTACCCCTTTGGTGTCCAGCAAAATTAGTTCTAGTTCTAGGGTTTCTTTTGCTCATATCTCCTCTCCAATGTGGAAGCAACTATGCTAGTTCTTACAAGACAAATTCATGTCCGGAAAGCTTGCTTCCAAATGTCTATCCAAGGAGCGTCTATTTGGATCCTTGAGGGAGCCAAGTTTGATTAGGCTACATTCATGTTGGCCAAGATGGATCAACATTTTCAGAGAGTCAAAAAAGATTAAGATAGTAATGTTTATTTGTCTTTCTTCAAAAGATTATTACTTTTGCCCTTCCTCTTGGTGGTGTGCCAATGGTTGATCCTGCTCCTCTTCCAAAGCGTCCTCCACCTTCTATTCCATCTCCTTCTCCATTACATCAAAGTTCAGACATGGAGGATGAGTCCCCCTCCTAGGTTCTTTCAAACTAAATGCAGATGTACCACAAGCCTATCTAGTCCCTCTTTAGCTTCAAATGCAAATCTTCCTATGCATGCTGCCCAAAGGGATGGACAGCTAGATTAGCACATTCCCTCTTCTTTACAGATGATGCTGGCCGGATCTTTTCTTTCCCAATTGATTTGTGGTGTCCAGTCTACATTGGAGACTTCCCTTACTTCATGTCTATGACATTCATAAACAGATGATTGATGCTACTGCTTTGATGGATTCCCAACAAGCCCAAATCAAAGAGTTACAAAATAGAGTAGCTACTTTGGAAGTTGAGAATGTGGCTTTAATTCAAGAAAAGGATGCAACTCTTGAGGACATGATAGAGTCAACTCATAAGTTGGGTACTTGTGAGGGTGGATTGGAACATTCCCAATACACTATTGAATCACAGAAGATGCTTATTGAAGAGCTTAACCAGCAAATTGTTGTTCTATCTATTCCTTCTCCAACTTTGGTAGTTTCTTCTATTTTTTCTTCTACAGAGGAGCTTGATCAGTAGCAAAAGGCTAAGTTATGTGATGGGTTTTCTGCTAAGGTATAATGCCTTCAGCAACAAATAAACTATGTGCAAGATGACTTTACTCGCTATGCTGAATTGGTGTCACCTCCCCCCTCCTTCTGGATTAAGTATAATCAACAGAGTTTTGTCTTATATATTCTTTAAGCAATGTGGATTTGGAACCTCTAGAGGATGGGTGGTCAACTCTATGGACTGCAGATTTGTTGAGAAATGTCTTTGATAGATTTGTGGATGAGTTAGCTTCATAAGAAACCCAGTTATTATCTTTAATGTATCTCACAGGACATCTACAAATTCATGATGAGGAGGATTTGAATGTTTATGTGGGGGATGTGATTTTGCAAGCAATCATGTATGTTCATTTAGTGGAACTCTTATGAGCACAAAGCTTGAAGACTTATCATCAGTAGGCATCCTAGTGTAGAGGGCATGCTTGGCATCCGCCTTTGGAGGATGATGCTTTAGAACCTCGTCGTTTATGAATTATCTTTTGTAAGTCTGATATCCAGTCATTGCAAACTCAATTGTTGAGCTATATTGTTGATCATCCATTTTTTACTGAGTTCTTTTTCTTCCAGGCCCTTAATTTTCATTGTTCTATTTATTCGTTGGATCCTACTGATCTTCTTTCCTATTCTCTCATGCCCTATCGCTTTTCCTTATATGTTTCCCTTCTTTCTTCTAGCCCTAATACTATTCCTCTTTTATTCTTTACTCCTTCTGGATCCCCTCATATTCCTATTTTTACTATATGTCCTTTTATTGTTGATCCTACATCGTCTCCTATCCCTTCTAAAGTTCCTCCTATTCCTTTTGTTTTCTCAGTAGAATCCCTTCAAACATTTTTTTTGAATTCTTCATCTTTTCCATCTTCCTTATCCCTTCACTTACCTTCATTTTATGATTTGTCTTATCCACCTTTGCAATGTTCCCCTCTTATTCCATTATCATCTCCATTTGATTCTATTAACCTTCCTCCCCAATCAGTGCTGGATACACTTGGATATGATAGTGATATTCTTCGTCGAAGGCAATGGACATTGCATGATTCTTTGATAGGACCGGTGTTTACTGGCCTCTTATTCTAGGGTCCTGGGAGACATCTGCTACATGTTTGACTTCTTATCTTCATTTTTCTCGGGTGCATGTTCAATCTAAGGATACTTCTGTATGTCTTGCTACTCACTTATGTTGGTATCTTGCTTGCATGCATCAGCAATCTCATCTGAATACTTGAAAGAGTATCCTGAACCTGATCATAAATCCAAATGTGGATGTGACTGTTTGCTGAAATGGGTGTCTTATATTACTTTGCACATGCTTTCCCTACCAAGTTCCTTATTTTGTTGGAAAGGATATGTTGTTTACAGTTCCTATAGAATGTGCCTCAATATTTTGTAGATGAGAGTAAAGCTCTCGAGCATCTTAAGCTTAGTATGCAATTTAAAAAGAAATATATTTGTCCTACTTCGAAGTGAAGCCTTTAATTGGTTGTATTATCTTTTCTTAATGGAAAAACTTTTTCTTTGCTCTCCATTTTTTAGGGGCATATGCCATTTAGACTACCTAGTATCGTGTCTATGTGAGTTTTGTGTATGTTCTGTGATGTATGTGGTGTAGCGTATTATCCTCTTATGTGGAGTTGAAGATGAAGATGGACCTGATTGAGAAATTGATGGATGGTGGTTCATGATTCTATTTGATTGATAGATGGATGCAACCTTTTATATCCTTTATGAATTTGTCATGATTTTCTATTTTTTATAAGATGTGTTAATGGATAAAGGTGTTTTCCTTTCGTTGTATGCTTTATTAGATACAGGTTATAAGTTGGGATCGTGATTGAATAGTTTATTCGAAGATGCTAAAGGAAGATCAAGTTGAGCTCTTCCATGAACTTGTATTCCCTTTTTCTTAGGTTGCGATGACACTCCCTTATTAAGTGTGGGGATATGTTGAATGCTGAAATGACTAGGTTTTTTGGTTGATTTTTTTTATTTTTGAGGCATGAATGGTAAGTTTTTGATGAATTTTGAGTAATGATTGATTATTTTATAAGTTTTTGAGAAAATTTTGGATGATATGGATTATTTTTTAGAAGCTCATGATGATTTTCAGTAGAGATATGAGGCTCAGTGATGTTTTGATAGGTTCTGTTTGGTTCTGATTCTCTTCTGTATGAAGCATGGATTAATGATTGATGGAAGTTGAGAATGTTTGAAAGTTCATTGAATGGTTTTTAATAGTTTGGAATGGTTTTAGTATGAGTTATGTGGTTAAAATTATTCCTGTTGACCTTGTGTTAAGCTTTTGTAGGGCCTCAATTCCTATTCAGTTCTGTTCTATATGCCTCTGTAAGTGTTCTGTGGAATATATGAGTGACTTTGGAAAAGTTTTATACCCTTGGAAAGAGGTGAATGTAAGTTCAAAAAGAGCTCAAGGAAGTGAAAGAAGTAGCTGTCAAAGACTCAAGAGAAGACTGGAGTGAAGTGACGATAGTGAGTTGTGAGTCACTATAGTGGCTCTAGTGACCTTTCATATCAGACACACCTTTTGGAAGGGGCATCCATGACCAAAGAAGGATTATTATGAGTGATTATTGAGTATTTTAGTGAGGATATGATGTACTATTGATTGAGAGAGAGAGAGAGAGAGAGAATCAGAGATAGCCAATTTTATGCAAAACAATGTATCTATCTATGAGAGATTGTGAGATAAAGCTCTGGAATCTTTGAAGATGAATTATATGTGATATCTTTTCATTCAAAGTGGAGTATTATTTTGTTTTTTCAATGTCTATCAATGAATTCTATGAAGAACATGAAGAGAATGATAGATTTTGTCAAAGCTAAAGCCGTGGGAGAATTGTTTCTATGAAGCTGTGTGAAGATTTCTTATTCTTGGTGTTGTTTTCTTTGTTGAGATTATATAAAAGATGAAAGAGATGGTTGTTTATGAAACAAGATAGATTTTCTTGCAGTAGAAACCCTATTTCCTTGGTGTCTCTCTTGGGGCTCCATATTTTCTGCCATGGCAGGGTACTCTTTATTTGGTGCACTGACCGGGAAAGAGGTGGCTATGGAGCTTGCAAGAAACACAGTTTTTGAGATTCAGCTATAGAAGGTTTCACACAATTTCTCTTAATTAATGATGCTATTTAGAAGAAAGAATGAGAAGATGATGGAGAGCACGATGTCAATATTCTCTCTCCCCTTCTTGGTTGCATCCTCAAAAAGAATAGATGCATTGTTCAAAATCAAGAAGAAAAGAAGGGCTTTATGATTGAGAAGATGTAAAAGATGATGGGTTGTTGGACTCTATCTGTTTCCTTCCTAAACCAACACTCAAACTTTTCTCCTCCATCATATGTGTCAATAGCACCACCCCTACTGCAATTACGAGGGCATCTCAGCACCCTCTACGGCTTCGAGGGTTGATTTCATTAATCCCGATACTTGTTGGGGGCTATGGGAAAGTGAAGGCTACTCCCATCTCCTTCTTCATCGTCCCCTTTCATCTCCAACACCCTCTACGAGCAAGGTGAGGGCATCTTCACCAGCTCATCTATCCTCTTCTCCCGCTCACTATTGACAGTGCTCCTACTATGACCTAGTTCATGACAAAGAGGAGGTCATGTTCGTTGACAATTGGATCTTCATCCTAGAATTCTGGTCCCTCAGTGCTATCAAGACGAACACTATTAATGCCTTCATGTTGAAACAGACTTGTTGCCAGCTATGCACAACCTGCTCTGACAACCTCCGCTATAGGAAGAAGAAGTGATGCCTCCAGTACTATAGATGACCTGCTCCTTGCCTCTCAAATGAAGGCAATGCCCTCCACCATCCACCTTGAAGTCTGGCATCTGATGCCAACAAGGCTATAATAGGCATGGTGTTTTCATCTCACTTCACCACAGACCTGTCCCATCCCCTCCATGGAGCACTTTCCTCATCCTCTTATCTTCACGACAATAATAGCAACCATTCAATCTCCATTTTCTTTTTGTTTTAATCGTTTCAATCTTGAATATGTTAAAGCAAGGATTTTAAACCTTTCATAATCAAAATATTAAGGCTTCTTCACACACCTTTTTTTCTATCCTAACACGACCATGACCCTTCATCAAGATCATCATATTCCAATTACACAAGACTATTTTCCGGTTCTTTTGTTTCTTTGCTTCAACAAAACCTATTATCCTTTCTATCTCTGCAATCCATAAATCAGGTGGGATAACTTTAATGTAAAATATTGTGTAAGAAAGTGCTTTATTATTATATCCTTTTCGGCCTATGTGCTTCATTGATGGTTATCTTTCAGTCTATGTTGAGTGTGATGCTCATTCTTGTATGCAAATTTGTTGAAAAACCCTATCTTTTATGATGTGTGTCTATTACTTAGTGTGCCTGCTACCTAGGCAAATATGACCTAATTGTGTGATTTTCTTTTTGTGTGATATGTGGACAACTTTCTTTTCCCCAAGGAAAGCAGAAATAATCAAGAAGACAAACATCCAAAGAAAGAAGATGAAGATGAAGGTTTTTCAAGTGTTGATCGTGGTTCTTCTCCAATTTGTTCGCACGGGGATGCTTCACACTTAAGTGTGGGAGGAATGATGACCATGAAATTAGTGCAAATAAAGGCACCAAAATGTGCTCAACGTGGAAACATCCTTTGCAAATTGATACTTTGCTTTTGCACTCTCTTGTAAAAAATCATTTATGAAGCAATGTAAAATGTGTAGTCAAATGGCTCACATTTAAAAAAATGTTGAAAGGAAAAAGGATGGTCATTCACCTTTTGTCCCATTCCAAAAACAAAGGGTCTTTAGACCTTAGCCAAAATGTATGCAACCCAATATTATAATATCAAGAAAGGAAAAGGAGGAGGCTTGTCAGGTGATTTGAGGAGGTGGGAGGTTGAGGTGGTTACAACCTCTCTCTTCCTTTATCTTCTCCTTTCACGCTTCATTTCCCTCTCTCCCATTTTTGCACAACACTTGCCTTCTTGTTCTTGTCTCTTTCTCTTATGCTTCATGCTCATTTTTATGGAGAGTGAGGAGGAAGAAGAGGGTTAGGATGGTTTGGATCTATCGATCTTTTGTGTGTCATTCTTCTTGTGTGTTTTTGGGGTAATGGTTTCTTGGTGAAGAAGAGGGCTTTCTTACAGGTTTTAATGGCCAACAAGCCATTTGCAGCCTCTCTTTGGTGGTCTATGGTTCATTTTGTGCCATGGTAGAGTGCTCTTCACAATGGTAAGACCTTCAACAAACAATGAGGTCCAAAGGATTGAGTTACTTACTTCCTATGCTCTCCAATACCCATATGAGCAATCATGATGTGCCTCTCCTAGTACCTTTGCACAATTTCCTCTAGATTTTCCTCTTCTTCTTATGATATGATCTCATGAAAAAGAGGGTATGTAATCACCTTTTGTGATTGTGCTCTTAGTATCTGTACCATAGTAGCATATGCCTCCTTTTCCTCTTCATCCCCTTCTTTGTTGTTTGCTCTTCTCATTCACTTGCATCAAACTTTGGTGGTTCTAGGAGATTAGTGGGGAGTGTCGTGACTCTTGGGAACTATATGGAAATAGGAGAGATTGGAAAGATTGTTTCTAGTTGCCAAAGGCCAACTAGCTTCAATTTCTAATCCTCATAACCTTTATTTCTCAAATGAGGGACAAATTCTTCCTTGGTTTGCTCCATGGACATTATATCTAATTCTCAAATCTACTTTGTACTCTACAAGGTGCTAGAAATCAAATCTAACTAAGGCTTGAGATTATTTCCTGAAAAGTTCTTTCTACTTGGCCATAATATACATGTAGGCTTCTAATTGAACATTATATTTATGTTTGTTGTACATTTCTAGTACTAGGTCATTGGATATCTTCATTAGTGTTGTTTCATATAGCATTTGAGTCACACCTTCTACTAGATTTATGACCCATGCTAGACTAGCAACTATTGTTTCTTGTAGGCTTGCATATGCAACCTTCCATTGGCCCTATATCTATTGATGCTCTTGGCTTTCTCTTTCATGTAAGGCTATGTTTACCTTCTCTTGGGTTAGCTAGATGGTGATCTCAATCAAGTGATAATTTGTATCTAGCAGTTCTTTGTGCAATTTCTCCACTTCTTCCTCCCTAGATTCTTCTTAAAGTTCTAAGTCTTTCTCTTAGAGTTGTGTTTGGAGTTCTTGTACCTAGTCATCGAACTCCACAAGGAGCTTCTTGTAGGCTTCTTTGGTTTCATCCAATCTCTCTTAAAGTTCCTATTTGGCCTTTGGTAATTCTACTTTATCCCTCAACTTCTACACACAACTGCTCCAAAGCTCCAATTTTGTCTATTTGTGCCTATTCCCCAATGGGAGGTTCTTGTGTACTCTTCACAAATCCATGAAGGCATGATCTATTCTCTTGGTTTACAATAATGGTTTCTTTTTCCTTGATACGTTCATTGATATGTGCTTTCATGCTCCCTATATGTGTCAATCAACTCAAGAATGATTACCGAGTTAAAGGATTGTGATTCCTCTACCTTCTCTTTTCATTTAACAATCTCCTCCCTTTTTGCTGGAATCTCAAGTACCTACTATGAGATGTGAATTTTTTTGCACATTACCTCCTCAATGGAAGCCTTTATTGCTTGTTCTCATAATCCTCCTAGTTTTGCTTCATCCTCGTTTCCAAATTTTTCTATTCTTTCTTTGACCTCTTTTTAGCAAGTTTAATGAACATTCATTACTCTTCTATTTCTCCTTCATCAAAGTCTCTTGATGATGAACTCGACTCTATTTCTTCTCTTGTTTCCTTTTTCACTTGTCCTCCTCATGAGTAGGGTTACGGTTGTCAATTGGCTCTTTTTCTTTTCTTGAGTGTTGTGCTCTCTAGTCTGGTTCTTTGATGGGGCAAAGGTGGGGGACACATTATGATGGTATGATTTCTTAGAAAGGTACTCCTACACTAATGGCTATGATCCAAGTCAGCACATTGTCATAATTGACAATATTATTTCTTGCTTCTATGTAGTTGAGCTTCAAACCTAGGTCATTCAAGAGAACTTTGTGGCCTTTCCTAGGGATTTAGTCACACGTTCTAACAACAAAAGGACATTTAGGTCCTAGTTGACCAAATTTCCATGGATTCAATCACACATTAGAGCTAGAAGGGATCATGGTTGACCAAAGTTCTGCTTATGATATCCTCTAACAATTACTTTGGCACTTTGGAGAGGATGGTTGTAGCTTTGTTTTAGGTAAATAGATTATGAAACACCTATTAGAAACATGGGCATTGACACATTAATCCTAATTGAGCTAGGGAGGATAGTAATGAAACATTGTTAAAGTAAAATGCACATAAGACTTAACTTGAGAAATGAAATGGACTAGATCAAGATTTCATTGAGAGTAGAAGTTGATACAAGATGATGTGGGATCGTCCCACCTCCTTAGTAGTGTGTTGAGGCTAACACTCTCAAATTGATACTCAAGCTTGTTGGGGCATTATACAACTGAAGTTCAGTGGACTCTTTATAGGCTGAGGCAACTAGATGGGTAGGTGACCGATGACATCATAGATGACCTCAACTTTTATTCTTTTCTAAGAAAAGGTTTGTTATCATGAGCCTGGAAGGACCTAATTCTAACACCCTATATAATATCAAGAACTTCAAAATAGCAAGTCCAAGATTACAAATGCCAAATTCCTTCTAATACCCATGAAGACCAAGTTTCTTTATTGGCTAAACCTCATGGAATAGGAAAAAGATATCTAGAATATGGTTTTTATGAGAGCTAAGCATGTCATGAAATGAATACATGTTACTATAGCTTAGACCTAGTCAACTAAAACATAGATAGCTATGAGCTCTTGAGTGGTCTGGTACCTATTCACTATGCTTTCAAGATTGGTCAAGATCCAAAACTGTAGGAGTCCCACTCCCCACATGCTTACCTCCAAGTCAAATTCCTTCATTTTCTATGTTGTGTAAACACCATCCTATCTTCATTCAAAGGATCTCCAATCAGTACTATGAGAGGTATGGGTGACATTAGAGGCACCTGTTGAGCTACCATCTACAAAAAAAATAAATGTTCATTAGAATTATCCATCAAGAAGAAATGGAATTTAATTCACTTACCTCCTCTTTACCTATTTGACCTTTTATTATAAAAGTCTTACTATGGGTGGCTGGTCAAGGTCCATGATATTCAATTTCTCTCGTAATGAGGGGTTGGTCAAGGTTTTCTCGTATGGAGGGATTGTTGACCTTTTACTATAAAAGTCTTACTATGGGTGGTTGATCAAGGTCCATGATACTCAAAAGCAGTGCCAAGAGGCTATTGCCATTGTGTTTCCCATTTTTGAGTACTTGTGCAGGTCAGTGTAAGACAAGGCAATAGCTCTTGATGGTACTATTACAAGGGCATGGTTTTCTTAAGGACCCAAAGGTATCTATAGCCTTGATAGTACCCTTGGGCACATAGGAGGTCATTGGGTACCCATCTAGGTGTCATATGTGGCCTGCTACAATTGTACTTATGTTTATGGCCCTTGTATCGAGAAGAGATGGTGACCTGAGTAGATTTGGGTCCTCTTTAGGATCAAGACTTTAGTCTTCCCTACATCTAAAGCAATGGGTTATTGGCACTCACATGCTATTGATTTTGAGCTTGAGGAGTTAGAAGTCATGTAACGAGAGCTATTTCCATCATGGAAATAGATTGTTGGGGTGGCGGGATGGGGATAGTAATTTTCATGTGCCCTTGAGTTAGATCCCTAAGACTGAATGATAAGACTCCACATTGCCTCTCTTGTGATGCTAACACAAATCCAATAGTCTCAAAGTTTAAGCTTCTATTTATGGCCTATGATCGAATATAACAACACTAGATCACCTTTCTTGAAGAATCACTCCTTGAAATGTTTATTGAATTGGGCCTCTATGAGCCTTTTTTAGCAAAAAGCAATGTATGAATTGCATCGGGTTTCACTAAGGTGTTTGAGTTTAGCAAGATGTTTGGCCCAAGCTTTGATACCTTCTCAATGTTCTTGCTCTATGATACAAAGACTATTGCAAATAAGGAACTTAACTACATGACCCCATCGATTTCATGAGTCAACTTTGAAGGGTGTTTGCCCCATGGCCATCTTGCAAGCTGTGCAATAAGCCTAGAGAACTACCATGGGTTTATGGTCCTAGTCTAATCGTGAGGCTAAGAAAGTCTTAGTTAGGGCATTAACAAGGATCTTATTAGTCACCTCTACTTGGCCATTCACTTGAGGATAGAAAGGGCTAGACTTCTAACGCAAGACTAGGAATATGGATAGGATGTGTTTGATGACCTCATCTTAAAAATGGGTTCCTCAGTTGTCGCTGACAATCTCAATGGATCATGCAAATCATGAGATGACCTTCTCCCATAAGTATTTTATTGTAGTTACGACATCATTATGTTGTATGGCCTTAACCTCTATCCACTTAGTCATGTCGTCATCATAGTCACTATAATGTAGTATGCTTAAGAATACTAGGTACCAGGGGATTACTAGGTCCCACAAAGTCTATAACCCACTTCTCAAAAGGTTGGCAAGGGAAAGCTCCATTTTATCCTTCATGATCAAAAGTTTAATTTGTTGGCACTCATCATAGTGTTTGATAAAAGTGCCATGTCCTTGAAAAGAGCTGGCCACTACAAGCGGGACTACAAAACTTTCCTGGCTACAGTGTTTGTGTCAAAATACACTCCTGTAGATCCTCCATCTGCTTGCTATAGTACATCCTCACAATTTCCTGCTCATACACACATCTTCAAAGAAGACCATCCTCCCATAATGATATAATTGACCAGTAATCATTTGATAGGGCCAATCTTGATCAAGAGACACATGAGCCAAGTATTTTCTATTGGTGGCTCTAACATGCCAATTTTCAAAATATGAACAATATCTTCTATCCAATGGGGTGTGTTGTCTACCTTAAATAGTTGAGCTTCTTGCTAAATGTGACATGAGTGGATGTTGGGGAGATTATGGTCAACCCCAATTGCTTTCTAATCATTGGTGATGCAAGAAATGTAATCATCAATAAATTGGTACTTCTCTTTGCACATGACCATTAAAAAATCAAATTCCAATAAAATTAGAAGCCATCAAGCAATGCAAACTGTAATGTGGGTTTAGTTCATCAAATATAGGAGTGCTTGATAGTCTGCAAAAATGTGAATGGGATAGCCAAGAAGTAATAATGAAACTTCTTGACAACATACACCATTACTAATACTTCCCTTTCTATCATCAAATAGTTCATTCAATTTGGCATCAACTTTCATTGTGATTGTATGTGTTAGCACACTTGGTGTGGTACTATGTCTTTGAGGTCCATGAAGTTGGCAAACACATCAAAATATTCCTTTCGTAGACCAATAAGATGTTTTTATCCTCTATGCTGAGATCCTCATGACATAAACCAATTTAGAAGTTCCCATTGGTCAAGTAGGTTTATCTTCTTCACCTTCACCAAACTCTCAATAGGTTCGTTAGATTGCACATTTGTCTTGGCATCAAGCAAGATAATGAATCAATCTTCCTTCTTGTACTTTGTAAATATTTTAGGGAGATCTTTTGGTTTCTTCTAACTCAAGGCTTCTAACTTGTTATTTGGTGCTACATTTTTAATATTTTTATGCCTAAGATGGATCAAGAGTTTTATCTTAAACTAGTGAGACTTGGTGGGCAATGTAAATTTAGGGTCCAAGTCATCATCCCCATCTAACTTTGAGTCAACATTTTCTATGGGGAAAGCATCAAAGACTATATCAATTTCATTATCAACAATTATTACTCTAAAAGTGGGAATCAAATCAATAGGTTGATACCCCATATGCTTGTTATCAAGTACTTCTAAGTGCTCCAAACATTTCAATTCCAATTGGAGTCTAACTATGCCCACATCTACAAGAAAACCTTATGTTTAGGAGGACTTTGGATCCATTGAGATTTGCTCTATTGCTTGATTGCCCATGTTGTAGTTAATAGATTTGGTATCAATTTAATCTTTACTTTCATCATCCATAAGTTTTTCCTCCTCTAGCTCACTATCCTCCTTGATGTCTATACCTTGCTCTCACATTAGGGAGATGAATAGGTTGTTGTGGTAATCAAATAGGACTTGGTGGAGGGTTTGTCCATTGCCAATTAAGGACATTGAGAAACTCATCAAAGATTGTGAGGTTAGCTTTGCCTTTACCATAGAGACATAGCCACCAATGGCTTAATATTATGTGGAGCTCAAGCTTGTTTGTAAGGATAGGATAGCCCTTGTATGGGTTTGTGCTCCTGAGTCAGGGACCATCATGAAGAGAGGCATTGAGACATACTCTAATTGAGTGATCCTTTAAACAATGGATTCTCATGCTCCCTACTATTAGCTAGCTCAGGTATTCATATGCTTCTCAATACTTTGATTCCTCTGTGAGCAATAATTCTAGAGTGATAAGTATGTATATCCAATCTACTTGACCTTGAGCCACTGGATGTATCTAGTGAGACGGGCAAGAGGGCAGTTGGTCTCCCGCTTTGCTAGTTCCTTGGTGCTTCTTTTTGCCGGTTGTAGCATGCAAGAAAGTGCATCATGATCAATTAGAGAGTTTCTCCAAGTCTTCATTTTGACTTGCACTATGTTCTTCCTATTCCTTAAAAATACTAGACCATTGCCCTAGTCCTCAATGAGTGTGCATTTTGTATCCATGGATGTCACATTAACATATCATAGGCAACCCCTTTCATAATAGCAAAATTAACCAAAATTTATATTATGGCAATTTTGACTGGCTAGTCTTTCAATACATCTTGCATGTAGACTTTGAATCTGTAGCGAGTACAAGTTCAATCGTTGGATTTTCCCATGCATGGAGCGTGTATTCATTAACTACCTTAACTCCAACTCCCATAACAATGATTCTATATCTGATAGAGTCTTCAAGGGATTTCACTAGCAAGACAACAAGACACACCGCTCCATCGCAAAAAGTGTTGATCTCCAAGGCTCCTAGAGTTGGTGAGGTTGAGAGGTTGGCTTTTGAGTTATGTGTTGATAGTGTAGAATCAACTCTATCCATCTAGTTCTTGAATGCTTGCCATATGATAGGGCTTTTTTTATCAAGACTCCTAAAGGAATCGAGATGTTTTTAGATGTGATGACCAATATGACATTAGGTTCCATTTGATGATATTGGAAATGGTGATACCCTGCAACTTGTAGAGTTGCAAACTCTCATTCTTTTCGTATGTTAGCCAAAGTAGAGTGGTTTAGAAGTAGAACCACCAAGGTTTATTGAGCACATAAAGACACATCTAAAGCATGGGAGATGCTAGGGAGATTAATGGTCTCCATAGCTATCTCAGTTGATAATTCATATTGTGCTACTTTAATCCATTCCTTGGCTTTATCTATGGTAGCCAATTGCTACTTAGGAGTTGCTTAGGATCAGGATATTATCCTACTTTTGTTATGGCATCTTTCTTGGTCTAGGATGTTGTCATCGTGCTCTTTGCACTTGAAATAGGAGCACTACCTTGTAAGGTGGTTAAGCCTTTTCTTTTCAACTTAAGATTAGCATGCTTCCATCTTTTCTTAGTATTCTTATTTGCTATCATTGATCTATTCATTGTGGGTGGCCCCTTAATGGTGATCCCCACTTTTTTGCTCAATGCTTGGGTGATGGCACTGATTGGAATAGAAACGACATATAATGTTTATAGAATCCGAGATACACGCTCAACTTTCTTGTATACTTAAAATATATATGGCAAATGTTATGTTGGCACAAAGGGAGAATAGATGAGAGAAAACAAAGATGTAGAGAGAGAGGTAAAGAAATTGGCAACACACTAGGGATTGGAAGATGGGCCAATCCCCCCCCTTGTGAAGTCATATTATTGACAAGGAGCAAGCTCCTCTGTTACACATAAGCCAGTTCTTACTTGTAGATCTTTGAAACAAGATCACGGTTCCTTGCATGGTATACAACTGGCTAACACTTGCACAACTTGGAAGTTGGCACCTTTTGATCCTTCTTGAGTCTCCTTCTCTCCTACACAATATGTGTAGGGCTCTCCTCTTGGTGCTTGATTTCAACAGAGCTTTGCAGCACTTGCACCTTCTCTTCTCCTCTTGGAACTTGATTTCGATAGAGCTTCCACAGCACTTGCACCTTCTCTTCTCATCTTGGAACTTGATGTCAGCAGAGCTTCTGCAACACTTGATTTCAGCAAGGCTTCCGCAACACTTGCACCTTCTCTTCTCCTCTTGGATACATGCAAAGTGATGCTTCCTTCACCTCTCCCTTACACCCAAGGAGAGCCTCCTCTTTTATAGGCTTTCAAGAGCTTCTCCTCTTGGAGAGAGAGAGTTGAGTTGATCTTCATGCAAGATGTGATTGTTCCACTCTGCAGCACTAATTTCGATATATCTCTTTGTGCGTTGTTTGGATGAAAAAACGTCCAACACGAAAGTTGTAGATCTCGTTGTTTCCAATAACTCGCATGGCCTGTTTTTAGAGATAGTTTTTCTATTGTGATATATTTTAAAAATGGATTTTCCAAAAAAAAAAAGATTTTTAAGCTGTACTCTTAACTTATGGTCCATGCAACCACCTCGACTCATAGATTAGGAGAGTTCATTAGATTGCCGTGGGCCTCAACCTTAAGATTGAATTCCACACAAAAGCTTGTGTCATTTTAGACCTAGAAAGAGAAAATCACTTCTCTCCTCACTTCTAGAGGATCACGTCTCTCGTCTTTCTTAGTGAGAGAATTCTCTCTCTCGTCTTTCTTAATAAAAGAAAAGACCTTAAACCTTGACTTGTAGGGGAGAGGATGACCCCAAATGAATGCAATGCTCGTTACACACAAGTAAACATTCCCAAGCATCCCTGGATGCACACATAAATACATATATACAATGCTAATGCACTTCCTCTTCTTAGAACTCAATCCATCTTCATTTATGTGTAACTCCTTGGTTCTTGTGTACACTCTTACACTTGGCAGACATTTCTTTTCCCCTTCATAACTTGTACTGCCTGTACCAAATATCCCCATCACAGTGCTCTGATCACCCCATTAAGTGATGCACTAGGAATACTGGTCTCTAAATGGTCTCATGGCCATGCTAGATTGTTGAGAATCAGCAATCACACTCACTCAAACAGCCTCTTTGTATGGAGCTTCAGGGTCAAGGATATGCAGGCTAACCTATCCCATATGCACAATGGTGCCTACTGCAGTTTCCTACTTTCCTATAAAGCATTGTACTTACTTCCTTTTCTAAATGCAATGATAGTACTCTTTTCATTTCAGTAAAGTGTCAATGTCATTGTCCACATACACAAGATTGTGTTTATGAGTCCAAGTCTCAATCTTGGAACCTAATTTACTTGTGTAACAAACAGTGTCCTTTCCATCATGAGTCTACACTTCTTCTTCCATCCTCCATAGCTTCCGCCTTTGCCATGCTCTAGATCCCTCATTTCTCACATGGTATCAGAGCCCAATTGGGCATGGCATTGCTTCTCCATCCTCTCTTGATTCCTCTCAACCTCAATCTAGCTCAATGTCAACTCATGACTTCATCTCCCAACTCTACTCTCACTGAAGCTTCCATGGCAGCCATAGCCAGCAGCACCCTGTCAGATTGAGCTGCTTATATCTCACTCCACAGGTCAAATCTCTTGGAGCTTCCTTCTGGAAAAGTATTTCCCAACTCACAAAGCTTCCATGTATCACATCAATCCAGGACATTTGACTATCTGGAGCTCAACATTGTGAAAATTCTCAATCTCTGCTCTGTGTCTGCCATAGCCAGACAGGACCTACCTCACTTGGAGCTTCAATAACTTCTCAACCAGGCCATTTCAGCTCTTGATTTCTTCTAGGGAGTTGTTCCTCTACTCAAGGCGCTTCATCCTGGCATGAAAATCGACTACATTGCTGCGCCGTGGCCCCAGCATTGCGAAAATTGCGGAAGTCTGTCCTGAACTGCGCCGAATCTGTTCGACGTGCCTGCGTGCTTCATACAATCCACGATCTTGACGATTATGATAGGGCTTTGATAGCCCATGAAGTCAGCTTCCTAGGCATGTAAAAATTTTTGAAAATGATCAAGTATAGCTCCTGCAATGTTGAAAAAACCAGGCCCCTATCTCAGAAACCCTAATTCCACCATAGCTAAAATTTCTCAAGCTTTTTTTTCTCAGTTTTTCTTTCTCCTGACACTCAAGCCAAGTCTCTGTCACTCTAATCCATTGACCCAGCATCAAATCAAGGAGGGGAAGGACCTGAGTTTGTATGCAAACTCTACTAAAGGCAAATACTTTTCCCATTCTCTTTGATTATCAGAGACATAGGATTTCAAAAGGTCCAAAACAGTAGAATTAGGACTTTCACTCTGCCCATCCGTTTGAGGATGATAAGAGGATGAAAACTTTAACTTTGTCTTGAGGTTCTCGAAGAGAGCTTTCCAAAAGAGGCTAGTCATGCAAGGATCTTGATCGCTTATAATGGACTTAGGCATGCCATGATGCTTGAAAATATGAGCAATGAATAGCTTAGCCATATGATCGGCTTTGATTATCTTTCGCACAGGTATAAAGTGAGCTTGCTTATTGAATCTATCAATGATAGTCTAGATTGCATCATTGCCTGCTTGTGTGCAAGGAAGCTCCATGATAAAGTCCATTCCTATACTTTCCCAAGGCTCACTGGAAATAGGTAATGGCTTCAGTAGACTAGGTGGTTTATGCATATCATACTTTATTTTTTGGCATATCTTGCACTTGTGGACATATATTTCAATGTCAGATGTAAGAGTGGGCGAAAAGAAACACCTTTCCAATGCTTGAGTAGTGGGTAGAATACCCCTATGTCCAGCATATGGAGATGCATGTGCTTCATCCATTACCTTGTGTCACAATGGTAATGCTACACAAAAAGCTGCTTGATGATGATACAAATAACCATCTCGAATCAAGTAAGGTGTAATCGACTAAGCTGATCCCATATGGTTGAGAAGTCGGAATCAGTTGCATACATTTTGGGTAAATCCATGAACTCGTTATGGTAAACAGTTGTGATTGCATTTACTCGAGGTCGCCATGATAGAGCATCTGCTACCACATTCTTAGTTCCAGATGTGTGAAGGATTTGAAAATGAAACATAGATAAGAAATTTTCCCAACGCATCTGTTTCTCTAAGAACTTCTTCTGAGTGAGGAAGTATCTTAAACTTTGGTGATCTGTTTTAATAACAAAATCTACACCAAGTAAATAGTGTTTCCATACTTGAAGAGCATGTACCACTGTCATAAGCTCTTTCTCATGTGCTAGAGCATATAGCTCATGGTCCTTGAGGCATTAGCTCTCAAATGCTACTTCATGATGCTCTTGGTTAAGCATAGCTCCAATGCAATCCCCAAAAGCATCGTAGTGAACTTCAAAAGGTATTTGAAGATCCGGAACTATGAGAACTGGTTCTTGAGTCACAATACACTTAATTCTTTCAAAGTATTGTAGTTGGCTTGATCCCTAGCAAAAATGCATTTTCTTCTTAGTAAGGTCAGGTAGAGGAGATGCAACATATGAAAAGCCTCGTATGAACCTCCTATAGTATGAACATAGGCCCAAGAAACTTCTAACTTCATGTACAGAAGTAGATGTAGGCCATTCAACAATGGCTTGAATCTTCTCATGATCCATTCTCACCAAATTGTGAGAAACAATATGGCTTAAGTAATGAATTTCCGAAATGAAAAATTCACTCTTCTTAGCATTGACCTGTAGTTTATTCTTGTGAAGCTCTTGAAAAACAATAGATATATGTTTTCTATGCTCTTCTTCAGACTATGAAAATATTAGAATGTCATCAAAGAAGACACTTGTGAACTTTGAGTGAGGTATGAAGATTCTCTCCATCATTCGATTGAATGAAAAATTCACTCTTCTTAGCATTGACCTGTAGTTTATTCTTGCGAAGCTCTTGAAAAACAATAGATATATGTTTTCTATGCTCTTCTTCAGACTGTGAAAATATTAGAATATCATCAAATAAGACACTCGTGAACTTTGAGTGAGGTCTGAAGATTCTCTCCATCATTCGATTGAATGAAAAATTCACTCTTCTTAGCATTGACCTGTAGTTTATTCTTGCGAAGCTCTTGAAAAATAATAGATATATGTTTTCTATGCTCTTCCTTAAACCGTGAAAATATTAGAATGTCATCAAAGAAGACACATGTGAACTTTGAGCGAGGTCTGAAAATTCTCTCCATCATTCGATTGAATGTGGTGGGTGCATTAGTCAAACCAAATAGCATGACTAAGAACTCTTACAGCCCAAATGTCATACAAAAAGCTGTCTTATGAACATCTTCAGGTGCTATTCGTATCTGTGATAGCCGCTCTTGAGATCAATGCGACTAAAGATACTAGCCCCTTGCAACTTATCCAAGATATCATCTATCCTTGGGATAGGAAAACGATTCTTGATTGTGATATTGTTCAAAGATCTGTAGTCTATGCACATACGAAAAGAACCATCTTTCTTTTGAACAAGTAAGACTGGAGAGCAGTATGGAGAAAAGCTATGTTGAACTAACCCTTTTTCCAACAATTTTTTTACTTGTGTTAGGATCTCCTCTTGCTGACTTGCACTTACTCAGTAAGGCGGTTGGTTAGGTAGTGAACTACCTGGGGGGATAAGATCAATTGTGTGAGCTTCCGAGCGCTTAAGAGGTAACTCTCCTGGGAGTCAATCACTAAAACAATCTTCATATTGTTTAAAAAAATCATGTCTAGCTTGATCAATTAAAGAGAGGGATTCTTTTAAATTCTGAGACTTAGAAGCATTAGTTGTTATTGTGTGTTCATTAGAGGCACCAAGTGCCCTTGAATCATTAGTTTCTTTTGACTCTCTCACAAAAATCATGTACGCACAAATAGCTTTCTTCATTTCTTTAGAAATGCTAACATGACTAACCATTGGCACAGGCCAATATCCAGCATCATAATGCATACTATGTTTCGACCCTTGAATTGAAATGCAAGGGTCTTCTTAACAAAATCGAAAAGAGGTCTAATCTTGTAATACCAAGGCATGCCTAAGATAACATCACAATTACCTATGGGTGCAAGTAGAAAAGATTCTTGGTTGCGGTAATCCCCAATTCTAAGATTCAACTTCCCTTGAATAGGAGTAGAATTGGTTGTAAGTCCTTCAAATGCCGAACCTGATCCAAATGGTGTTCCCAATCGATTTGGTGGAATTTGTAGCCTTTCAACAGTATCTACTGACACAAAATTATATGTGGACCTTGGATCAAAGAGTATCAAAACTCGTTGATTGTTGAGTGTCCCCCAACCCTTTAAGAGTTGTCTTTTCTTCTCATTTGAATGAGTGTTAGCTTGCACATCTGAAATAGAATTTGAGGATGGCGGAGGAAGATCTTTAACCACATTTGCTTCCTTCCTTTTGTGAGGACAATCAGGCTTCATATGCCCTAACTCACCACAAAGAAAGCACCTTTCTTCCTCTTTATACTTTTGTATCTCAGAGGGTGAGAGATACTTATGCTTCTTCTTGTTGCCCTTTGGCTTTGAATATTGGTCATGGGTTAAGGTAGGTCTTCTTCGATTAGTCATGTCTCTTGGTTGATCATAGAGCTATTCTTGTCTAGCTCTATGATCATAGAGCTACTCTTGTCTAGCTCTATAAGAACTCATCTCCAACTTTCGAGATGTACTAGGTGTATGCAAACTTTCAGCTATGATGGCAGACTCCATCATGCGAGCTAAGGTGTCATGTGGATACACCTTCATGGTTCTGTGTAAATGAGGGGGTAGGCTAGCTTCAAACTTCCTTTTCTTCTCTTCATCACACTGATCTCCATGAAAGAAGTAACCTTGAGAAGAGTAGACCAAAACTTGTCCACATAACTTGTGACCTTTTCATGCTCTTTCTGGCCTATCCAATCCCACTCCTTCTTGACATCATTCTCAAAATCAGGAGGCAAGAACTGAGCATAAAACTTCTTCTTGAACTTTTCCCAAATCCTAGGTTTCCTTCCCTCCAAAATGAGAGTCAACCACCAATTGCTAGCGGTGTCTTTTAAGTGCATGCCTACATGCCTGAGCTTGGACTTTTCTGAGAAATTACCATCAAAGAAAGCAACTTCAAATTGCCTGACAAAGGCTAACGCCTTAGCAGGATCTCTCTTACCGGAGTAAGAGTCAAACTTTATGTCCTTATCCCTAGACTTGAAAGTCTTAATCTTCTTAAGCTTGCTCCTCTTATGGTCCCTCTTTGTCCGTTTGCAGATTGCACGAGACTTAGAACCAAGAGAGTAGAAACTAGAAGATGATGAGGAGGAGGAGGAACTTGAGTAATCAGGGGAGTAGTTGGTTGCTGAGGGAGATGACTTCCTCCTTATCTGCCTCACTCGAGGTGAGCTCTTTTTACTCTTCTTGACCCGAGAATCCTTCTTCCTTCTAGGAAGCTTTCTCAGCAATTGGATGCTTTGCATCTTCACCATCAATTGGTGTAATGGTGTTTCCTCCAGTATCACCATCTTTTGGAGGAATCGGTCCTTCATAAGAAGCTTTTTCCCTTGCCCTTAAGCTGTCAACAATCAATTGATGTACTTCAGGAATCTCCAACAAGCTACGATACTCTGTCAATTGAGCCTGTAATTGCTCACTTGTAGGTGCTTCATCATTTGTCATCTTTACCTTCTTCTTGCAAGGATTGCCTTTACTTTGAGAAAAGCAAAGAGACCTACTCTAATACCACTGTTATAGAATCCGAGATACACACTCAACTTTCTTATATACTTAAAATATATATGGTGAATATTATATTGGCACAGAGGGAGAATAGATGACAGAAAAGAAAGATATAGAGAGAGAGGTAGAGAAATTGGCAACACACTAGGGACTGGAAGATGGGCTAGTCCCCCCCCCCCCTTGTGGAGTTATATTATTGACAAGGAGCAAGCTCCTCCATTACACATAAGTCAGTTTTTACTTGTAGATCTTTAAAACAAGATCACGGTTCCTTGCATAGTATACAACTGGCTAACACTTGCACAACTTGGAAGTTGGCACCTTTTGATCCTTCTTGAGTCTCCTTCTCTCCTACACAATATGTGTAGGGCACTTGATTTCAGTAGAGCTTCCGCAGCACTTGCACCTTCTCTTCTCCTCTTGGAACTTGATTTCAGCAGAGCTTCTGCAGCACTTGCACCTTCTCTTCTCCTCTTGGAACTTGATTTCAGTAGAGCTTTTGCAGCACCTGATTTCAGCAAGGCTTCCGCAGCACTTGCACCTTCTCTTCTCCTCTTAGATACATGCAAAGTGATGCTTCCTTCACCTCTCCCTTACACCCAAGGAGAGCCTCCTCTTTTATAGGCTTTCAAAAGCTTCTCCTCTTGGAGAGAGAGTTGAGTTGATCTTCATGCAAGATGTGGTTGTTCCACTTTGCAGCACTAATTTCGAGATATCTCTTTGTGCATTGTTTGGATGAAAAAATGTCCAACACAAAAGTTGTAGATCTCATTGTTTTTTATAACCCACACTGCCCGTTTTTAGATATCATTTTTCTATTGCAATATATTTTAAAAATGGATTTTTCAAAAAAAAAGGTTTTTAAACTGTACTCTTAACTTGTGGTCCATGCAACCACCTCGACTCATAGATAAGGAGAGTTCATTAGATTGCCTTGGGCCTCAACCTTAAGATTGAATTCCACACAAAAGCTTGTGTCATTTTAGACCTTAGAAATAGAAAATCACTTCTCTCCTCACTTCCAGAGGATCATGTCTCTCGTCTTTCTTAGTAAGAGAATTCCCTCTCTCGTCTTTCTTAATGAAAGAAAAGACCATAAACCTTGACTTGTAGGGGAGAGGATGACCCCAAATGAATGCAATGCTCATTACACACAAGTAAACATTCCCATGCCTCCCTGGATGCACACATAAATACATATATACAATGCTAATGCACTTCCTCTTCTTAGAAATCAATCCATTTTCATTTATGTGTAACTCCTTGGTTCTTGTGTACACTCTTACACTTGGTAGACACTTCTTTCCCCCTTCATAACTTGTACTCCATGTACCAGATATCCTCGTCACAATGCTCTAATCACCCCATCAAGTGATGCAACAGGAATAGTGGTCTCTAAATGGTCTCATGGACATGCTAGATCATCATCAACACTTAAAGAAAATTGAGCCATTAATTTATTGATATAAATTTACTAAATAGAGAATGCGTAATAAGCAATCAATTTAGTGATATATTCATCCTTAAACATTTCATTGACAAAGACACTCAAAGGTACCAAGGGTATGATTGCCTTGCTATGCTAGCTTTGTGTCTCAGGAAATATTGATACATGTGAGTGATTCCATACTTAGGGCACCATTGGTCTACTTAATTTTCCTTAGGTTATTGTTCTCTCTATAAATAGCATAAGGACATGTGTCCTAGTTGTCCACGATTCCAAAAAGCTATCATTTCTTGAGGTTGGACCATTCCTTGGTCTCTTCCTTGTCCTAACATCATGGTTGGCACAATTCTATAATCCATTGGGACAAAATGACCCTCTTCATCATAACAAACAAAGGGTTTACTATTCTTCTTGTGTTTTGTTGATTCTTTGATATAATGGATAGGAGCATCATTAGAAGGATGAGTTACAATTGGGCCTGGTAGTATAGGGATTTGTGAGAGATTGATCTCAATTCTCAATTCTATTTCTCCCTACTCCTAGGGATCTGGTAAGAGTAACTGTGGCACTATTTGTGGCTACTGTAGATAATTGAGATCACAAAATTAGGGTTATGGTCTAGAGATCTTCACAAAGCTTCATATTATGCAGTTTCATTTTCAAAGTGACTATGATTCATGTATGTGTTAGCCTCGAGCAATCCAAAGGGAGGTGATCTCTGCCATAATGGATGCACTATGTATTTTGGTGGTAAGGTCGAGATAGCTTCAATGTTTCCACCATCTTTAAGAGCTATTGCTCTATGATTTCTTAACATCAGCCCATCAGATCTCGCATGTCATTTGCTTTAGCCTTGCCACAGCTTAGCTAAAGTTCTTGTTGATTATCTATGGTTTTCTTCTCTTTGATTCTCTTTGTGTATGTCACCAATGCAGATTATCTTATTGAGTACACCATCGATGCTAGAATGATTAAGGCCCAAGTTTCCTACCATGGTTTTATAAATCTTGTCATGTCAAATACCCTTGATGGAGGCTTTAGTTATAGTGTTGGCTGTTGTGGGTATCTCAACAACTAGAATACATTTAAAGAGGCTCATCACTTACAAGACATAGTTATCATGCTCTCTTCCTCTTACTACTTTTATATTCATTAACCAAACAATGAGGTTATTGCCATAATTGACTTCTACAAAGAATCTAATAAAGATTTCCTTGAGCAATATGAATGAGGTGTTATTGATGGCATCAAGCCTAGTGAACCAGGTTCTCCCCTTTTCTCCTACGGTATAGTCCAAATGCTTACATCTGCTTAGCATCGCCCATAAGGTTATTCACTTTGCAAACTTTCTCAAACTATTCAATGCAGTTATAAGGATCATCCTTGGCTCAATACTTATCCAACTGCTTGTCCAAGGAAATTCAAAACACAAGCGGTATGATAGTCAATTTGAACTTCCTGTTATTTTTTGTTTATTTGGATAGTACTCTATATCTCTTGTAATATTGTAGCAATGCGTTACTTAGAGATTGTCAACTTGTATCATGTGACATTTTTGGTTAAATGCATCAAAAGAAAGATGTCAAAAATGAGTAGACATTCGTTAAGCCTCCCCCATCTTATTTAGCTAGTCTACTTTGAAAACAAAGTATGAGAAAGCCCTATTCCTTTATCCAAGTCTAAAGGGCCATAAGATTGGAAAGATTGCTCTAGCTAGTAATATCATCACCAAAGAATTCTTTGAAGGCTATTATTACTAATAAAATATTTGTTTAATCCTTATTCTTATGTGTGTTTCCCATTTTGATTAAGAAGGTGCATACCTACTTGCAACATATCAGAGCAATCAAATAGGCATCATTGCATGAGATGCAATAATGAATCTTGTGAGGATCTATGGCTCCAACATTCAATAGCATCCTTCGGATGCTATCTATCTCTACTTACATGGTTACAAGATGTTGTTTTCTAGTATCATTGTTGATGTTCAACATGTTGAGGGTGTTTGTTTCTTGTCCTACAATTATATAGATTTTCACTCCATGGCCTCTAAGTCATGCTTGTGATATCAAAATAACATGTTGGAATGTATCAATGGTGTCCTAGAAGTCATATGTAGCTCCTCTTGAATTTTGCCTTCTCTCCAATGTGCTTGATATGGTCCATGTGGTCTCTAGATTGAATAGTTGAATAACTTGATTGATAAGGTCATGGATAGGAGTGTTTCAATATCCATGGACCTATACAACCAGGATCTCTACTTGTTGTGGGAGTCAAAAACTCACATCCACTTTGCAAGCACATGCACCTACATTGGGAGTTCAAGTCCAAGGTTTCCTCTAATTGGTCTAGATTGTCAAATTTCTCGAGATTGTTATTTTTGTTATTGTTATCTTGCCACTATTCCATTCCTTAAATCTTCCACTTTATGGTTTTCAATTGTCTTATCAAGCAAGGGTTTCTTGTTTGATCTATGTTCAAATGCATTTATGTGCACTATGTGAAAATAGACTTTCTCCTTTCCCAATCAAATATGTGATTACAACATCATTATTTGCAACACCTTAAGATGATCTACCCACATTTTAATAGAATTTTAAGTTTGGGTTTGAATGGTTTGAGTAGTGGATATTCAATTGGCTTTTCTAGATGGTGGTGTTTCAGTCTTTTGGGTTTATTTAGGCTGCAAGGTTTTACCCCCTTCTTTTTGTGTGTGCCCTCCTATTTAGTTGATGGTTGTGGTTCATGTTCTTTGGTTGTGTGCAAGGATGTGCATGTGCACATCTATGCAATGATATGCTACCTTATGTGCCCTACTATTGGAGATTATGTGCCTCATGAGTGTACTACAAAGGAGTAATAGTGCACATGCTCATATACATAATTACAATTAAATTGTACACAAGTCTGATGTGTAAAACCTTATAGATGCATGGATGCAAGTGTCTACGCTAATTTGTGAGTGGGATCATGCTATGCCATTTTCCAACAAGGGTTTTTATGCCTGAATTATGATTTTACTTAACTTAATGCCAAGGGCACACTAGTGCACTAATCTATGTGCACTAGCCTAGGTATAGTGGATGTGCGAGACTATTGATCCTATATGTGGGTAAATGGATGCACAATGGTCGAGGGTTAGCATGCAAGGGTTATGTACACATGGTCTTCTTCTTCTTCTTCTTGCTTGCTTGCTTGCTTGAGCTTGTGCTTGAGAGAGGGAGTGTGAGAGTGTGGGGGAGTAAGTGTGTGAGGGTGAGGGACCGGGGAGGAGAAGCTCTCCATCTTCTCCTCTCTTCTTCTCTTCCCTTCACTTCACTTGTCTTGCTCGCGGCAATGGAGCTTGGAGCGTGGAGCTTGACAATGGAGCTTGCTTGAAGCTTGCACTTGGATCGTGGAGCTACCGGAGTGCGCAGGAGAGGAGGTAACTCGATCGGCATGGAGGTAAGCTCACTACACTTGTAGATATGGATGGCGTGTTGGCTATGTGAGAGGTAGCCATTATTGCTCGGAATGCTTGAAGATAAGCAATCAATGGGTCTTGGAGGTTGAGCAATTGCTCCCACATTTTACTTTCGTTTTCGGGACCAATGGATTCAAGCCTTGAGTGCTTGTGTGCTTTGAATCGAACATCAAAGTAAGGGTTTTCCCCGACCAGTGCTTGGGGTAGATAGGTAGGAAGCGAGGGAGTTTGAAGAGGTATTTGATCTCCTTAGCAAGTAGATTTTTGGTTTTTTTGATTTGGGAAAGCATGTTGGAGTAGTGTAGGTATTTTTCTTGTGATTCAGATGCATTAGGGTAGGAAAAAATGAAAAAAAAAGGAAAATAAGCAATAGCATTTCTGCTATCATAACAGGGCACAAGGGTTTGATTCGGTTGCTGATTTTCATTTTGGAGTTTATTGGCTATTCCAGGTATATACAACTCTTCCTCTCCATCCATAGTTTTGATCTGGAGGTGTATGTGATAGGCCGTGACCTGAATCGTGTGATTCGAGTGATTTATCGTTGCATCGGCTAAAGTCGCATCGTGTTTGGCCAGTTGGAGTGACGACGATTCTGGGCTGAGTCCCAGAATCGGCCCTCGGCCCAACACCACTCAGACCACCTGACTCAAACCACTCGAAATTCGGCCCTCGATCCATCTTACTTGGACACCCTCCACTCGGCCCATCCGAATCAAGCATTTGGACCAACTTGATATTCGGCTCTCGGCCCACGGACAAGTTGCCACTCGGCCCAGTTGAATGCACCATTCGGCCCTCGGCCCAACCTGACTTGGCTCTCAGCCCACTCGGCCACTTGGCCCTCGAACACCCACACTCGGATTGGCCGAATTTAACATTCGAACCACTTACATTCGGCCCTTTCTCATTCGGCCCTCGGCCATGCAGACGAGCTAAATCGAGCATTCGGCCCCTGCAATTCGGACCTGCTAGGGAAAATTTGGATTTTTTCAAAAATTCTAACCTATAGATTTTGAAACCCACCAAAGACCACATAGAGCCAAAAGCACCTCATAGATCTATTACTAGACTGAAATCTAAAGCAAGTAGTTCAAAACTTAGCTACGAGCGGTCCTTCAAATCGCGCATAGTGTTTACTGTCACGACCCTGTAGGCTGGGAGGGACTGCCTCTCCCCCCCCCCCCCCCCCCTCGAGACCTCCCTAGAGGGGGCTCTGTTCCCTCCGCACCTCCCCCAAGTAGGTTGGAGAGAAAACACGTGCCGTGACAGGTCCTCCAAATTAGGTCCTAGCATAGTAATGGCTCTACACAAGTATAGATCCTCACTTGCAAAACTGCAACCAAAAGCCCATACCCGAACAAAGACAAAGAGAGACCCTAGAACCTCAATGGGCCAATCTAGCCAACAAGGGCAAAAATGCCACACCGCAAAAACACATATGTGTTGCATTCGGACTGCATCTAGTCAAAGCAAAAATCAACAACATCAAGCTACAACTGCGAGGATGACTAGATGTGACAGTCTTGATGATAGATGCACCTTGAATAGCACTGCACAGACGATCCAAGACATCATTGGAGAATCCACATCTGGTCGTGCAGTTGGGGACTCAATGGCATTTTTCAGAAAGCTTAAATTTATAAGCCAAGACTCGGAAGATGAAGACATAGTACCGCCTGCTTATCTTAGGGTCAAACTCACCGTGAAAAGGGAGCACACTGTCGATGCTCTAATTGATGAAGGAGCATATTTTAATATCTTGACCTATGAAGCATGGACCCTACTAGGCCAACCAAAGCTCAGACCGATTAATGCAACTCTTAGTCCTTACAGGGGACATTCACAAGCACTTATAGGGAAGTACAAAATCCTTGTAACTATTGAAACGGAAAGCTTGCCTATCCTCTTCCATGTTCCTCCAAATGGTGCTAATTGTGCTAATGGCAGAATCATCTAACAACCACGAGCAAATGTTCCAGCCCGTGTCCAAGCCACTTAGGAGTCCCAAATCTCCTACACCCTATTTCCCTAAACAGATACAAGAAGCACAACAGCAGTCGTCAAGTGCAACTGCTCAATCCCAATCTCTATCTCCATCTAAGCTTCCAAATGTCCAAGAGGTGGGACATGACACCACCTGTAGCTCTCGGCCCAAGGATATGCATGTGCAATCTATTGTGACTAGATCAACTGAGGCTCGATCTGCACAAGTGAATGCTCAAAGGGCAATAAAAGACACAACCACTTCCGATCTGCCTGAGGACCTAACATTGCAATCTACTAATAGTAGCCAGTCCACTGAACTAGCTGCCACTACTTCCAATCAGGGATCACAGTAGCCACAATCTTTGGCCGTGATGACACCCCTTGCGGAATGCATCCTTAGCAATTCACCTATGGAAGAGGTGTCGCAACCAGCATCCTTGACACCTCCAGTGCTTCCAAAGCACCTAAAGCCTAGGCTTGAGGAGAAATCTCTCAAAGAGGTGGCCAAGGAGAGGGCGCATCTGACCAATCAACCTAGCAAGGTTGTTGAGTAGGCCACAGATATATCCCATGAGGACACACTAGAGAAAGAGAATGCTGAGGCCCAACCAAGCACATCAACGATTGGCCTAGTTCAAGGTCTCAAGTCTTCTAGGGATACACCTCGATTGCCTAAGAAAGAGAAGAAAAAACAATGAAAAAAACAACAGCAGTTGCAAGCAGTTGTAGACCCCAAGAAGATTGAGATCAAGAGTGCCAAAGAGCTAAGGAATAAAGCATCGAGTCCACCCACGAATAAACCCACTGCCATATCTCCTAATAGCAGTGAAACCTCAGACACATCCATGTACTTTGAAAAATCAAAGCAATCATTACCATCAACGATTGCTTGTAACACTCAATCCACCGACAACGTAACTTGCATTGAACAATCAAGAGTGGATACAACACTGTCACAACAAGATGACAACACTATACCAGTCACATTCGAGGAGAACCATGACATAATAACAGTAAAAACTCAGGAAAAACACGAAAACCCCGAGGACATAAGCAATCCTAGAGTTGACCAATCTTGCTCATCTAGGCCTGAGCCCCCAGCTATGCATAAGCCTAGGGAAACTCCTAGAACCTTGCATGAGATAGCAATCGAGCAAGCCCTCATTGAACATAGAAGTGTCGCAAAATGCTTAACTGAGTTGGATGCTAAACTCAAAGTATTTGCACGTATCTATGTCATTGCGGACACGAGTGCATTTTCCAAGAGGCAGCTTGGGGAATACTTGCCATTTCCCGGATCCTGGGAAGAGCAAGAACATCTTGACGAGCACTATGGCAGGCTCTGCATGAACACATGTGACTCACCTCTGATGAGGAAGCCGACGAGCTATGCTTAACTGTAACATTTAATGATGTGCTCTGCCAACCAAATCTCTTAGAGATAGAGCAACTAAAGCGACAATCAAAGGGTCGAAGTCAATTTGAAAAACAATGGTTTGAAAACCACGTTGCAATGGCCAAACTAGGAGCCTAGATTATGACAGTCTCAAAGGAGCGATTGACTAAATGGCGTTCTCAAAGAGACCCAACCTATGTGGCGCCGAATTCCTTTCAAGTACTGACTACCATTCGGGGTATGGACTTAGCCGAAACTAGCCAAGAGAACTCTCTGGCTAATAAAGTTCTCACTGATGAGAGGGAGTTACATGTTGCCAGTAGACTCGGGCAAGGTACCATGCTACTCGATGTTGCAAAATATCTATTGTTATTGAGTAAGCTGCCACGAGTACTGGATGCATGTGCTACAATCCAGTACAATCCTGAGTTCTACAATTGGTTTTTATCCTCATGAAGTAACTTGGATTCGTAAATATGTACATAAATAAACAATGATTTTTGTGACCCTGTATAGATAATATCAACACACACAAGCAATGATAGTCAAGAGTAGGGAGAAGAGTTTGGGTTTGACAAGCTAAGCTCCTCAGGTCCTCCTCTCACCACACGTCTAGAGGCTGTGTGATCATTCCCACCTCTAGGTGGAGGGCATTCAACTCTCATTACCGCCATAGGAAGCCCTGACCAACACCTCTGTTGGCATAGATGGGGCATCATCCCTTTCTACAAGCTTTCCCCCCATTTTCGATCTACCCTTTTTGGGATGAGCCCTGCTCCACTCCATGACAACCAGTCCACACAACTTAGCATAAGCCAAGATCTGCTAATGGTTGGAACACACCCTGCAGTCCAGGCAGGACAAACATTATCATGGGGGCCATCCCTCTACAACAAACGTTGCATGCCTCACCACCTTGCCCCTCCTCCTCGTATGCGCTTGATAATTCATTGTTTAATCCCTTTCATGCAAATAATTCTATCCTGCCTCAAAGCCTAACCTTGGTTCACATTTTGTAGATTTCCCCACAATAGCCATCATGGAGTACCCAATGCAACTGGCATGCAAGGAAGCTCTCCTCCATAGAAGGGAGCATAAGACACTAGCGCCCCCACTAGAATGCTATGTGCCTACTCTAAAGATATATGCACCGAAAAGAGGACCCAAGAGACACTACCCAAGATGCAGGGCGAAAACTCCCCAAGCCAAGAGAACAAAGGCTCAAGGGAGCACCCGGGGTGTGGCAACACCGATCATGCAGGCCCCCACTAGACGCTCGGGCGCCAAGTGCTCGAAAGAGAAGAAGGCAGCTAGAGACCAACGGGAATTTGATGAATTGTTTAAAAACATTCTTGAAACAGCTGCAGCTAGGGACTACACCATTCGGGTCCCAGCCGATATCTCCCCCGCCTAACCTAACAGGAGCCAATCACCAACATAACCCCGGTCATCTAATCACCCAAATTCACCACGCCTCATAAAAATAGAATAGGCCCTATGTGTATAAGCTGCTTTCCAAATGTCATTTTGTCATGACCTTTTGTCCTTAAGTGGTTAAAGGGGCAGGCTCCCCAACTGTATAAACCTCCCTTACCTACTACTAATGTATGTCACGTCTTTAACAAGCGCAGAGGATATGCATCGTAGTCAACACCATAGGATTTTGATAAAGTAATATCTTTTTGTGTTGCATCGGTTCATTATAATTGATGCATGTGACTTGCATATACTCTCATGAAGTGTCAAGTGGATGTAGGACGACATAGGTCTTTGTACGAAAGTGTTCAATGCCCAAGTCACCGCAAGACCACTAACCTCACAAAGAGCCATGACGAAGCCACACCGCCGAAAGCGAAAACAACCCTTTCCGATCACCCACATTGCATGGCCCAAAGCACAATCAATTGGCCACTTTCTCTTTCTGGGGCAAACTCTACACCTGGCATTCACAACAGTTGTTACCTCAATTGTACCAACATCGCACGTTACAAAGAGGTTTTTCAAATCTTTAGTGTATCTCCCCATCTCAACAATTGTTCCTCTAGCAACAAGACTGGGACACAATCATTGCTGTAATATCCAGTTTTACAACCTTTGAATATTGACATTTTCCGATCCAATTGAAAGGCTATGGCCTCAATGTATTGCAATGGTTGTACTCATGTTATTCTTTTTTAAAGTGTGGAAAAAAAAAGGAGAGAAGAAAAAGAAAAAGAAAAAGAAAAAGAAAAAAGAAAAGAAAAGAAAAGAAAAAAGCACTCACAATCACAGCACGACACCTAGGGGTCCTCAAATTAGGTACGCCCAGTGACCTTGGTTGGCTGGCTCCGTCCCTAGTCCCCTAGCCCTCTACACATCCCCCACAATTGTTCAGGGCACATCAAGGGTAGGACATACCTAGGGAGCTTATCTCGCCTATGGTTAGACCTGTCACCATGACCCAATTGCACAATTCCTTTTTGCATCTGCCTTAGTACCATTGCAATCGATCATGGTAAGCACTGCACAAATGGCCATGAAAAGTACACCATATTCGTCGAGCAAGCCCAGTAGCTACTAACTACTGAAAGTTTAGTGTCAATGTGTTCGATTATGCTACATCGTGCTGTCACAACGCAAAGGATGTCTCATGCACCTTCATGTGTACTTCTCCTCAACATGGATAACTTTACTTCATCCACACGTTATTACGAGGAACCAACCTGCGGTCTTCTAACTACGTAATATCTAAGTATGCATAAGCACTCACATCATATTTGCACCAAAATATATACACAATTTGGGTCCTCAGGTGTAGGACAGTACTCTTAGCTTGCTTAGAGTTTGACCTATCTCCCAAACTAATCAAACTACGTCTTGTGTATGATAAGAAGACTAGCACTACCCCCAAGGAGAGACCACATACGAGAGGTTTTCAATCGCAGGTACCAAAGACTCCATCAAATGCATCGTCAGCTCTTCATCATCACTCAATTCTGACCTCTTGACCATTCCTATCATGCAAGCCCACCAAAAAATCGGCATGTGCAGAATCCCCACAAACCACTACCTGTGCTAGTGCCCAGCACAATTCCCAACAATGAATAGCCCTACCCCCAACTCCAACCACCCTACCACCAGCTACCCATGCCAACAATGTGGCCCCAACAACCTTCATTTACCCACTACCAGAAATCCTCTAAGGCAACCACAAACATCCTTACCACCCACATCTTCGATGCATGCTACAGCCTGCTATCTACAACTGTGAGTGCCATGGGACTGGCACTCGTCTAGGAAGGGAGTAATGTTAACCCTCAAACGAACAAGGTGGAAAAGCTGGAAAATATAAAGCAGAAGACAAGGCCAAGGCAAAAGTGAAACAAAAGACGAAGGCGCGCCAAGAAGAATCTGAAAACACAAGAAGTGCAGAAAAGTCCTAAATCAAGGAAAAAGGCACATGAGAAAAAGCACAAGTCAATACTTTTGTAAAAAAGGCATAAGGTGCACCATGATTTATTTTAAGAGTGCCGGGCTCTCACCTGTGCAATTTGTAAAGGTAGATGGGTGGTAGGAAGGAAGCTAGGAAGATAGAAGGACAATGGGAAAAAGGGCCCTAGGCCACGGTCGGCCATATAAAAAAGGGGATAAGGGGATGACCGCCCAAAAGGGATTTAGGGTTTTGTATATAAAGTTGAAAAGTGAATGAGAAGCTCATTCTTGTGTGTGGCCAAAAGTGGCTCTCTTCTTCTTCTTCTTCTTCTTCTTGCTTGCTTGCTTGCTTGAGCTTGTGCTTGAGAGAGGGAGTGTGAGAGTGTGAGGGAGTGAGTGTGTGAGGGTGAGGGACCGAGGAGGAGAAGCTCTCCATCTTCTCCTCTCTTCTTCTCTTCTCTTCACTTCGCTCTCCATCTTCTCCTCTCTTCTTCTCTTCTCTTCACTTCTCTTGTCTTGCTCGCGGCAATGGAGCTTGGAGCATGGAGCTTGAGGATGGAGCTTGCTTGAAGCTTGCACTTGGATCGTGGAACTACCGGAGTGCGCGGGAGAGGAGGTAACTCGATCGGCATGGAGGTAAGCTCACTACACCCGTAGATATGGATGGTGTGTCGGCTATGTGAGAGGTAGCCATTAGTGCTCAACTTGGAATGCTTGAAGCAATAAGTGGTCCATTGGTCTTGGCGGTTGAGTGAGTGCTCCCACAGTGCACTATGCGCATGTATTGTGCACATGCAGTGGTGCGTGTGCACTGTGCATGAGCATGTAGTGTGCTATTACACAATGTGGTGCACTAGGGATGAAGTGGCACAAGTAGCTTATGTGAGTGTAGGGGATATGCAAGGTACATTGGTGCACGTGTGCATATAGTGCACAATGGTGTAGGTGGCCTATTGCACATGTGCAGTAGGGTGTGTGCATGAGGATAATACAAGATGAGTGCACTAATGCATGTGTCCACTAATGAACATACTAGTACACTTGTATGAGTAGTGTGTATGAGGGTGGACTGATGTGTCATATTTTATGATGTACATTAGGGATATGCAAAGGTAGGGGTGCACTATGTGGGTTTAGAATGTGGTACACTAGTGCATGTGTACACTAGGTGTAGTACACATGTATGAGTATGTGTGCACTAGTGCAGTAGTACACTAGCGCATGAGGGTAGTGCACTATGCATGTCCTAGTGGTGATGTGTACTAGGCTAGGTACAAGGTGAGTACACTAGTTGGGTTGCTGCAAGGCCTGGTTCTAGTGATGAGCAATGCTAGTGCATTGTGCATGTGCACTATGCACAAGGCTGGTGTAGTGGGATGGATATGCAAGGATGGAGCTAATGTGCTAGTGGACTACAATACAAGGTATAGTCTCAGGGGTTCACTACATATTTAAAATTATCATTATCTATGACTTTTTTCAAAGTAAAAACACCACATTTCTATTTAATTTTCCAATAACCCTTTATATGGTATCCTTCTATGTGTAAAAAAAATTTTCGTGTCCCCTTTATATGTGAAATATTTCTATTCAATCTATGAATAACCCCTTTATATAGTATCCTTTTGTAACTAAAAGATGTACCAAAAAATATTTAAACATCCTTTCTTTTGAACCCAATGATATACTTGCATATTTATGAGTGACCCCCCAAGGGTATAGTACACAATAGTGTAATAGGATAATGCTAGATGGGTACACTAGTGGGGGACCATTGATGGGTGTACTAATATATATGTGCACTAGAGCATGTACACTTATGTGTGTGTACTATATATGTGCATTGTGCACTAGTGTAGTGAGCTAGTGCACTATATATTTCCTACTATTGAATAATGGCTAAGTGTTATGCAACAATGTTTTATATCCTAGGCTATGTCCAAGGTGGTGTAGTGCACTAGATACAATGTACTAAGATGGAACTAGTGCACAGTGTATGTGCGCTAAGGTGCACTAGCGTGCTAGTCCAATACATGATGCACATGGGTGTAAAAGAGTGCATTGCACTATAGTGTGACTAGTGCACAATATACGTGCACTAGGATGGTGTACTAATGTAATGTGCTCTATATGCAAGTGTTCTATGTGTCATAAATCTAGAATGGATTATGGAGTAGTGCAAAAGTGCACGGAAGGTGTCACCTTCCTCCCTCCTCCTTCCCCTTGATCCCCCTTTGCAAAACAGGACAAATATCAAGGGTCGAGAAAAAAAAAAGATAATAATGAGTGCAAATTTATATATTACTCTATTCGCATTGAGGTATATGTATGTGCATGTGCATTAGAGTATATATTGAGATGGCAAGCTCGACACATGTAGACATTGATAATGGACCACCTAATTAAATATGTTCACATGTCGATGGTCATTATGATCCTCATATGGCTACTGACTTATCACTTCTTATATTTGGTTAGTTACACCTACCTATAGCTAGCATGGTTATAGCATCAATCAATTAGTATAGTTAGTTATCACTATATATATGTATTGTAACTTTATATTGTATCTTATGTAAAAAACCAGAGAGAGAGAGACAGTCAAAGACTAGGTCAAAAGGGTAGTAGCCATGCTCCCTCTTTAATCCATTATCTTCCACACAATCAATAGTAGGTACAACACACCACACATACAAAGATCAAGTAACCTAGATGTAACTACACATACAAGGCTCAAGTAACCTAGATGTAACTATGGTTAAGTCAGGACAACTGAACCAAGGTTTATGAGCTTGACTATCAACACTCCCCCTCCAGCTCAAGTGTGGTACTTCACTCCAACTAGCTCTCTGAAATGCACAAACTTATCTTTACCCAATGACTTGGTAAAGATATCTGCAAATTGGTCTTCTGTCCTCACATGAACCAAATCAATGTCACCTGCAATCACTTTTTCTCTAATAAAGTGATAGTGTACCTCAATGTGCTTAGTCCTAGCATGATAAACAAGATTACTGGCTAGGAGCACACTACTCATGTTGTCACAATAGAGTGTGACATGCTTGGCTTTTCCTGCATGCCCAAATCATCAAGAAGCTTCATGAGCCATGCTGCCTCACATGCAGCTAGTGCAACACCTCTATACTCTGCCTCAGTACTAAAGAGTGCAACAGTAGGTTGCTTCTTACTGCTCCAGCTGACCATACTACTACCAAGGGAAAATGCATACCCAATAGTAGATCTCCTATCATAGGTACTTCCTGCCTAGTCAGCATCTGTATATCCTGTAAGCTCCAAAGGCTTACCATGCTCATAGAATAGACCATAATCTGATGTAGCCTTCACATATCTCATGATCCTCCTCACTACATCCAAGCGAGGCTTCATAGGCTTCTGCATGAATTGGCTAATCAGTCCAACTGAATAGCTAAGGTCTAGTCTAGTAATGGTAAGGTAAATTAAGCTACCCACCATTTGTCTATACATAGTGAGATTCTCAATCTCATGTCCAACATCTGCAAGTAGCTTAAAATTTTACTCCAATGGAGTGCTCAAAGACTTGCAATCCAACATACCATACTTGGTTAACTTGTCTTGTGCACACTACTTTTGCAACAACCAAGTACCATGAGGTGTAGAGACAACCTCAATCCCAAGGAAATACTTTAGTTCACCCAAATCTTTGACTTAAAATTCAGCATGTAACATTCCCTTCATCTCTTCGATTCCTATGACATCGGCACCTACAATGATTGAATCATCCACATAGATGACTAATATCACATAACTAGCCCTTGTCTTCTTTGTGAATAGGCTATGATCAGCCTTGCCCATAGTGAAACCAAGTTTCTATAAGCATGCACTTATCTTAGCATTCCAAGCTCTAGGTACTTGTTTCAACCCATACAATGCTTTCTTCAATATACACACATGTGCAGGAAAATCTGGATGTACATAGCCCTCGAGCTAATCCATGTATACTTCCTCAACCAAATCGCCATTGAGAAAAGCATTCTTCACATCCATCTGATACATACTCCATCCTCTAGATGCTACCAATGCAATCAATGTTCTCACGGTTTCCATTTTAGCAACGGGGTTGAATGTCTCCTCATAATCAAGAACATATTGTTGTGCATACCCTTTTGCCACAAGTCTTGCCTTGTATCTTTCCAATGTGCCATCTGATTTTCATTTCACCTTGTATACCCATTTGCAACCACAATAGGCATTTTTCCTTCAGGCAAATCAACCAAATCCCAAGTGTCATTTTCAGCCAATGTTGAATATTCCTTATCCATTGCCTTACACCAATGATCATCCAAAATAGCTTCTAAAAACTTTGTAGGTTCCTTGAAGCTAGTGACTTTTGCCATATATGCATAGTGTCTCACTATGTAGCCACTGTATGTAAGCCTATCCACAGGCTTCTTGACTCTTTCTAATTTCCTCAACTAAGGTGTAGCATGATTCTTTCATCTCTCATGAGGTGGTGCATCTCTATGTCTCACACTAGGAGTCACAACTAATGGAATACCAAATTCACTATCCAAGCTGTCAATGCCAGGTGAATCATAGCCACAAGTGAGTGGCCATGTAACATCATCAAGTTTTCCTTTGCCTTTATCCACATTTCTTCCCTACAGACATACATGTATCAGTGGGACAAAGATGCTGAAGTCCTCAATCTACCTGTCCAAGGACTAACGGATGTAATAGCATCTTTAGAAGGCTCAAAAAGTTCTACACTCTCATTTGTACCTACATCTACATAAGTCTCTTGACAAACATCATCATCATTCATCAAGATGGTCTTGTTTTCATGCCATGACTTCAACTCATCAAATAATACATCTCTTGAGACCAATGTCTCATGACTAGAAGGATTGTAGCATTTGTAAGCCTTCCTATCTTGTGCATACCCAATAAAGATTGCCTTTTCTGCCTTTGGATCAAGGTTCTTCCTCTTCTCATCTGAAACATGTAAATATGCCAAACATCCAAAGACCTTAAGATGACTAATGTGAAGCTTTATCCCATAAAGCCTCTCATGAGGAGTCACCTCATGTATCCTTGTTGTTGGTGTATGATTCATGACATACACAGCAGTCATTACAGCCTCTACCCAATATGCATCTGGTTCTCATTCGACATGGTTCTAGCAGATTCCATGATCACCTTGTTTTTCCTTTCTGCTACACCATTTTTTTGTGGTGTATACTTGCATGTCAATTGCCTCTTTATCCCATGGGCTGCCAAGAAGTAATCAAAGTCTTTAGAGACATATTCTCCACCACTATTAGATCTCAAGCATGAGATGTAGCAAGCCAATTCTTTCTCCACGTGTCCCTTGAAGTCCTAAAAAGCATCCATAACACCACTCTTATGCTTCAACACATACAACCATGTGTACCTACTATAGTCATCTATGAATGACACATAGTAACGTGATCCCCCAAGAGATGCATTCTGTGAGGGTCCCCATACATCAAAATGTACAATATATAATGGTCTAGTAGTAGTGCTTACATGCCTCATAAATGGAAGCCTTGATTGCTTCCCAAATTGACATAACTAACATACATGTCCCAATTCCACATGCTTGAACTTACGAAGTCCAAGTACAACTTGCTTATGCTACATATTCTTCAGCTTTTGAATACATGACCAATCCTCTTATGACATATCTCAATGTCCCTTATTGCAGCATTGTCATGTGAGTACATAGCAGCATTCAATGCTGGAATTTTTGTATCTAATGTAAACATCCTTGACCATACTCTTCAATGTAGAAATTATCTCTATTGAATCTAACTTGTAGATTTTGTTTAGCCATTTTTCCCATAGAAAAAAAGTTTTTGGTTATGGAGGGTACATGTAACACATCATAGAGACTCTTTTTCTTGTCACCATGCATCATCAAGGGAACAGTACCTATATACTTAATGCCATGCTGCATATCACCCCTTGTGCAGTCATATCCATGAGCACCTCTACCAATGTGTCAAACCACTTTCCATGAGGAGTCATGTGGTTAGATGCCCCTGAGTCTATATATCATACATCATCTGCTTTACCTTGTGTAGGCAACCCCTTCTTCACATGTTGCATAGCAAACAACTTGTCATCCTCCTGCATACCACTAGAAGAAGCATAATTACCATGTTGCCTTCCTTTTGCTCTTTGATCATTTTGCTTCTTGTAGCAATCTTTAGCTACATGCCCATATTTTCCACAATAGTGACAATCCTTATTTGAATTTGATTGCTGTCCATTACTCATTTGGGGCTACTGCCAAGTGCCACTTCCTCTAGATGAGTAAGCCCCTCTTCCACAAGCATTTGAGGCACCTCTATTTGCTTGAGGCTGCCTATTTTTCCATCCAGTACCTTGCTGTTCACGAGTTGCATATGCATTTCCAGCACCTCTTCCTCTAAAGTTTGATCTTTTTCTTCCACCTCTACCCCTTTGATTTGAGTAGAAGACACTATCCCTGCTTTTTTTAGACCCCCTCAAACTTGTATTGAGTCCAAGTTTCACTTCTTCATGCAATAGAAGTGCCACAAGTTCATCAAAGTCAGCCTACTCCTAACTTACTGATATGGAAGTGTCAAACTACTTGTACTCCTCTCCAAAACCATGGAGGGTAGTGGCCACTAAATCATCGTCCTCAACTTCAGCTCCAATTGAGCCTAGTTGTTCTACAATGGTTCTAATCTCACTCACATAGACTTTAATAGACCTTCCATTCCTAGATATGTGGCTGAATTTTTGCTTCACTTATGTCTTTCTTGCATGAGTGGCATGCCCATAATTCCTCGTCAATAAGTCCCAAGCAGCTTTTGGTGAAGTGCAGCTTGCAATTTGCATAGCTTTTGTGTCTGACACACATAAGGACAGCCAATGCAAGACCTTTCTAGCATTTTCCAACCATGTCCTATGTGCCTTTAATTGATCCTGTGTTGGAGGTCTATCCTCTAATAGCTTGGGCTCATCTTCAAGAATTGTGATGACTAGGTCCCAATAGCCTCTTCCAATTAAGAAATTAGATATCCTAAACTTCCATAAAACAAAAATACTGTAGTCCAGTTTCTCACCTACTATCTGGGTGATAGTATCCTTCTCTCATGTGTTTTCCATTCCAAAGTCTTCAGCTTTACAAAACAAGTTTTGATGTAGAGAGTCAATTTCCCAAAATGCCAGCATCATGCAGTGCACTTCAATGGCCTGTAGTGCATCCAATTTTTGCTGAAAATTTGCAATAATAAAAACTATTGCATTCTCAGCCAATACATGTGCTTTGTTCCCAAGTACGTGTATGAGACATACATATATCTGACAACTTGTACTTATCCAATTTAGAGCTCAAATAGCTCCAACAACAACTAGTCAATTTCTGCTCAGATATCTTGCAATCTTCCTAGCACCACAAGAGAAAGAGTACTTTGTTTTAAATGGCATGTTTAGGTACCTAGATGGGGAGGCCTTCACAGCCCATCACTCCTTTGGCCAATGGAAATACAAACCCCAATGTGGTATCTGATGTGCTAGATTCAAGTAATGCAGAACCTCAGATAGGCATTCAATAGAAAGAAAGGGAGTTTCCAAACTCTTCAGACGAGGAGGCTACAATCTATGAAGACAATTGTGGGCACAATGAAGAGGAAGAAGACGTTGCATAGCCAGAGGAAGTGCCTTCTTAAGAAGCTGCAACACCTCACCTTGAGACTACTCCAACAATTGCACAGGAGCAAGCTCCTCTTCCTGATGAAGAGACAAATCCTGAGAAAGCACCAAAGAAATTCTATGCCTCAATTTTGCACAAAACAAGTTCAAGTCCATTTGTCCCCATTTCTATGTAGAGGACATGTTGCTGCTCTCTCTGTCTCGTCCTTCCTCTATCGACTTGGGGCACACGTGACTTCAAACTTCAGAAATCATCTGAAGGTTGCAATTACAACACATGACTCACACACAATCAAAAAGCCAAACATGAATATGATCAAGCTATTGGGAAAATCATGATGAAAGGACACCTCACTATGTGGCATACTAGGTGCAGGTGTGGCATTTTCATTTTCATGAGAGTATTGTCACGGTTAGGGTGATCATGGTTGTGATTAGAAGCTTCAGGAGGAATTGTGGTGCTAGTGTGCTGACTAGAATCAACACTAGCTGGAGCTCAACCTGAAGGGCTTTGCTTTGCATTTTGCAACGCACACAACTTTGCAGGTCGGTGCTTCAAGATTAGCTACTCACACGGCATACCAATGGTGAATTCCTACATCAAACATGGTCTCCCCTTTAGTGAACATCTCCTTGATCTCATCAAGAAAACATGCAAGAATTCGTGGCATGCATGTAAAACTAAAACTTTAATGACAATGACCAAGACCATTTCCCCCCTCCGCCTCCTCCTCTCCTATAAATAGAGACCAAGGGGAGAAGAAGAGAGCATGAAAACCAAAGAGTGAAGTCATATCAAGATGAGGCAATGCTAGAGAGTGGCATGGAGAGAGAGAGAGAGAGAGAGAGAGAGAGAGAGAGAGAGAGAGAGAGGGAGAGAGAGAGAGAGAGAGAGAGAGAGAGAGAGAGAGTGTGTGTGTGTGTGTGTGTGTGTGTGTGTGTGAATAAAAAATAGAGAGAAGCATATATCTCCCCCAATGAACATTAATTTGATAAACTTCATGTAATAATAGATAGAAATAACACTTGTTAGGATCCCTATCGGAACTAATGGGTACAACCAGCCTTCCATCCATGCCAAGATAGGCAAAATTGGGGGACTCAGAAAATGTTAAAATAGGATCCGTCATGTATAATCCCATTTAGTCCTTGATATTATCCGTTCCAGTTTGCAAACCAAATGAAATGATACAAGCAAAAGTTTCTAGATTCATGAGTATATGAATAAATGTATAAGTTATCATGCTTGCATAGCCATTCTCTCGGGATTTGCAGCAATTATTCCGATCATAATATATCCCATTTGGCTTATAGAGGAATACTCTAGCATATGCTTCATGCTTTTCTGAGTCCCGGCTCAAGTTTCCTAATACCATATTAAGAATGGCTAATACTTCCAAAACCATATGCCACTCATTAGTGAGATGTGGATATATATATATATATATATATATATATATATATATATATATATATATAAAGAAAGAATAGAGAGAAAAGAGATATATGAAAAAAGAGAAATAGAGAGAAAGAAGTAGAGAAAAAGATGGTGCTACACGTACCATCAAGGATCGTGTGCAAAGCTGCTATCCTAAGTGTTCTTCCTTATCTATTACTCATTAGACTTTATGATATTGCAAGGCGCTCGTGGGACTATCCTAGAGACACAATCAACAAACCAAAGAGCACAATCACCACTTAAATTCCATGTTCTTTTCTCATATTGATTCATTAGTTGAAAGATTGAGAAAATTAGTTTAAAATAATATTTGTCTCTTTAAAAATGCTAAATTGCAAAATAGAAAGTAGTTGGAATGATAGAAAATATTTATCAATCACAAAAAGTGGGTCTCACTTGAGTATTTAAGGCAGTTACCAATCCATCAAACTTGGGTGTGGATAAATATCCAAAAACAACTCTAAGCTAGCTCCTCACTAGTATTTTGTATTCCAACACCGACCATCTTGTCGCACAGATTCTTGATCCGAGTGATGAATGCTTCAGTTGTCTCTCCATCAACAAACTTCTTTGCTACTAGTTGATTCTCCAAGTTCTGAATCCTTATTTGATTTTGCATTTCATATTGGCTCCTTGGTATGTTCCAAGCCTCGGATGCCTTGGTTGTGTGCTAAATCAAGGTCAAAAACACTGTCAGAATAACTTGTAACTAAGGCACACTACATCTATATTCCTTCGTTTCCAAACTACGATCATAGAAGAACTGCATTTGGAGGAATCATAACACTCAAATTTGATGGATAGGGAGTGGGTTGTGATTCTGGGTCAGTCCCTAGCACCGCCTCCAAAAGCTCATAAAAATCATTGGATAGTTGTGCTTTTAAACTTTCACAAAGTATAGTTTGTACCATCTAACTTTCCTTCGCTCTGAAGGTTGGTGGATGAATCCTTAGTGTTTGAATTTCCGGGTATAGCATCACCACCACCTAATGTTGTGCAAGTAGCACCACTACTTAATGCAACAGACAACATTTCTCCTCTTCACTCTATCAAAGCCCTTGCATCTCACATGCTCTTCACTCCTCAAAGACCCTTGGGCTCTAATACCATATAAAAATTACATGCCACAGCAGACAGAATCTGAGCAAGGAGTAGAGAACACATAGCAAATATAACAAGAACAAAGATTACTTTAATTTCAAACAAACTAATACAAAGATGCCTTTGTCCACCAATGCACTTTCACTGTGAAGCTTAGATGGTGATCCAGATATATAATAGGTGAAGAGCTTAGGGTAGTTGGCAATTAATTTTAAACAAATTAATACAAAGATGGCTCTGTCCAAATGCACTTTCACTGTGAAGCTTAGATGGTGATCCAGACATATAATAGGCGAAGAGCTTAGGGTAGTTGGAAGAACTTTGATTAGATGAAAGATAGATTGATGATGGCTTTGGCCGTGTCTTCCTTTTATAGCCTAGGAAGGTAGTCTGGTCAGCATGTTCGATAATGAACCATCCCTATTTGCCACGTATATTCCAAGAAACATTTCCTTTACCATCAAGCTAGGTGCACTTCCCTAGATCCCTATTAGGGGAGCCATTGGCCCTCCTAAGACCCCCTAGCCAAGGGCCGCTTGTGCAACCCCCAAACCCCAAAATAGGGGCCCCTAATAACTCCCACACCCCACAACAAAGGCTAGATCCACAAAGGTCACCTTTTTGGCTTATCACATAGACCTTATCTGATATACAAGTTAGGACCTACACAATGTTCATGCTCACACATGGCTTCTCCTCATAATGGGGGCCTTACAACTTAGAGCACCATGGATCATTGGTGGCACCTTATGAGGGTGGGGCATTGAGTGTATCTAACACCCCCCTTCATCAATGTCCACTCGTAAGTGAACTACATTCTCAGCCCAATGCCGAGTATATCTAACACCCCCCCTTATCAATGTCCACCTGTAAGTAAACTACATTCTCAGCCCAATGCCAAGTATCTTAAGATAAATTTAAAGGAGATCCTTTGTAAGATCTTTGACGAAGATATCTACTCCATTCTCCTCCATTGGACAATAGAGCAACTCTACTGTCCCATCCTCGATCAAGTCACACACAAAATGATACTAGATCTCAATATATTTAGTGTGTGCATGAAAAACTAAATTTTTTGCAACAACTCCAATTGTCACATCTTAACATAGTTGGATCTTCATCATGTACTCCAATATGCCATAGGATCCTCCTTAACCATACTACTTCATATGTAGCAAAGCAAGCTACCTTGAACTTTGCTTTGGTAGAAGACAGTGCCACGATTGGTTGAGTGTGTGCGGCGAGAAGTGAGTTTTTGGAGTAAGCTTTTTTTTGCAACCGCCAATTTTATCCACATAGTCCACTTGGTCCTTTTTTTCTTTTAGGTATATCAAGTACCGTTGTTGCTCCTCTACTCTGCCACCACCACCACCCCTAGTATCGCCACATCTTACTCTCCCCCTCATTAGAACCACAACCACTTCTCCTCTTTCTCTTTCTCCTCATATGTTAGGGACAAACCACTGACATTTCACTCCCTCAATAACATTAGTACCACTAGCAGTGCCACCACATCTTACTCTTCCCTCATCAAAACCACAACCAATCATCATCATCATCTCTCTCTCTCTCTCTCTCTCTCTCTCTCTCTCTCTCTCTCTCTCTCTCTCTCTCTCTCTCTCTCTCTCTCTCTCTCTCTCTCTCTAACAACACATGAGTAGTTCTCTCTCCTAAACTGCTTTACATCACTACATTAAGCTTATGTGATTAATTTTTATAATATTATCACAATGTTAGTGGTTAAATTATACATACACAGGCAATATCACACACATGTATACAGTCACATCCCCCTTCAATTATTTGCATGAATATTATAATTACATCATGATGTATTAGTACTTCAATTGTGCACACGTGAGAAAAACCAAATATAGTTAAACTTACACATTTCACACACACATTTAGGGGACCAACCATCGACATGTCACATCCCTCAAAAATCTCTCTCTCTCTCTCTCTCTCTCTCTCTCTCTCTCTCTCTCTCTCTCTCTCTCTCTCTCTCTCTCTCTCTCTCTCTCTCTCTCTCTCTCTCTAACAATGTATTAGTAGTTCTCTCTTCCTAACTTATTTGCATCATTAGATTAAGCTTATTTTTATCTTTGATAATATTATCATAATGGTAATGGTTTACTTATGCATACATATAAGATATCACACTATATACATTCACATCCCCCCACCTCTAGGTAGTCAAGGAAGATAGGACATCTTTGGTACACCTCCTCATTCCATTGTTGCTCAATTTGGTGATCTTTATATATGAGCTACTCCTCCTTCAAGTGCACCTAGTCCCTACATTTTCCTAGAAAAGTTTACAACACCCCCTTCCCCAATTGCCCATACATGAACCTACCATTCATAGTTCTATTACATATAGAGAACACTTTGACAAGATACCATTGCAAATATACTTCTTTAAAAGGATACCAAGTTATGACTGTAGAGAAGTCTCCATGTTGCTAGCTTGTATGACTTCTAAGACTCAATGTCATTATTTGCTTTGAAATTCTCTTTATCTCCTATGTGAACTAGAAAAAAAAATCTTTATCCATTTGAATGTTGTAGTAGTTTCCTCATGAAAGAGAGATAGAGACAGAGACAGAGAGAGATTATGTGACTTTGTTAGGAATTCTCTAAGGGGACGTGATTTTTTTTTGTTAGACAGGGGTTTCTCTGACAACCCTTCTCCACACGCACACACACACACACGTAGCTTTAAATCACAACTACCCTCCATCATCTCTCTAAGGGGACATAAACTTTTTGTCGCTATACAAGGGTTGCCGACAATCCCTTCTCGGTGAAAGAAATCGCAAGTTGTCATCTTCATCTCACTGAGGGGACTTATGAAAAAAAAATTGGTCTGGATAGAGTTGTTGATAGACCCCTCTTTAGTGAAAAAAAAGTTTACCAAGAGAAGGGGTTGCTAGCAACCCCTTGTTCGGCATTAAAAATGTTCATAAGTCCCCTCAAAGAAATGTTGAAGGAAACTTGTAAAAAAAATTTGTCTCGAGAAGGGGTTGCCGGCAACCCTCTTCTTGACGAGTTGCTAGCAACCCCCTTCTAGACCAAACAAAAATTCAAAGCAAGTCACATAATCTCTCTCTCTCTCTCTCTCTCTCTCTCTCTCTCTCTCTCTCTCTCTCTCTCTCTCTCTCTCTCTCTCTCTCTCTCTCTCTCTCTCTCTCTCTCTCTCTCTCTCTCTCTACTCTATTGAGTCCTAATGGATGGAGATGGATATATATATATATATATGAGAGAGAGAAGAGAGGAAAGATTTAAAATAATGTTTTGATGAGAGAGAAGAGATAAAAAATACTTACTAGCTAATAATATCATATTATATGTGTATTTATGATATGTTTTAATATTAGATATAATCAATTGGGACTTTGTGAATGAACTATAATGAAATGTTTGGGCCTTTTGAACAAAATGTAATTTTCTCTTTTGAAAAAAAAAAATCTTCTAATGTAGAAAAATAATAATTAACATGTTGTATGATGGCTATTACCTTTTGGATTGCATGTTTGGAAAAATAAAGACCTTATCAAAGATTCAAAAAAGTTTTATACTGCATATGCTGGGCATGTCATAATCATGTGCTCCTCTGATTCTACACTCTGTAGTCCACACAGCTTGCATAACATCGTCTCTCTTGCATGTCCATTCCAAGCACCTATCTCGATCAATAAAGTGTGTGATCCAGTTCGAAGTCGTGCAATACTCCATCTAAATACCACTGAGAGTGGGTTGGCTATGTATGGTTGCATATGTGCCTCTCCTTGCATGTAGGACTCCCAACATGAAGGATAGATATGCATTCTCTAATAAGAGAGGGAGGGTGGGAGGGAGGGAGGGTGGGAGGGAGTGTGTGTGTGTGTGTGAAGGTAGTATTTTAGTATTATAGGAGAGAGTTGCTAGAATTATTTTAAGCCACAAAGAGAGTGTGTGTGTGTAATGTGGCTAACCTAACTAGCCTAAACTGACCTAGCTCCATGTCCAACCATGGATAAAGAAACAAGAAATCGACAAGATAAACTGAAAATGGAAAGAGACTAACCTTCATTAACATGGCAAGCTGCCATAGCTAAACATGGAATACCAGAAAGAAAGTTATATAGAACAAGATGTCTTCAAATGATCAAGAGATAATGCTACATTTGGCTGGCTGCCATTTTATAGGTAAACCCTAGCTAATCCCTATCTAACCCTAATTAAGGTTTCTTTGCACATGTATGCCCTAATTCATAAAGGTATTTACAAAGACAAAATAGGAGGGCAAATTTTCCTACATGACAAACCATCCCCTCCTGAAGAAGCTTTGTCCTCAAAGCTGAAATTACATTGATTACAAGGATGGAAACATGTAAGAAGGTAGAGTAGAGCCTGCATAATCCATGATAAACTCCAAAAGTGGATCTTCAATAAATGGTCTTCATAGGATAGGAGTAACTATCATAAAATAGAGAGCAGGGCTGAATAAGGTAGCTGAAGTAAAATGCCCATAACTTCTGACTGAAGTGTCCAAATTCAGTGTTTGAGTTGTAGATACAAAATACGTAGCCCAAGGCATCAACCTATACCCTCAAACCCATATTTTGATTGCGTCAGGGCAATTTAATTCATCACAGAATTTCTATACAGCAAGTTGTCTCCTATTCCAAGACACATAAAATCATCCCAAAATCAACCTAGATCATAAGGGATCCCCAGAAAATGTTGTCATCCATCAAAGCACTGCTAACCTCACCCGAATAAAATGAAAAACCATCATCAAAGCTTTCATAAGTGAGGTATTCTACATAAAAGTTATTATCACCTCCAAGATCAAAAGGATGTGATAAATCCCGTCCATAATCCATAGATGCATTCATGTAAATCCCTGGATCATATGGGAATGAAAGATCATCATCATTATCATCAACACCTCCATAATGCAAGGTATCATCCCCATAATCATGAAGAAAGCCTTATGAATCATTATCATAATCAATAGGATGCTGAAAGTCATCATCTACATGAGGTATGAGCTGTTGAAAATCATCACGTAATGATTCCATATCCTCAATGCTTGTTTGGTCAATTGAATCTTCTTCAGCCCTTTCATCTTCAATATTAGATTCATTGTCATATGCATCATCTTGGTTGACTGCATAGTCCTCTTGATCCTCACTGACATATACATGCTCTTGTTGTTCATTTACAGCTGTATCTCTTGGTTCTTCATCTTGGTCACTAAAAACATTTTCTTCTTCTTGTTCTTCTATCCATGATTTCTCATCAGCTACATGTGTTACATGTATGGCATTTAGAGCAATTTTCCCTTGCTGCCCAATCACATCTTCAACCTAATTTTCAGCATAGGCATCATCTTCTTGCTGCCCATGACTATCATGTCCTTACCCCACATATACATCTTCCATTGGGTCTTCCAAGACAAGGGTTGTAGCAAAATGTTTATTCCTGCAATAACCCTCATGATGAGGTGACCAATGCTCATTACACTTGTAGCATATAAGCTGCCTTTGCATTTCCATCAGTTGTTGATGAGGAATAAGCTTTCTTCCAATGCCATGAGGAGTATGTAACTCAAGAACAACTGATACTTTAATATGCTTTGCCTTACATACATTATCATGCCCAAGAGTGTTCTTCACATTGCATTTATAACATAGACCCTTGGAAGTTATGATGTCCAAGATACGACTTGACAAGTAGGTGCCATGTACACCACTGAAAGAAAATTGACAAACATTTTCTCCATCTATCAAATGATAACCATAACCATAAGCTTGCTATCCATGGTTTACTACATAAGGCTGCACATAAGCATTTCCAATCATTTGTAGCTAATGATAAAACATTGGTTGAGAAGAAGAAGTATCCATAACATAGGCATACTCATATACTTCTTGTCTATGCCTAGAGACCTGAATTTTTGTAGGAGCATTTGATTGCAGCTGCTTCCACTCATTGGATGAAGGCAAGATTGATTTGAATGGAGGCTTTCCCCAAATGGTTGATCATAAGCAGGACTATGATTAACATGTTGTTGCTCCCCAAAATAATTAGGGTATGAATTGGCATAATCATCATGATCATAGCCATAAAAAGAATGCTGCTTATAAGAACTATGACCATACATTCCATCTTGTGTTGCATATTCATGTCTAATCATGCCACCATAATCGAATCCATAACCATTCATTGGAGTAGCAACTGATCCCAACATATGCTGTCCAAAGACATTACTTCTACTTGCATTAAAGTCTCCACATGCATGAGTTTGATGGTGCCCAACATTGCTACATAAGGTAAAACCACCATATTGTCCATAAGACCCAAGACATGCATGATTTTCCATGCAACCATCAAAATGTTCATGTATGTCACCCTTGTGGTACATGCTATCCATAATGACCTGCTGGTACAAAATCAATTCTATCTTGAAAAATATGAGTTCAAATAAGGTGTATGATAGCTTGACCTAGAGCTTAGGATGTCTAACATCAATTACCCTGATTTGAATTTAGGAGTAGCAATACCTCTCTCTGTTTAAGAATTTCCGGAACTGTCCACAGTAGGCAGCACCCTGTCCCAAGTACCTAGTTGCATTGTTTTGACCATAACTTGAGAAATTCTGATCGGAATGAGGTGTTTAATAGCTTCACTCGAAGCCCAAAATGTTTGCCTTCAATTAGGAATCCTGGTTTGCATATTTTGTACCTACACCCCATTCTGGAAATGATTCTCTAGGTCTGTCCACAGTAAATTGCTAGTAAGCTGTTGGAACAAAATAGGCTCTAACTTGAGAAATATGTATCCAAATGAAGCATTTGTTAGCTCCAATCCAAGCTTTCGATGTCTAGTATCAAGCCTAATTGTTTTTTTGTCATTAGAATGATGCTACTAATTTCTGTAGCAATTTTCCCAGATCTGTCCCTATTTGGACTGCACCCTGTTTATGCCCTCTTGCAAATGTTTTTGGTACTTCTTATCCAATTTGAGCTAATACCCAATACCAAGTCACTTCAGTGATTAAGAGGGAGCTGTAGAACGTTGAAGCAAGTGGAAACAACCCCTGCAATATCCAAGATTGAAGCAATTCTTGCTTATGTGAAAACCAAAGAGATAGGCAATATGAAACCAAGTCAAAATTCACTACTAAAGATACCCATTGTCCATAAGAGTGCCAATGAACATTTATGTCCTATCAACCCCACTGCATTACACCTTTGCCCATTCATTCATGTGCCAAGATACATACATTTGCACTAGTATCCAAAGTCATATACTTGGCTCAGCATTCCATAAGCATGCATGTGACCAATATGCCGTAGCCAAGATGATACATTGTCTTCCAACTTTCACATAGACTTGTGGAATGTGTCTTCAGCTTGCAAAGGTCCAAGAATCTTCAAATTTAGCTCTCCAATGATAATATCCAACTTCTTGATCAAGATTCTTCATGAAGAGTGCTCCCATGAACCATTGGATTCAAGAATTGATGAAGAAGGCTTCAATAGTGTGTAGACTCCAAAATTTGAAGAGAGAAGCCAAAATTTCAATGACATTGAAGGTACATGCTATCCATTACCTTCCCTTGATCAATGTTGGATCAAAACTCTCCAATGTTGAATCAATGTTGATGAAGACTTGAGGGAAAATGCTTGATAACACCCTAATAAGTCTTCTTGCATAGATGATGACCCATGGTTGTCACAAGAGTAAGAAGAGAGCAATAAAACTTGGTCATTAATCCAATCCGCTTCAATGAATGCTGAAGAAGATACAATTTCTTGAAGAGAACTCTAATCTTGAAGGTCCTTCAAGATCCACTAGTGATCATAACTCCATGAAGCTTCAATGGTCTTCAATGCTTAGAGCTTGTCGTAGGTGATACAATGTGGTCTTCAATCTTGATGTAGATCAAGAAGAGATGTTGTGAAGCCTTCCAATAGTGCAAATGACTTCAAGAACTAAAGAAGAACCCTAATATTGAAGCACTTATCAATGCCTATGATGTCCACAGTCTTCTATCTTCAGATGACCAACCTTGCCAATGTTGGTCTAATAATGCACGATGTTACTTGCCATGAGTAAGAGGATGCTTTAGGAGTTGCCAAAGATCGAAAGCCCCATAAAATGAATTATTAAATCTGGAAATTTTCACTGCTACAAATGACTGTCATGTCTAGGGTTTTCAGGAAGAAGATCAGAGCTCAAAATACCACGCTTTGATTGAGCCTCATCACCAACATACACATCTTTCTGCTCCATCCCAACCATTACACCAATATGTCGAGGCCGACCAACAATGCTTGGAAATACTGCTTGAGGTGCATTATCTCTCGCAAAACCAGCCTTAACCGTGCCTGATCCATTATCACATACAAGAGGTTGCACATCATCAGCATCACCCGTTTTTCATTGGTACAAGAAACCTTGACAAGCCTTGGCAGAGAGCACGGCCGAGATCTGCTCCTGCTGTCCGAGAAGAAACCCTAGCAGAAGGGAGAAGGGATCTTCAGGCGCAAACAATGCAGAATTAGCTTGCCTTACTACTGAAGAAAAATGAGATCAATCGTGGTTAAAACAGGGCTCCATAGAGAGCTTATAAGCTATAGATTCAAGTGCAAGGTACCATGGAAACCATTGGAGCCAAGCGAGGAGCCAAGGTAGTGAGATGGAAGAATATTTTATTGCATAAGAGCTTCAATGGAAGCTTGAAGAGAGAGAAAGAAACATGTCTATCCAAAAAGTAGTGAAGGTTTTACCCTTTTTCCAAATGCATGTAGCCTTCTTTTTGCCAAAGACCTCCAAAAAGGCCTCAAAATGGACCACGACCTAACAAAGTTAGCTAGAGTCCGCCATTATCCACTGGATCATGCCAAGAACCTCCATTTTGATCAAGATCATGCCAAGAACCACCTTCTTGACCAAGATTAATGACAGTTACTTCAATTCTAACCACGGTTTACTGTGCAAGTCACCCCAGTCAACTAGACACAGAAATCCATGGTTCTAACCAATCCAAACCGTACTGTAATCAAATTGTACATGTTGTAGCCAAATTGTACATGGACAATGACCTCCCTAGCAAGGTCATAATTATGAAAATGATGGAATTAAAGCCTGCCTTGTATCAAAGCAAGGCTCTGATACCAATGTAATGTAGCTAACCTAACTAGCCTAAACTGACCTAGCTCCATGTCCAACCATGGATAAAGAAACAAGAAATCGACAAGATAAACTGAAAATGGAAAGAGACTAACCTTCATTAACATGGCAAGCTGCCATAGCTAAAAATGGAATACCAGAAAGAAAGTTACCTAGAACAAGATATCTACAAATGATCAAGAGATAATGCTACATTTGGCTGGCTGCCATCTTATAGGTAATTCCTAGCTAATCCCTAGCTAACCCTAATTAAGGTTTCTTTACACATGTATGCCCTAATTCATAAAGATATTTACAAAGGAAAAATAGGAGGGAAAA